>NC_069381.1:217518654-218150482 GCF_027475565.1 Acinonyx jubatus | reverse complement strand
GCCTGCTGTGGTTCGGCGCCTGGAGCCTCCTGGCGTACCTAACCCTATACCCTAACCCTACCCCGCGGGACCTGCACAGAAAACCTAAGCTGCCTCGAACCATAACCCCTGCATCTTGAGCCGCCTATGCTGCAAGGGGCCCTCCTTCAGCCTCGAGGGAGGGAGAGCACGAGACCGGAGTCGCTTCGGCCTGGCCACGTCCCGGACCGAAACCGAACCCTGGTAAGGCTCTCTCGCACCATGGGGTCCCAGTTCCAACCGTCTGACAAACAACCACGGGCCTTGGGTCCAGAAAGCAGTGCAGGCTTGCCTCGCCATGGAACTGGCGGGCTTCACCATGTGGTTTTTTTCCAGGGCCCGGCTTTACAAAGCTTTTGCCCGAGGAAGGACTCCCGAGGGCCTCCTCGCCAGAGGCACACAACGGTGTGTGGCCTTGGCTGCATATGTCGGATCCTCGTCCGGCAGAACTTCCATTGACAGCGCTCCTACTCAAGTCCACATCGGCAGAGAGAAAACTGCACCTGACAGAGAGGTTTTGACGCTCCACGCGAGCATCAACATGGGTACCTAACACTATCCCTAACACTACCCACAGGGACCTCCCCCGAAACCTAAAGCCCGCACTCGAACTCTCAAGCCTTGCACTTGTCCCGCCCCTTACTGCGAAGGGCCATCCCTTCAGCCCTACAGGAGATCACGAAGACCGCACATCGCGGTCTGGTCCACCCTAACCCTAACCCTAACCCTAACCCTAACCCTAACCCTAACCCTAACCCTAACCCTAACCCTAACCCTAACCCTAACCCTAACCCTAACCCTAACCCTAACCCTAACCCTAACCCTAACCCTAACCCTAACCCTAACCCTAACCCTAACCCTAACCCTAACCCTAACCCTAACCCTAACCCTAACCCTAACCCTAACCCTAACCCTAACCCTAACCCTAACCCTAACCCTAACCCTAACCCTAACCCTAACCCTAACCCTAACCCTAACCCTAACCCTAACCCTAACCCTAACCCTAACCCTAACCCTAACCCTAACCCTAACCCTAACCCTAACCCTAACCCTAACCCTAACCCTAACCCTAACCCTAACCCTAACCCTAACCCTAACCCTAACCCTAACCCTAACCCTAACCCTAACCCTAACCCTAACCCTAACCCTAACCCTAACCCTAACCCTAACCCTAACCCTAACCCTAACCCTAACCCTAACCCTAACCCTAACCCTAACCCTAACCCTAACCCTAACCCTAACCCTAACCCTAACCCTAACCCTAACCCTAACCCTAACCCTAACCCTAACCCTAACCCTAACCCTAACCCTAACCCTAACCCTAACCCTAACCCTAACCCTAACCCTAACCCTAACCCTAACCCTAACCCTAACCCTAACCCTAACCCTAACCCTAACCCTAACCCTAACCCTAACCCTAACCCTAACCCTAACCCTAACCCTAACCCTAACCCTAACCCTAACCCTAACCCTAACCCTAACCCTAACCCTAACCCTAACCCTAACCCTAACCCTAACCCTAACCCTAACCCTAACCCTAACCCTAACCCTAACCCTAACCCTAACCCTAACCCTAACCCTAACCCTAACCCTAACCCTAACCCTAACCCTAACCCTAACCCTAACCCTAACCCTAACCCTAACCCTAACCCTAACCCTAACCCTAACCCTAACCCTAACCCTAACCCTAACCCTAACCCTAACCCTAACCCTAACCCTAACCCTAACCCTAACCCTAACCCTAACCCTAACCCTAACCCTAACCCTAACCCTAACCCTAACCCTAACCCTAACCCTAACCCTAACCCTAACCCTAACCCTAACCCTAACCCTAACCCTAACCCTAACCCTAACCCTAACCCTAACCCTAACCCTAACCCTAACCCTAACCCTAACCCTAACCCTAACCCTAACCCTAACCCTAACCCTAACCCTAACCCTAACCCTAACCCTAACCCTAACCCTAACCCTAACCCTAACCCTAACCCTAACCCTAACCCTAACCCTAACCCTAACCCTAACCCTAACCCTAACCCTAACCCTAACCCTAACCCTAACCCTAACCCTAACCCTAACCCTAACCCTAACCCTAACCCTAACCCTAACCCTAACCCTAACCCTAACCCTAACCCTAACCCTAACCCTAACCCTAACCCTAACCCTAACCCTAACCCTAACCCTAACCCTAACCCTAACCCTAACCCTAACCCTAACCCTAACCCTAACCCTAACCCTAACCCTAACCCTAACCCTAACCCTAACCCTAACCCTAACCCTAACCCTAACCCTAACCCTAACCCTAACCCTAACCCTAACCCTAACCCTAACCCTAACCCTAACCCTAACCCTAACCCTAACCCTAACCCTAACCCTAACCCTAACCCTAACCCTAACCCTAACCCTAACCCTAACCCTAACCCTAACCCTAACCCTAACCCTAACCCTAACCCTAACCCTAACCCTAACCCTAACCCTAACCCTAACCCTAACCCTAACCCTAACCCTAACCCTAACCCTAACCCTAACCCTAACCCTAACCCTAACCCTAACCCTAACCCTAACCCTAACCCTAACCCTAACCCTAACCCTAACCCTAACCCTAACCCTAACCCTAACCCTAACCCTAACCCTAACCCTAACCCTAACCCTAACCCTAACCCTAACCCTAACCCTAACCCTAACCCTAACCCTAACCCTAACCCTAACCCTAACCCTAACCCTAACCCTAACCCTAACCCTAACCCTAACCCTAACCCTAACCCTAACCCTAACCCTAACCCTAACCCTAACCCTAACCCTAACCCTAACCCTAACCCTAACCCTAACCCTAACCCTAACCCTAACCCTAACCCTAACCCTAACCCTAACCCTAACCCTAACCCTAACCCTAACCCTAACCCTAACCCTAACCCTAACCCTAACCCTAACCCTAACCCTAACCCTAACCCTAACCCTAACCCTAACCCTAACCCTAACCCTAACCCTAACCCTAACCCTAACCCTAACCCTAACCCTAACCCTAACCCTAACCCTAACCCTAACCCTAACCCTAACCCTAACCCTAACCCTAACCCTAACCCTAACCCTAACCCTAACCCTAACCCTAACCCTAACCCTAACCCTAACCCTAACCCTAACCCTAACCCTAACCCTAACCCTAACCCTAACCCTAACCCTAACCCTAACCCTAACCCTAACCCTAACCCTAACCCTAACCCTAACCCTAACCCTAACCCTAACCCTAACCCTAACCCTAACCCTAACCCTAACCCTAACCCTAACCCTAACCCTAACCCTAACCCTAACCCTAACCCTAACCCTAACCCTAACCCTAACCCTAACCCTAACCCTAACCCTAACCCTAACCCTAACCCTAACCCTAACCCTAACCCTAACCCTAACCCTAACCCTAACCCTAACCCTAACCCTAACCCTAACCCTAACCCTAACCCTAACCCTAACCCTAACCCTAACCCTAACCCTAACCCTAACCCTAACCCTAACCCTAACCCTAACCCTAACCCTAACCCTAACCCTAACCCTAACCCTAACCCTAACCCTAACCCTAACCCTAACCCTAACCCTAACCCTAACCCTAACCCTAACCCTAACCCTAACCCTAACCCTAACCCTAACCCTAACCCTAACCCTAACCCTAACCCTAACCCTAACCCTAACCCTAACCCTAACCCTAACCCTAACCCTAACCCTAACCCTAACCCTAACCCTAACCCTAACCCTAACCCTAACCCTAACCCTAACCCTAACCCTAACCCTAACCCTAACCCTAACCCTAACCCTAACCCTAACCCTAACCCTAACCCTAACCCTAACCCTAACCCTAACCCTAACCCTAACCCTAACCCTAACCCTAACCCTAACCCTAACCCTAACCCTAACCCTAACCCTAACCCTAACCCTAACCCTAACCCTAACCCTAACCCTAACCCTAACCCTAACCCTAACCCTAACCCTAACCCTAACCCTAACCCTAACCCTAACCCTAACCCTAACCCTAACCCTAACCCTAACCCTAACCCTAACCCTAACCCTAACCCTAACCCTAACCCTAACCCTAACCCTAACCCTAACCCTAACCCTAACCCTAACCCTAACCCTAACCCTAACCCTAACCCTAACCCTAACCCTAACCCTAACCCTAACCCTAACCCTAACCCTAACCCTAACCCTAACCCTAACCCTAACCCTAACCCTAACCCTAACCCTAACCCTAACCCTAACCCTAACCCTAACCCTAACCCTAACCCTAACCCTAACCCTAACCCTAACCCTAACCCTAACCCTAACCCTAACCCTAACCCTAACCCTAACCCTAACCCTAACCCTAACCCTAACCCTAACCCTAACCCTAACCCTAACCCTAACCCTAACCCTAACCCTAACCCTAACCCTAACCCTAACCCTAACCCTAACCCTAACCCTAACCCTAACCCTAACCCTAACCCTAACCCTAACCCTAACCCTAACCCTAACCCTAACCCTAACCCTAACCCTAACCCTAACCCTAACCCTAACCCTAACCCTAACCCTAACCCTAACCCTAACCCTAACCCTAACCCTAACCCTAACCCTAACCCTAACCCTAACCCTAACCCTAACCCTAACCCTAACCCTAACCCTAACCCTAACCCTAACCCTAACCCTAACCCTAACCCTAACCCTAACCCTAACCCTAACCCTAACCCTAACCCTAACCCTAACCCTAACCCTAACCCTAACCCTAACCCTAACCCTAACCCTAACCCTAACCCTAACCCTAACCCTAACCCTAACCCTAACCCTAACCCTAACCCTAACCCTAACCCTAACCCTAACCCTAACCCTAACCCTAACCCTAACCCTAACCCTAACCCTAACCCTAACCCTAACCCTAACCCTAACCCTAACCCTAACCCTAACCCTAACCCTAACCCTAACCCTAACCCTAACCCTAACCCTAACCCTAACCCTAACCCTAACCCTAACCCTAACCCTAACCCTAACCCTAACCCTAACCCTAACCCTAACCCTAACCCTAACCCTAACCCTAACCCTAACCCTAACCCTAACCCTAACCCTAACCCTAACCCTAACCCTAACCCTAACCCTAACCCTAACCCTAACCCTAACCCTAACCCTAACCCTAACCCTAACCCTAACCCTAACCCTAACCCTAACCCTAACCCTAACCCTAACCCTAACCCTAACCCTAACCCTAACCCTAACCCTAACCCTAACCCTAACCCTAACCCTAACCCTAACCCTAACCCTAACCCTAACCCTAACCCTAACCCTAACCCTAACCCTAACCCTAACCCTAACCCTAACCCTAACCCTAACCCTAACCCTAACCCTAACCCTAACCCTAACCCTAACCCTAACCCTAACCCTAACCCTAACCCTAACCCTAACCCTAACCCTAACCCTAACCCTAACCCTAACCCTAACCCTAACCCTAACCCTAACCCTAACCCTAACCCTAACCCTAACCCTAACCCTAACCCTAACCCTAACCCTAACCCTAACCCTAACCCTAACCCTAACCCTAACCCTAACCCTAACCCTAACCCTAACCCTAACCCTAACCCTAACCCTAACCCTAACCCTAACCCTAACCCTAACCCTAACCCTAACCCTAACCCTAACCCTAACCCTAACCCTAACCCTAACCCTAACCCTAACCCTAACCCTAACCCTAACCCTAACCCTAACCCTAACCCTAACCCTAACCCTAACCCTAACCCTAACCCTAACCCTAACCCTAACCCTAACCCTAACCCTAACCCTAACCCTAACCCTAACCCTAACCCTAACCCTAACCCTAACCCTAACCCTAACCCTAACCCTAACCCTAACCCTAACCCTAACCCTAACCCTAACCCTAACCCTAACCCTAACCCTAACCCTAACCCTAACCCTAACCCTAACCCTAACCCTAACCCTAACCCTAACCCTAACCCTAACCCTAACCCTAACCCTAACCCTAACCCTAACCCTAACCCTAACCCTAACCCTAACCCTAACCCTAACCCTAACCCTAACCCTAACCCTAACCCTAACCCTAACCCTAACCCTAACCCTAACCCTAACCCTAACCCTAACCCTAACCCTAACCCTAACCCTAACCCTAACCCTAACCCTAACCCTAACCCTAACCCTAACCCTAACCCTAACCCTAACCCTAACCCTAACCCTAACCCTAACCCTAACCCTAACCCTAACCCTAACCCTAACCCTAACCCTAACCCTAACCCTAACCCTAACCCTAACCCTAACCCTAACCCTAACCCTAACCCTAACCCTAACCCTAACCCTAACCCTAACCCTAACCCTAACCCTAACCCTAACCCTAACCCTAACCCTAACCCTAACCCTAACCCTAACCCTAACCCTAACCCTAACCCTAACCCTAACCCTAACCCTAACCCTAACCCTAACCCTAACCCTAACCCTAACCCTAACCCTAACCCTAACCCTAACCCTAACCCTAACCCTAACCCTAACCCTAACCCTAACCCTAACCCTAACCCTAACCCTAACCCTAACCCTAACCCTAACCCTAACCCTAACCCTAACCCTAACCCTAACCCTAACCCTAACCCTAACCCTAACCCTAACCCTAACCCTAACCCTAACCCTAACCCTAACCCTAACCCTAACCCTAACCCTAACCCTAACCCTAACCCTAACCCTAACCCTAACCCTAACCCTAACCCTAACCCTAACCCTAACCCTAACCCTAACCCTAACCCTAACCCTAACCCTAACCCTAACCCTAACCCTAACCCTAACCCTAACCCTAACCCTAACCCTAACCCTAACCCTAACCCTAACCCTAACCCTAACCCTAACCCTAACCCTAACCCTAACCCTAACCCTAACCCTAACCCTAACCCTAACCCTAACCCTAACCCTAACCCTAACCCTAACCCTAACCCTAACCCTAACCCTAACCCTAACCCTAACCCTAACCCTAACCCTAACCCTAACCCTAACCCTAACCCTAACCCTAACCCTAACCCTAACCCTAACCCTAACCCTAACCCTAACCCTAACCCTAACCCTAACCCTAACCCTAACCCTAACCCTAACCCTAACCCTAACCCTAACCCTAACCCTAACCCTAACCCTAACCCTAACCCTAACCCTAACCCTAACCCTAACCCTAACCCTAACCCTAACCCTAACCCTAACCCTAACCCTAACCCTAACCCTAACCCTAACCCTAACCCTAACCCTAACCCTAACCCTAACCCTAACCCTAACCCTAACCCTAACCCTAACCCTAACCCTAACCCTAACCCTAACCCTAACCCTAACCCTAACCCTAACCCTAACCCTAACCCTAACCCTAACCCTAACCCTAACCCTAACCCTAACCCTAACCCTAACCCTAACCCTAACCCTAACCCTAACCCTAACCCTAACCCTAACCCTAACCCTAACCCTAACCCTAACCCTAACCCTAACCCTAACCCTAACCCTAACCCTAACCCTAACCCTAACCCTAACCCTAACCCTAACCCTAACCCTAACCCTAACCCTAACCCTAACCCTAACCCTAACCCTAACCCTAACCCTAACCCTAACCCTAACCCTAACCCTAACCCTAACCCTAACCCTAACCCTAACCCTAACCCTAACCCTAACCCTAACCCTAACCCTAACCCTAACCCTAACCCTAACCCTAACCCTAACCCTAACCCTAACCCTAACCCTAACCCTAACCCTAACCCTAACCCTAACCCTAACCCTAACCCTAACCCTAACCCTAACCCTAACCCTAACCCTAACCCTAACCCTAACCCTAACCCTAACCCTAACCCTAACCCTAACCCTAACCCTAACCCTAACCCTAACCCTAACCCTAACCCTAACCCTAACCCTAACCCTAACCCTAACCCTAACCCTAACCCTAACCCTAACCCTAACCCTAACCCTAACCCTAACCCTAACCCTAACCCTAACCCTAACCCTAACCCTAACCCTAACCCTAACCCTAACCCTAACCCTAACCCTAACCCTAACCCTAACCCTAACCCTAACCCTAACCCTAACCCTAACCCTAACCCTAACCCTAACCCTAACCCTAACCCTAACCCTAACCCTAACCCTAACCCTAACCCTAACCCTAACCCTAACCCTAACCCTAACCCTAACCCTAACCCTAACCCTAACCCTAACCCTAACCCTAACCCTAACCCTAACCCTAACCCTAACCCTAACCCTAACCCTAACCCTAACCCTAACCCTAACCCTAACCCTAACCCTAACCCTAACCCTAACCCTAACCCTAACCCTAACCCTAACCCTAACCCTAACCCTAACCCTAACCCTAACCCTAACCCTAACCCTAACCCTAACCCTAACCCTAACCCTAACCCTAACCCTAACCCTAACCCTAACCCTAACCCTAACCCTAACCCTAACCCTAACCCTAACCCTAACCCTAACCCTAACCCTAACCCTAACCCTAACCCTAACCCTAACCCTAACCCTAACCCTAACCCTAACCCTAACCCTAACCCTAACCCTAACCCTAACCCTAACCCTAACCCTAACCCTAACCCTAACCCTAACCCTAACCCTAACCCTAACCCTAACCCTAACCCTAACCCTAACCCTAACCCTAACCCTAACCCTAACCCTAACCCTAACCCTAACCCTAACCCTAACCCTAACCCTAACCCTAACCCTAACCCTAACCCTAACCCTAACCCTAACCCTAACCCTAACCCTAACCCTAACCCTAACCCTAACCCTAACCCTAACCCTAACCCTAACCCTAACCCTAACCCTAACCCTAACCCTAACCCTAACCCTAACCCTAACCCTAACCCTAACCCTAACCCTAACCCTAACCCTAACCCTAACCCTAACCCTAACCCTAACCCTAACCCTAACCCTAACCCTAACCCTAACCCTAACCCTAACCCTAACCCTAACCCTAACCCTAACCCTAACCCTAACCCTAACCCTAACCCTAACCCTAACCCTAACCCTAACCCTAACCCTAACCCTAACCCTAACCCTAACCCTAACCCTAACCCTAACCCTAACCCTAACCCTAACCCTAACCCTAACCCTAACCCTAACCCTAACCCTAACCCTAACCCTAACCCTAACCCTAACCCTAACCCTAACCCTAACCCTAACCCTAACCCTAACCCTAACCCTAACCCTAACCCTAACCCTAACCCTAACCCTAACCCTAACCCTAACCCTAACCCTAACCCTAACCCTAACCCTAACCCTAACCCTAACCCTAACCCTAACCCTAACCCTAACCCTAACCCTAACCCTAACCCTAACCCTAACCCTAACCCTAACCCTAACCCTAACCCTAACCCTAACCCTAACCCTAACCCTAACCCTAACCCTAACCCTAACCCTAACCCTAACCCTAACCCTAACCCTAACCCTAACCCTAACCCTAACCCTAACCCTAACCCTAACCCTAACCCTAACCCTAACCCTAACCCTAACCCTAACCCTAACCCTAACCCTAACCCTAACCCTAACCCTAACCCTAACCCTAACCCTAACCCTAACCCTAACCCTAACCCTAACCCTAACCCTAACCCTAACCCTAACCCTAACCCTAACCCTAACCCTAACCCTAACCCTAACCCTAACCCTAACCCTAACCCTAACCCTAACCCTAACCCTAACCCTAACCCTAACCCTAACCCTAACCCTAACCCTAACCCTAACCCTAACCCTAACCCTAACCCTAACCCTAACCCTAACCCTAACCCTAACCCTAACCCTAACCCTAACCCTAACCCTAACCCTAACCCTAACCCTAACCCTAACCCTAACCCTAACCCTAACCCTAACCCTAACCCTAACCCTAACCCTAACCCTAACCCTAACCCTAACCCTAACCCTAACCCTAACCCTAACCCTAACCCTAACCCTAACCCTAACCCTAACCCTAACCCTAACCCTAACCCTAACCCTAACCCTAACCCTAACCCTAACCCTAACCCTAACCCTAACCCTAACCCTAACCCTAACCCTAACCCTAACCCTAACCCTAACCCTAACCCTAACCCTAACCCTAACCCTAACCCTAACCCTAACCCTAACCCTAACCCTAACCCTAACCCTAACCCTAACCCTAACCCTAACCCTAACCCTAACCCTAACCCTAACCCTAACCCTAACCCTAACCCTAACCCTAACCCTAACCCTAACCCTAACCCTAACCCTAACCCTAACCCTAACCCTAACCCTAACCCTAACCCTAACCCTAACCCTAACCCTAACCCTAACCCTAACCCTAACCCTAACCCTAACCCTAACCCTAACCCTAACCCTAACCCTAACCCTAACCCTAACCCTAACCCTAACCCTAACCCTAACCCTAACCCTAACCCTAACCCTAACCCTAACCCTAACCCTAACCCTAACCCTAACCCTAACCCTAACCCTAACCCTAACCCTAACCCTAACCCTAACCCTAACCCTAACCCTAACCCTAACCCTAACCCTAACCCTAACCCTAACCCTAACCCTAACCCTAACCCTAACCCTAACCCTAACCCTAACCCTAACCCTAACCCTAACCCTAACCCTAACCCTAACCCTAACCCTAACCCTAACCCTAACCCTAACCCTAACCCTAACCCTAACCCTAACCCTAACCCTAACCCTAACCCTAACCCTAACCCTAACCCTAACCCTAACCCTAACCCTAACCCTAACCCTAACCCTAACCCTAACCCTAACCCTAACCCTAACCCTAACCCTAACCCTAACCCTAACCCTAACCCTAACCCTAACCCTAACCCTAACCCTAACCCTAACCCTAACCCTAACCCTAACCCTAACCCTAACCCTAACCCTAACCCTAACCCTAACCCTAACCCTAACCCTAACCCTAACCCTAACCCTAACCCTAACCCTAACCCTAACCCTAACCCTAACCCTAACCCTAACCCTAACCCTAACCCTAACCCTAACCCTAACCCTAACCCTAACCCTAACCCTAACCCTAACCCTAACCCTAACCCTAACCCTAACCCTAACCCTAACCCTAACCCTAACCCTAACCCTAACCCTAACCCTAACCCTAACCCTAACCCTAACCCTAACCCTAACCCTAACCCTAACCCTAACCCTAACCCTAACCCTAACCCTAACCCTAACCCTAACCCTAACCCTAACCCTAACCCTAACCCTAACCCTAACCCTAACCCTAACCCTAACCCTAACCCTAACCCTAACCCTAACCCTAACCCTAACCCTAACCCTAACCCTAACCCTAACCCTAACCCTAACCCTAACCCTAACCCTAACCCTAACCCTAACCCTAACCCTAACCCTAACCCTAACCCTAACCCTAACCCTAACCCTAACCCTAACCCTAACCCTAACCCTAACCCTAACCCTAACCCTAACCCTAACCCTAACCCTAACCCTAACCCTAACCCTAACCCTAACCCTAACCCTAACCCTAACCCTAACCCTAACCCTAACCCTAACCCTAACCCTAACCCTAACCCTAACCCTAACCCTAACCCTAACCCTAACCCTAACCCTAACCCTAACCCTAACCCTAACCCTAACCCTAACCCTAACCCTAACCCTAACCCTAACCCTAACCCTAACCCTAACCCTAACCCTAACCCTAACCCTAACCCTAACCCTAACCCTAACCCTAACCCTAACCCTAACCCTAACCCTAACCCTAACCCTAACCCTAACCCTAACCCTAACCCTAACCCTAACCCTAACCCTAACCCTAACCCTAACCCTAACCCTAACCCTAACCCTAACCCTAACCCTAACCCTAACCCTAACCCTAACCCTAACCCTAACCCTAACCCTAACCCTAACCCTAACCCTAACCCTAACCCTAACCCTAACCCTAACCCTAACCCTAACCCTAACCCTAACCCTAACCCTAACCCTAACCCTAACCCTAACCCTAACCCTAACCCTAACCCTAACCCTAACCCTAACCCTAACCCTAACCCTAACCCTAACCCTAACCCTAACCCTAACCCTAACCCTAACCCTAACCCTAACCCTAACCCTAACCCTAACCCTAACCCTAACCCTAACCCTAACCCTAACCCTAACCCTAACCCTAACCCTAACCCTAACCCTAACCCTAACCCTAACCCTAACCCTAACCCTAACCCTAACCCTAACCCTAACCCTAACCCTAACCCTAACCCTAACCCTAACCCTAACCCTAACCCTAACCCTAACCCTAACCCTAACCCTAACCCTAACCCTAACCCTAACCCTAACCCTAACCCTAACCCTAACCCTAACCCTAACCCTAACCCTAACCCTAACCCTAACCCTAACCCTAACCCTAACCCTAACCCTAACCCTAACCCTAACCCTAACCCTAACCCTAACCCTAACCCTAACCCTAACCCTAACCCTAACCCTAACCCTAACCCTAACCCTAACCCTAACCCTAACCCTAACCCTAACCCTAACCCTAACCCTAACCCTAACCCTAACCCTAACCCTAACCCTAACCCTAACCCTAACCCTAACCCTAACCCTAACCCTAACCCTAACCCTAACCCTAACCCTAACCCTAACCCTAACCCTAACCCTAACCCTAACCCTAACCCTAACCCTAACCCTAACCCTAACCCTAACCCTAACCCTAACCCTAACCCTAACCCTAACCCTAACCCTAACCCTAACCCTAACCCTAACCCTAACCCTAACCCTAACCCTAACCCTAACCCTAACCCTAACCCTAACCCTAACCCTAACCCTAACCCTAACCCTAACCCTAACCCTAACCCTAACCCTAACCCTAACCCTAACCCTAACCCTAACCCTAACCCTAACCCTAACCCTAACCCTAACCCTAACCCTAACCCTAACCCTAACCCTAACCCTAACCCTAACCCTAACCCTAACCCTAACCCTAACCCTAACCCTAACCCTAACCCTAACCCTAACCCTAACCCTAACCCTAACCCTAACCCTAACCCTAACCCTAACCCTAACCCTAACCCTAACCCTAACCCTAACCCTAACCCTAACCCTAACCCTAACCCTAACCCTAACCCTAACCCTAACCCTAACCCTAACCCTAACCCTAACCCTAACCCTAACCCTAACCCTAACCCTAACCCTAACCCTAACCCTAACCCTAACCCTAACCCTAACCCTAACCCTAACCCTAACCCTAACCCTAACCCTAACCCTAACCCTAACCCTAACCCTAACCCTAACCCTAACCCTAACCCTAACCCTAACCCTAACCCTAACCCTAACCCTAACCCTAACCCTAACCCTAACCCTAACCCTAACCCTAACCCTAACCCTAACCCTAACCCTAACCCTAACCCTAACCCTAACCCTAACCCTAACCCTAACCCTAACCCTAACCCTAACCCTAACCCTAACCCTAACCCTAACCCTAACCCTAACCCTAACCCTAACCCTAACCCTAACCCTAACCCTAACCCTAACCCTAACCCTAACCCTAACCCTAACCCTAACCCTAACCCTAACCCTAACCCTAACCCTAACCCTAACCCTAACCCTAACCCTAACCCTAACCCTAACCCTAACCCTAACCCTAACCCTAACCCTAACCCTAACCCTAACCCTAACCCTAACCCTAACCCTAACCCTAACCCTAACCCTAACCCTAACCCTAACCCTAACCCTAACCCTAACCCTAACCCTAACCCTAACCCTAACCCTAACCCTAACCCTAACCCTAACCCTAACCCTAACCCTAACCCTAACCCTAACCCTAACCCTAACCCTAACCCTAACCCTAACCCTAACCCTAACCCTAACCCTAACCCTAACCCTAACCCTAACCCTAACCCTAACCCTAACCCTAACCCTAACCCTAACCCTAACCCTAACCCTAACCCTAACCCTAACCCTAACCCTAACCCTAACCCTAACCCTAACCCTAACCCTAACCCTAACCCTAACCCTAACCCTAACCCTAACCCTAACCCTAACCCTAACCCTAACCCTAACCCTAACCCTAACCCTAACCCTAACCCTAACCCTAACCCTAACCCTAACCCTAACCCTAACCCTAACCCTAACCCTAACCCTAACCCTAACCCTAACCCTAACCCTAACCCTAACCCTAACCCTAACCCTAACCCTAACCCTAACCCTAACCCTAACCCTAACCCTAACCCTAACCCTAACCCTAACCCTAACCCTAACCCTAACCCTAACCCTAACCCTAACCCTAACCCTAACCCTAACCCTAACCCTAACCCTAACCCTAACCCTAACCCTAACCCTAACCCTAACCCTAACCCTAACCCTAACCCTAACCCTAACCCTAACCCTAACCCTAACCCTAACCCTAACCCTAACCCTAACCCTAACCCTAACCCTAACCCTAACCCTAACCCTAACCCTAACCCTAACCCTAACCCTAACCCTAACCCTAACCCTAACCCTAACCCTAACCCTAACCCTAACCCTAACCCTAACCCTAACCCTAACCCTAACCCTAACCCTAACCCTAACCCTAACCCTAACCCTAACCCTAACCCTAACCCTAACCCTAACCCTAACCCTAACCCTAACCCTAACCCTAACCCTAACCCTAACCCTAACCCTAACCCTAACCCTAACCCTAACCCTAACCCTAACCCTAACCCTAACCCTAACCCTAACCCTAACCCTAACCCTAACCCTAACCCTAACCCTAACCCTAACCCTAACCCTAACCCTAACCCTAACCCTAACCCTAACCCTAACCCTAACCCTAACCCTAACCCTAACCCTAACCCTAACCCTAACCCTAACCCTAACCCTAACCCTAACCCTAACCCTAACCCTAACCCTAACCCTAACCCTAACCCTAACCCTAACCCTAACCCTAACCCTAACCCTAACCCTAACCCTAACCCTAACCCTAACCCTAACCCTAACCCTAACCCTAACCCTAACCCTAACCCTAACCCTAACCCTAACCCTAACCCCTAACCCTAACCCTAACCCTAACCCTAACCCTAACCCTAACCCTAACCCCTAACCCTAACCCTAACCCTAACCCTAACCCTAACCCCTAACCCTAACCCTAACCCTAACCCTAACCCCTAACCCTAACCCTAACCCTAACCCTAACCCTAACCCCTAACCCTAACCCCTAACCCTAACCCTAACCCTAACCCTAACCCTAACCCCTAACCCCTAACCCTAACCCTAACCCTAACCCTAACCCTAACCCCTAACCCTAACCCTAACCCTAACCCTAACCCTAACCCTAACAGCCCACACCACAGAACAGAGAGATGTCTCCATATTGGAGACTGAGGCTGTGTGATATGCCCTCCTCAGCCAAAATTCTCGCATCAGTAACTCCTTGGACCTGCCTGCCTGGGCTTCCTGTAACCCACCATGGGTCAGCACAGCCCGTCCTGGGTCAGAGTGTCCACGCATGTGATCCCAGCATCCCCAGATAAAGCCCATCTGGTGGACCAGGCATCTGACGCAGTCACCCAGCCCAAGTAGAGGCCGTGATGTTCTGGTCCAGCTGCCAATGTGGCTCGACCAGCCCAACGTCTGGGGGTTTCTGGAATCCCCCACTCCAGACATAAGGGCTGGGACCTTCCTGGCACCAGGGTCTGGGGGAGGTAACTGGTCGGGCCCTCAGCTCCCAGCACGTTCCACCTGGGGACCAAGGATGGCCCAGCTGGGGCATCAGGCATCTGCCCCCGGAGGACGCCCATCCCTTAACCCTCCTGTCCCTTAACACCTGCCCCATGCTAGCCCAGAGGCAAGGACAGACATCCTGTGTCCCTGACTTATCTGCCGCAGCCATGCATGAAGAGACCACGTGATGTGTTTGGAAAGGCAGCTCCATAAACCCCTGGCCCGGCTCTGGAAACGGCATGTGATGTGCCCCTGCCCAGTGGTCACTGACAGGAGCTGCCCCGAGGGACGGATTCCCAGGTGCTTCCTGCCCACCAGGCACATGGGCCCAGGGGTTCAGAGATCCGACATGGACCCAATGCCGGCCTCCCCGGGTCAGACTGCAGCACAGGGAGCTGGAAGGGACCAGGGGTTAGCACCAAGGCCACGGCCTCCCTCCTTCCGCCCTCAGGCACGTGGTGAAGACAGTGGGGCCTTCTGCCCTACAGATTCAGCCGGACTCTGCCTGGTTGGCAGCCACCTCCCCCATCCTCTGCCCTGTATCTCCTGTGGTCGGGGCTCGGGGCTCAGTCAGCTCCGGGGCTGCCCTCCCCGGACACGTGCCGAGTTGCACACCCTCGTCCAGGCCCACAACCACAGGGTTCCAGAAGGCGGGTTTCTGAGGCCGTGCTGGTGTCTGAGGCTTCCAGCTCGAACCCAGGACTGTGGGTTTTTCTTAACCTGATCAGCTGTGTGTGGGGACCGCCCTTGTCCCGCCCCTCAACATCCGGTCTCACAGACCAGGAGCCCTTCTCTGATTTCTCCAGGACTGGATGTCCAGCACTCTGCTGGGAGGACCCCTGAGGTCATGGGCGTAAATTCTGGGGACTGACATCCTTGTCTTCTCTGGAGAAGCCCACGGCCGGGGTCAGGGAGGAAGGCCTCCAGGGGGCGTGGTCTGTGCACCATCCCAAAGAGAAAAGTTGGTTCGCAGAAACAAAGCTCACTGTGTCGCGATCCTGCGGCATTCTGCTGGCACCTGGGCACCAGCTACTGTTTGAGCTGTAACAGAAGAGTCAGAGTTTTGGGAAAACAAAATCCAATTGAACTCATGTTAAAGATCCCGTTAGCGTCATTCAGTGAATCACCAATCAGGCGGTGACCCGTCCAGCAGACGGCAAGGGCTCAGGAAGCTGCACAAGATGAAGGGGTCAGGACACTGAAGCTCTACTGGGCAGGTCACTTCCTTGAGGGGACGGCAGAGCCCCGGCAGGCAGAGGAGCTGAGGGGCACTGATCGGGGCGTTCCTACTCGACTGGGCTAAGAGGCCAGCTGCAAGGGGGCAGAGACTGAACGGTGATGAGGGGCTTCCGGGCCTATTGCCTTGTTTTTCACAAGAGAGAGGAAAACAGAAAGGAAACATGGTCCTGATGTCTGCGACTCATGAACACCAGGGTCCTCCCGCCCCGCCCCCGCCATCACGGCTGCAACCCCAGCGCTGGGGGGTCACGGCCGGGACTGCTGGGCCGGCAAGGAGCACTGATCTCCTGCCCCCAACGGGAACCAGCAGGCCCCGTGGAGCTCGGAAGGCGGGAGCAATGAATCAAGCGATCTCCGTCTGAAGTGAGGCCGGACCCGTCGTCTAAAGGAAAGCCGTGGTCGGGGAGCCACGCCGCTGGGTTGACTCTGTGCCCGTCAGTGAGCCCCGAGTGCCTCCTCTGTCCTCACCACTAAAAACGGCAACGACCTTAAGCTCGTATTTACACATCGGCTCACGGAGCACAAGGCCAGAGGCAGCGGTCCCGTGCTAACAGAAATGAGCCAGCAGATGGCTGTGAGGGGGCCAGTTCGCACAGCGCAGGGCGGGGAGGGCCAGTGGGAGCACGCTCTGTGGGCCACGGGCCCTTCCCGCCAGCGGGGCCCACGAGTGCCCAAGGGGCGGGTCAGACACAGAGCTCCTCCGAGGTCCTGGGGCCCGGGGTCTGACATGGCAGCCCTGCACCAGGACAAAGAGGACGTCACTGAATTAACAGACGGTCCGGTAGGGAGCGGAAGGGTCCCCTCCGCCAGAGACGCAGGCCGGGTTCAGAACTGGCACCCAGTCCCTGCTGCCTCCTGCCTTCCCTGTGCCTGTGAGTCAGGCGGAACATGTTTATTTTACTGGTTTTTAAACGTGTATTTATTTATTTTTGAGAGAGACAGCACAAGCCGGGGAGGGGCAGAGTGAGAGGGAGGGAGAGAATCCCAAGCAGGTTCTGCACTGTCAGCGCAGAGCCCCATGCAGGGCTCAAACCCACAACTCGGGGATCGTGACCTGAGCCGAAATCAAGAGTTGGACGCTTAGCCGACTGAGCCCCCTCCAGGCACCCCTGTTTTACTGTTTTCTCACCTTGGGGTGCACTGAACGACGGCCAGCACCTCAACCAGTCATTCCAAAGTCCCGTGTTCTTCCCCCAGGACCAAGGTCCCCCCTCCTCCCCCTGGGGTCCGGCACAGCCTCCAAGCCGCCCCACCCCCACGCCGGGCTCAACCGACAAGTGAATAAATACAACGGCCTGGGGCACAGGAAGAGTACGAAGTGTGGACAGGGCGAAACACTGAAACCGGCCTGGACAGCCAGCGGCCACTGGCAGAGTCCAAAGCAGGTGACGTCAAACACGGAGCAGCTAATGTGTGTGAGGGTCTGAGACAGCGCGGGGGGCACACTCCAGACAGGGGAAAGTGACACGCAGGGTGACGCGGCTGTCCTCAGTGAGAAGAGAGATGAGGGACACGGGGCCAGGGACGCTTGAGGGGCTGCCCCTCCTCCCCCCACCTCCCCCACCATCCCCACCACTTCCCCCACCCTCTACCCTCCTTCTCAACGTCCCCTCCCCACCCCTTCCCCACACCCTCCTCCTCACCCTCCCCTCCCCCACCCTCCTCACCCCTTCCTCACACCCACCTCCTCACCTTCCCTTCCCCCACCCTCCCCACTTCTTCCCCCACCCTCTGCCCTCCTCCTCACCCTCCCCCCACCCTCTATCGGACTTCTCAACCTCCCCTCCCCACTCCTCCCCCACCCTACGCACCCCTTCCCCACACCCTCCTCCTCACCCTCCCTTCCCCCACCGTCCCCACCTCTTCCCCCACCCTCTGCCCTCCTCCTCACCCTCCCCCCCACCTTCTACCCTCCTTCTCAACCTCCCCTCCCAACTCCTTCCCCTCACCCTCCTCACCCTCCCCTCCCCCACCCTCCCCACCCCTTTCCCCACCCTCTACCCTCCTTCTCAACCTCCCCTCCCCACCCCTTCCTCACACCCTCCTCTTCACCCTCCTTTCCCCCACCCTCCCCACTTCTTCCCCCACCCTCTGCCCTCCTTCTCAACCTCCCTTCCCCACTCTTCCCCCACATCCCCCACCCCTTCCCCCACCCTCTACCCTCCTTCTCAACCTCCCCTCCCCCCCTTCCCCACCCTCCCCACCCCTTCCCCACACCCTCCTCCTCACCCTCCCCTCCCCCACCCTCCACACCCCTTCCTCACACCCTCCTCCTCACCCTCCCTTCCCCCACCCTCCCCACTTCTTCCCCCACCCTCTGCCCTCCTCCTCACCCTCCCCCACCCTCTATCCGCCTTCTCAACCTCCCTTCCCCACTCCCTCCCCACCTCTTCCCCTACCCTCCCCACCCCTTCCCCACACCCTCCTCCTCACCCTCCCCTCCCCTGACCCTCCCCTGACCCTCTCTTCCCCTCCCCCCCAGAGTCTCCATTTTGTTCACCCTGGAGCCCAGCTGGAGGAGAGATGAGCATCTTGTGTGTATGGGACCTGGGGTGGAGCCTCACACCCAGACCTGGGTCTCACCATATGACCTACAGTTGCCACTGAGTCCGAATCTCTTTCCCGATAAAACCTGGATTCCATAAAAATATATGTGACAAGTGCTTACACCCCACAGTTCAGGGCTCCAATCCTGACACAGAGCAATGAAATTAAAACCTTACATCTGCTTGGGCAGCCCTGGCCAGCACCAGAGCTCAGAGCAGCACCTGAAGTCATTCAGCAAACCCTTTCCAGAAACCAGATCAACCTGGTCACCGACACAACTCCGATGAAAAGAAACTAACTCTGCAATGGCCCCCGAGAAGGAGGAAAGTAAAAGGGTTCCTGCCACCTGGACCAGCTGTGGCCTCAGGGGTGTGGGACCAGCCCTGGTTCCCTGTTACTGCCCGCGTGACCTCGGGCAGGTGGCTGGCACTCTCGCTGCCTCCCCTTCAGTAGCTGGAGAACCGAGAGGTCAGATTGTGTCCACCTCCCAAACGGTGGGCAATCCAACGGCACACAAGGTAGAAATCCAGCAGCCGTGTGCCCGGCCTACAAGGAGGCCTGGGGACCAAAGGAAACAGTGGCCCCAGCCCCCCGACACACACAATAGGGCAGTTCAGCTCCCCTCATCAAGAAGTGGAGTCTGTCTCCTGGCCCCTACGGCAGACCGGGGTGGGCCTGGCCTCAGCAGTCCTCCCATTCTCGCTTGCTTTTCTGTGACCACCACAAGGATGCGCTGGGACGACTCGCAGCAATCCCAGGCTGGCCTGCTGAGGACGAGGACACAGGACGGCCAGCCCAAACCAGCGTGCCCTCACACGACTGCCCGCCGACCTCAGAAGCACGGTCAAGCCCTTCCAGGTCAGCCCAGCCCAGATCAGACCAGCAGACACCCCTGGCCTATCTGTAGGCTTGTGTGAAGTGAACAGTTTTGTGGGTGGTTTGTTACGCAGCCATAGCTGACTGATGCATGCCTGGTGAACATCAACTGCTTCTCTCTTGCTGAGACCCGGTCAGAGGTGGCTGTCTGACAGAATGTACTTGTCATCTCTAAACTCATCAGAATGGACACGGCTGGACTTCCGACCAGATGAGAACACCACTCAGCCCTCTGGCTTCTTGCCACCCACAGTACGTCATCAGCCCAGTGTCGACGCGCCAGCACCCAGCCTGTAGCTCTGCTCCCACACACAAGCCCTTCAGTTCCTGGCCATGGAGGGCGTGCACTCATCCACAGGGCTGCTCTGGGAGGTCACACGGGGGGCACCACCATGTGAGGACCCTGACTCCTTGTTGCTGAGTCTCAGAACATCCCCCACCCGCTGATTAATGGGCCCTTGAAACTATCAGCTGTGTTGCATTTGCTTAAAGTAATAAATAATAAAATCACGGCCTGACTCTTAGACACCCAGAAGATTTGTTTTGATGTTGTCAGTGCTTTCTCAACATCTTAACAGAAGCTCTCAGCGGTCTGATGCACCGGCTCCCGTTGGCCGGTCTCCTTCCCTGGATCACAGCCCTTTCAGGGGACGGATGTCGGTGGTCCGGCCACAGGAGGCACGTCTGTGGATCTGTGCTGCATTCCATCCCGCGGGAAGGACAAGGACAACACGTCCCGCCAGCATGTCCTGCTAAGATCTGCGGAATCAGGACAAGGCAAGGGCCAGCTTCACGGTTTCTGAGCAGCAAACGCTCCTCAAACCCCCAGAAGCGCATCTTCAGTGCGGGGACCTGACTCTAGGCTCACTTCCTCTGGGATGCCACACGGCCTTTCCAGTAGAGAGAGAGATGTGCCATTCAGACCTACGATTTGTCAGGCCAGTCCACCCGTCCAATAGTCACTGTCTGCCAAGGGCTCGGTGGGCCAGGCATGGGGGGACCACCTGGGACAGAAGCGCCCCTGCTCTAGGCAGCCCTGGTAACTACGGGCAAGTGGAGAGGTTGAGGGACCCAGGGGAGTGGGCCTGGGTTTTCAAAACCCACCCCTCACAGGGTGGGGGGGCCCTGTGGTTTGCCTCCCAGTATCCAAGCCCCGTTTCTTCTGGCTGTCAGCTAGGGACTCACTTCTCCCCTCCAGCGGTGTGCTCCTGGTGAGACAGCCGGGCAGCAAGACCCATCTGGGTCTGCTGGGACACAACGGCTCTCTTCTCTGCTGGGTCTGGACAAGGAGAGGTTGGCTGAGAGCCAAAAATGCCTGAGAATGGTCACCGAAAGAGGCAGAACCAACGGACCAGAAAGAAGAAAGCTGCCGTCCATGGCATTGAGCCCCTGGATCCAGCCGTTCCTGAAGGCAGCCCATGCCTACCTAGACTTTTCAGCTTGGTGACCCAACAAATTCTTTATCACTTGATTTTTTTTTTTGAGTCGGTTTTCTGTGACTTATTATCCTGACTTCTATTCCATTCTAAATAGACTCTGTATTTCTTTGATTCCAGCAATGTGGTAATTTGGAAATACAGTGACACCAGCACTTCCCGTTCTGAGGTTGGGACATCTGAGTTTGTGTTTTCAGGGGTCAGGGAGTCTGGCCGTGTGTTGATCTTGGTGATGATCTGAAGCCATAAATAACATCCTGGCTCATACATTCTGGCTCAGTGACGTTCAGTGTGGAACCTTGCCAGCTGGTTCCAGGGCTGAGTCTGGGAGGGCTTACCATCACGTCCTCACCAGTGGGGGTGGGAGGGGTTTAAACAACACACATCTACTGCTCACAGTTCTGGGGCTGGCCGCCCACGATCTAGGTGCCCACAGGGCTGCCTTCTGGCGAGGGCCCGCGTGCAGTCTACAGCCACCGGCTTCTCGCTGCGCCCTCCTGGCGGGGACGGGGTGAAGGAGCTCTGTGGGGCCCCTAGAAGGGCTCGAACCCCATCCCAGGGGCCCCACCTGCACCTGCCATCACTCTGGGGGTTAGGAGGGTGGGGGTGGGGGGCACCCGAGCAGGGGCATCGTGGGCAGGCCGTGCACACGTGTGATTCCCGTCCGCGGTTCACCGGGCTGTGCTCCAGGCGCCGAGCTGGTCACCGGTGCCGGAGGCGGCCTCCCGCCAACACCCCACGTTCCCCGCTGCTCTCTATTCACCACGTGCCGGCTCGCGGGTCGTGGGGTCCGGCTGTGGCCGAGCCGGCATGAGGCGAGCGCTCTTCCCTGTGCCCGCTTGTCCATCCGCATCGTCTGCTGATTTGCTCCAGGTCTCGTGCGTCCTGCGCGGGGGTGGGGGGGCCTTGCAGCCGGCGGCATGGAACGTCCTCTCCCATCCAGCTCGCCTGCACTTTGGGCGCTGTTCAACCTTCGTGCCGGGCTGCTCACCTGTCCGCGGCAGCCGGCGGTCGCGAGTCTGTGGGGTCTGTCCCTTCAGCGATGCTTCCCGCCCTCACAGCGTGAGCGCCAGCCCGCCACGCAAGCGCATTGCCACGTGGAGACGGCGTCCGCGGGAAGGAGCCACTTGTGTGCTTCTGCAGCGAGCCTGCCCCGGCTCCCTGGACAACTGACATCACCTAGCTCTGCGCAACGTTCCAGTTTCTCTACAGCCTGAGTCGTAGCAAGTAGCATTTCTATTTCTTCCCCCAGAAAGTCGTTGGTGTCTGTACTTATAGCCACTAACTGCTTTGGAGGGGGTGCCTTGAAAGATTTATGCTGAATCAGAACAAAAACCTGATATATGAAAACAGGGGGTAAAGGGAAAATAAAGGCAGAAACGGGCAGCAGTTTGGAGCGGATGGGACCAGCCTGAAATGCAGATTTTGTGGGATGACGTCAGCATCAAAGCCTGTTACAGCATGTTGGTGGGGTTTCCACAAGAGCAGAGGTGGGTCCTTTATCCAATACGGTGGCTGCCCAGCCCCAAACACTTCCAGACAAAGGATCATGATCAGAGCAATAAACTCCAGCATCACCACACGCGGAGCCCCCTCCTGCATCCTGTGCGTTGCACAGATGGGGAAACCGAGGCCAGGAATGCCACCAGGTTCCAAGCGCTGCATTCCCGGGGCAGCACCGGCCAGGAGTCCCGGTCAGATTTTGTGACGGAACCCAGAGGGCAGGGCTCCCTCACGGTCACCCAGCGAGAGCGGGGCCAGAAGGGGTGTCCTGGGGGCCCGCTGCCTGTCACACCTGAGCGCCCTCCCGCATCCGCTGGGCAGAGTTAAAGGAACTACCAAAGGGCTGCCTGGGTAGTTCAGTCGGTTAAGCGTCCGACTTTGGCTCAGGTCATGATCCCCCAGTTTGTGGGTTCGAGCCCCACATTGGACTCTGTGCTGGCTGCTCGGAGCCTGGAGCTGCTTCGAATTCTGTATCTCCCTCTCTCTCTGCCCCTCCTCTGCTCTCTCTTTCTCTCTCTCTCTCTCTCTCTCTCTCAAAAATAAATAAACATTAAAAATAAAATAAAATAAAAAGTAGCTATCGGAAAGTACTGGAAAATTGCCAAAAGCAGACAGGAACTGACGAGGCGGTGGTACTGGCAGAAGGCATATGTGTGTGTGTTTTCTCTTTTTCAGGGCGTTGTGCCTGAGAGCAGCCGGCCCCGCACGGGGAGACAAAATCCTCGGTAGAAAACCCACATCCAGCTGGTGTGAAGAACCAGAGAAGGGTTGGGGGGCCGAGCGGTGGGGGGTCCCAGAAAGAGGAGCCAGATCCGCGGCAGATCCGCGGCCCCCAAACACACGGTGGGGACGGCAGGGAGACAGAACTCACCTGAGTCAACAAAACCCTGACACTCAGGGCAGGCCACGTGGTGCCCGTCTCCACACACGGTCCGCCCGCCCGGCTGCGATCCCGGAGGCCGCAGGAAGGGGAACCGCCAGCCATCACCCTCAGCAAAGGAGCGAGGGGAGCCCACCCCTGGCCCAGGGCTCGTCCCGAATGAGAAGAAAGGAAACTCAGCGGCAGTGAAAAGTACAGGCAGCAATCAAGGAGGACCCAGACGCCAGGATCCACTGGGGTTGGGGGGGGGGGTGTCACAGGTGACGGAAGAGACAGGAAGAGAGCTGCACGGTGAGTCATCAGAAGCCACCCCCAGCAAAAGTGCTGGCCCAGTGGTTGGAGTCGGAGAAGGAGGAGGGGCACGCCAGAACGCACGGCTCGCACGCTGTCCCAGTGCACAGACAGCCGGCAGAGCGGTGGGCAGGGGGGTGGGGGGGTCTAGGCACCATGCGTGGGGTCCCGGAGGAGAAGGCGGGAGGGCCCAACATTCCCAGCAGGAATCAGCAGGGGCTTGGCCGGAAGGTGAGCACATGCTCCCAGGTAAGTTCCCCTCATGATAAAATGCCTCCTGCACCGGTTCCGTCTTGAAAACTCTCCCAGGCACATCATGTCCTCGAACCCACGACCGGTGCTGTGGGGAGAAAGTCAGTGCCCAGCTGGGCATCTGCATCAGCGTGGAGCCCTCCGGGGATGGGGCGCAGACAGACGGCCTCCGAGGGACCCGGAGATGCCGCCTGAGCGCCCCACACGCCCGTCAGCCCCAGCCCAGGCCACACCTGTGCTCGGCACCCCGTCTGTCCGGCCGCCCTGACCCCCTGGCCCCGGGCACAGCCCGAGCTTCGGGGAGAGCCACTGTCCTCGGGTGTCCGCCTGGGCCCTGCTCTCCACCCCCCAGGGGCCCCCTGCCGGCCCTCCCTCTATGGAGGACACCGGCCTTCACCCAGCCCCAAGAGCTCAGCCCGGATCTGGACCCCTCTGCCTCTCCAGCCCCTACCCTGCCCTCTGCCCTGTGCAGGCGGCCCCATGGCGTCTGGAAGGTGGCCCTCGGGTGGCCCCCCCAGCCTCAGCATCACAGGCACCTGGGACGGATTCTGTCTATTTACGTGGGCCCTGACTACCCTCAGAGAGAGCAGGAAGCCTCCGGTGTGGGCTGGGGGCTGGGACGAGCCGCTCACGTCCTGCAGACCCACTGACAGACCAGGAGGCCTCCCCGGGGCTGAGCAGCTTTCCTGTGGTTACAAACGGGTGGCTGAAAACACCAGAAGTTCATTCTCTCAGGGTCAGGACCCCAGAATCCCGAAAGCAGGTGTGAGCAGGTCGGGCTCCCTGTGAGGCCATGAGGGAGCTTCTGTCCCAGGCACCCCGGCGGCAGGTGCCTGTCCTTCCCCCATGGTACAGAAATGCCTGCGGGACACTTAGTCTGTAACTGCCTTTCATCTGAACCCACGGTCCTTACCGTCCTGTCCCCTTGTCCCCAGACCTGCCTCCCGGTCCGTCTATGGGGAGGCAGGACGCTCGGGGAGTGAGGAGGGCCTGACCATGGTCCCCACCCCTGAGGATTTCAGGGTGTGGCCCCAACAGCCCTGTGCTGGCCGTGACTGCCCCCCTACTCCAGGGAGGGAAACGGGAGTCTGAACACAAGGCGCCCCACAGAAGACCCAGGCCACTGGCATGATGTTGGTGCGGATGAGTTCCGCCCCGGCGGGCTCCCGCAGCAAGATTTGGGAGGACGAATAAGTGTGGGGGATCATAACTAGATTTAAAGAGAAACTGACATCAGGCAAACCCGCGTTTCTCGGTAAGACTTTGGGGAGCTCCAGGCCTGCGGAACAAGGGCCTCTGGCGCCCGGGGTCAGGGCGACAGTGAGCAGGACCTGGGCCACACCAGGGGGAGCCACTGGATGCCAGCTCCGGTCCAAGAAAAGATGAAAAATACAGAAAGAAGATCCCTAAATGGACGTGTGACCCTGTACGTTCAAGAGTGAGGCTCCTGGCCCCACTTTGAGTTACAGATAAACACACACGTGTGCACACACACACAGACACACACCCCCTTCTTCCTCTTGGGTTGATGTCGGCCCACACTCAGCACACGTTCAGTGCTGTAACAAGGCCAGTGGTCCATGGGGTGAGGAAGCAAGCTGGCCATTCAGACAGTACGACGTGTCCCCTGGGGGCTGACCCCTGACCGTGTCCCCCGGGGGCTGACCCCTGACCGTGTCCCCTGGGGCTGACCCCGACCTTGGCCTCTGACACCAAGCTGAGGACAGTCCCTGCGCCTGGTGGGAGGGGGGGGGTGGTGCTCAGAGTCCACCCAGGGAAGATTCCAGAAGGAGGGTCTCGCAGACCAGCACCTCAGAGCGTGAAAGCTGCCCGGAGGCAAGGAACGAGAAGAAAGGAGGGGGCTGGGTGGCACTCATGGGGTCCCGGGCACGTGCTTGGCCACCGTGCAGCCGTAAGTTCTTGCTAAACTGCATTCATAATGGTCTAGAAAAAAATAAAGCATTTAGGAAAAAATCCCTTTCAGGTGGTTCTGGTCAGGAAATTGATAATAAAAACTCACTTTCCCACTCAAGGCCACATAATCCGCCAACTGCCCAGCCCAGCACAGCTGGAGGGGAGGCACTCGTGGGCTCTTCCTCTGTGAGCATCTCCAGGCAGGGGTTTTGTCCCCTCACCTCTCCGCGAAGCCCTGAGAAGTTCAGGAGCCTGGCGCCTGGAGCTCCCCAGGCCTGCTCTGTCCCCCGTGCAGCTGGCCGGCTCAGACTTAAGTCATATAGTCTATACTGAAAATCCAGGCACATCACCTAAAAAATCCAGACTTGGGGCTTCTGTGGCCAAGCGGTCCCCAGAGCAGCAGCAAGCCTGGGCTGACCGTCCACTGCCCCTTTCCACACGGCTGGGTCTCCGTTGGCCACCAGCACTCCCAACTCTGAGCCAGGTCAGTAAAGGGGGCGTCCTGCCCACCTCCCACCACCCTTCCTTCTCAGACCCTCCCCCAGATTCCCTCGCCTTGTCCTCCTCCTTCCACCCCTGAAATCCCCCTTGTCTGTCAAGCTCACTGTGGATGCCGCCTCCTCCATGGGGCCTCCTGGGATTTCTCTCCCCACCTCGCGCTACCATGGCTTGGAGATTTGCTTCCGTGGGGGCAAATACATCCGCACACTCATTCATTCGATGACCAATGACTGTGGCAGCCTGGAGGCCACTCTGATGAACAGGAAAACCCCGGCCCCTGGGAGCTGCGCTCCAGTGGGTCAGTGGGATGGGGTCAGAGGGACAGTTTGCTGCTTCAAATAGGGGGCCACGAAGGACCTGTATGCCTGCCCAAAGTCGGGACACCCTGAACAAGGACGCCTGCCATTGGTCCCTTAAGAAACCACAGCCTTAGCCCAAAAAACGGCACCTGTAAGGGGACAGCACTCGGGGAGGACAGGCACCCCGCCCCACCCTGGGACTCTGTCTGCTGGTGACCACACCGCACTGTCCAAGGCACTTCTTCCCAGATGACTTTCTGACCAACAGTGGCTTCCTTTGAGAGTCCTCTGTTTTATGTATTTTCCTGCATTTGCTGATTCACCAGGGAGGGTGGCTGGCTGGGGTCCTGGGACCCTCCGTCCAGGCGGGGGTAGCTGATGCAAACACAGCAGATGACGCGGCTGAGGCTCCCAGCTGTGAGGGAGGGCCTGAGGGGGTGGGGGACACAGCTGTTTCCAGGCCCCCTACCACCATCTGTCGGCGGAGGTTCCAGAACCAAGAGGAGACGTGAGCCTTTGTGGACGTGACCCGGCAGCCACAGGGCCCCCTGCCCCACAGGCCACCACGTCCGGTGCCTTCGCCAACCACAAACACTCCAGAATGTTCGGGGCGAGAGGCCTTTCTCCTAACAAAGCGCCGCGTCTCTGCCATTCGTTGACCGTCCTGAGTGCCGCCCAGCTTCCCAGGACGGCAGCTCGCGGAGGCCTGGTCCTCCCGGTTGCCGGGAGTACCCAGGGCCCTGTCTCTGGCACTCGTCCGCCATCGCCTTGCTCCTCTATGAGCCTCCCGTCCTTTCCTGCTTTGTGTGCAAGTGGATTTTACCTTATCTGCCTGCGAACGCTCTTTGCGTATTGTAGACATCCACCATGTTCCTGGCATTCGTTTTGCAAGTTTTTTCCGAATCCATCACTGGCCGACCGTCTCTGCCCCTGCCTCCCTACAGCTGAAAACTGCAACGTGTTTTAACTTGACCCCCTCATCTGATTGGGGGGCGGGGGCGGGTTTGCAGGGAAGGTCTATTCAGCATGTCACAGACTGGACCTCTGGGTCATCCTGAGCCGATTGCTGCACTTGGGAAGGTCAGGGAAGAAGCAAGAGAAGCTAAGGCGTCCTCCTGGGGCAGAACGTGTTCTCCCCAAAGTCTCCCCGTAGCTCTGGCCTCCAATGACGCAAATAATACACGCTCCACACAAACACTTCACAACACGCTAAAAAAAAGAGAAAGAAAACTGCACCTGCTGACCTTGACCTTGACCTTGGCGCCTTCGTGCACCGTGTGGAGACCATGGCTGCGTAGATCCCGCCACATCCTCGTTAAAACAAGGGAGGCTCACACTTGTCTGCTTTTAACCTCGGACGGGAACCTCCATGTCCCCTGCGTCTCCTCCACGACGAGCACCCGGCCTGGGACACTGGGGCCTTCCCGCCCTCGCAGGCTCGGCACAGACGGAGGCACTGGTGAGGGCTCCCGCCACCGCTCACTTTACAAGAACACGGTCGTGGCCCAGGCACTCCTGGTCGGTCCCTCGTCCTCTCAAGCCCCGTCCCCGCTCCTGCTATTTAGTGATGCTCCAAACCGGGCTGGGTCCCCGTCCGTGTCTGTCACCCTGTGCGCCTGAGCAGCGTCTGCCTCTCCGTGCGTCCGTGTTCTGCGTGTGGCGGGCTGGGTGGCCGCACGTCCCGATACCATCCTGGGGCCAGCCTCCCGCCCAGCGTCCCCAAGAAGCCAGGCGCTGCTTTGCAAAGGCGCTGGCCACTGCAGGACACAGGACCCGAAGGAAAGCTCCCCACCTCCACGTCGGACACGCACGCAACTTGAATTTTTTAAAACCAGCCTATTCACGAGAATATGAAAAACAACCTTGTGGGAACCCTTTGTCCTGAACATGTGGACCACTTGGGGGCATACAGAACAGCTCAGCTGATTTCTTCAGAAAGGACACTCTGTCCCTTAAACGGAGGGCACTCTGACGTCCCTTAAACGGAGGGCACTCTGACGTCCCTTAAACGGAGGGCACTCTGACTGTCCCTTAAACGGAGGGCACTCTGACGTCCCTTAAACGGAGGGCACTCTGACTGTCCCTTAAGAGGAGGACACTCTGTCCTTTAAACGGAGGACAATCTGACTGTCCCTTAAACAGAGGGCACTCTGTCCCTTAAACGGATATTAAACCTGACCCTGGGTCACACAGGAGCTGTGAGGATGGCTGTCCAGGGAGAGAACAACACACGGGTATATTCTTACTGTCATGTGTATGATTTTTTAAATTTTTTTTAATGTTTATTTACTTTTGAGAAAGAGACAGAGCATGAGAGCAGGGGAGGGGCAGAGAGAGGGAGACACAGAATCCGAAGCAGCTCCAGGCTCTGAGCTGTTAGCACAGAGACCAACGCAGGGCTCGAATTCACAGACTGTGAGATCATGACCTGAGCCAAAGTCGGATGCTGATCCGACTGAGCCCCCCAGGCGCCCTCCTCCATGTATGATTTTTAAATGAGATGCATTACAAAGAGATGGACGGACGTTTGAGATAATTATGTGCACACACAGAGTTGATTAGGTACCTATGTCTGTATTTGTACGTGTAGCTATCTTGTTACAGATGCTGCTGAATCTTATTTTTAAACAATATCTGTAGTATATATAAAGTCAGCACACACAAAAAGGCTTCTTACAGAATCTTGTGTAAAACAGTGTGAGGAGCTTTTTTAAAAGAGAAAAAAAAGGCATACTTGTAACCATCTTACATCCAGAAAGTTGCCTATTTCTGTCCTGGTCTTTCTGGGACAGTTTTTTATATCGGTTTTCAGTAACTTCCTACCTATGATTGTGCAAAAATACACGTGTGTATATACACAAAATATATATCTACAACTAAGTAGACCAGCAAAGGCTGCAAACAAATGCACACGCACACCACACGTGCACACACACATATGCACACACACGCACGCACCACACACATGCACATGTGCACACACACACACATACACACACCTCACACACACACCCCATACATACCCACACCGCACACACGCACGGCCCCCCAAGGCGTGGCCGCCCAGTGGGCTCTTGCAAGTGTCCTGATGACGGGCTGACAGTGTGTCGGCTCAGAAAGGCCCGGGTGTGGTTCCGGGAAGAACAACGGGGCCGGAACAACACGAAGCTCGACCGGTGCCCTATTGCATGTGTCCTGGCTGGCGTCCAGTGTCTATCTCGCAGCGTGTTAAACGCAAACGTGTGCTGCATGGATTCCCTGAAGGGAAGGACACAGACGTCCTGCAGAATTCCGCTCTCAGGTGTAGCCAATCTCCTGAGGTGCTTCTTACCCACCCCAACCCCCGACAGGAGATCAGAGGTGGAGAAGGCACTGGGTTCTCACTGGAGCCTGTTCTCTCCTGCAGTGAAGAACTTTGGTCCTCGAGGGGCCTATTTGCCTTTTCTTGTTCTCTGTTCAAACCAGGTACCACCTGGGAGCAAAAGCCTCAGAAGGAAGTCCTCTGCTTAAACTAGAACATTCCAGGATGCATGGGTCTGTGTCGGGTACACAGCCGGGGTCCACACACAGGTGTGGAGTTTCCGGTCGGTTCCTGAGCCAGTCGACAGCTCTCAGTGTCTGCTGTCCCCAGGGAAGGCAGGCCCCTCCGTCCCGGGGGCTTGGGGCTTCGTCAGCTAGAGTCACCGCGGGGATGGGTGGCCAGCTGGCCCCCCTCCCCCGGCTGACACAGGGACCTTCATCCCGCAGAATCGATGGGTCGTGCATGTGCGCTCTGCTCCAGGCCCTGGTCAGGGCCCGAGGGGACGTCGAAGGGACTACTGCACTGGGCCCGGTTCTAACCACTTGACCATCAGCCAGGAGCCCCCTCTGAATCGCTGCTGCCCTGTGTACTAGTGGGAAGGGCAGGAAACACCCGGGTCCAGGGCTTTCCCTGCCTTTCTGAGGGAAGAACGCAGGCCCCCCGCTGACAGGCGCTCCCTTCACCAGCGCCCACGGGTCTCGCGTCTTCCTGAGGCAGCCCGCTTGCTCAGCACGGCACCAGTCCCTCATTCTCCACGTGATCCCCTTCTCAGTCCCTAGTGAAGAACTCTTGCCCTCTGTGGGTCCGTATCACCCCTTTGCTCTGTTTCCAAACTAGGTCCTCTCTGGGGCCAGAATAAACACTACATTACATACATAAACGCAAAGGTGAAACAGCCAACTCACGGAAAGAGCCCAAATGTCCATCACCTGACGAATGGATAAAGAAGATGTGGTTTGTATACACCATGGAACACTACTTGGCAACGAGAGAGAATGAAACCCTGCCATTTGCAGCAACGTGGATGGAACTGGAGGGTATGATTATGCTGAGTGAAATAAGTCAGCCAGAGAAGGACAGATACTTTCACTCATATGTGGATCCTGGGAAACGGAACAGAAGACCATGGGGGAGGGGAAGGGGGAAATAGTTACCAACAGAGACGGAAAGCAAAACACAAGAGACTCTAAAATACAGAGAACACACTGAGGGCTGATGGGGGGAGGGGGGGAGGGCAAAGGGGTGAGGGGCATTGAGGAGGCACCTCTTGGGATGAGCACTGGGTGTTGTATGTGAGTGATGAACCACGGGGATCTACTCCCGAAGCCAAGAGCACCATGTACACGCTGTATGTTAGCAACTTGACAACAAATTATATTAAAAAATAAAATAATAATAAAGTTAGCTTGTAACACAAATGCACATGAGGATCCAGTAAAGCTAAATAAATACAAATCAAAGTAAATGCAAAGGCAGAGCATCCAGGTGGCTCAGTCGGTTAAGCATCAGACTCTTGATTTCAGCTCAGGCCACAACTCTGAGATCATGAGATCGAGCCCCGCGTCGGGCCCTGTGCTGACGGTGCAAAGCCTGCTTGGGATTCTGTCTCTCCCTCTCTCTCTGCCCCTCCCACACTGTCTCTCTCGGTCTCTCTCAGAATAAATAAATAAACTTTAAAAAATAAACAAAAAATACCTCAAAGGCCACCACTCCTCACACCAGGCCCATGACCCTGCGTGGTGCCCAGGCAGCCCACACTCTCGGGGGACGGCGACACCTGGGTGCCACTGTCCCCTTGCCCTCCGGCTCCCTGTCAACCCCCCGGGCTCCTCGGGAGCAGCGTCTCAAGAAAACCAAGCTGTCGGCCGCTAGTAACGCCATCCGGCAGGGAGGCAGGGAGCGAGGCCAGCAGACTCCACATTTCTGGACGGAGGACCGAGGGACACGTGTGCGCCAACAGCTACGTGCCAGGAGCCAAATTACGTCTCGGGATCTGCAGCCAGACAGAAGACAGCTCGCTGTCCCAGCAACTGACCTGAGGCCAAGTGCGCGTCACAAAGCCCATATAAGTGAGTGACGGGCGAGACCAGCGGGTGAGCTCTGGAGAGACAGAGGGCGCCCACCCCGGGGAAGACACCCCAGGACGCCCAGTGACTGGGCCGAGAGTCACCTGCAGAGTAAGCTCTGATGTGCCGGGCGAGCTCGCTGGCGGGAGGCAGGGTGGCATCTGGGGGCCCCTAATATGTGAGCACCACGGAGGGGGGTTGGGGCGCACACGAGAATTCAACTTCGCGGTGACTGTTTCCAGGCGGGTTTCTGGTGGCGACGCCCCAGGTGCAGACCCAGCTGGCGTTGAGTTCATCCCGCATCCGGCTCCGGGGTCTGTGTTTGCTCCGGGTCCTCCACCTGCTTTCTGGATTGAGCCTCCTCGGGAGCCCTGCAGGGGAGCGCAGGGGAGGGCAGCAAGGGCTGGGCCTCCCGCTTGTACTGATGTGAATGAACGCGCCTCCGAGGGGGGTTCCTGTGGGGGGTTCCGCCCAGAGGCACGAGCAAGCGCGCTGCCCCCCGCGGACCTCCAGGGGTGGGTGCCCTCAGGTGTGTGGGCTCAGCACAACTCCCGGCTGCCGGCGCGGCTGGGCGCAGCCTTTCCTGTAAACCGCGCGTCGGTAGGTTTCCGGAACATCAGAGAGGGCGCCCACGGCTGACTTTTTGCATCTGTACGGAAGCCTCGAGAAAAGCATTAAAGTGCTCACAACACCCCTCCTGACGGTCTGCGCGGCCCCACGGCTACTGTACCTGCATCCACGGCTGGACGGTCACGGCAGCAGCTGCCACGTGATACGGCACGGTGCCCACCGAAGGGGGTGACGTGCTGGGGGCACACGAGCCCTTCGCTTTCCCCCAACTGGGAAGACGCTGGTGTGTCTGTTCCCCATCAGGGTGCAAGTCACGCAGTAAAGGGAAGGCCTGTCTCGAGACATGAGTGGGGACGCAGGGCCTCGTGTCCCCGAGCTCCGACAGCCGGGACGTTCCCAGGGCCGTGTGGGGCTCAGGCAGCTGCAGGCTGGGGATGCACCCTCGTTCAGAGAAGCCCGGGCCCTGGACCATCACCCCGGCTCCTCCTATAACCTGGGGCTGCAGCACGGGGCCAGCCGCCCACAGAGACCCAGGACCGGGCGTGGCGGGCACACCCACAGGACCCAGGCTCCGTGTGCCCTCACGGCTGACCTGAGAGCAGGAGCCAAAAGGATTGGCTGCAAGTGACATCAGTCAGCCTGCCTGGACCACTTTCTCTCAAATAGCAGGAATGACTTCTTTGCCATGTTCTGGCACATTCGGCCCCAAGTCAGGGCGATTTCAGACCAACGGTTACCCCTCCTGGAAGTCCAGTGAGGTGGTCTGTGCCAGGCCGGCCTGGGTGGCCTCGGGGGCAGTGCTGTAACCGGGGACCGTCTGCTCCTCAGCCCAGGACACTAACTCTGCCAGGCAACCAATGGTACAGGCTTGTCCGCCACGTATCAGCTCATCATGGCCACACTCCACGGCCACCCCGTCCTGAGACCAGAGACCTCCTGGAAGCTGAGCATCAGCAACATCACAAACCCAGAAGGCAGGCTCCCTCCTGGGAACCTGCCCCTCCTCCCTCTTGGGACCCCTGCCCCTCCTCCCTCCCGGGACCCTGCCCCTCCTCCCTCCAGGGACCCTTGCCCCTCCTCCCACCCGGGACCCTGCCCTCCTCCCTCCAGGGACCCTGCCCCTCCTCCCTCCTGGGACCCTGCCCCTCCTCCCTCCTGGGACCATGCCCCTCCTCCCTCTTGGGACCGATCCCCTCCTCCCTCCCCGGACCCATGCCCCTCCTCCCTCCCGGGACCCCTGCCCCTCCTCCCTCCTGGGACCATGCCCCTCCTCCCTCTTGGGACCGATCCCCTCCTCCCTCCCCGGACCCATGCCCCTCCTCCCTCCCGGGACCCCTGCCCCTCCTCTTTCCCTGGACCCCTGCCCCCCCTCCCTCCCAGGACCCTGCCCCTCCTCCCTCCAGGGACCCTGCCCCTCCTCCCTCCAGGGACCCTGCCCCTCCTCCCTCCAGGGACCCCTGCCCCTCTTCCCTCCTGGGGACCCTGCCCCTCCTCCTTCACGGGACCCTGTCCCTCCTCCCTCCCAGGGACCCCTGCCCCTCTACTCTCAGGGACCCTTGCCCTCTTCCTTTCCCAGGGACCTCTAATCCCCTCCTCCCAGGAACCCCTGACCCCTCATCCCAGGAACTGCTGACCCCTCCTGGGGACCCCTGCCCTCCCCCCCATTGACCTCTAACCCCTCCTCCCAGGAAACCCTGACCCCTCCTCCCCACAGAACCCCTGCCCCATCCTGGGGACCCCTGCCCCTCCTCCCTCCTGGGGCCCTGCCCCTCCTCCCTCCTGGGACCCTGCCCCTCTTCCCTCCTGGGACCCTGCCCCTCTTCCCTCCCGGGACCCTGCCCCTCCTCCCTCCTGGGACCCCTGCCCTCCCCCCATTGACCTCTACCCCCCTCCTCCCAGGAACCCCTGACCCCTCCTCCCCCACAGAACCCCTGCCCCATCCTGGGGACCCCTGCCCCTCTTCCCCAGGACCCCTGTCCTCCCAGGTCCCAGGTCCCTCCACCCTTGTTGGAGGCCAGCACTGAGTCACTCTCCAGAGCACAGGGGCCCTCCTCTTGGGTCCCCTACTTTCTGTTGCCAACACAGAAGTCTCAACTTCTAATGAGACTCCCCGTCTCCTCCTGACCTTGGTTAATGGGGGGGCGGGGAGGGACACAGGTCTTGATTTGCTTTCAGAAGCCCCAGTGAACACAATTGGGGCAGCCCTACTGGACTGAGGCAGGTGCCCCCCAGCTGACCTCCACCCACCTCTGGGCTCATGTCTCGGGGCCGGGCTCTGCTGCCTGTGCCCCCAGGGCCTCCCCCAGGAGCTGGCCCTGCCCACCTGCAGCGTGAGCCCAGAGGCCCTGGGGGTGGGGAGGGGGTTTCTCCCTCAACTTCAACCCCTGAACTCAGCCAGCAACAGGTCAGGGAAGGAAACTCCCTCACTGCCTTCACCCCAAAGGTCACAGGGTCCCCAGGGATCCTGCCACACACCAGCTGCAGGAGGGGCTGAGGGCCAATGATCACCCTGAGGTCTGGCCCAGGCCCCCCACCTTCACAATGCTAATTCATTCGTGTCCTGCTCACTTAAATGTTTGCACACACCCACGGGCCCCAACTGTGCAGGTGTTTTATGTGCCTTCCTGGGTGCTGCAGATGCTTCCAAGAGAGATCCCAACAGTGAGAGAGGAAAGGACTGGGTCCCCAGGAGAGGTCAGGCAGGCTTCTGGAAGCTTCTGGAAGGAGTGGCCAGCTGGAGCCTTGCTGGCACTCTGGTAAAGCACAACAAAATCAATTGTAGGAAGTGACATTTAAAAGACATAAAGCCCGGGGCGCCTGGGTGGCTCAGTCAGTTAAGCGGCCGACTTAGGCTCAGGTCATGATCTCTCGGTCCGTGAGTTCGAGCCCCGTGTCGGGCTCTGTGCTGACAGCTCAGAGCCTGGAGCCTGTTTCAGATTCTGTGTCTCCCTCTCTCTGACCCTCCCCTGTTCATGCTCTGTCTCTCCCTGTCTCAAAAATAAATAAAACGTTTAAAAAAAAATTTAAAAAAAAAATAATAAAAGACATAAAGCCCTTTTTTTTTATGGGACCCACAGAAAATTCCAGCCAAACAGCCATGGAAGCTCCTAGCCTCTTCCCTGTGATTGTCCCCAAGGTGCCACCACGGGGCCCAAAGGGAGGGCCAGGCAGAGGAGGCATCGAAGCCCGGTCCGCAAGGGTCCTGATGGCAGGGGCATCACCTGGTCCATCTCACTGTTTTCAGTCTGCGCCCTGCTCCTGCAGGTCCCCCAGCGCGTCCCCGATGTGTCCAGGTGTCCCTCCCCCTGGGCACAGTGGCCTCTGGTTCCTGGGAGAGTTCACTCCCGGAACTCGGTGGCTCCAGCTTCAAAACAAGCGTGTGTGAAGCATGATGTCAGGAGATGAGTTTTGTTAAATGTCAACTTCAAGTTCCTTCTTGTAATTTTTTAACTTGAGTGTAGTTGACACAAGACGTCACGTCACTCTCAGGTGTACAACGCGGTGACCGGATGGCGTGGGCAGGACGCCGTGCTCCCACGAGAGTAGCTCCCGGCTGTCACCACGCGACGCTCCTCCAGAGCCACTGGCTGTGGTCTCCGCACTGGGCCTCCCGCACCGGGACTCCTTTGCCCGTAACCGGAAGCCTGGCCCTCCCTCTCCCCTGCGCCCCTCTCTCCAGCTCCGCCCCTCCCCTCTGGCAACCACCAGCACGTTCTCTGCATTTATGGGTCTCTTCCTGCTTTTTTGCTTATTTGTTTTGTTTTTTAGATAACACGTATAAGTGAAATTCTATGGTTTTTGTCTTTCTCTGGCTGATTTGTTTCACTCAGCATAATATATTCTAGGCCCACCCAGTTTGTCACAAATGACGAGGTTTCATCCCTTTTTTCTGGCTGAGTGATATTCCACTGTATATTATACACCACATCCTCTTTATCCATCATCAGTCAATGGGCAGTTGGGCTGCTTCCATATCTTGGCCATTGTAGATAGTGCTGTTATAAACATGGGGGTGTATATATCAAATTAGTGGGTTTTGTTTTCGGGGGGGTTGTAAATACCCAATCATGGAACTTTGAGGTCATAAGGTAGTTCTATTTTCAATTTTTTGAAGAATCTCCATACTGTTTTTGGCCGTGGCTGCACCAGTTTGCATTCCCACCAACAGTGTAAGAGGGTTGCCCTTTCTCTGTGTCCCCCCCAAAACCTGCTATTTTCTGTGCTGTTGATTTTAGCCATTCTGACAGGTGTGAGGTGACATCTCATTGTGGTTTTGATTTGTATTTCCCTGAAGATGAGTGATGTTGAGCATTTTTTCATGTGTCTATTGGCCATCTGGGTGTCTTCTTTGGGGAAAGTGTCTGTTCATATCTTTTGCCCATTTTTAATGGAATTGTTTGGTTTTTGTTTTGTTTTGTGTGCTGAATTGTGTAAGTTCTTTACAGATTTTGTTTTTGTGTGTGTTTTTTTATTTTTTAATGTTTTTTTTTTTTTTTGAGAGAGAGAGAGAAAGAAACAGATCACGAGAGAGAGAGGGGGAGACACAGAATCCAAAGCAGTCTCCAGGCTCTGAGCTGTCAGCACAGAGCCCAACATACAGCTCAAACTCAGAACGGGGAGATCATGACCTGAGCCAAAGTCGGATGCTTAACTGACTGAGCCACCCAGGCACCCCTGCCTTAGATTTGGGATACTAACCCTTATTAGGTCAGACCCCGGAGGCTGCTCTCAGGCGTGCCTACCGACTACCTCCCTGACAGATTCGGTGTGGGGGTCCCACGTGGGTGTTCTGAGAACCACCCTGCTCCGAGAATCAAGGATTTGAGGCTGAATCCTCCTCATGGTTAACACGCCCACTCCCTGTGCAGTCCAACCAACATAGCACAAAACGGCTAAGTGTCATCAATTTTCCCTTTGACAGAAGATGAGCAAAAGCTACACTCTGAAGCAGCCTGGAAGAATTGCCTACGATGCTGGTATGATCAAGAAGTTTTGGGAGGAAAAGATCGAGCTGCACACAAAACAGCTGCAGAGCGAGGACATGAGGACCCGCAGGAGTGCCCTGGACAGGTGAGCTCACTGCAGAGCACGGCCTGGGGCCGCTCGGCCATCACCATCCAGACACCGGCACTGCCCTCAGATTCAGTCACAGGAGGAGCGGCTGCAACCACGGAACACCACTCACATTGACTCAGCTTAGAACCTTGATCACTGGGCTGGGGAGGAGAATGCCCCATCCCTGCAACCCCACCCACTAACACCTACCAGCCCACCTGCCACCACCCAGCCCTCCACTCCCCATCCCTGCAACCCTTCCTCCCTCCCCCCACCCCCTGCCCCCCATCCCCCACTCCGGAAGGTCTTGCTAGAAGCTATCAAAGAAGCCTTGTCTGGTGCAGACTGATTTTCTGACTGTTCCCCCCACCCCCGCCAGAGCGCAGGCTAAATCATCACACTCCTTCCCACACGTTTGCAGACCCAAAACCCCTTTCTTCCCTGAGATGAGGCGAGGGGTCTGTGGGTGCAGAAAAGGGTCTCCTAGGTGACCCCGAGCAGACTCAGGGGTGCCTGGTCTCAGGGACAGCTAAAAGGGCAGGTTAGCACATAATTCGCTCCTAGACAAGGGCTCAGATGGCCAGATATTCCAGAGTGACCACAGCTTTCATCCTCAAATACCCCAGCAGCTGCTGCCCTGGGCGCCCAGTTGGAAAGGAGGGTTCCCGGAGGGGCAGTGGGACCAGGTCTGGTGCTGACCTTGCCGGAGGCCCGGCTGCCATCATCCAGGACACCTCACCTGTCATCCAGCACACGTGTCCCCGACAGGCTCAGTACGGGAGGCCAGGGCGTCCCTCCTCTCTGCATGGCTCAGCCCCCCACCTCACACACAGCCCGAACACGGGAAGAAGGGACCTCCCACTAATGGCTCCTGCCAGCCCTCGGCTCCCGCGTGAGGGCGCCACGGCCTCAGCCTTGTCCTACGTGCACCTTCAGACCCTGGAAACTTCTGGGTCTTCTGCCCACAGACCCAGGTCCCAGGAACGGGCACCGGGTCAGACAGTGAGAGTGTGGTCGGCAGTGGCTGGGTTAGTCACTGAGGGTCCGGGCTGCTCAGGGACAGACTGTGGAGTGTGACCTTCTGTGGGGGATATGGGGCTAGTTATTAGGCCGCAGATCTGGCCAGAAAGATTGTTCCCTGTCTGCTGGACAACAGCAATCCCCACAGCAGCCCCACAGCCATCCTACGTGCTCCCGGGAGCCATGTCTGGCCCTGGGCCCAGCCGGTCAGCAGCTGCGCCCTGGTGAGGGGACAGGAACATGGCCCTCACGTGACACCAGACTAACGTCTTGCTCCTTCGAGGCACCTTCCTCATTCATGTCTCCGGCTGCTGGAACAGCATCTATGTGCACGACTCCTACCAGTTTGTCCTCCAGACCCAGAGGCGTTCGGGAGCTGGGCTCCCAGCCCACACCGCGCCCTCCAAACCCAAACCACACAGCAGGGCCGCGGCCTACACACGGATATTCAGGTCTGTTCCCACCCAGTCACCCCGTGTGTCATGCTGTGGTCACGGCAATGTGCCACCAGCGGGCAGGCGGGCTGGGCAGGCGGCTGGGAGTACCCCGGCAGGAGCCCGTGCGAGGGCGCTGGTGAGAGGGCCCCGACCGACGTGGGCACTCTGTCCGGTCCCCCTGAGCACATCTCCTACACAACAAACCAGGCCCACTGACAAAGGAGGAATTCAGGACATGGCTCAGTCTCTCCCAGCCTCAGAAGTTTCCAGAAGCTGTTTCCTGGACAGAGCATTTTCCCTCTCCGGGCTGGGGACCGGAGTGAGCCCCTCCGTGTTGGGCCGTCGCCCCCGGCCGGGACCGGCCGGGCCTCCAAGGTGGCAGGGCTCTCTGGGACCCACAAGGTCACGGCCACTGGCCGCCTGGAAGGGGACGGCTGCACGGGAACATGTGCGGAGGTGCCGACAGAGGCCTGGCTGCCGCCAGCCCACGGCTGACTCACAGGCCAAAATTATCGTTGTCCTAGGCTCCGCGGTGAGTGGGCTCGGATGCTGGAGGGCAGGAACAAGATGCTGCAGGGCCCCCCCGAGGCCCCCACGCGGCCGTGCCTGCTGGGCCCCCAGCCTTCCCACGCACGAGACACAACGGCAGCCTGAGGCTGCAGGGCCTGAGCGCAAGCGGGAGTCGGAGGAGTTGCTCATCCCCCGTCCCCGCGGCCACGGGTCCCATCACGGCGTCATCCTCCCCCCAGCACATGGCAGGTACCCAATAAAGCCCAACATTATCAGATTACATGTTTTGTGCAAACTTTTCTTCATACCTTTAACATTTACACACATTGGAAGCTCCCGTGGTGTTTTTAGCCCCTAAGAAGCCACAGGCACCTGTCCTGGGCTCCGGCCTCCTGCCTGCAGCCTGGAACTCGGCTCTTTCTTGCCTTTGATCGAAATACACGCGTAAACTCAACCCCAGGATGCGGCCTCGTGTGATGCTGGGTAGAGCTCTGTGCTTGTGCAGAATTCTCTTAAATACTTCATACATTAGCCACAACATCTCGGGAAACTAAAAATCCTTATTTTTATAATTGGAAAGTTCAGGATTGGAAAGTTGTGTATTCAGGGCGCCTGGGTGGCTCAGTGGGTTGAGGATCTGACTCTTGATTTCAGCTCAAGTCATGATCCCGGGTCATGGGGTTGAGCTCCACGTCAGGCTCACAGTTGAACATGGAGTCTGCTTAGGATTCTCTCTCTCTCTCTCTCTCTCTCTCTCTCTCTCTCTCTTTCTCTAAAATAAATTTGTTTTAATTTTTTTAAAAAGGAAAGGTATGTGTTTCCAAAGCCACGAAGGTTGTTAAGGTCGGGGTTCAGTGCTTGGCCGCACTTGTCCTGTCCCTTGGCACCCCAGCTAGGGCTGTGACCACCCTGGAGTCCTGGGGCAAGAAAACCGAGCACACAGCAGAGGCCAGGCCACCAGAGGACCTGGGCCACATCAGCCGACGGGGACCCAGACTGCAGCCAGCACCGGTCCCAACGTGTGAGCCCAAAGCCCACCACCCCCGTTCTCACTGCATCCGCCCTGCTGTCACCACTGCACTTCATCCTCAGTGACACAGGACCCCCGTTCGGGGGACGGGATCCGGTCTGTGTCCTCTCTCCAGATGTAACTGCTTACAGGGTTTGGGTTTTGTTTCGTTTGACCCTCTGATCCAGTTGGCAGGGAGACAGGATGAGCAGGACTTCGCAGGTCATGGGAGACTTCCCAGAGAAAACACTGATGCCTACAGCTAAGTGACACTCGGAGCCAGGCAGGTTCCTCGTAGGGCACTCCCAGAGCGGAGCACAGACCAGACAGGCGAGCATAAACATCCAGGAAGAAAGGCCCAGAACCCGACACCGAGCAGGGGTGTCTGTCTGGCCAAATGAACAAGTGGACAGAACCCAGCAACTGTGCCTTTGCGACACCAGCCATGTCCCTCCGGCCGTCCCCAGACTGTCTGTCATCACTCGTGACTCAGGAGATTCCACTGATAACACACTGGGGAGCATGGGTATTAATACCCAAAATAGTTCCTGAACAGAAGTCACTCGCTGATGCTCGCAGAGCCCAGAGCTGCTGAGGGTAACTTTATCTGATGGTAAACTTAGAACGCATTTACTGTCAACGCTAGGGAGCTGGGGTGTCCAGTTAGACCATTGTGGGGTGGAAGAGCCTTTTCACACAGCAGCCCTTGCTGTGAGGCTGTGCGGAACCTTCCAGAACAGCCACACCCTCCTTGCTGTCCGTCACGAGCCCGTTACCCCTCCCACTAACATAGAAGCCAAGGGACACCAGGCAGTTGACCAGCCACGTCTTTGGGGTCCCCACCCCTAATCACCTGGGCAAAGCTGAGCAGGTTCTGACACAGGAGGCATGGGGGGAGGTGAGCTGACCCCAGTCCCAAGGGCCTTTGAGGGGCTCGGGACGGGTGGGGGCAGGGAGGGAGCAGCCACAGCCCCAAGGACCCCCCCCAGGGGCTCAGGACAGGTCTGGTGGGGGGGCAGGTGAGCAGCCCCCAGTGGCTCAGCGTGGGTGGGGTGAGCTTGCGTGTAGAGCGAAGGAGGCGGAGCCACCCACCCTGCAGGCCCCCAGCCGGCCCCTCTGCCTCCAGGCGGGTGGGGAACTGGCTGTGGGAACAGATGGTCTGCACCTTTTTGGGGTGGAGCCTCCCCGCATTCACAGTTATCCCAGCGCCCCGAGCTGAGCTCTGGAGTTCAGTGCTAGCTACTGTACAGAAGTTTCATAGAACAGAAAAGGTTTTAAAACGAAATGCAAGGCTCACACACACCATCCTCTGCCGCTGGCCCCGTGGCCGCGAGGGCGGGTGCCTCCCGACAGGGAGGGGCCCTGCTCCCAGGGGGGTTCCCGAGGCTTGCCTGCCCCCGTCAGGTCCCCACCCCACCCCGCACGCACACCTGCCGTCGTAGGAACAGGCCCCACTCAGAGGGTAGCTGAGCAGGCCCTGGGTTTCTCTGCTCAGGCTGGAGGAGGGGAGGGGGTCCTCAGGCTTCACACTCAGGGTGTTCTCTCCCTCCAGGCGTCGCTGTCCCCACACCAGCCACCAAGCCTACCGTCCCTATATTCATTCCCTCTCCTCTCCCAGCGGTGACGAGTCACGTGGGAGGGGATGGAGGTGTTAGCTAACCTTACTGTGGTGGCTGCATCACATCGTACCCGTGCATCAGATCATCACCGGACACCCTAACTTTACAGGGTGTCCCTCGCCAATGACCCATCCGTCAATGGTGCTAGGGAAGGAGGGAGGCAGGGGGCCAGGTCAGAGGCTGGAGGTGCCCCAGCCCCCAGGGGCACCCGGGAGGCACCAGCCCCCCTGACACCTTGATTTTATTTTCTGCCTTTAATGTTTACTTATGTATTTTGAGAGAGAGAAGAAGAGGGAGACAGACAGAGCAAGCGAGAGTGTAGGGGAGGGGGAGAGAGAGACAGAGACAGAGAGACAGAGAGAGAATCCCAAGCAGATTCCAGCTGTCAGCACAGAGTCCAACGAGGGGCTTGGCCCCACGACCTGAGCTGAAATCAAGAGTCAGACACTCAACGGCCTGAGCCCCAGGACCCAGCTGCAGGGCAGGGGATGGGGGAGGGCAGTCAGGGGGGCCCCTCAACCCGGGGTCTGGACCGGGGTCCACAGCACACACACCTGCTGCAGAGCCGCTCACTTAGACCAGGGGGCCCTGGCCCCTCCCCCTGCACCCACCCCTCCCCCACAGGCTGAACTCCAAGTGCCACCCCCCAGGGGCTGGGGGGGACCGAAGGAGAATGCCTCCCTGACTGGCTTCCAGACCCCACGTCCTTCTCTCTGGTCTCTCTGGAAGACGCCCCGCACTGCCTGCCAGATTGGCTCACTGCCATGGCTCACGGCTCGGGGGTAACAGAATCAGAAGCACATTCAGGAAACCCTTGCGCGCGGAGGGAAGCCTACCATCCGCTGTCCTCTGCAGTGACCCCCCACAGCCCAGCCTCAAAGGGCTTGCCCCTCCCCAACACAAGCGTGGTGAACCGTGCGTTTCTTCCCTACAAACTTCCAAGTGTTCCTTCCCCATTTGAGAGAGAAGACCCAGGCCACGTGTGCTGTGAGCTCAGCCAACCCTCCAGTCGCCCCTGTGTAGACCCCTCCTCTGCCCCCCCACCCGCCCGCAGCCCCACCCCAGGAGGAGGCCTGGCTCGTGCTCAGACCGGGACAAGACAGTGCAAAGGGACAAGACCAGGAGCTTGAACTTCAGCGGGTGGCCCGGGGTCAAGGGTGAGTCTCACTGTCGCGGCGGGGACCGGACCGCTGGGCGAGTTCTCCCGGAACAGGAGCACCAGAGCCCGTGGATTGTGAACACACCTCCACGTGTGACCAGGTCGGTGGGGTGAGAAGTCAGCTCACCACGTGGCCCAAACAGGGGACCAACGACCTAAGTCCAGACCCTCCGGAATGTTCGGGGCGGCGGCAAGACAGACAGTCCTCTTCCACATCCACCAGGGAAGGGCCTGACTTCTTCACCTGCCCCAGTGCCCCACATCTCTGAGTGCCCCACATCTGAGAGTGCCCCACATCTCTGAGGGTCTGTTCATGGAGGATGAGTCCGTTCGAACCCACCAGCGTTCCGCACAGCCCACAGCCCTGCCCCGACACCCTCCCCTGCTCCCGCCACCCCCCCAGGACATGTGTCCCCACCTCCACGGGGTTTCTGCCATCACCCAGGCCTTGCTGCCTGCCGCCGGGGCTCTGAGACCCACACTCAGAATTTTTGCCCAAGAAGGCCGGGCATCGCTGGAAAAGGCAGCCGGGCTGAACCCAGGTCCCCCCAAGCCACAGCCACGGCCCGTGGAGGGAGCACACTGAGGGTGTGTGCGTTCCTGTCCCTGGTGAGCTCTGTCATGGGGGGTGGCGTGGCACTGGGCTCTCACTCCCACGCCCGCTGTTGGCTCTCCCGTCCGGCACTCAGGCGACCTGTGCCCTTGAGCTGCTAGGATGCTCGGAACCTTCCCTCTGGCCATGGCGAGTGACCGCAAACGCCCTCCCACCACAAACAGGTAGAAAACCAGGCAAACACAGGGCGGTTGCTTGCAGGCGCTGGGTGGCAGGCAGAAGCTGACTGTAGGCCACGGGCGGCCTGCCCTAGGGGGTGGGGCCTGGGGAAGCAGGACCCACAGGAAGACGCAGACGCACCTGACTCCACGCCCAGGCCCAGAGCCTGGGGCCCCCGCATCACTGTCCGAGGCTGCCTGCCCTGTGCGCAGGGCAAGCCACCGTGTCCCGGCCCTGCCCAAATGGGGGTCTCCTGGAGGTCACAGTCTGAGGATACCCGAGAAGGCCAGGCCTTAGGAATAAGAAATGTGTCCTGGAGGAAGGGCCACAGACAAAAGGACTCAGAACGGGCCCAAGGGGTGTGGGGCCAGGCCCTTATCCGTGGGGCAACACCCCGTCCCAAGGAGATCACTTCTTCCTCACTGGCCTCGTACCTACCCTGAAGGCCGGCCGTCATGTAACATCATGGAGTGACCTCTCACACAACACGGGCAACAACAGAGCAGAGTGGAGACCAGGAAACTGCAGTGCGCCCACTGGAGCCAGAGAAAGGAACAAGTTAGGGGCAGCCCCCAGATGCCGCCCTCTCCCTCCTGGCCAGGAGGACAGGGTCTTGGGAAAGAGCTCAGTGTCTGAAATGAAAATACGCTGGTGACTCAGGAGCAGGAAAGAGGCAAATGAGCAAGAAAAGAGGGGGAGAGGGGATGGGAGGGGAGGGGAGGGGAGGGAAGGGAGGAGGAGAGGAGAGGGAGAGGAGGAGGGAGAGTAGAGGGGAGGGAGAGGGGAGGGAGAGGGGAGGGGAGGGGAGGGAGAGGGGAGAGGAAGGGAGGGAGAGGGAAAGGAGGAGGAGAGGAGAGGGAGAGGAGGAGGGAGAGGAGAGGGGAGGGAGAGGGGAGGGAGAAGGGAGAGGGGAGAGGAGGGAGGAAGAGGAAGAGGGAGAGTAGAGGGGAAGGAGAGGGGAGGGAGAAGAGAGGAAGGAGGAGAAGGGAGGGAGAGGGGGAGAGGGGAGGGAGGGAGAGAAGAGGGAGGAGGAGGGAGAGGGAGAGGAGGAGGGAGAGTAAAGGGGAGGGGAGGGAGAGGAGAGGAGAGGGGAGGGAGAGGAGAGGGGATGGAGAGGAGAGGAAGGAGGAGAGAGGAAGGAGAGGAAGGAGGAGAGGGGGAGAGGGGAGGGGAGGGAGGGAGGCAGGAAGAGAAGAGAGGGAGAGGAGGAGGGAGAGGAGGAGGGAGAGGAGAGGGGAGGGAAAGGGCAGGGAGAGGGGAGAAGAGAGGGAGAGGGGAGGGGGAGGAAGAGGGGGAGGAAGAGGGGGAGTGGGGAGAGGGGGAAAGGGAGATGGGAGGGAGGGAGAGGGGGAGAGGGGAGGGGAGGGAGGGAGGCAGGAAGAGAAGAGAGGGAGAGGAGGAGGGAGAGGGGAGAGAGGGGGAGAGGGGAGAAGGGAGGGAGGGAGGAGGAGAGGAGAGGGGAGAGGGGAGAGAGGGAAGAAGGGAGGGAATGGCCTGAAGAGGCCGCCGGCTCCCGGGGGCAGTGCCCGGGCAGTGGCTGAGCACCCATCCACGGCGGCCCCCTCGCCATTCTCAGCTCCTGTCTGCGGTGACAGGTCTGTGCCCACAACTCCCAGCCAGCCGCGGCCTCCCAAGGAGCCTGACCTGTGGCGCACACTCTTGAAGCAGAAAGTATGCGATTACGGTTCGAGTGTGTGCGAAAGGGAGCACGGTGGCCAGAAGAGTGTGGGTTCCGTGCTCCTGCTGGGATCTCACACCCGCTGAGGGGCCGACAGCTTGTGGCACGCCACGGGCCCAGTCTTGATCCCCAGAACGACTACTAAAAGCAGAGCACGAAGAGGCATGACTAAGAGGCCAGCAGAGGAAGTAAATTAAGGTGAAATACTAGGGGCGCCTGGGTGGCTCCGTCGGTGGAGCGTCTGACTCTTGCTTTCAGCTCAGGTCATGATCCCCGCGTCACGAGATCGAGCCCTGAGCCAGGCTCTGCGCTGACGGCTCGAGCCTGGAGCCAGCTTCGGATTCTGTCTCCCTCTCTCTGCCCCTCCCCCGCTCACTGGCACACATTCTCTCTTGCTCTCTCTCTCCCTCTCTCTCTAAATGAATAAATAAATAAACATTTTAGAAAATGAAGTGCCAAAAAAATTCTGAAAAAAGGTAGGAGTGGAGGAACCGAGGAAGAAAAAGCAGAACAGATACGAAATAAATCCCAAGACAAGACTGTTACGAAACAAACAAGAAAGGGGATTTCAAGCCAACTGTATGGAAAAGTGCACACAACACAAAGGCAGAAACAAAGACAGAGGTCATCAGACTGAGACGCACGCCAGGACCCAACTCCACTTCAAGCATGAGGACCCAGGCCGCATGTCTCCAGGACAGGGGTGCGCCCGGCCAGCCAGCGTCAGAGAGCTGCGGTGCCCACGTCGGACCATGAGGCATCCCAGGGGAAACGAGGAGTGCCGTGTTGCAACAAAGGAATCAGCCGCCAGGAAGACCTAAAAATCTTAAATCCTGGTGAACCTGATACCCGAGTTTCAAAATGTAACAGGAAACCGGGCAGAACTGAAGGGCGGGGCTCGGACGCTTCAGCAACAGGTAGGGACTTAGAAGCACCGTCGGCCCGGCGGACACGATGCACATTTACAGAACCTTGCACCCAACAATTGCCGAAAACACATCATTGTCGAGTGTGTGAGGCACACTTACCACGGATGTCTGCCACCATGAGTCATGAAGGAGATGCAAACCGAGGCCACACAGAGATGCCACTACCCTTGCGTCGGGTCACAGAGGCGGTGACGGGCCCGGCACCCGCCGGAGGCTCCGAAATAGGGTCAGGAAGAGGGTCCGAGCCGTGGCAGCTGCGGCTAGGTGCGCAGTGTCTGCTGAGGGTGGCCCTTCTTTCTTAAAGAGCTCCGTTCTAACGCTGCTCACCGAAGGAAAATCAGAGAGCTTCTCTTGGTTACGCTAAGGCTGTGCTTGGCGGGACCAGGCCCCTGTCAAAACCTAGCTGAAACTTAGTGGAAACGGCAAGCTTCCCATGGGCAGCAGGGGGGAGTAACGCCCAGGCGGCGGAGGAGAGAGGCCTGGGGATCCAGGAAGCTCAGAGTCAACGTTGGAGGAAAGGACTCGCAGCCATTTTGCTCTGAGGCCCACGGTCAGCGTCCAGTGCCTCCCCGACCCTCGGGGGAGCCCAGAGGTGGCCAGGAGCCCAGGGTGGCCGTCGCTGGAAAAGTCAAAAATCCCGGGCAGGCAGAGAAGTAACAGCTGCAGCAGAGGGGAGGGGGAGGGGGATCACTGGGCCGCCAGGGAGGGATCAGCTGTTTGTCACACACATCGTGTTACCTATAGAATTATTTTGACTTTTACACACCACAGAAAGTCCCACTTTGCTGTGATCTAAGGAAAATGATACTGCAGCCCCGGTGCCACCAGGAAGCAGGGAGAAGAAGCGGCTCCTGAACCCTGCGTTTCTGGGAGTTAGAATGTTTCCTATCACTTTCCTAATAAAAACGGAGGGGGAGGTTCAGGTCACAAGTGGGTAAGTGTGCGTTCTTGTGGGTACCTGGGGACAAGCTCTTCCTGGAGGCAGGCCCACCCCTTCCCTGGTGCTTGAAGGAGGACCTAAGATCTGCCCTGGCTCTGACCCCAAACTCACCCAGCCCCTTTGTGATTACAATGGTAGAACCTTCCAGAATTTTCTGGAAAACAATGCCAGACTACATTTGCTGATAAGAAGGGCTGGACTATAAGATAGATGTGTTTTCTAATCAAAATCAACAAATTGTCCTGACTTTTCAACTCAGAGGAAAGATGATAGAAAAGCATTTCAGATGGGACAGGATTCCAGCTGATAGAGTTTGCAGAGTGGGATCACAGCCACCTGCCAGGGCCTCGGGCAAGGACACCTGGTACCTGCAGGAGGCCAGCCGTGGCAGGGATGTGCCGGGACTGACGGTGCACTGTGGCTGCCCTCAGGGAGAGGGCCTAGGAAAGTACCCATCCACCGCCTGCATCCCAATGCAGGGCATGAACTAATCAGGGTCCGTCTGGTGCAGCCCTGTCACCCCCTGCCCTGCAGGAGGTCTCCTTGAAGCCCCCCTCCACACACACAGGGCCCTTCCTTCTTCCCCCAGCTTGAGAAGCTCACATCGCTGTGCTCAGTCCCTGGCACGCAGGAAGTGTGACTCATTCCTTCACTAGAACATTTACCAAAAATCAGGAAATTGTTCACACTTTGAGACCCCCCCCCCGGCTCTGGCTGAACTAACAGTACTTGCATTTAAAATGTGTCTGCCTTTGGTTCTCTTCGAGATGTTTTAGACATTCAGTGTCTCTATTATTGAGTTCCCAAAAATAGTTATTGCTACATCATACTGAATTAGGCCCAACCTGGTCATTCAGGCTGTACAAGAGACAGGTGTGGAATCAGGTGGAGACTCAAGTACAGGGTCAGGAACAGGCTCAGGTGTGGGCCCAGGTGTGAGCCCAGGTGCGGGTCAGGCATGAGCTCAGGTGCAGACTCAATGTGGGCCCAGGTGTGGGTCAGGCATGAACTCAGGGGCAGACTCAGTGTGGGCCCAGGTGTGGGTCAGGTGTGGGCTCAGGTGCAGTCTCAGGTGCAGACTCAGGTGTAGGCTGTCCTAGATTTGCGTCCCAGGCACGCCTTGGCATTTTAGCCGGTGTCTGTGAGCCTGCAGTCTCCCGTGATTACGAAGGTAAACAGGCGCTCAAAGGAGCTGGTGTGCCCGGATGCGGATGCCCGGATGAGGATCCGTCACAGAGCGAGTGCATTTGCTCTCCGCATTTGCTATCGGTCTTATTAATGAAACTGAATTTTTAATGAGTTAATTATTAATGATTTAATGAAATTTAGCTATTCATAAAGACTAATGTTAATGATGTCGATGATGGATGGAGTTTGCTGGGTTTTAACAAGCCGTCTGATTAAACAGAAATATTTAAACAGCTGCCATCAGTCGCGCCATCGCGGGGCTGCGTGTCCCGCCAGCAGCCACACGGGGGCGCCTCAGGACAGCGCGAGCGGCCAGGCGCTGGAGGCGAGGCCGGAGAAGGGGCGGGGCTGGGGCGAGGGGAGGGGAGGGGAGGGGCTGGAAGAGGGGCAGGCGTCTGGAGAAGAGGAAGGGACTGGGGAGGGGAGGGCTGGGGGCCAGGGGTCGGAGCGGTTTAGGGTGTCAGGGGCTGGAGAAGGGGCCGCGAGCTGGAGGAGGGGGCGGGAATGGAAAGCGCCCAACGCGGCCAACCGGCAGAGGGACCAGGTGGACCCTTACCTCCTGACTCTCACCAGGGCTCCCCCAGTGGGGTGGGTCCGGACTGGCTTCCATCCCTCTATCAATCAGAAGAGACCCCGGTTTCAGATATTAAGCTCCTCCCCAGGGCAGCCCTGGTGAGCAGGGTCCCTGAGCTGAGGGAGGTGTTCCCCAGGGGGTCCTCTGGGAAGGACAGACCCCTCTGGCCAGCCCCTGGTAGGGTTCCCGACCCCCACCCTCGTGGGGCAGGAGGGTCTCCAGCGCCCATCCCAAAGGGACGCTGGTCCTGCCCTGGGACCCCCGCGACTGTGGGCAGAGTGTCCCTCCCTGGAGAGAGTCCAGCGGCAGATCCCACGGTGGACACTGCCACCCCCCAGTCATTTCCAGGGAAGCCAGTGAGCTGGGCAAGGACCCATGTGTGGGGACAGGACATGGGAACCTGCCCATGTCGGACCTCCCTAACAGACTCCCGGGTAGGTGTCCACACCCAGTGTAGATGGGATGCTGGAGGCAGAGGCAGGGGGGTGGGGGGGGTTAGGGTTAGGGTTAGCGGGGGGGGGGGGGGGGGAGGGAGGGGGTGGCAGCTGCCCCAGGACAGAGGGCTGTCACCTGGTGTGGGTCCTGCCCTCCCAGTGAGGCTCTCACCCAGTGTAGACGGGACTTGGAGGGTCTGTGTTTAGGTCTGCCCCGGGTCCCAGTGGCGTCAGGTGAGGGCTCCTGTTCAGGCTGGCTGAGGTCTGCAGACCCTGTGTCCCACACAGGCTTGGCCTTCAGGGCAGGGCGGAACCTTCTGGGTTTGCTGGTATTTGAAGCCTCACCTGCACCTCTTCTCTCCCAGCCAACAACGTAGTCGGTGCAGGAGCACCCCGTCCCCGTGCCTCCCCCAACATGCACCTGTAGGATCCAGGTCAGGCCAGAGGGCAACTGGGCAGAGCCCTGGACGAAGGTTACCATACACTCAGCCCCCCCCCCACAAGGCAAGGCTTCCCCAGACCCTCTCATCTGACCCCCCGCTGCCCAAATCTCAGACCTCGGGGTCCCTGCAGACAACTCCCCACCTCCCTGGGGCCCCGCCTGGAGAAGGGGGGCATGGGGGCCTGACATGGTCATGCCCAACGTCACGCCTCCACCTGGCTGGGAACTGCACAGCCCAATACCCCTGCCCCTTAGAGTGGGCCCTGTGGCCTCTGAAGATGGAAATCCAGAGTGTGGCTGACGGGAGAGTTCTGATTTCTGGCGTGGACGGCCCTTCTCCCACCACAGCAGTGCTGTCACGCACGGGGTCCTGGGGCAGGTCGGGGAGCAGGGAGTTCACCATGGCTCAAGGGGGCTTTTACCTTTTCCCAGAGCGGCAGGAGTGTGGCAAGTGGTCTGCTCCAGGAGGGTCCCGGGGGTCCACACAGGAACACGGCTCGTGCATGGCCCGCGTCCCCGTGCTCAAAGGACAGAGCGCCCCGGCCCAGCACACCCGGCCGGGAGTCCAGAAGCCATCAGGGGAACAAGGGCTGGGCACGACCGGGTCCCTGCAGGGAGGTGCCCGCCACACCTGCCCACCTCCAACCCTTCCGGGTGCTGGCTTCCACTCAGCCCAAGAGCACTGTGGGTTTTTTTCCGTTTAACTTTTATTTTACTGGATTGTAACACTCACACAGACAAGTGCCGGGAGCACGCGTGGGCAGCTTGGAGGACAATCACAGCGTGGACATCCACGAAGCCACGACTCACATCAAGAGACAGAACACACACGGAAGTGGGAAGGGGAGGGGAGGGTAAGGACCAGCTGTCAGAGGACTCAGCTCAGGGAGGGCAGGGAGGGGGGCAGGGGGCCCGGGGGTGCGGACAATGGCGGGGGTCCCGTTGCTCTGCGGCCTGGGCGGCCCTGCTGGAGGGGCGCAGCAGGGACCGGACGGGGGGCGTCGGCCTCACCCTGGCCGTCAGGGGCTAAACTTGTACAGGTACATAATCCACAGGATGCAGACGGCCATGGACACCCAGATCCACACTTCTTCGTAGGGGTCGAAGCAGGGCCTGCAGCAGCCGTCCTCGGGGCACAAGTCCTCCTCCCAGCCGGGCTCGGGGCAGGACCTGCCCAGCCTGGCCCGTGACCGCCTCCTCTTCTGGGACTGGCCACGGGGGGCCAGGCCACCCCTCGGGGAGCCGCTGGCGGTGGAGCTGGGGCCCACACACTTTATGATGTTGAAGACCGAGAAGGGGATGGTGACGGAGCCCTCGCTGATGGTGACGGGTCTGCGGGCGTGGGGCCCCCGCGGGGGCTCCCGGCCAGCGACGGCGGGGCCGTGGCTGCCGCCCCCCTCCTCTTTGCCTCTGGTGACGTCGGCAGAAGCACCCTTGCCTGTGCCTTCGTCAGTAAAGATGAAAGGGAAGGTGACGGAGCCGTTGACGATGGGGAAGGAGTCCTCCTCTATGACAATGTTGGCCAAAGACGAGGGGAAGGTGACGGAGCCCTCTCCGTCATCCGTGAGGCCAACGATGTAGGACACTGGCAACCGGCTGCTCCCCGCAGGGCCCCGGTCGCCCGGGTCGGTGTCGGTGGGGCTGGGGATGGAGCCCCGGCCCTTGAAGATGAAGCCTTTGAGCTGGAAGGGCCTGATGCTGTTGATGAGGAGGCCTCGGCCGTGGAAGATGGGGCTCTTGAAGTTCACCGGGAGCCCTTTGCCCTTGGGCGGGGCCGTGGGCTTGGCAGGCAAGTAGATGGAGCCCCTACCAATGACGAGCGGCCCGCGGGGGTCAGCCGCCGGGAGGGGGCCCCCCCTGGGGCCGACACCGCCCCTGGCATCAGCGCCGGGCCCCCTGTCCCTGCCCGCATCCACAAGGGAGAAAGGAACCGTGACTATGTCATCGTCGCGCTCGAAGAAGTTGCTGCTCTCAGACACGGGGTTCCTGATGAAGTCGGACACGGACAGGGGGATGCTGATAGAGTTGGGGGTGTAGCCCCGGGAGCGGTCGACCACGGGCCCGCTGCCAAGGCTGAGCAGCTGCTTGCCGGCAGCGGCCGAGGCCACGCCATCCCCCCCATACAAGGTGTACCTGCCCTTAATGGAGCCGGGGCTCTGGACCTCGGGCCCCCAGGCCGGGTCTGGGGGCTTCTGGAAGAAGCAGACCCCCAGGTCGCAGGCCTCGCAGCGCTCGCCGAAGCAGATCTCGGGGCACTGGTCCGCGCTGAGGCCCTCCCCGTAGCACTTCTGCAGGATGAACAGAACCAGCTTGTTGAGGAAGAGCCGCACGTTCAGGAGACTCACCTGGCAGGCCCCCTGGGAGCCCGGCGGGCACAGTCGGCAGCGCTGGCCCCAGAGGCGCATCTTCACCAGCCCCAGGCAGCTGGCCGGGTGGAACCACACGTGGAAGAGGATGTGCACGTGCGCCGAGGACCAGCCCCACTGGCAGCGGCCACACTGCAGCCTGAGGAGGACAGAGGGGCCGTGAGCGGCAGGCAGGGCCGAGCGCCCGCGCCCCCTCTGGGAAGGGACAGCGGGCAGGTACACACCCCTGACCTGCAGCCCGCAGTCTGAAAAGCCAAAGGGCAAATTCTTTTCCACCAGTCTGGCGGGAAAACCCGCTCAGGGACGAAGCCCGGCCCGACACCCGTGAGGGGTCACTGCACTGCCTGCTGTGTCCTGCTGCTTTTGTTTTGGGACTCAAGACCCAGGCTTAACAGCCCTGAGGAAATGTCACCAGGAGCCAAGCACCCTGTGAGTACCTGGTGGGGGGGAGCATCGCTGTGGGTACCTGGTGGGGGGAGCACCCATGTAGGTACCTAGTGGGGGGAGCACCCATGTGGGTACCTGGTGGGGGGGAGCATCCCTGTGGGTACCTGGTGGGGGGCTGGGGGAGCACCCTGTGGACACCTGGTAGGGGAGCATCCCTGTGGACACCTGGTGGGGGGAGCACCCCTGTGGATACCTGGTGGGGGTGAGCACCCCTGTGGGTACCTGGTGGGGGTGAGCACCCCTGTGGGTACCTGGTGGGGGGTGAGCACCCCTGTGGGTACCTGGTGGGGGTGAGCACCCCTGTGGGTACCTGGTGGGGGGTGAGCACCCTTGTGGGTACCTGGTGGGGGTGAGCACCCCTGTGGGTACCTGGTGGGGGTGAGCACCCCTGTGGGTACCTGGTGGGGGGTGAGCACCCTTGTGGGTACCTGGTGGGGGTGAGCACCCCTGTGGGTACCTGGTGGGGGTGAGCACCCCTGTGGATACCTGGTGGGGGTGAGCACCCCTGTGGATACCTGGTGGGGGTGAGCACCCCTGTGGGTACCTGGTGGGGGTGAGCACCCCTGTGGGTACCTGGTGGGGGTGAGCACCCCTGTGGGTACCTGGTGGGGGGTGAGCACCCCTGTGGATACCTGGTGGGGGGTGAGCACCCCTGTGGTTACCTGGTGGGAGGGAGCATCCCTGTGGATACCTGGTGGGGAGCAGGGGGAGCACCTCTGTGGGTACATGGTGGGGAGCATTCCTGTGGATACTTGGTGGGGGGCCAGGGGAGCATCACTGTGGACGCCTGGCGGGGGAGCATCCCTGTGGGTACCTGGTGGGTGGAGCATCCTTATGGACACCTGCTGGGGGGAGCACCCTATGGGTACCTATGGGGGGAGTGGAGGGAGCTTCTGCTACGGCTCAGCTGTGCACAGAAACATGGGGAAGCCCTGGAGGGAAGAGCCCCGTCCAAGAGGAGAGGAGGTGACAGGGAAATAAAGTCGGGGCAGGGAGGGATGTCTGGAGAGCTGGGAGGGGCTGGGGGCTCCCAGCAGGACAGTGAGAGAGCCTCTTCGACGGGTCCAATCTGGCTCTAAACACGTGAGCAAGAGAGCCGTGCACCGGCTGTCTGGGGCTGAGGAAGGTGCTGGTCTGGGGTCTCTGTGGCTGCACGCCCCGGGGCCAGGCAGGGGCCCCCTCTCCAGACCCTCAGGTCCTGGACGAGTGACCACACGCGGGCATTCCTCAGACAGTGCGGTCACCGGTGAGGACGGGCTCCATGAGCATCAGCCGGCCAGCAGCACACAGCCACAGGTGGCCAGGGAGCACCCATACCAGTGCCCTGGGAGCCGCACTTCCAACTTCATTTTGGTGGGATCAACACGCGCGCCAAGGGCCACGTGTGGCCAGTGGCTGCTATGTTGCAGAATGTAGGGCTGTGCTGTGTGACCCCGCCACTCACTGGTGTGCCTGCACGAAAGCTGAAAACCAGCTAAACGGTGTTTATGACCCTCAACCACACGTTTCAGGCAGCTTTGTCGCTTGGCTGTGGGACAGTGACGTGTTTCTCCCAACACCTGGGAGAGCCGACAGGCCACCGGACACCTGCCCCCGGGGGCTTTCAGACGCCGTGTCAGAGTGTGGCTTCCCACGGAGTCCCCCTGGTGACCTGTGAGGCCCTCTCCCCCACTGAACCCCATCCCTGCAGGCCTGGCCCATCCCCACTGCTGTCATCATGCTGAGAAGAAGCGGGGTTCATGCAGTGACCCTCACAACACTAGGGTTCCCAACCTGGCCCTGGCCAGACACAGCCCCACCTCAGCCTGTGGCCCCTTCGGTCACAGTCATGACTCAGCTTCCCTGTCTCAGGCCCCTCTGCAGGGCAGGGTGTGACCACCATCACCTGCCCATCCCCCATTAGGCCGTCAGTGCTGCCATGGAAACCGGGAGATGCTGCAGTGACCAAGTAAGCCTCCCACGTGTGGGTGGCCATGTCACCCCACCAGCATCTGCCCCCCCCCCACCGAGTCCACAGGGCCCCGACAGGGGTGGCCAGCACTGCCCAGCTTGCCAGCACTGGGAAGGACAGAACAGGCTGTCCCCCAGCACCCCCACTTCCCAGAAGGGAGGACGCGCTCCGGGCCCACCTACCTGTTGGAGCCAAGAGCAGGCTGGATGCGTGCCCCTCTTCCCTGCCCACAGGGTGCCCGCCGCAGCCGGCCCGGGCCCTGGACTCAGGGCCGACCAAGGGCGGTGCTTCAACAGCTCCTGCCCCTCGCCCCCCAGCACCCCACAGGAAGCCCCCACCCTCAGCGCACCTGGAAAGCCCCCTCAGCCGATACTGAAAACCGCCACTCTCCGTGTGCCCGGAGGCCAGGTTCTCCTCAGGCAGCAGCTCCCAGGTGTCCCGGGGTTTCCTCTTGGCCATCAGCTGGGCCAAGGTGCTGGCCCACACGTCCACCCCGTCCATGCTGGCGCCGGGCTCCGCAGTGCAGTCTGCTGGCTGCACCAGCTCGGGCTCCAAGGAAGCCCTGGGATCCCACATCCTGCACCCTCACCAGCCAATCGCTGTCCTGACAGCCATCCAGTCTCCATGGCAACCGGGTTTGTCTCTGAGGAATGAGAAACAGGCCTTTTTCCTTATCCCCTTGAACATTTTCCATTACGCAAGCAATACGTTTCATTTCAGAAAAAACAAGAAACGGACAGAAAACTGCAGTACAATCGAATCGTACGTGATCACCCTTGTGGCGCTGACATCCGTACGTTTCCACACACGTGCCTGTGTACATTTTTGTACCTGTTTTTCATGAGCAGGAACTCATACTACACATGTTATCGTACAGCGTGGCCTCTTTACTCCACGACATACCGCGGCCGGTGGTCCGTACTCGTCCGTCTGGAAATATCTGACATCTTTCCAGTCCGCAGCCGAGCCCAAGTCTGCGTGCCCCGCCCCCGCCCGTGCTCATTCTTTGCCATCAGAAACAAGGCTGTGAGGAACTTTACGGAACATGTCTCATTGTAAATTTTCCCATGGTTTTTTTTCAAACTTCTTATTGGCTAGAAATGTAAAACGTGTACCTAAAACAATGGCTAAAACATAATGCTTCACAAGTTGTTATAAAGATCTCGCGCGGCACCCCCAAAACTCTCTGGGTGCCCCTCCCCTACAGAGGCTCTACGGGGCGGGGGGGGGGGGACCCCTTGGAGCTCCGCCAGCTGAAATGTTTCTTTCTGCCGCTTTGAGCTTTCTGCAAAAGGAACCCTGCAGGACACATACTGTGCGCGCGTGTCTGGGCCTCTGCCCCAACCTGGGCAAGCCGCTGTTCACGCGCACGTCCCCCAGATGAAGGTCGGACATCCGTCTTCAGCTTTCAGGACCACTGCCTCCGCCCCCGGGGCCAGCGTGCTCCGTGGGCCTTCCCGGCGGCCTGGGCCTCCTCCGCTCTGACCGCCAGCCTGTCCCCAGGTCCCTGCTCTCCCCCGTGGGTGCGCTGTTTCCAATCTCCCTTCCCACCCCTCCAGGAGTTCGGATGTTGCGCTCTGGTCCTGTTGCTTTGTGGAAGGCCCTGGAGCTCCAGGGTGTGAAGCCAGCCAACGCCTTCAGAGGGCAGAGCCCCATCCCCTGTGGGGCCCCGGACTCTGTGTCTCGCTGACCTGCACTCAGAGCAATCCTTTCCCCTTCTCGACAGCTGACGAATTCTCTGCTCGCCCAGTCTGCAGCTAATCCTGGCACGTGACTTGATGTTCCCATCATGTTTTGCATTTCTGAAACTTCTTCTTTGATCTCTCAGCGATGTGATATCCGTCTGTCTTGCAGCAAAGGGGAATCGTGGGACAGGAGAGGAAACTATTGGGACACACTTCCAGGAAGGCTCCATAATACAGGACCAGCTGGCTGGGGAAGACCTATTCCCCATCCCACTGTCCCCGGCATCTGTTTATCGATGCAGAGATGATGACCGGCACTCCTGCAGCCCTCTTAGACCATGAGGTGACTATGGTCACCATCTGGTCCTTGATGACAGTTGGAGTCACCACATCACTTCAGCGCTGCCCGCCTCTGGAATTATTGTTCAAGAGAGAAGTTCACACCCAGATGCCGCTGTTAGCTTAGGGCACTGTTTTCTGGGTTTTCTTGGTTATCACACAGGTAATCTCAGCAATTCCACCTGATATGCTGGGGCTGCACCTATGGCCATTGTGTGTAGGTGGGCACGTGTGGTCCTGGTCACACGCTGTGCAGGGGTCTGAGAGGATGGCTGTAGCCCTGGTCCGGGGGGGGGGGGTCCCCACAGAGATTTTCCTCTGTATGTGACCTGATTGAGCCCAGCGGCCCTGACTACTTCTGCACCGTGCTCTGCCCCGGGCCATACCACGGCCTCGTCTGCATGGCCGACCCCACAGTTTCCTCCCCTCCAGAGGCCACAACCTGCCTCTGAGTTTAGGGAAGAGTCTTGGTATCATGACTGACCCAACCCAAAAATAATCTTTTTGGTTAAGAAACTTCCTTAAACCTTTCCTAGAAGTCTGCTGCAAAGGCCTGGGGGGCCAACCCCAGGGAAACCAGCCTCATTCCACGTGCCTGGTTATCTCTCCTCCCAAACCCACGAACCGAGCCCTCTGCCACAGCTACTCACGGCCAACTAACAAGCCAGTTGGCCATAAACATCCCCCCCTTCTTTAGCAGAGGATGATGGAGGAGACTGAGTGTGCACATGGCCGACTCCGGAGGGGTGTGCCGTACCCTGAACCCGGTCGGCCGTCGCCCGCGTGGATGCAGGTCCCTCCGAGGACAGGCTCTGGAGGCTTGATCGCAACTCCCTCTGCACCTGCCCCATCCTCTGACCTGCGCCCACCATTCTGTGACCAGCCCCACCCCCAAGGCTCGGAGGGCTCCAGAATGGGAGAGTCCAGGGGTGACGGGGCACCATTTCAAGGCTACTGCACCCACCTGACAGAGACGGTGCTCTCCTCTCCCCGACGGACCCTCTCTTGCCTGCCTGGCACTCATCTTGAGTTCAGTTTTCCGAGAAGATGGCTAGAAGGCAGGGCCTCACCCCTGGGCAGCCCCGAGGGAGTGGATCTCAGAGCTCAGAGCATCTGTCCCCCTCTTGGCCTGGGCGTGGCCTGGGCAGGTTCCCCCAAAGCCACTCACTGCGAGGCTGGACCAGAGAAGTACCAGCTTTGGGGCAGGACAGCACAGCAAAGGAGTCTAAGCTGGAGGCCAGCTGGCTGGCTGGCTGGTTTGCTCTGTCGGCAGGACCCTACCTTGTGTGCCTGGAGGGAGAAAAGTTGAGAGACAGACAGGCCAGGAGAGAAAATCGAGTGGCAATAATCATGCTGGGTTCACCCCTGCCCTCCTCCAAACACCAGCAGAAGTTGTACACCTCCAGGGACACGCTGCCCGCGCAGACCCCAGCCCCCAGCAGGCGGGCAGGGCGGGCATCCTGGGCCCCAGGCAGGCAGCGGCATCTGCTCCTACAGGCTCTTCCCAGTGCCCCCAAGTTCCTTGCCCTGGCGTCCCCCCGGCTGCTACCAGGCGGGGGCCAGTCACGTCCTCCAAGCCTCAGTGGGATGGGGGCTTGCCCTGCAAGGAGCAGAGACCACCCTGGACAAAGAAGGGACAGACCAGGGGCCTGGGGACCCATGAGGCTGTGCATGTGTGGCTGGCACATTGGCCACAGACATATTTGCCGGGAGTGTGTCTGCCATAACCAATCGGCCATGTGGTGATTTTGCAAGAGAAAAAATAAAAAACTGGCAAACAGTTGGTTTGACAGTGCGATTTCCTCAAACCAGTAGACAGTTAGGTTTCGTTTCTCCATCAAAATGAGCAGGTGCGTGCAGGGCAGGACAGGGCCCCTCCACGTCCATGTCCACATGCCGGTGGCCAGCAAGGAGCCCGACTGGCGTCCACCATCAGAGGTCAGGGACGCGTTCACGTGAACCGTGTCTCACACACGCCTGTGAACACACAGCACACACACACACGGGAGCACGTACACACACACACACATGCAAGCACATTCGGAAATTTAAGATAAAAGTCCACATTTAAACAACAAACAGCATTCTAGAAAGTTTAGAAAGTGAGGGGACCTGGAAATCTCCTGTGACCCTCCTACCCTCACAAACACCCGACTCCCTTCATTCTTGTGCACAGTAAATGGTGTAGTATTTTGTTCACATTTTTAAAATTTGGTTCTTAAAATGGGCAGATAAATTAGGTGTTCTTTTTTAACTTCTGGGAAATGCTTCAAAAACAGGATAGAACAGAAAGTTTTTATTTGCAAACACTATTAACCATTTCCTGTTCCAACCTCAGAAATCGCTGTGAATCTGCTGCTGCCTCCCAGGGCCACCACCGCCTGCGTCCAGGCTGGGTGACATCACCCCAGCCTCCCTCAGAGGCGGTTTCGGGATGATCCTTCTTCCTGTGTTTTACCATAAATGGAAACCTCCCTGTGACTCGGCCGCTGGCTCGGGAAAGCGCGGGGGGATCCCCTCTCCCCCACTTTCCATCGCGCTGGCTCCTGTTCCGGCTCCCCGCACCTGCCCATCCGCCAGCCCACCTGCACACCCTGGCGTCACCGCTGGGCACCTTGGAAACCAGGACTCCTCTCCTCTCAGGGAGGGGGCACCCCACAGGACCAGACCCCCTGGGACCAGAGCGCCTGGTGGGGGAGGGGGGCACCCCGCAGGACCAGACCACCTGGGGGGGAGGGGGGCACCCCGCAGGACCAGACCGCCTGGGGGGGAGGGGGGCACCCCACAGGACCAGACCACCTGGGGACCAGACCTCCGGGGGAGGGGGGGACACACCGCAGATCCAGACCACCTGGGGGGGAGGGGGCACCCCACAGGACCAGACTGCCTGGGGGGGAGGGGGGCACCCCGCAGGACCAGACCGCCTGGGACCAGAGCGCCTGGGGGGGGAGGGGGGCACCCCCCTCGCTAACAGCCCGGGGCCTCCCGAGCCTTCTCCCCTTGGTCCTGCCAAAAGCAAACAGTGGACGCGGAGCAGGTCGGACACAGGGACGCGGGCACACGGCGCCCAGCAGGTGCAGCCCTGACAGTCTCCCGGCACAGACCACAGGCCTCCGGAGCCCGCTGCAGACGCGCACACGTGCGGGAACGCGGCCAGGGTCCTGCCCCGTGGGGCCCAGCCCGGCAGGCCACACGCCAGGCTCCCCCACAGCTCTCCAAGTGCAGGACGCTCAGGCCGTCCCACAGGCGACCCTGTGAGGCACTAACCTCGCCAGGCGTGCGGTCCTTGGGCAGAATGTCGCCCTCGAGAGAGCCTGGCCAAGGTAGGAGGCCGGCGAGAGAGCCTACGATCTCCCAGGGACCGCACACAACACGCTCTTCGCGAGAGACCCCTGACCCGGGGGTCAGGGGGCATCCCCGATGCCTGCCTACTGGAGAGGGTCCCGAGGTGGGGGCAGGGAGCAGGCCACCCTGGCTGGGACCTCCCGAACCTGAAGGGGTGAAGCCAGGACACGGCGGGGAGGAGAGGGCCGGCTAGCAGGGGCCACCAGAAAGGGACAGATGAAGACCCTGACCTTCCCCTTCCCTCCTGTCCCCAATGAAAGATGGTGGGGGCAGGGCAAACACACAGTGTGTGACGGGGACAGTGTGTGTGATGGGGACACTATGTGTGTCGGGGAAACTATGATGGGGATACTGACAAGGACACTGTGTGTGAGGGGACAGTTAGTGTGGCGGGGACAGTGTGTGAGGGGACACTGTGTTTGGGGGAGACAGCACGAGTTTGGGGGAGAGCATGCCGACAGGTGGTAGGGAGCTCCCCTTGGGGGTACGGCACTCCAATAGTCCCTGGGGCTCTTGCCCCCTCCCCCACCTGTCCCAGCCTCCTCCACCGGCTCTGATCCGGTCACCTGCTGGTCCTGCCCACCCCAGGGTGGGGTGGGAGGCTCCCCTGCCCCCCCCCCCCCGCCGCCTCCCCAGGCTTCACAGTCTCTGGGCCCCCCTCTGCCTCCATATCACCTGTGCCAACCCAGTGCCCCCAGGGTCCGAGTGCCCCTCTCAACCTCTCCACTGGGCCCCTGCACGCAGCCCACCACCCCAGTGGACATCAGTGGGAAAGGGGGATAGGAGCCAAGGAGGGAGAAGAGAGGAAGTGACAGAGGGGGGACGGAGGGCGCTGGGCAAGGAGGGGCACCACACACCCTTAGGTTCTCCGGGGGCCCACTCTAGATGCGCATCCAAGCTCCTGCCCGTGGAATCACAGCCAGTGTGGCTGGGGTGCAGGGGCCCCCGGGGGGCCCGACGACATCTTCCACCCAGAGCACACCCCCACACCGCCCCTCCCGGCAGACCCTCCAGCCCCGAGCCCCACAGGGCATCATGCCCCCCAGCGCGGAGCCTCGAGGCAGGTGCCCACAGGTCTGAGCCTTGCCGGGCACCCGGCCGTCCTTAACCTGACCTGACCCGCCTCCCCAGCCCCAGGCCAAGCGCCTGCCATCTGAGGGGAGGCCACGAGGCAGGTGTGTGGGAGACAGCTGTCCACGAGGGGTGTCCACGGGGGCTGTCCCCTGAGCCATCCGGCAGCTTCGGGTGAGCCACAGGCCCTGTGCCCAGCCTGGCCGGCAGGGCTCCTGCCCACCACGCCGCCCCCGCGGCCCGCGCCCCGACTCTGGGAGTGGCCCTTCGCTCAGCACCAAAGCTTCCTCTGCTCGCCCTCGCCCGCAGATGCGTCTTTGATGCTCTTTTTCCACAGCTTCAGTTCTCTTTAATGTCTTCCCTTCGCCGCCGAGCCGAGTGGAGCTGGGCGGCCCGCCAGCTGTCAGGCGGGCTCTGCCTTGTCGCTCAGGCTGTGAGACCCACGCGCCCAGCCACCCGTGTCAGCCGTTTCCGCTCCCGCTCGTCACCGTCGGACACGAGAGCACGGGCCAGGAAACCGGCAGCCGCCTCCAGACCCCAGCGTCCCTGGGGACCCCAGGACCACGTGCTGGGGGGGCCGGGCAAGAGGGGCTGCGTGACAGGTTGAGCCTCCAGGACTGGGTGTCCTCGGGACACTGCGTGGAGGAAGAGCCGGGGGCCGCTGCGGAAGGACGCGGGACCCCGCCTGGCCTGCGGCCCCTGAAGCTGGGCCAACGGCCCCAGGGCCGGGCAAACCAAAGCCACCCCGGGGCCAGGGAGACCCCAGTCCGCGACACAGGACTGGAGGAGAGGGGTCTCACGTGGGCTCGCACAGACCCTCAGCTGCCCCAGAGTGGTGGCCTTGCAGCTCAGGGGTGGGGTGAGCCCTTGGCCATGGAAGAGCCCCCTGCCCTCTGCCCCTGCCCCTGCCCCCTGAGCCTGCCCCCTGCCCTCTGCCCCTGTCCCTACCTCCTGCCCCCTGTCCCTGCACCCTGCCCCTAACCCCCGCCCCTGCTCCTACCCCCTGCCCCTAACCCCCGCCCCTGCTCCTACCCCCTGCCCCCTACCCCCTGCCCTTGCCCCTTACCCCTGCCTCTGCCCCCTGCCCTCTGCCCCTGTTCCCTGCCCCTGCCCTTTGCCCCCACCCCTCCCCTCCTTCTTGCCCCGTGCTTCCTGCCCCCTGCCCTGCCCCTACCCCCTCCCCTTGCTCCCTGACCCCTGCCCTTGCTCCCTGCCCCTGCCCCCTGCTCCCTGTCCCTGCCCCGCCCCTCCCCCCTCCCCTTGCCCCCTGCCCTCTTCCCTGCCCTCTGCTCCCTGTCCCTGCCCTGCCCCTCCCCCCTCCCCTTGCTCCCTGCCCTCTTCCCCTGCCCCCTGCCCCCTGCCCCCTGCTCCCTGTCCCTGCCCCAGCCCCTTCCCCCCACCCCTGCCCCCTGTCCTTCCCCCATGCTCCCTGCCCCCTGCCCCCCTCAGCAGTGTCAGGGTATGGTGGATTCCACCCCTCAAGCGCAGGCAAGGTGGGCTGACGCCACCCTTCATTGTAGATGAGGGGTGGCGGGGGGGGGTGCCTGAGCCCAGACGACCTGCCCTCCCAAGAGCAGGAGGGGGGAGGACACAGGGCCCTGCAGCCTCACCAGCCTCAGCGGAAGGGCGAAGAAGCAACAACAAATAAAAGGACAAAAACCGCTGCTGGACAGACCCCACGGTGGGGGAGCGGCGGCTGGCCTTCCCTTCTCCTTCGGCCTCTCTCTCTCCCTCCATTTCTGGGTCTCTGTGGCTCCTGCGTCTCTACCCTCTCACTTCTATCTTCTATCTCTGCCCCCATCTCCCTCTCCCACCCCCCCACCCCCATCTCTGTCTCTCTGTCTCCCTCTGTACCCTTCTCTCTCTCAGGCTCCCCTCCAATCTCCACCCACGTGGAGGAGGAGGAAGAGGGGGCAGGGCTGGGGCTGGGGCGGGTCTCGTCCTAACACGGGACAGTTTCCTTTCCGCTGACACTCTACCAGAGCCGTGGAGGAAGAGATTACGGAGGCAGCGGCTGCCGCTCCAGGCATGGGGACCCCACGGGCGCCCTGGCCTCTTGTCTGGGCCGTGCTGCAGCTGGGCTGGTGGCCAGGATGGCTCTTAGGTACGTGGTCAGGGGGAAGACTTCCCGCCCATGCCCCCTGGCAGGTGGGGAGGGGGCTGGGGGGTGGGGGGCCAGGGCCCGGAGGCCCAGCTCTGCCCCTGGCAGGGCGCTGTGTGGCTTTGGGCAGGGGAAGGGGCCTCTCTGGGCTCCAGTTTCCTGCCTGCCCACCTCACCTGGTGTCCAGTCCAATCCTCGCCAATAAGCAGGCAGGAACCTCCCAGCTCCTCCTCAGAGTCCCGTGGGACAGGCCGGACGCTCTCTGAAGGATGATGGGTCCTCAGCCCAGATGCTAATGTTCTGCTGGGGATGGGACCAGCCTCCCAGGGGGAGGACTGTCTCTGCAAGGCTCCAGGCTGGACAGCCCAGAGACACTTCTCTAATTATATCCGAGGTGTGGCCATTCAGGTGAAGACTTCTCACCTCTCCAGCACACCTGCCACGGGCCTGGGGCCTCTAGACAAGACTCTTGGGTGTGCAGGGGTGGGCACGGCTGGTGGGGGGCATCTGCGGCAGGATCTGGCAAGGAGGCCCTGGCCCCTAGCCCCCTCTCGGGGGGTGTCTGTCGGGCAGGCCCTGGGGGCCCCCGGTCAGAGTCTGCTGGTCGGGGAGAGGGGCCCGGCTGCCCTTGTCCTCCAGGGAAGGTGGATCCCTGGGAGGGGCCCAGAGTCTTTTCTCTGGACCTCGCTGGGCTCAGAGGTGTGACGGCCCCTGAGCCCCCTCCCCCCCCCGACCCTGGGGCTGCCCAACCACCCTGCATTTCCTCCTCAGGCTGGCCTGGCCCTCAGGTTCAAGGGAGGGAACTCAGAACAGAGGTCGGTTGTCCAAGGGCCTGTGGCCAAAAGGTGCCCCATGGGGGTCCTTGCGTGGGAGCCCGGGGAACAGGGGCCGAGGGGCGGATGTCATCCCAGCATAGTCAGGCCATGACTCAGCCCTGGTGGCCAGCTACCCACCAGGACCCCTTCCCAAAGCAGGGGAAGATAAGAACATGGCTGGGCGTGCCTCCATTTCCCCACCTCAGCACTGAGCGCTCACGCTGCCAACATCACAGGCCGGGTGGTCCTCCGGCTCTTCCATCGGCCTCCGGCACTGCTGGCTGTGGGACATCTGGTTCCATGTCATTTCTTTCCCTTCCTGATTTATTCTCTGTATTTATTATTTTGGTCGTTCCCATGGGTGTCCCCCACAGCTCCTCATGTACACGTTTTTTGTTTTGCATTTTACGAAATATCCCAAACCCAAGAGTTGGCCGAGCCCTATGCTAGCGAACAACAGTGGTAAGGGTACGTACAGGCTTTGAAACAGGCAGGCTTGAGTTCAGCATCGCTGACGAGGCACCTGCCGCTGGGGACAGGGATGCCTGCCTTATGCTGAGAATGGAATCAGATCGTTAATGAAAACTGTCCGGCACAACCCGTGATAATGTCCTTTGAAGCCAGATTTCGCTTATGTATCTTTTCTGCTTTATAATTTTGAGAAATGCCTGAAACCTACAGCAAAGTCACAAAAGCAGGCAGCGGACCCCCTCCCCAGAGTGGCCAGCTCGCAACCAACCCTGGCACATTTGCTTCTGTGTTAATTTGCCGGGTGAGCCATAACGAAATACCGACCCCTGGGGGCTGCGGGTCCGAGAGCAGGTGTGGGCCGGGCTGACCCCCTCCGAAGCGGAGGGGGCATCCATTCCAGGTTCCCCCGGCTTCTGCCGTTTGCTGGCAGTCCTTGGGGTTTCTTAGCTTGTGGGTGCATGACCCCATCCCCGCTCCAGCTTCACACGGACCTCTCGTATGTTTGCGTCCAAATTTCCCCCTTCTTACAAGGACACCAGTCATGTCGGATGAGGGACCCACAAGCTCCAGCTTATCTTAATTAATTACATGTACAATGACCCTATTTCCAAATAAGGTCACGTTCTGCAGTGCTGAGGATGAGGACTTCAACACATGCACCGGGGGTCACAGCTCAGCCCACAGGGCTTTCTGAGATGTCAGACTTCTCTGCTAACACTCCAGAGGCTTCCTCCCGGGACGGTAGCCTTGACCCACAGCCCGGATGCTCCTGCACCCCAGGGCCCCCCAGGCTGGGTTATCCAGCCCTGATGGGAGCCCAGCCGAGGACCCCCTGCTTCACTCAGATGTCTCTGTCTTCAGCTCCTTCCAACTGGGGGCCCCAGCTCTCTCTGCCACCGCCAGCCCTGCCCTTCTCTGTGTGTGCGTGTGGTGTTTGTTTTTTTTTTTCAATCAAATCTCAATTTTATTTTGGATATGGAAAGCCTTAGGGTCGGGAATACAGAATTAGGAATATTTTTACTGAGGTACGATTGACCACAACGTACTAATTTCAGATGCACAATGAAATGATTCGCGATGTGTATATACTGTAAAACGACGACCCCGGTAAGGCCACCAACATCTGTCACCACACACAGTCACAAAACACGTCTCCTGTAGTGAGAACTTTCAGTCCACTCCGTAGCGCTTCCAAATGCGCAACACGGCACTGACTGTCGTCCCCGTCACCGTGCAGCGCATCCCCGCGCCGTGACTCTCGCATTTCGTAACTGCAAGTTTATGCGCTTTGACACCCCCCCCAACTTGCCAGCACTTCCCTCCCCGTCTCGGTAGCCACCAATCTGTCCCCTACGTCCGTGAGCTCGGGTCGTGTTTTAGTTTGCTTTTCGTTTTTAGATTCCACGTGGAAATGAGATCCTATGGTGTTTGTCTTTCTCCGACTGACTTACTTCACTTAGCACAGTGCTCTCTGGCTCCGTCCATGTGGTCACAAATGGCAGGTTTCGTTCTTTTTTTTTTTTTTTTTTTTTTTTAGTCGCTGAGCAACATTCCGTCGTGTACACAGCACACCTGCCTTATCCATCGTCTGTCGGCTGCTTCCATACTTTGGCTGTTGGTACAATGCTGCTGTAAACATAGAGCTGCGCATATCTTTTCAAATTAGTCTTTCTCTGCGGATAAGTATCAGAAGAGGAATTGCCGGGTCGTAGGGTAGTTCTGTTGTTGGTTTCTTGAGGAGCCTCCACACTGTTCTCCAGAGTGGCTGCACCAATTTGCAATCCCACCAGCAGTGCACGAGGTTGCCCTTTCTCCACGTCCTCGCCAGCACCTGTTTCTTGGGTCGTTAACGTCAGCCACTCTGACCAGTGTGGGGGGAGGCGTCTCACCATGGTTTGGATTTGTATCTCCCCGACGATGAGAGATGTGGACTATCTTTCCATGTGTCTGTGGCCCTCTGTGTGTCTTCTTTGGAAAAGTGTCTGTTCAGGTCCTCTGCCCATTTTTAATTGGATTGTTTGGGCGTTTTGCTAGCGATTTACATGAGTTTTTATGTCTTTTGGATATTATCAGGTGTGTAATTTGCAAACACTTTCTCTCATCCCGTAGGTGGCCTTTCCACTGTGTTGATGGTTTTCTTTGCTGTGCAGACGCTTTTTACTTGGACGAGGCCCCATGTGTTTGTTCTCACTTTTGCTGACGGCAGAAAGGGTCCAAGCCAGGGGCACAGGCACGCACCCCCGGGTGTGTCTGACACCTGTTTGTGGGTGATCACAGGCGTGCTGGGGCCCTTCGGGGACCCCACGGCAAGGAGGCCAAGGCACCCTGTTTCCGTCCTGATGAGTAAGAGACCCGTGGGAGTGGCTGGAGCCCCGACAGCCCATTGCGTGACCCTTCTGACACCACAGACAGGGTTTGCCTAAATCCAGCGCCAGCTGGGGGTGAAACGTGTGGCCCGTGGGCCGCACTGCTCTCTGTGGGAGCCTGACACACAGCCTGTCCCGCAACGCTGGGCCCCACCGTGAGGTCTCGGGGTCCCCACCCTGCCAGGCGGGCACAGTGTTCTCTCCTGAGCCCACCCCCCAAACATCTCATTATCAAATATAAATAGACAACATTTCAGTGTTTAAGCCCAAACAATATAAGACTCACAGATGTTGGTATCGTAGGGACAAAGTGGACTCCCATCCTCTGTCCTCAGAAGTGAGTTCCACTATCGACCCTTCTCTGGGAAGGAGTTTGGGTTGACTCCCAGGCCCCATCTGGCCGTCGCTCCTGCTCCCGGAAAGCAGATAGCCGAGGGCCCTCCTAGCCCCTCTATCTCCCCCATGAGGTCTCAGCCCCGTGCTCCCTCTGGCCCACTCCCCCCTGGTGCTCCCAGGCTCCTATTCCAGGGAGCCCATCTTTCTCCATCCGGACAGGCCCCTGAGCACCCGGCTAGGATCCCCCCTACGGCCCTGCACCCCGGCCAAACAACCAGCGCCCTCGACGGTCACACACCCTGTGACTTGAGGGAGGTGGGTGCTCCCTGGTCAGAGCTGCTCTGGAGCCTTCGACGGGCCTGCCCCCTCCCGCCTTCCCCACAGGAACACTACCCCCTTGACCTGTCTCGGGCCAGGCGTAAGCTGCCGCTGTATCCGGCCCCTGCCCCTGAGCGTGCTGTGAGGACACGGGCGGGTGGGAAGGGAACGGGCCCGGCCGTGGGAGTGTGTCCCGGGCAGGAGTCTGAGGAGAAGCGGTGAGGCTGTATGGCGCCCAGAGGAAGTGGGACCTGGGCAGGACCGGGAGGCTGCCGTGTAGACGCCTAGGCAGAGAGGCTGGGCCAGGGTGGACGGGGCTCCGGACAGCCCAGAGTCCTCTCCTCACCAAGTTCAGACTCCCTGGGAGGCCCATAAGGAGCCGACGAACAGAGGAGTGACCCAAATGGTTGCAAATTCATGTCAGACACGGGGCAGTGAGGGTCTGAACCAGAGTCCTCGAGGGGCCCTTGTGGGGGGTGGGGGACTTGCGGGAGTGGGCAGCCCATGCACCACGTGGACCAGAGGGAGCCCGGAGGCACGGGGCTGGGTGGGCCCCACGGATCACACGGCCTCGGTGCCAGACTTCGCCCTGCTGGCACTGTTCCTCCCTCGACGAGTTCCGTGAGTGGACGTGCGCTTCTCGGGCAGATGCGTAAAGACGGCTGTCGGTGCCGCCAGGGTCAGCGGTCCTGCTGGCCCGTGCTGGTCGTGTGCGCCTGGGACGCACAGTTACAATAGGAGATGGGCTTACTGTGGGCGCCCCTGGTGCTGTGTCACCCCCGGGAAAGCCGGGCTGGGGTCCGTGAGCAGATGGCCGGCTCCACAAAGCAGTGGGTCTCCCGCCTGCACCAGCCACCCCCCCCCCAGTCCCGGCCTGGCCCCCTCCAGGCCTTCTGGCCTCCTCCTGGCCAGTGGGATGGGCCCTCTGCGGGGACGCAGAGATGCACGGACAGCCACCCCCCCCACGGGGGCCAGGGGACCCCAGGCTGGGCGGCCTCCTGGCCCTGACACCCAGGGGGTGCCCACCCTCATAGCCACGTGACAGCCCTGTCCTTCCATCAGTGGCCAAGGGAGACACCAGGGAGGCCAAAAGTAGAAGGTCCAGACTGGTTGGTCCAGCCTCTCTAAGCCTGGGGGCTCCCAGTGTAAAGGGGGGTGGGGGGCACCCTGCGTGCTCCCCCGAGCAGGGCCAGCGACGCACAAGGATGCTGCGGGCATGTCAGGGCCCACCCTGCTCTCACCACCTCTGTGATCTCGCCCCACGTGAGGTGCCCAGTGGGGACGTACAGGAAGAGCTCTTGTTACCCGCGCCCCGACGGGGCTCTCTGGGCCCTGGCACCAGCCCCTTCTTCCCCAGGGCCACAGTCACTCGGCCAGAAGGACCCGTGACCGGCCTCAGGCACCCTGTCCCCAGAGGCAGAGGGACTCCCGCTGAAGGGCTGTGGCCCCATGTGTGAGGAACCTCGCCCGGCACACGCTGTTGCTGGGGTGGAGGCCTCGCCAGGGAAGAAAAGCTCAGAGGGGCAGCCACACGGCCTCACCTCGGGACTGACGTCCCCGGTCCCTGAGCATTTGGGGAGCCGAGGGGTGGGGGACGTGCCGGGAGAGCCAGGAAACAACCCCGCTGGGCCACGTCTCAGGTCTGGATGCTCCCAGGGGAGCAGCGCGGCAGGGGCCGGGAGGGGCTGGGGGCTGCAGGGGCAGGGGGCCGGGGCAGGGGGCGGCAGGGCCAGAGCTGGGTCCTGGCTTAGCAGCTCATGGCCAGCCGCCTCCTCCCTCCGAGCCTTGGTTTCCCCGTGTGTAACTCAGGTTGTGGCGCAGCCTCCCCGTGTGAGCCGACCACAAGGAAGGGGGGCCCAGCACGTGTGGGTTTGGCCGTGACTCTGTCTCTGGAACCCGGGGAGCCTGTGACCCGTCCCCGTGTCGCCTTGACCCCGTATGGGTGCTGCTGGCGCGGTGCCTGGGCCTCGATGGAGGGGCCTCTCCCCGGCCGCGGTGAGCACGCGAGGGCGTGTACACTCACGCGGGCGCTTGTGGAAGTGTGGGAGCACGAGTGCATGTGTGCACGTGGGCCTGGGCGTGCCCGGCGTGGCGGCGTCCCTGGGCCAGAGCCCTGGCCGTCGGGTGTTCTTGCAAGGCCTCGTTTTGTGGAGAGCGGGCCGGGGCCCAGGACTGTCAGGGGCCTCCATTTCTGTCCATATCAGGGGGCGACGGCCCGGCTGGCCTCTGAGCTCCCGTCCCCAGGGTCGTGGCGGAAGACACGGAGGGACCCACGCTGACCCCACCCAGCTCTGAGCTTGTCCTGAGACGGGCCAAAGGCTGGACCCTGAGCCTCCTGGGGGCTGGGCTTTCCGTGGGAGGCCCCCACCGGCCCCTCCCAGCCTCTCGGACACCCACCCCTCCACCCTCAGTATACACGGGACCCGGCCAGGCCCCCGATGCGCCAGCGGCCCAGGACGGTGGAGCCAGGAACGTGGGGGGTCAGGCCCTCGGACACTAGCAACCCGGAGTCAGCAAGGGAAGGGTGACGGCCTAACCACCACGGTCCAGGGAGAAAACTGGGGGACCTGGGGCCTCGGGTCTCGGTGGGCTCAAAGGACAAAAGTCCCACCACAGAGCTGCCCGGGGAGAGCGCCTCGGCCTCTAGAGCCACCAGGGAGGAGCCACCAGGGGCTCTGCAGCATGCGAAGGTGGGGAGAGCAGGAGGGTCTGGGCGGGCTGCCCGCGTGCCTCCTTCCTCACCAGCCGGTCCTCTCCCCACACCTCAGACTCCCCCTACAGGCCCTGGAGCCCCCTCACCTTCTCCCCGGCCCAGCTCACGGTGCTCGAGGGGGAGAACGCCACCTTCGTCTGCCACCTGCCCGACGTACCTGAGAGCTTCGTGCTCAACTGGTACCGCGTGAGTCCCCGCAACCAGACGGACAAGCTGGCCGCCTTCCAGGAGAACCACACCGAGCCCGGCAAGGACAGGCGCTTCCGCGTCACGCGGCTGCCCAGCGGGCAGGACTTCCACACGACCATCCTCACCGCCCAGCTCAATGACAGCGGCATCTACCTCTGCGGGGCCATCTACCTGCCCCCCAACACGCAGATCTATGAGAGCCCACGAGCGGAGCTCACTGTGAAAGGTGCACGGCCGGGCGGCCAGGGCAGGGGGCGTGGCAGGGATTGCCCAGGCTGCACTTCCGACCCACGGGGTGACTGAAGCACCCCCACACCCGCTGCCCCTTAAGGAAAGGCAGGGCCTCAGGGGGGGGTGGCAGGTGGCACTTGTCAGGGTAAGGAAAGCTTGGAAGCTCAACGGAGGTGCCGCCTGGGAGAGGCTGGTCGGTGCAGAGCTAGAAGCCAGGCCCCTCAGGATTCGGGCAGGGGAGGATGCTGGGTCCCCTCCCTGGGTCCCACCTCCCTGGGTCCCCTCCCTGGGTATGCCCCCCGTGTACCCTCTCTGGGTCCCCCCTCTTTGGGTCCCCTCCCTGGATCCCTTCCCTGGGTCCCCTCCCTGGGTCCCCCCTTTCTGAGTCCCCTCCCTGGGTCCCTCCCAGTGTCCCCCCCATGTCTCCTCCCTGGGTCCCCCCATGTACCCTCTCTGGGTCCCCCCTCCCTGGGTCCCCCCTCCCTGGGTCTCCTCCCTGGGTACCTCCCCCGTGTACCCTCTCTGGGTCCCCTCCCTGGGTCCCCCCCATGTCCCCCCCATGTCCCCTCCCTGGGTCCCCCCTTCCTGAGTCCCCTCCCTGGGTTCCCCCCATGTCCCCCCAATGTCCCCTCCCTGAGTCCCCCCCTCCCTGGGTACCCTCCCTGGGTACCCTCCCCATGTACCCTCTGGGTCCCCCCTCTCTGGGTCCCCTCCCTGGGTCCTCTCCCTGGGTCTCCCCTCCCTGGGTCCCCCATTCCTGAATCCCCTCCTTGGGTCCCTCCCAGTGTCCCCACCATGTCTCTTCCTTGGGTCCCTCCGTGTACCTTCTCTGGGTCCCCCCTCCCTGGGTCCCCCCTCCCTGGGTCCCCTCCCTGGGTACCTCCCCCGTGTACCCTCTCTCGGTCCCCTCCCTGGGTCCCCCTTTCCTGAGTCCCCTCCCTGGGTCCCCCCCATGTCCCCTCCCTGGGTCCCCCCTCCCTGGGTCCCCCCTCCCTGGGTCCCCTCCCTGGGTCCTCCCTCCCTGGGTCCCCTCCCTGGGTTCCCCCTGGTGTCCCCCCGTGTCTCCTCCCTGGGTCCCCCCATGTACCCTCTCTGGGTCCCCCCTCCCTGGGTCCCCTCCCTGGGTCCTCCCTCCCTGGGTCCCTTCCCTGGGTCCCCCCCGGTGTCCCCCGCCATGTCTCCTCCCTGGGTCCCCCTGTGTACCCTCTCTGGGTCCCCTCCCTGGGTCCCCCCTTCCTGAATCCCCTCCCTGGGTCCCCCCCGTGTCCCCCCATGTCCCTTCCCTGGGTCCCCCCTCCCTGGGTCCCCCCCTGGTTCCCCCCCCGTGTCCCCCCTTCCTGAGTCCCCTCCCTGGGTCCCCCCCATGTCCCACCCATGTCCCCTCCCTGGGTCCCCCCCCCGTGTCCCCTCTCTGTCTCCCCTTAGTGAGTCTCTGTCCTTCTGCCCCTCCAGAGAGAGTCCTGGAGCCCCCCACGGAGAGTCCCAGCCCCCCACCCAGACTCACGGGCCAGGGCCAGGGGCTGGTCGTGGGCGTCACAAGCGTGCTGGTGGGTGTCCTGCTGTTGCTGCTGCTGACCTGGGTGCTGGCTGCGGCCTTCCCCAGGGCCACTCGAGGTAACATCGTGCCAAACCCTACTGCCGTTCCCCGCAGACAGAGCCCAAGGCACAACCCACAGCCTCACCCGCCAGGGATCCCAACCCTCCCCCTCCCCCCCCGCCTCCCCCCAGCGCCCTCGCAGCGAGGACCCCTCAAGGAGGGGCTGGGCCTGGAGCAGGCCTCCCAGGTTCCGGGGCCCCCTATCCCTAACACCTGTTTTAAGGAGGGATGGGGGCGTAGGCAGCTGCCAAAGTGAGGAGAAGCCCCCCAACAGGCTGAGCCACCTACTCTGCACCAAGGCCACCCCCAAACCTCAGGCCACACCTCAGCCCACAGGGCACAGTGAAAGTCATTCTAACAGCCGCTGGGCTCTGCTGTTGACCACAACCACCAGGGTGGTATGAGGCCCCCACCTCGCCCCCAGGTGCACCTACCCTGGCCTCCCGGCGTCACGAGGACGACTGGTCACTCTGATGTTGGATGCACGTCCCTGGGGCTGGAGGGAGGTGCCGAAGTTGATTCTCCCGGAGCCACTGAGAGGGGACCCAGCCAGGGGTCAGCTCTTCCCCAGGCTCCAGGTCATGGTCTCCTGGGAAAGGCACCCGGGGGGACATGTGGCCAGAGAATAGGAGGTTCCACAGGGTCCTGAACAAGACTTCCAAGATCTCCCCGCTGAGCGGGTCAGGGAGGGCAGCTGAGGTCAGGGAAGGCGGCTGGGGTTAGGGAGGACAGTGGGGTCAGGGAGGACGGCTGGGGTCAGGGAGGGCAGATGGAGTCAGGGAGGGCAGCTGGGGTCAGGGAGAGAGGCTGGGGTCAGGAGGGAGGGCATCTGGGGTCAGGGAGGGCAGATGGTGTCAGGAGGGTGGCTGGGGTCAGGAGGGAGGGCAGCTGGGGTCGGGGAGGACGGCTGGGGTCAGGGAGGGAGGCTAGGGTCAGGAGGGAGGGCAGCTGGGGTCAGGGAGGGCAGATGGCGTCAGGAGGGAGGGCGGCTGGGGTCAGGGAGGGCAGATGGCGTCAGGAGGGAGGGCGGCTGGGGTCAGGGAGGGCAGATGGCGTCAGGAGGGAGGGCAGCTGGGGTCAGGGAGGGCAGATGGCATCAGGAGGGAGGACGGCTGGGGTCAGGGAGGGAGGCTAGGGTCAGGAGGGAGGGCGGCTGGGGTCAGGGAGGGCAGATGGCGTCAGGAGGGAGGGCAGCTGGGGTCAGGGAGGGCAGATGGCGTCAGGAGGGAGGACGGCTGGGGTCTGGGAGGGCAGCCAGTCTCCCCGGGGCAGCAGTACTCAACCTCAGCCAGTCTCCAGTGGGAGTTCATTTCTCCAACGATTTTCCTCCTGATATTTTCGAGAATGTGCTATGTGCTCTGTGTGCTGGCCACTGGTGGACACGTGGCATCAGTTGGAGAGAGACTTGCTACACTGATTCACTGTGACCACCCGCCACCCCCCCCCCCCCCCGCCCCCCGCCACCGTGTGCTGCACCAGCCCGGGGATGGTGGGTGGGTCTGGTGGGCTCCTCTCTCGGCCAGGGTTTGCAGCCCGAGACAGTAGGCACCCGCGGCAGGACCCAAGCCGGGGGTCCTAGGTGGTCGCCAACCCGGACAACCCGCGGTCCAAGTCGGACTTTTGGTTGACAAGCAGGGACTCAGGGTCACCACGTGGGGGGCGGGGTCAGCCAGACCGCTGGGTGGGTTGGGGGGGGAGTGGAGAGGACATTCCTCGGGCGGAAGGCGTGGTGCCCTCCCAAGCCCCCGGGGGCAGGGACCCCTGCCACAACCCCCACCCCGAGGACCGCCGGGTCTCCTGGGCTCACTCCGGACGCTTCTTCACAGGTGCCTGTGCGTGTGGGAGCGAGGACGAGCCTCTGGTGAGTTCTCTTCCCTTGGCGCCCTGGCGCCAGAGCCCGCACCGTGCTGGGGGAGGGCCGGGGCCGCTGCAGGGCTCAGCGGGGCTGGGAACCCGCCAGGGAGTCTGAGCGCGGGGACACCGGGCCCCAGGAAGGGTCACGGAGCGCGGGCCCTGCCCAGCTTCGCTCCGGCTTGGCGTCTGCACGTGCACCGGCGCGCCTCCGCGTGTCTGCCGCGGGACCGCCAACGCCAGCCCTCTCCCTACAGAAGGAGGGCCCCTCTGCGGCACCCGTGTTCACCGTCGACTACGGAGAGCTGGATTTTCAGTGGCGAGAGAAGACGCCCGAGCCCCCGGCCCCCTGCGCCCCCGAACAGACCGAGTATGCCACGATCGTCTTCCCCAGCAGGCCGGGCTCCCCGGGGCCCCTGCCTCTGAGGCCCGAGGAGGGACCCTGCCCTTGGCCCCTCTGACCGGCTTCCTCGGCTGGCCTGCATCCTTCGGAGCCTCCGCCAGGAGCCCCGGCGGACCCTTCCCCGGAGGAGCATGCCGCATGCCGTGGGGAGGCTGTGGGGACTGCCAGCTTGGCTCGCCTCTCGCCGCTCACGTGACCCCGGGGGTAGGAGGTGTCCCCGTCCCGTAGGGAGGGGACTCGGGGCCGAGCCGGCCCATCGCTCCCCAGATCTGCTGCTCTGCACCTCCACACACGCCTCCCTGCGGGGGATGGTCTGGCGCTGCGGCTCTCCCTGACCCACCAATGCCTCCCAGGGGAGCCCCAGGACATGGGCGCACAGGGTCCCTGGTTGGGGACTGTGCCGGTGAAGTGCCCCCACGGCCAAGAGATGCAGCACACGGGTGGAGGGGCACACGCATGGGGTCCGGGACCTCGTGCCCCTCCGGGCCTGGAAAAGAGCTCCTGGTGTGGGGAAGGGCAGGCTGTCCGTGAGCCACCCTCATGCACAGCCCAGCCCACCAAACAGCCTGGGGGCAGGGGGGCAACAAGGGGAACGGGCCCCAGCTGGGGAGTCGCCCTCCCCTCGGCGCCCATGCATGGTGCTATTTATGGGGGCCTCCGCCCGGCACCCCCCGGGCCCACTGTCACGGCGGGGGGGCAGTGGTACCCAGGCGTCAGGGGCTGTCTTAGGTTCCACACACACCTCAGAGCCCCTCACCCTGCTCTATTATATTATAATTAAATACTGACGAAAACTCTAAGAAAAGCCTAGGTTCTCTCCTGGCCTTGTTGGGGTGGCAGTGGCGGGGGGGGGGGGGTGGGTTCTGCCTCAAATAGAGGACACAGCCAGCCCTCCTTGGGCCTGGCCCTCACCCACCTGGCCGGCACCTTCTCTGTCCCAGGAACACACGGAGCCCCGAGGCCCCTCATCTCCGTCCCCCCCATCATGTACCACGGCCCCCTCAAGAAGTCTGTCCCCAGACCACCTCAGCCAAGAGGCTGCGTCGGTATCTGTCCTGCTCCAGCCCTCCCCACAGGCCCCCTGCACCTGACCGTCCCTCCCAGGCAATGTCAGTGCCCTGGGCTGGGGTCAGGCCAGGCTGTGAACGAGTGGGTGCAGCCCCACTGGAGACACACGGCCCTTCTCAGATGCAGAGGGGAGGTTTGTTCCGTCCTCCGGGAAGAAGACACAGCACCACCATCAGGGGCCTTCAGTTCTTGTCCCTGACTGCAGTGACGAACACCCCCCAATCCTGTCCTTCCCCGTGAGCCTCGTCCAGACTCTCAGGGGCCAGGAACACAGCTGCCCCCCACCCAGCCCTCAGGGCTCACACCCTGTGCCCGCCACACTGGGGTCCTGTCCTGGGCGGGCAGGAGCTAGAATCACCAAGTCCGGGACAAGGCGAGGACATCAGGCAAGGTCACACATGAGGGAACAAACACTGCCGGGAAAGGCTGCGGAGGGCACAGGCTTGCATGCCTGGAAAACCCAGTAGCTTCTGCGGAAACACGAATAGGGCAATAAGAAAATGGAGTCAGGTGGCACACACAAAATTAACCTCCAGAAATAAATGGCTTTCATACATTCAAACAGCCGCCCCCTGGAAGAGAGAGTGATAGAGAATCTAAAGTTATGCCCGAGGCGTAAATTTAACAAGAAATGCGCCGACCCGCAGGAGGACAGCTTGGCCGCAGGTGTGGGCCCTCCAGGCGGGGACACGCGGTGCCATCGAGACACCACCCCCCCCCCCCAGGTTGACTGGTAGGTGTGACCATCCCAGTGAAAACCCACTGCGACTGAAAAGCTCGTATGGAGAAGCAAACAAGAAGAAACCTAGGAAACCAAGAGAAGGAGAGCAGCTGTATCAGACCTCCGGCTCGAAACGGTGGTGCTCACACACGAGAGGCAGGACACTGGGAAAGGACATTCTGCAACAGAGGGCGTGAGCAGCTATTCGAAAAGCATCAGGTGGACTCCGTTCGTGTGCCAGGGACTTGCACAAATCCCAAATACAAGGGTAAGACGGAAACCCGAGCAGACGCAGAGGAAGACGGGTGAGGTCCTTCACGCTGGAGCAGGAAAGCCTCCCCACACTGGCTCGAAACCACAGCACCATTAGAGAGATTGACACATTCAACTCTACAAATTGGGGGAAACACTTTAATGTGGCAAAAGGAAAGTCAGAAGCAAACCAGGGGAAAGTATTTGCAATATTGTTACACAAAAGGTTAAGACTCCAGTTATGTAAAGACCTAAAATACGGAAAGAGCAAGGCCGATGGAAGGTACGATGGAAAAGTGAGCAGAAGATATGACGAGGCGGCACCACCAACTCACACGCCCACGCGCACACATACGTGCACACGCATGCACGCGGACACGCACGTAACCACACACGCGCGCGTGTGTCCCATCTACGTATACTCAGATCCCTTAAGCAACCAAAGGATGTTCAATTTTACTCATAATAAGAAAAACGCAGATTACGACTTACAAATCACCCGCGGGCAAAACTCTGACCGCGTGACAACACGGTGCTGGCGAGGCCGTGGAGAGACAGCCCTGGAGCGGCTGGGGGTGACAAGGCCGGACTGAAGGACTAGGCACCAGCCAGTGGTTAGAGAAAATGTGCCCTTTGACCCCTAAGCCCCGCCTGTAGAACTCCTCCAGGGGGTGAGCCAGCCGCCAGGACCGCGCGTGCCCCAGGCAGGCAGCAGGAGTGGGGGGAACCCCAGGGGCAACTCACTGCCCCCCAAAACAAGGAACTGAGCTGGGGGCTCTACTCAAAGACAAGGGAGCACTTTGAGCACGAAAATACCAATTAAAATTAACATATTTTGAGTATGTTTTAAAAGAGATAAGTTCGTATTCTAAAAAAAGAAGAAGGAGGGGGAGAAAAAAGAAGACAGAGGAACACGCAGCAGAGAGGGAAGGAAGCGGTGGCCTCACCAAGCCACCGGCCGGGCCACCCACTAGCGGCAGCGCCACGGCTCAGACAAGAAGTGAGAGAGCGCGGGCACAGTCAGCACTTTGATGCTCGCCTTCCCGGAACACGGCCCCTGCAGCCCGCCTCCACTCATTTTTTCCGTGCCCTGCTCTGCCCCAGTCCCGTGTGTCAACGGCCCTGGCTGGGGCAACTTGCCCATCCCCACCCACGTGCCCCCCCCCCCCCCAGAGGTTCCCTCTCTGCCAGCCTTGCTCATCTCCTGGAGGCTGGCCTCAGGAGGACCAGTGGGGGCTGGGCTCTTCAGATGAGGCCTGAGACCCTGGCACAGGGCACCCAGGGCGGAAGGCATGTGGCCACCCCGACAGCCCGGGGCCACCAGAGCCCCACACTTGTAGCCCCTCTGGCCAGGAGGACGACCTCTCCCACTACCTGTGCTCACCTTTCCTGGTCTGCAGAGCTGGGGGCAAGGGCTGGCCTCCTCCCGATAGAAATGCAAGGTCGTGTGGGACAGGAGGACAGGAGTCTGTGCCACACCCAGAAATCCAAGGTGGGGGCCCTGACAAAGGTCTCCTGGTGGGAGAAGAGTACAGACCCCAAAGGCAACCTGCCCAGGGGATCGGGAAGGAGGGGCTGGCGGCCCTCACTCCAGGGTCCAGTGCGTGGTAACCAATCCCGCGTGGACAGGGGCATCTTTGCGCCTGGTGCAGCTCCTGAGATTCTGGAGAATTCGGGATGGGGTGGGGAGGTGTCTTCCTGAGGGCAATCAAGGCAGCATGGCCAGCATGGTGTTGACTCCAATCGCTGGAACCCCTCAACTGCTGCTCAACCGCAGCCCCCTGGGGGCCCTGGACCCTCTGGCTCCGGTCCGGTGGCCCCACCCAATGATGGGGGCCCATGTCTGAGGCTCCTGAGCTGACCGGCTCACAGTGAGGCTGATGACATTGTCACGAGTCCACTGGCCACTTGGATGCTCTCAAGATTATACAACCATTGTCAGGCACTTTCTTCTTTCTCTTTTCTTACTGTCAGAGTGTTTATGGCTATACTTTTTTTTAAATTAGTAGACATATTTTTTTTAATGTTTATTTATTCTTGGGAGAGACAGAGACAGAGACAGAGCACATGCGGGGGAGGGGCAGAGAGCGAGGGAGACACAGACTCCGAAGCAGCTCCAGGCTCCGAGCTGTCAGCACAGAGCCCGACGCAGGGTTCGAACTCACAAACTGTGAGCTCACGACCTGAGCCAAAGTCGGATGCTCAACCGACTGAGCCACCCAAGCGCCCGAATTAGTAGATATATTTTAAAGCGGTTTTAGGTTTACAGAACTGAGCAGTAAGTCTCAGTACGCCACCCCCATGCCCCCCGCACACACAGTGTCCCCGAGGTTAGCATCCCCCACTGGTGGCGCACATCTGTCCTAACTGATGAACCAGCAGTGATCTGGTACCTCACATCAGGGCTCACTCGTGTGATGTGCACTCTGTGGGTTTGGACAGATGTACGGTGACATGTACCTACCATTATAGTATGGCACTCGCTGCCCTCACTGCCCCAAGAACCTTCCGTGCCCCACACACACCCCTCTCCTCCCCACAACCTCTGACAGCCACCCATCTTTTCACTGTCTTCCAAGGTCCGCCTTCTCCAGGATGTCATATGGAATCGCACAGTACGTAACCCTGTCACACTGGCTTCTTTCACTTAGTGACGCACCTTCGCGGTTCCTCCATGTATTTTCATGGCTCGATAGCGCGTTGCTTTTTGGCGCTGAGTAATCTCCCGCTGTCTGGATAGACCAGTTTGTCCGTTCACCTCCTCAAGGACATTGATTTCTTCCAAGGTTTGGCAATTCTGAATAAAGCCGCTATAAACACCATGTGCAGGTTTTTGTGTAGACGTGGGTTTTCAACTCATTTGGATAAATACCAAGGAACACAATTGCTGGATCCTACGGCAAGAGTTTGTTCAGTTTTGTAAGAGACGGTGACGCTGTCTTCCCACGTGGCCGCCCCGCCCGCGGCAGGAGAACGCTCCTGCTGCTCCACCCCTCGCCAGCAGGCGGCGCTGTCAGCCTACCGGACCCGCCGCGCTGATAAACTAATCGCGTCCTGCTCTTTGTTTTACTTGGTCTTCCCCATGGGGGCATCTTTCCATATGCTCACTTGCCAAAGCATGCAAACAAGTCTTAAAACTCCCAATGAGAAGGCAAACAGCACAGTTAAAAAAGGGGCGAAGGCTCTAAACAGACACCTCACCAAAGACGAGCTGCGGCCACTTTGGAAAACAGGCTGGGCAATTTCTTGCGAAGCGAAACTATCCGATAAACCAGCAGGTATCCTGAAATGTTTGGCGGAATTCACGGGGAAAGCATGTACTCCTGCAGTTTTCCTAGAATGCACATATTTTTTTTTATTTTTCATTATTTTTTTAATGTTTTATTTATTTTTGAGAGAGAGACAGAGTGCGAGCAGGGGAGGGGCAGAGAGAGAGAGGGAGACACCGAATCTGAGGCAGGCTCCAGGCTCTGGGCTGTCAGCACAGAAACCGTCGCGGGGCTTGAACCCACTAACCGCGAGATCATGACCTGAGCCGAAGTCGGACAATCAACCTACTGAGCCACCCAGGTGCCCCAGTGTGCGGAGATTTTAAATTCCAGATTAACTTCTTTAATAGGATTTTTCAAGCTATTTCGTCTTTAATAAGTTTAGTATTTTTCCAGGAATTGTCCATTCATATAAATGGTTCCTAGTATCTTCTTGAAACCGGTGAACATCTGTAGGGCCCTCCTCGTGTGTCCCATCTCGTTCCTGATATTGGATTTGTGTGTTTTGTGTCTTTTATGACCAGCCCCTCGAGGGGGTTATCAGTTTTACTAGCTTTCTAAAAACCCAGCTCTGGCTCTGGCCATTCCCTCTGGTGTCTGAAGTCTCCTGTCCCTCTAATTCTGCTGCTCCCTTGGACTTCACTCACTGCCACTTTCTAAGGTGCTGGCATCACGGCGCCTCCCCCCACCCCCGCCCCCACGGGACCCACCTGGCTCAGCTCAACTCACAGATCGCCTGCAGCACTCACACAATTAACTTCAACGTCTTTTTCCATTTTCACTGTAGCATCTTCTTTGAACCAGGGGTAATTCAGAATTGTGTTTCTCAATTTTCAGACACAAGATTGGAAAAAAAAAATTTTTTTTTTTTGAGAGACACAGAGAAGCGAGGAAGGGGTAGAGGGAGAGGGAGGGACAGAATTCCAAGCTCAGCGCGGAGCCCAACGCAGGGCTCGGTCCCAGGAACCCCGAGATCACGACCTGAGCCGGAATCAAGAGTCGGATGCTGAACTGACTGAGCCGCCCAGGTGCCCCCACAAGGAAGATTTTAAGTTTCCTTTTGTTTTCATTTCCAGCTCAATTTCACTGTACTTTTCAATCCTTTGAAGTCTTCTAGAGACTTGACTTCATAATCCAATATAATGTCAATTTTCACACCTACGTGTACTCCAACAGACTGTAGATTCTGTTCTGTGCAGTGCTGTGCGTGTGTCCACTGAGTGAAGCTTCTTGGGCAAGTTGGCCAAAGCTTCTGTGTGCAGCCTGATTTTGTCTGCTCACTCTGTCATTGAGACTTGTATCTACAATTTTCTACTGTAACTGTGGATCTATGTCTCCTAGAAGTCTGCCCACTTTTGTTTCTTATTTCAAAGCATACTATGAGGTATGTACAAATGGGTCGGACCAGAGAGCCCGTCAGGAAGGCCGGCAGTGCTCCAGACGCTTGTCCCCGAGGCCGGGTGGCTTGGGGCCCGGCGGCAGGTTCTGCAGGACCTCACCAAGGGAGAACATGCAGAAGGAGATCTCCTCGTAGGAGACCCTGGCCCCACTCTCAAACAGACAAGCAAAGGTCAGGGCTCCCTTGACAGTTGGCCCGACGGATGCCAGATCAGAGTAGCCGCTGGGCCCCTCATAGATCACCCAGGGCTCCGTCCAGCTGTGGGGATCCAGGGGGGACCGGCTCAGATAGATTCCCATATGGAGCCGAGCCCTGCGCCCCACCGGGTGGGAATACAGCAGCCAGGTGGGGCTCTGAGACAGGGTGGCAGGGGGCCCGGGGACCTTCGAGGTCCAGGCCGCCATGATCCCACGGAGCCCAGGCCCCAGGCCAGGCTCTTCAGGGCTGTCCCTACATCCCTCCATCCCGCTGGGCCCCTGGGCCCCTTGGGTGTCTCCAGTACCCTCCTCTGAGGGTTCCTGGACTCCAAGACAGAGGTGTGGAGAGTAGGAGTGGCTCCCGGCACCCACTGGCCATCTACCATTCCTCGGCCTGCTAAAGAGCGGGGCAGGGAAGCCAAGGACGCTGCCCTGGCAGCCCCGGGCGGTCTCGGCCAGGGCGGGCACCAGCTCCCCGGGCAGGAAGGAGGTGCCCTCATCCGCACTGAGCGCCTGCACACGGCTCCCCAGGGGGCTCCGGGCGTTGCAGTACAGGATGTGGCCGGCCTGCCCGCTGTCCACCGCGGCCAGCTGGCACTCGCCCGAGCGAAGGTTGGGCACCAGGCCTCCGTGGCGCCAGGTGCGACCGTGGTCGTCACTGTAGAAGGTGAAGGCATGCGGGCTGGTCCTGCAGATCTTGCCAAAGCACTCGCGCCGGTCTACGTGGTACGTGTAGGCAGGCACCAGCAGGCGGCCTGAGCGCAGCTGGATGCCGTGGCCCGGGCCCACGGCAAATGTGGCCCAGTCTGCAGAAGAGGGACTGCTGATCATCCGAGCTGGGAGGCAGCCTTGGCCGAAGCCAGACGCCACCGCCCTGGGGGTCAGGGACGATCTGGAGCCAGTGCCTCAGATGTGGGGACAGCTCATGAGGAAATGGGGGACTGCCCCCCACCCACACTCCTGCTGCCCACTCCGAACCCCCCAGGGCTGGACAAGCCTCTCTTCACCACTAGCAGGAGCAGGGAGCCCGGGCAGGTGGCCAGGCTCTCCAGACGGCAGCAGGTAGCTAGTCCCTGAGGGTGGGTGGGGGGGGGGGGTGAGCAGCCACTGGCAGTGCTCAGCATGAGCCCTGCCCAGACAGAGGGGCAGCCAAGGGCAGAAGGGGTACAAGGACCTTCAGGGTGGGGTCAGGCCCTGGGCCTGGGTCGCATGGGGTAGGGTCCACAGGAACAGAGAGCTCTTCGGACCAGCTCCGTGTGACCTGGCCAGGTCCCAAAGCCACATCCCCTCAGCTCAGCTCCCACCTGCAAGGATCAGCGTGGCCCCTGGGCCAGTGTCGCCACACCAAGGTTGGGGTCGCCTCTGGGGGCAGTGGGTGGTATGGCCCTCGGGGAGGGGGCAGCAGGAGTGGAGGAAAAGCTTTAGGGTCAGGCCACCTGCCTGGCCCTGGGCTGGACACCCCCCCCCAGGGGTCCCGGTGCTAAGAAGGAGGGGCCTCAGCACTCAGAGCGAGAGGGGCTTGGTTAGATGAGCCTGTTCCTGCCGCCAGGAGGTGGGGGTGATGAACACCCATTCACGGGACTGAGGGGTTCGGAGGGGCGGGGGGGGTCAGTCCCAAGAAACGGTGTGGGGGAGTAGGCAGCCACGTGACCTGCAGACGGACCCTTCCCCCGCCCCCGCAGTGCAGAGCCCCCTCCCCTCACTTGGTGAGACCCCGCAGCTCTACAGGCCCCCTCCCAGCGCAGACCCAGCCGAGCGGACCCCCACCCCGAGCGAACCCCGCCCCGCCTACCCTGCTCGGCGCCGCCCACCGCCTCCTCCGTGAGGTCCCGGGCGGCGCCCCAGCTGCGCCCCGCGTCCCGGCTGGTCACGCAGCAGAGGCGCGCGGCGTTTCTGCCCGCGGCGATCTGCGCGGCCTCGGGGGTGCGGCCCCGCACGGCGATGAAGAAGAGGAAGACGGTGGCCGTGCGCGCGTCGTGCACGGGGCAGGGGTTCATGGACCGGTGCTCCTCCAGGGCGGCCGTCCCCAGCACGCGCGCGGCGCCCCACTGCCGGGGGCGGGGCGACCTCAGTTTACCCGCGCGCGGCGGCGGCCCGGCCCGGCCCTGCCCGCAGGGCGCGCCCGGCCACTCACCCGCACGGAGCCCCCCGCCAGCGTGCCCCGTCTCTGCACCAGCCGGTGCGCGTGCGCGTCGTCGGGGCTGAGCCGCTGCTCCGCGAAGGCCAGCAGGGTGGGCGCGGGGGGCACGGGCAGCAGCGCGGGCACGCGGTACGTCAGGCCGCTCCTCTCGCGCTGGAAGAGCACTGTCCGCTCGGGGACGCGCGGGGCCCCCATGCTCTGCGGGGACACCCCCGCCCCCCCCCCCCCGGGCCCCCGGGGTCAGCGGGCGGGGCTGGCGCGCTCCCCTCCTGTGCGCCTGGATGGGGGAGGGGGCTCTGCGGGTGCGGACGCCCCCACCCACCCGCGCGCCTCCCTGTGCCCCTCCTCCTCGGAGACCGCCCCGTCCCGGGCTCCTCACCCCACGTCCACGGCCGTCCCTGCCCACCCCTCCCTCCTTGCCACTGCACCCCCAAACGTCTGCAGTCGGCCCTTCCTCCTTTCAACCGGGTCCCCCCGAGCGGGAGCTGCCTGCTCGGTGTCGGAAGCGGGGGCCCCAGCCGGAGTGCCCCGACTGCCCGCCCCGTGCCCAGGCAGGAGGCTGGCCAAGTGGACAATCCGGGCCCAACGTGTGGGACACGCAGGGGTTCAGTTTCCCCCAGTAGGGACCCCACGAGCACGGGAGCCACACAAGCACAGAGAGACACAGAGTTCAGACGCACTAGACCCCGAAAATGAGACAGGGAGAGCCGGGCAGGCGGCACAGGTGGGGACACCGGTGCGCAAACTCACCACGCAGGAAGGAGCCTCGGAGACAGAAGGAGCTTGCGTCCCACACCCACGGCCGCAGGCTTCTCGGGGAAGGTGCCCCAGCTGCCGCCACCACCCTGCTCAGACCTGGGGGTCAGGGAGCTCTTGGGAGTGGCCAGGAGACGGGGGTGGCCTGCTGAAACCAAGAGGGGGCGCCAGTGGGGCTCCTGCAGAGAAGGGGCCTGAATTCCAGGTCCCTAGCAGGCCACCTATGGGTGCCGGGGACCAGTCCCTCGGGCTCCTAAGCAAAGCTGGGGTCATGAGGAGGTCCAGCAGAGACACCCCCCACAAGATACCCCAAATGACTCCCACGTGTGCCTCAAGGGAGGAAGGTACACACCCCAGTGTCCAGGCCCCCCACAGCTGGACCCCACAGTGATGGGAGGAAGGTACCCACTCCCAGTGTCTGCCCCCCCCCCCCGCCAGCTGGACCCCACAAGCTGAAGCCAGGTTGGGGAGAGGGTGGTGTGCTTGGGGGCTTCCCAGAGTGGAAGGCTAAGAGGCTGGGGGAGGGGGAGGGGAAGGGACCGAGGGGAGGCAACATTCCAGGCACGGGGGGATTCAGCAAGGAGAGAGGAGACCCTCCCCACTGCAGTCCAGGCCTCTCTTCCACAACCCCGGCCCCACCTGCCCCTGCCCCTGGGCCCCATGCCCCTCACAGCCCCAACCCCCAAAACCTTGGCTGGACACCCGGCCCCCCTGGCCCACAAGCAGGTGACAGAGAGTGGCCTACGGCAGACTTTCTGGAGGCAGCCCCCCTCCTAGGAGTGTGCTCCCAAGGGAGGCTCACATTTGGGGTGCACGTGGAGGCCTCTTTCTCTGATTTGCACAAGGCAAATGAGGGCTGGCCCAGCCCCCCCTCCCCCACCCCCCCCTCCACCGCAGGGACGGGAGTGAGTGAGCAGAGAGGCCCAGGGGGCCGCAGGCAATAGGGGCAGGGGTGCCACACGCCGAACTTGGAGCAGCCAGAGGCCCACCGCCAGGCACCGGGAGGTAACTGACACCTGAGGGCACTGAGGGGAGGGCGAGGCAGGGAGGCGGGAGAGAGCAAAACACCCCACGTCACGCTCAGAGTACCCCTCTCGGCAGATCAAGCCCCCCACACACAGGCACGGCCAGTGCGTGTCTGAGGAGACAGGATGCAGAGGGGTGACCGGTCACGAGAACGAGCACCCGCCGCAGGAGTGGCCTCGCCGGGACACACGGGAGGCCTTGCCGCTGGCTCGGCCTCCTCTCCTGAGGTCCCCCAAACAGACAGACGTGTCCGCCTCAGTCCACCTCGGCCCAGGGCCACCTGCTCCCGAAAGGCTCTCGTGGGCGGCACGCAGGCCCACCCCACTGCCCGCCCCACCCCCACCACAGCCTCTGGGGCTCTGAGAGCAGCTTCCTGTGTGCTGGAAGCCCCTGGCCCGCCCCCAGTCTGCATCCAAGGGGCAGTTGTCCCCAAGCAGGAAGCAGGTGCACATGCCATGTGTCCCCAAAGGCTGAATGGACACAAGGGGACATTCTCTCCACTTGGCTCACTCCACAGGCCCTGAGACCACCTGGGCTGGTGTCGGGGAAGGCAGAGGCTCCGGGCCCACCCCACCCCCACCCTGCGGACAGAGCAGGAGAAATGGAGGTTCCCCAGACCAGCGGCTCGCGCTGCTGGCTGCACAGAGCAGGGCAGGGCCGCCGGGCCTTCGGCGCCGTCCTTGTCTAGGCCAAGCCGCGGGTTTCGGCAGAGCCCCAAAGTCCCAGGGAGACCCCCTCAAGCGAAGAGGAAGAGCAGGGCCCCGGGGGCTCCCAGATGAGCAGGTAGCAGGGGTCTGCTTGACCAGGATAGGACGGCTGTGTCCCGACATCCTGTCTGGGCTCCCTGGAGCACTCAGGACAGCCCTCCGGACCAGCACGTCTCCTGTCCCTTGGACCAGGATCCCGGCCTGCTGCAGGGCACTTAAATGCACGCACACGAAGACAGCATGAAGAGGGACGGGCTTTGCGGACAAGCGGACAGAGGGGCCCTCTTAGCTCCGTCACTGCCCTGCCGGATGGGAATCCGGTCTAACCTGCCTGTCCTGTGCCCTGTCAGGGGCGAGGACTCAATTATAAACCCTGTGCCTGGTGGAGTGTGGCCTACACGCCTGTCGGATCCTGCAGGCTGGGACGGTGCCCCTGGCGTTGAGCCCCTGCACCCTGTCTGCATCACCCAACCTCTAAATCTACCCCTGGGGCCCTTCGGCACACCTGTCACTTGGGCCAGGACCTCATCCCACGGGGGGGGGGGTGGGGGGGAGTCGTCCATGCGGAACCTCTGGCTGGACGGCACCCAATCCAGGCACCCACTGCCCTCTGCCCAGAGAAGGGCGCCGGGGAGAATGGAGCACCGTTTCTGGCCCTCGGGGCTGGGGTGCGGGTGAGCGGGGAGGGGACTCACCGGGCACCACAGGGAGGCTGAAGAGCTGGCTGTGGGGCAGCAACAGGAGCGCCTGCTTCTCCGAGCCCCTGAGCAGCGCAGAGACAGAGACCGGCCCGCTGTGTGGGCGGGGGCCGGGAGCTGGCTGGATCCCAGGGCCGCGTCAGGACCCAGGACCCAGGACCTTCCCGCCAGCTGTGCGACTAAAGCCTGTGCAGCCGGGAGAGCGGGTGGAGGTGCAGAAGGGCACCCCGGGGAGGGGCCCGGCGTCGCGACAGGGCCACACGGCATTCCTCTCTGCTGCTCAGCTCTCTCCACCCTGGAGTGTAGGGGCTCACCCTCCAGCAAAGGGCCACGGCGGACCTCTGAGCTGGACCCTGATATCCGCTGCCCGCAAGCCTCGCCAGAGACACCTGCTGTGCGAAGCCGAGTGAGCGCTCAGACCCCCGGCCACACACCGTGACCCCCACACCGCCCCGGGGGTGCCGGGCCCTCTGGCTCTCACCGGACCCCAGCCCCGCGTCCATGCTGGGGAGCCAGCTCAGGCCCGGCGGGCCAGCACCCCACCCCCTTCCTAGCCCAGCCACCTTGCCACGCTGGCCCCTTCCACGAGGGCGCACTTCCCGGGGGGCCGCTGCCCAGGCCGGGGCTCCAAGGGAGCCCTCAGCACCCCAGCCGCCGTCCGTGGAAAGGCCGAGGGGCCGTCCTGCTCAGGAGCCCCTCTGAGGGCTCCTCAGACACTGCCCCTCCCTCTGACATGGTGTCACCTGCAGGAGCCCAAGACCTGAGCTCTACTGCCACCCGCTTGTCCCCCTGACCTTCATCCCCCATTCTTCCCGAAGCTCTTCCTTCCCCCTCATCTCCTCATTCAGGCACAAGACCCGACAGGTAAAGCATCCCGTGGAGGAAACTCGAACTTCCCCCAAGCAGTAACGACAGTCTGGGCGAAGAGCTCTGGGGGCCCAGACCGCCCAGACCACCCAGACCAGTGTGAGCTCAACCCCGACTCACGCCTGCGCAGACGGACCACGGAGTGACCCACGGAGCCGCCGACAGTTACCCTCACCTCATTGTAACGTTCCATCCTCCATCCAAGGAAGAGCCCAAGCCTCATTTCTACAACACACAGCGTGTGTGTACGTGGAAGGTTTCCTTAAGGCCCGTGTGTGACCGCGTGCCCACCTCTACACGGGATGACGAGGCTCCCCTTTCTGAATATTCCATCCTAACCCTAAATGAAAGGAAACCAGCCACCCTTGCTCGAGGGTCATGGCTTTGGAAGTTATTTCCCGTGATCTCCTTCTCTGCTGCAAATAAAGTTTTCTTTGTGTGCTAACTCACCTGGTGGAGTTTCTATGTGTGACTCACCAAGGAGGGAACTCACGTCAGGTGTTACAACAGGACTTGGAAGGGAAACCGAGCTCTGGGAAAATTATGACATCATAAGATGTCCACGTAGGGATGATGAACCTGCCGGGACTGTTCAGGTCCCCGGGGGGGCACCTGGGGAGCGGGTGGGAGGCGACCCCGATGCCGGCCAGGCCACTGGGCAGCAAGGATGTCCCTAGCCGGCAGCCTGCGCCCAGACGGAAGCCCAGAGATCTGCTGTGGAAGGAACGGGAAGACGGGGAAAGAGTCGGCACAGCCTCCCCACCTCTCAGGGCTCCACTCACACCATCTCGCTCCCCGTGTCCCCCAAGTCTGGGCCTGATGCAGTCTGATGGGCCCCCCACGGAGCCTCCGAGTCACGTGGGCAAAGTGCCCACGTTCAGCAGGGCCGTCTAACCACGATACCCTCTGGGGCCTTAGAAGGAGGAGACTCTTGGACAGGCCTCCTTCCCTCTGCGTAAGGATTTGGGATTCGGGTACTTTGTGGGTTGTTTTTATTTTTTTAACAATACCAAGGAGTGCTTAGTAAATAATTTACCGTTTGGAAAACTTTTATTCATAGAGATTTTCTAAGTAAGCCGTTAATAATCTTTCACGTGTATTCATCTGAAAACCAGCTGTTTTTCATGTGTGACAATGATCTTGCCTCTAGAAACAGAGCAAGAGATCTATGGGTTTTGTTTTGTTTTCTGGTGTGGGGTTTTTTTTTTCTGTTTTTTTTTTTTTTTATTGAAGTGTACTTGACATATGACACTATATTAGCTTCAGGTTGGGACACAATTATATGCATCACAAAATGCTCACTCCCGCCTGCAAACAACATTATCACAGGACTGACTGCATTCTGTGCTGTGCCCCTCACCCTCATTGCTATTTATTCCCTAACTGGACGTTTGTGCCTCTTAATCCCTCCACCTGGTCACCCATCCTCCCCGACCCCATAATGTTTTAGTGAGACGCCAGCAGGTTTTTAACAAAACATGGAGATTTTACATGAAAACCTGTATTTCCAGCTTCTCCTGAAAAATCAGCCCACAACCGGCCATCACTGCCCCCCTGCCCCCACCCTGACCCCAGCATCATAAAGGCGTTGGAATCCCCCTCCCAAAGGGATTTTCTGCCTGGCTCTGTGCTCCCCACTTTTATTGGCTGCAGACCCAAGCATTTTAAATATCCCTTTTGAATGGATTTCCTGAGCAGATGGTTTTCCGTGGTTTTTTTTGGTTACAGACCACATGCACTTTACCTTGTAATAAATACTCCCGATTTCCTTCCAAAGAGACAGAACCAGTTTACATTCCTGCCAACCTCAAAGGCAAAAGCAAACATCATTGAATTCCTATTATAACTTTGCGTTCTTGATGGGCATGCTGAAAACAGACCCCCTTCTGTGGTCCTGGCACTGGGGACAAGACGAGGCACATCTGTCCTCACCCTGGACGGGCACGCTGGCCCAAGCTAACTGGTGGAGACTGCCTGACGCCCAGGGCACCCAATTTGAGTCTGTCTTCAAATGGGGGTAATATTTCGTTTCTTTGCGTGGCTATAGTTTCTTACCTATAAATCCCTCACTCTCCTTCTGGGGCTCTGTTACCCACGTGCTGCTTAGCCTGCATCTGGTCTCCCTTCCATTCCCCAGGACGTCCCTCCACGGTCCCCACTGCCCCTGGCTCTCTGCAGTGTCCGTTCTGGTCTTTACTGTCTCTGTGCAGTTTCGGGGAAGTCAGGTTTTCAGTTTCTGATATCCTGTTTTACTCTCAAAAATCTCTGCACTATGTCCTCTAATCTCACTGAAGTTTCATTATTCTTAAATTTCCCATTAAACTGATGTCCAAGGTAGATGCTGCCTGTTCTGATGGCTGGGTGTCTCTGCGAAATGCTGACCCCCTGAAAAGTGTGGCCACGCCCCCTCCCCAGGTTGCCCCCCCCCCCCAACTCCCGGCCAGGCAACTGGGGACTTCGGGCCGAGGACCCTGGCGTGGAAGGAAGAAGACCCCGGGCACCCGGCAGACAGGCCAGGCTGAGCGTGTGAGAGCAGTTCTGGTTCTTGGCTGCCCCAGGCACCCTGCTTCTCTCGGGACACGGGGCATCCGGTTCCAGTGTGCACCCACCCTAAGCACTGGGCCCCGGGGCAGCCAGGGATCCTGTCCTGCTAGGCAGGGGGTCCTCAGTCCCTCCCCACGGGTGGCAAACAGGGGTGCCTGGAAGCCACCCCCCTCTGGCGCTGCATCCGAGGGGGTCTCCGGCACAAGGGAGGGTGCCACCAGCCGCGGGGGCTCCTCCGGCAGACACTCCGGGGGGCTGTCCCAACAGGGAGCTGCAGGACTAACCCCCCCCCCCCCCCGCTTGTGCTCCGGCCAAACCATGCGTCTTATAAACATTTCTCAACCTAAAGCCATTCTTCAGCTGGAAAGAAACTTCATACAGCCAAAGAGATGGGAAGCTGAACATTCCAGACTCGCTGCCTCATACCAGTTTCCTGGGCCTGTTATCCAAGTGCCGCCTGTGGGTGCAGCACAAGTGTCTCTGTGACCGGCAAGTTCAGGGAGCCACTCTGGGCTCCCTCGGGGACCCATGGCCCTGCTGCCCAAGCCCCTCTGGGTTCTCTGAGTTCCAATTCTTCTGACGGTTCACGTGTCCAGTGGTTCCTTCCACCGGCAGTGCTGGCATGCGCTCTGATGGGCCGCGTGTCCGTGTGTGTTCCTTCGTGGGACGGTGTACTGACGTCTAATTAAACACGTGAGCGTATTCTGTTGAACAGGTTCATGCCCTCAGACCAGGTGTCCCTACTGTCCAAGATCGGGGCCCTCACCGAAAAGGCCCCTCCAAGAGGATGGATCCCGGGTGGGCGCCTTCACAGGGGTCTTCACCCTAAAGAGGGGCTGCTGCGGGAGCTCCCCCCCCCCCGCCCCCGCATGAACTGGGGCCACGGCCTCCCCGCCATGACAGGAGGGGGCTGCAGTCACACGGGGGGCCCGACCCCGTCCCTCTATTCCTCCAGGAAGGGGATGTTCTTGGGGGGCTTCCCCGGGAACTGGCGGGCGTACAGGTGGGCCATGTACTGGAGCTCGGGAGTCACCATCCTCAGGCACATCTGCCGCGTCTGGTTGTCCAGGCCCCGCCGGAGGTTGTAGCCCATGATGTCGGCCACGCCCGACTGGTAGGGGCGCAGCCGGCGGTCGGTGATCTGCGACCCGTTCTTGGCCTCGCCGTCCTGCAGGCACCGCGCCGCCAGCTCCCGCCGCCGCGCCCGCAGCCGGGCCAGCTCGGAGCGCAGGCGCCGCGGGCCCAGCTCGGCGCGCACGCGGGCCCACAGGGTGCGGTTGAAGTGTTCGTAGAGGCGCCAGTCGAGGGCGCACCAGCGCCGGGCGCGCGCGCGGGCCTCGGGCGACAGGCCGGCGACGCTGCGCGGGCTGCGCGAGTTGAGCGGGAAGGCCACCACGTCGTCCAGCCGCCAGCGCAGCAGGTGGCGCAGCAGCACCAGAGACTCGTCCAAGTGCTCGGCGATGAGGACCAGCTGGAAGCGCCGCTCCACGTCGGCGAGGCGCGCGCGCACGTACGCCTCGTCGTCCGGCGCGTCGTTGTCAAAGCCCAGGTCGAACCACATGCCGTTCCGGGCGGGGGCGTTGCGCAGGCCCGCGCCGCGGTGGTAGTAGGTGCGCGGGGCGGCCAGGAAGGCGTCCAGGCTGCCCGCCGCCCGGAAGGCGGGCACGTCTTTCCTGTAGTAGGCGAAGGCGGACTCCAGCTGGAAGACGGGGTTTCTGAGGATGGAGAAGTAGAAAGTGTCGTCGGGCATGACCTTCTGCACCTGTTTGGAGACATAACGGGAAGGGCTGGTGACTCCTCTGGCGGGGCACCCCGGGCCGCCTCGCTCCCCTGCCCGCACCCTCGGCCGCCGTTGTCCAGAAGGATCCGAAAGACCTCGACGGGGGCCCCGCCCCCTCTCCTTGTCCCCCCACCGCTAAGCCTTCCGAAGGCTGGTCAGGGAAGCCGGCGGGAGGAAGTGACGACCTTTAAACGGAGATCAGAGGGGTGCCTGGGTGGCTCAGTGGGTTGAGCATCCGACTTCGGCTCAGGCCATGATCTCATGGCTCCTCAGGCCATGATCTCATGGCTCCTGAGTTCGAGCCCCACGTCGGGCTCTGTGCTGACAGCTGGGAGCCTAGAACCTGCTTCCGATTCTGTGTCTCCCTGTCTCTCTGCCCCTCCCCTGCTCACACTCTGCCTTTCTCTCTCCCTCTCTCTCAAAGATAAACCTTAAGAAAAAAATTTTAAATACCCGGAGGAGGAGGAGCTGTGAAGAGTGCCCCCTCAAAAGGGGGCAGCATGTGCAAAGGTCCTGGGGAGGGAGAGGTCGGTGGGTTTGGGGACCAAGAGTGGGAGTCCAGAGACGCAGATGGAGAGGACGGCAGGCCACGAGGGTGCCCACATCCGACTCCAAAAGCAATTGCAGGCACCCGTCAGCAGGGGAGGGGAGCGAGGTGTGTGGCAGGCCTCGTCCGGCCCCGTGCGAGGCTCCGGCGAGGTCTGCATGCACGCACACTCAGAGCCTTAGTCTCTCCAGCGTCCAGGCCACCCCCACCCCCCACCCCATGGTCACACCTCAAAGCCACAAAGTGCCTGGGGCTGCGTCTCACCCCCTGCACCTCTGCCCTCCTCCGCGCGCCCCGCACCTCCGGCAGGTTGAACCTCAGGTGGTTGCACATGATGTTGAAATGCCGCTGCGGGCCGGGGGACTCCAGGCCCTCCACGTAGCGCGCCAGGAAGAGCCAGGGGTAGCCCAGGTGAAAGCGAGAGCCGGCGGGTAGCGCCACCGACAGGTTGTGCATCTCCGCAAAGCGGAAGAGGATGTTGAGTACCGTGCTGCTGGCGGTCTTGTGCGTCTTGAGGAACATGACATTGATAATGGGTGGCCCCTCGGCCTGGCCCCCGAGCAGGCTGGGGGGAGAGCATAGCCAATGTCAACCAGGGAGGGCCCACGGACCCCCCGCCCAGAGAGACCCCCCAACCCCACAACCTGGAGACCCTCAGACCATCCACCACCGAGCTTTCCCTAACCCAAGATCCCCTAACCCACACTTTCCCTACGGTAACACCAAAACCTGTGCCCCCACCCACCAGAGACCCCAACCCTGCAACCCCAGAGGGCCCACTGGCACGGACCTGACTGCTCCCTAAGTGGCACATCATCTGTCCCCCCCACATCCCACAGCTCAGTCCCCAGGCCCTGGCACCCTTTCTTTTGCCTCCCAACTTTCTGTTTGGTTCTCAGGGCACCCAGCATGGCTCTGGCCCTGTGGACTGGACACCACATCCAGCATTTCTTGGCTGACCCTTCATGCCTGGACCGGCCAGCCTGACTGCAGGGCTAGAGTGGACACTGGTGGCCTCTCTCGTGATCCCATGACAGCACCTCCCAGCTGTGACTCCAGCCTGGAGAGCGGGCACCTTCCGTGCCCAAGTGCGTGACGGGTAAGAATAACCCAGGATAGTGGGGGAGGGGGGCGGACGGGATCCAGAAGCTGTGCCAGCCCTGGGTACAATGCGGGGGCCAGCAGAGACCCGGGCAGCTTGGGTGCCCCTTGGGGAGATCCAACCAGAGGTGGTAGGGTCAGGGAGAAGAGGCCCGGAGCCACAAGACCTCCCAGTGGCCAGCCCTGGACCTGGATGACCACCCCTGAGGACCTGGCTTCACAGAGGACGAACCACTGGCAGGCAGGGGAACAGGGGCCTGGCCGTCCCAGACCTACCGCGGGCCCTGGCCCTGCCTCCCAGCACCTGGTCACTCTCTGCACACAGCGGCTCTGCCCGACACCCAGGCCCGCCCCCGTCCTCCCCGAGCCCTCCCCAGAGGCTGGGCCGCTCACTGTCCACAGGAGACACTGGGAGGGCTCCAGAGGGCTATAGGATCCCTGAAAGGAATGGTCACCAGCCAGTGCTGGATGCCACCCAGAGGTGGACACCCTGGGGTCTCAGGCACGACTCTGGGAGGGGGCAGTGTCCGAACCATGGGGCACCCAACACAGAACTCACGGTTCGAACAGCCTGATGTCCCTGTGCAGGAAGCCAGCCAGCAGGAACACGATCAGGGCCAGAAGGAGAATGGCCTGGAAGCACCTGTGGGGCAGAGCGAGCCCTTCAGCCCCCCTCAGGGGCATGGGAGGGGCCGGCACCACCCCCTCCACCCCCCACCCCTGTCATCCGTGTATCAGCTCCGAGTACCTACCTGCGCCCACCCCATGGGGCCTCTGGGGTGGGGGCTGAGACCCAGGAAGGGCCTGAATCATCAAACTCTACCCCCTCTTGGCCCCGTACTGCACCCTTCTGCTGCTCAGAAGCTAGGAGAAGCTGGGGAGGGGGGCAGCGAGAGGGGCCAGCTGATGAGCCCTCGGCAGGGATCCTTGGGAGTCTGGCCTGCCGTAGACCCTTGAGCTCACACCCCCACGGGCGCATCAAGAGAGGGTCTGAGAGGTGGGACGTCCTGATTTTCCACCACTGGGGGAGGGGAGGGGCCCCACAAGAGAAGAGCGGTGTGGGATGGAGGAGAGAGTGAGCAGCGGGGCAGGGGCACGTTTGGAAGGTGGGGGGAGCAAATCTGTTGCATACGAAATGTCCTGGGACACCCAAGCAGAGATGCCAGCCCGTGGCTGGGAAAGGAGTCAGGAATTGCTGGGGCTGTGACACACATCTGCACATCAGGATAAAAATGCCATGTAACTTAGCGCCCCAGTCAGAAAACAATGGTGGATTCTCCTCACCAATCCAGAAGTCTGGAGAGGGGAGGCTGCTGCTTCTGGCATACTTAGCCCCACCACATTGAGGATGTTGACATCTCTCCCTCTCCGGGCTTGTAGCCTCATGGTCACAAGATGGCTGCCAAGCTCCAGACATCACATCAACATTTGGGTCAGCAAGAAGGGAGAAGGGGCAGGGCCAGCCATGGTAGAGGCAGATGCCTTCTTAAAGCCCCTAGCAAAATTCCACCTCCACCTTGTTGGCCAAAATTCAGTCACATGGTCACCTCCAGCTGCAAGGGGTTGCTGAGAAAGCATTACTCAGTGTTTACAGCCTCTGTAGTGGGGGGACAGGGAGAAGGTGGTGGGTGTCTATACGGCTATATTTCTGTAAATCTCTGGGAACGGTGGGCTGCAGCCTGGGCCCGAGCTGGGCTTGCCTTCGGAGGCAGACGCATCTCTGGAGGAAGTACGTGACCTGGCTAGTGGCCCAGGATCCAGGTGGCCAGGCCAGCAGCAGGGTGGCCCAGAGCCACCCGGAAGTCAGGCTTCTGTTCACCGCAGCACTCAGGTGACAGCACTTGACGTCAGGTTCTGCATACAGAATTCACGACCCAGGTGGCCCCAGACACAGAGCTGCAGCCGGCCACCCGTAGGCATGCCGCAACGTGGCGGGAAAACCGTCTTCAGGGCCTCACCGGGCCCTGGTCTGCAATTATGTTCCTGACATCAGACCGATAAATGCCCGTTCTGGTGCCTGTTAATGCTTTCAGCCCCTGTGCACTAAAACTGTCCATTTGCATCGAGGTATTTTCAGCCGCAGTTGATAGCGAGCTGTCCCGCTGTGTCTGCACAGCCGAAAACAGCCTGGACCTCCTCACTCGACGGGGACGGCACCTTGCAGACAGGAGCTAAGGCAGAGAGAGGCCGGGGTCTCTCCTTCCACCCGAGACAGCCGGAGTCAGGGTCCTTTCAGAGCCACCAAGAGGGGCTGCAGCCTCTTCCGAGCTCTGCCCGTCACGCCCGGCCTGTGGCCCGGCCGTCTGATGGGAGACACACGTGGTTTAGTGGTGGTTGACTAGATTAGCTCCGTGCCCTGGCCTGTCGGAGAGAGGACCCCAGTGTCCCCTCCTGGGCTTTGCCAACGACAGCACAGAGCTTGGGACCCTGAACTCCAAGAGGGGCGAGCCGGGAGGAGCCGTCCAGCCCAGATCCTCGACTCCAGGACAGGCGGCTGCCTGGCCCCTGTCCGCAGACGTGGCCAGGAAGATTTCACAGCCGTCCTTCCAGGCTGTTCCCAGCTCCTCAGCCTTCCCCCGGAGTACCCTCCCCACCCACCTGCTTCCCTGTACACAAGGGAGCTAGCTCCCCAGGCCTCCCCTTGGACAACCTGTGCTCAGAGGCTGAGCCTCATACTTCCCCGGGCTTGAAAGGAAAAAGACAGAGGGGGTCTCTTCCTGGAGCCTAACTGGGGGGCCTGAGTGTCCCCAACAGGTTGTGCCTGGGTCGGCAGACTGTCCCAGGGGCTCCCTGGAGGGGTAGCCGGTACCCAAAAGGCCTCTGAGCAGGGGAAGCGGAGGGTGTGGCGGTGGCCAGAGGGGGCGCGGGGGGAGGGGGCTCTGCCGTGTGGGCCCTCGGCCTTGAAGGAGGTCAGCTCACAGGTTATGAGGGAACTGGGTGCCACATCTGGACTCAAACAGCTTAGCATCTGGAGAGCACATAGGGAGGAACTTCCTGCTCAGACTGGGGCTTTCACATAAGGCTCCACAGGGTACACAGGGGTGTGACAAGCTGGGAACGGGGGTGGGGGGGGGCACTGCACTCCTCGGAGGAGAAGTGGCTATATCCACGCGTGGCCCACCAGTCAGGGCCCCCTGGCCCCGAGGCTGAAACAGGAGCAAAGAGGAGGCCCTCACCCCTGCTCGGCAGTGGCCGGCACACCCCCATCCTGGGACAAAGGAGGTGACCAGATTTCTGCATCAAACACGCTCAAAGTTTAACATAATTCCCAGAAGAGAATCTTTAATAATAAGTCAATTCTAGAGTTCCAAGGGAAGCAAGTCATACAGTAATAGCCAGGGACATTCTAAGCATAATTATAAGGGGCACGGGGTCTCCACTGCAAGGCATAGAAAACCACTCTCTCTGAAGCTCCTTGGTGTTAGTGCAGGACAGGAGCCCAGGGGAGGGGTGGGGGGTGAGGGAGCTTTCCAGGGAGGGGAGTGAGGGAGGCAGCGGTGGATGGCGTGAGCAGCTGGCTAGCTAGCTCTGGAAAAGGCTTATGCCGGATTTCCCTCACCCCACAGATGAGAATAAATTCCAAACGGGTGACATTTAAACGTGGCAGGTGTGGAGAGCCCAAGGCTGTCCCTCCCTCCCTGTCACTGGTGTCCTGACTGGCACCGCCTCTTGGGACCTCTGGATTAAAATGCACAGAGCCTTTGCCCAGCCAGGTTGTGACCAGCAATTCATCTTGTAGTCACCACAGATCCCCTTATCCCAGCACCCGACGTGCTCTACCCCGTGGTGTCCCCATGGGTCATCGCTGGTAGCCACTGGGCAGAGGGAAGTCACAAGCCTCGCCCAGGGCCCCACGCTAGGATGCAAAAGAGGTCTGTGACCCAGAGCTGCGTTAACCAGAGGGCCACGCTGTCCCTGCCCACAGAGCCATCACTGTGGCCCAGCCAGGGAACAAACAGGGAAGAAACGCATCAGTGACCTCCCAGATGGAGAGGGGTGGGGACTCCAAGGGGAGGACACGGCCGGGGTCAAGAGCGGAGAGGTGCCCAGCAGAGCCCTCAGTGGACAGGGCAGAACTTGGGGGACACCAGAAGCCCAGGAAGGGAGATGGGGGGGGGGGCGTTGGTGCAAGTTTGGAAAGAGGGACATCGTTACAACGCTGCCACGCCACGGGAAGCACTGTGTCCGTCCGTCCTCCGTCTGCATGTCCAAGGTCTCTACCCTTCAATCAGACGGTCAACCTAGACACTCTCAACACATTCTGGCTGTTTCCATGACGTCGGTCCTGTGCCTCCCGTTGTATTTATTTTGATTTGCTAGTTTTTCTTGCCACTGGAAATGAAACACTCATCCAAGTCCCATTTCTGGGTGCTTATCACTAGAACATTCTTTGTACATCGTGGCTGTCACTTCCAGTCTCTCTCCCATGCTGCCCATTTACTGGGCACCACTGTTTCATTCCAGAAGCCTGGTGCCCCTGGTGCTGCATCCGTGCTGGCTGGGACACAGGACACTCCAGCCCTGTCCTGCTCGCCTCCTGGCCTGGGCCTGGAGCCAGCCCCATCTCCAAGAAACCCTGGTCCCACTGGTAGGGACGGTCTTTAGGGACCATAATCTGGAGGCTGGGGTGCTCGCTGCTCAGGGAAGGTCGTAGTTTCAGGGGCAACAAAGCTAGAATGGCACGTCGAGGCAGAATCGCTCACGAGCTCACACTGACAGGTCCGCTGTGATTCAAGACTGCAGCTTTTTGAACAAACCTCTTCCTGCTGCCTCTTGCGTCCCCTTTCCCGCACAGGAGTGTGGTCTCACGGGAGACGGCCGAATTAGAGTAGCCCATCATTACTCGTTGGCTCCATCCACACTGCGCACACACCAGTGTTGACCATTTCTTGGCATACCCTGTCCCCTTCCCACAAAAGAAGCGACAAGCTTTCCCAGCTCTAGAAGGCCTCACTGTGGTCCCAGGGCTCCAGGGTCCTGGGGTTCCTGCACAGCAGCCATGCCATTTCTCCGGAACCCGTGAGGCCTTCCCGGGAGCGGGGGGGGGGGGGGGGGTTCCCCTCGTACCTGAGTGTGGATGAAGCCACAGTGGTTTTATAGCCCATATACACTCTAACTCCCACTGGGCAAGGCCCACACGGGATACTACCCAGGCTGGTCTCTACCCTCACGATCTTACAGACCCCACTGTGCCGCCACATAAACTCCCTTCTGCAAACACGGTGTGTTTGCTGGTCCCTTGCAGAGGAGCTGAATGAAGCTCTGTCACACGCTGACCATCTGTTCGAAATTCTCCCCTTTGGCCTTGAGGCGACAAGAACTGGCCTGTTTCTCACAGCTGTCCGACTAGAACAAACAGTCCTCAGAGAAATCCGTGTGCTTCTCAAGAGAGGCTCTTCTTTTGCCAAAAGAACCTGTGGCCCAAACGCCCACGGGGGCCGCCAGGTCACGGTTCTGGAGCCGCCAGGGTGCCAGGTGGCCCACCCTCAGGGCCGCGGGTGGGCGGGATTTGCTGCCAAGCGCCAGATGGGGAGCCGGGAGCCCCTCTGTGGCCTGTGTGTCTGACACACAGACGTGTGTTCTCTATGGAGAGCTCAGTGGCTGCACGATGTTAAATGGGTGAATTGTTTGCTATGTGAATTACGTGCCAATAAAACTGTTTAAAGTGATAAAAAAAAACCTATTTAAAAATATTTTCAAAGTGTTCAGATGCCAAAAAAAACTTTTTTGAAAGCCAGTAATTGTGGGAACAAATAAATATAGCTGGAAATGATTATCACGTGACAGTGCTCCCAAGTGCCTTAGCTGAAAGGGGCTTCCTACATCCCCCCCACCCCCCCCCCAGTGCCTGCCGCTCAGGCACAAAGGTCTCTGTGGACCTCCCTTTCCTTGGGGGCTTGGCCTGGGCTGCTCACAGGACAACTCCCAGAGTCTCAACCTTCCTGCCTTGGAATGCCTGGGGTGGGGCTCTGTGCCCAGCATCCAGGTGGTGGGCCTGCTGCCCGCCTCGGGAACATGAAAGGCTGGTGTCCCGTGGCATCCGGGGGCCAGCAGGCTCTCGGTCAGGCTTTGCTCTTAGAAGCCACAGAGTCCCAGCAAGCGGTACCAGAACCCCTGCAGCAGAGGCCCAAGAGCCAGTGCCGTCTGCCAGACGTGGCCCTGGTCCAGTCCCGGGGGGCACCCGTGGGAGAGCTCAAGACCCCAGGCCCCTGAGCCCCAGGTGGGTCTGCTCCCAGGTCCCTCAGGGAGAAGTCCCAGGCATGTGGGTAAGAACCAACACAAGACTCAAATCATGGATAAAAACAGTATTGGCACATCCCACCTCCAGCTCAGGAGCTTCTGGTCTGGCGAGCTTGCTTACATATGAGGGAGACTCACAGGGGGGCTGACGGAAATGGGTTTTTTATATCCAGATTACTCGTTCCCACCCTCCCCCACACCCCCCACACCCACACACACACCTACACACATACACACACCCACACCTGCTGTTCCAGCTGACCAGTTCCTTATAAACACACACTCGCCTCAGTGGGACTGAAGAAGGACATAGAACCAAATGCCTGATGGTCATCCAGTAGTCAGCCAGTTTCAGCCAAAATCTAGAAAAAACAGGACTGACCCTAATCCGGGGAGCTGACTTTCAGCCCCACAGAATGCACAGGAGGCCCCGGGCTACACCCAGCCACCTGCCCGGCCACACTCTCTGTTCCATCTCGGTAGTCCCACGGCCCGAGGGAAGCAGGAGAATGGGCTGGAAAGACCTAGCACCCTCCCCCCTCACCTGTACACACAACCGTCAAGTGTTACAAAGCCCTCCGTCTGTCCTCTGGGCCTCCGGACCCAATGGGCTTCCTTAGAACACATTCTACCTCAGCCCATCTGGGGCTCCAACCCAGGGCTCGCATGTAGGATCCAAGGTTGTCACACAAAGCCGCCCCCCTGCCAAATCCCTGCTCATGGTGCATCCGTCATCTTTCACCTGGCCCTCATTGAGCCCCTTGTACCACTGTAGGTACAAGGACAAGCTGAGGGCATCAGGTACAGTCGGAGCATCTCATCAGTGGGGGCCAAGGACAGGATGGATGTTACTCAGGGCTCCCTGCCCACAGCCAAGCACTTGGCCTGAAAGGCTGGTCTCTGCTGCCCCTGGGAGCTGCATCAGCACAAGGCCGGGGGGCAGGGCCACCCCAGGTCTCCCAGGTCGGCACAGCTTCCTCTGCTGAAGACACCATCAACGCCAGGGTGGGTAGAGCACAGAGCCATCCATACAAAGAAGAACCAAGAAGAAACAGGGATGGGCTGCCAGACACCCAAACCCAACATCTCCCGAATAATATGGGCCACCCTCCACCCAAGGGCTTCTTCTAGAAGAAGAAAAGAAGGCCACATTGTAACCGTCCGCAAGACGTGACAGAGAAACATGGCCACGGATGGGACGGGATGGGACGGGACAGGTTAGGATGGTTTAAGATAGAGAGAGAGAGCAGGACTGAACAGATACAGAATAAAATAAGACAGATGTAGGGTAGAAAAGAACAAACTGAGTAGATTAAAATAAACATGGAGCAGGACAGACCAGACCAGAAAACACCTGAGGGTGTCGCCTGGGTTTTTTTGACACCTGTTTGCAGAGGGATGCATGAAGTGTGTCCTGGGTGCTGGTGCTGCACCTGGGTGACCGTCGCCGTGGGGAGGTGGGCACTCAGCCCCTCTGCCTCAGCCGGGTGCTGTCCTGACTCCCTCCCCGGCGCGCTGAGGCCGAGGAGCCCCCAGGGAGCCCCTCCCCACGACGGCACGACCCCCGGCCCCTCCACACCCTGTCCATCGCCCGTTGACAAGGACGGCACACGCCCTGGCCCAGCAACCTTGCTGCAGCAGGGCCTGGTGCCCGAGCCGTCCTCAGCCTGAGCGTCCCAGCTCCTCACGCCCAGAGCCCATCGGGCCGGCCACTAGAACGCTGCTCCGTGACAGGCCATCCGGTCACACAGCTGGAGCCTCGCCCACCCTGGCCTGCACCTTCCCTCCTCGGGGGCGGGGGGGGGGGGGGCGGCGCGTGAAGGCCCCACCCCTGCTGCAGTACCCCCTCCCCAGGGACCCAGAGTCTGCCTTGGGGGCCCCGCAGGGGGCAAGACCCAGGAGCCCTGCTGCCTCAGTGGCCCAGGGCAGGCGCTGCCCATCCCCACCAACAGAGGCGTGAGATCCTCCCAGGGTCCCAGGGGCGGGGGGGGGGGGGGGGGGGGCGGGAAACGGGAGGAGCAGCGGGTGGGCAGGGCATTCACCTCCTGGTCCCTCCTGAGCTCCCAGGATGGCCTCCAGGAGAGAGGTGGCCTCCTGTGCTGGCCACCTGAGCCCGCATCCACTGGGGCACCGTGTAGGTGGTGGGGCCGCAGCCCTGCCCTCCAGGCCCCTGCAGGGTGGGTGACCACCAGGTGTGACCCTGGGAGGGCTGGCGGTCACCACCTTCACTGCAGAAACCAAATGTGTCTCCCGGATGGCTGCTCCAGAGGGCACCAGCGGCCCATAATGCTGGGAAAATACCAGACAATTCGCAAAGCACTCCTGGTTTGTCCCTCCCAGAAGTTTCTGTGGCTCTGAGAAGCCCTGGGGCAGACCTGGCCTGGCCCTCAAGGGGTGCCAGACCAGGAGGCTGGGAGCCAAGCCACTCCCACGGCCAGGTGTAGGGAGGACACGACCCTCCTCCCAGCCCACCCCTGCTCGGGACCGGGCCTGGAGGCCAGGACAGACAGCCCAACAGGGCACCAGCCACAGAGGTCACGGTGGCCCCATCACAAAGCCGCACAGTCCCACACCAAACAGTGCCTTCTGGAAGGTGTGGGCCTGACTCACCCTGAGAACGGCATCTTCCAGTTGGTTTATTCCTTGGTCCACTAGTGGACTGGGAACCCGTGAGGGCCACTGTCCCCAGCCCTCCAGCAGGAGGCCACACCTGGAGGGGACACCCTGTCTTGGCCGGCAGCCAGCTCAGAGGACACCCACCCAGCGCTCAGTCAGGGTGACAGCTGCAGACAGGCCAGCACACGGACCACGTGGGGACAGACCGTAGGGCTCCACGACAGCTTTGGGGCATAAGCCAGGCTTTTCCCAAAAGCACCGGTGACTCCTGACAGAGGGAACCCCACCTGACCACACACTGGGGGCGGCACGCTCTAGACACGGTGAGGAGGTGCTGCACCCTCCCCCCAGGCTCCACTGACCCTCTCCATCCCCCCTTCGCGGCCACCACAGGTGGGCACCAGCAGACTATTCCCAGGTCCCCCTGCATCGTCCCCCTCACTCTCAGAACTGGTCCCAAGACCTGGAGCCACAGCCTCCTGCGAGGTCAACCCCCACAGGGTCACACAGCCCTCCTACGGGGACACACACACACACACACACACCCCACAGGCAGGACCGGAGGCTCAGCACTCCAGGGGATACTCGATCCCCAGAAACAGAGCTGGGCCTCAAACCAGAAATGCAGGTTTTCAGGAGCCCCCCCCCCCCCAGCAACTCTGAGGCAGGACCTGGAAGATCTGGGCTTTCACCCCAACAGCTGCCAGGCAGATTGTGCCACCTGGGGCCGGGGTCCCCGCTGGGGATGCCACCCAAGCAGAGGGTGCCCCAAAGAGGAGGGTCTGTGCCTTAACCCATCACAGTCCACTCGCTGAGACCACAAGCCCCCCTGGAGGGGAAGATCGTGTCTCTGCTCCAGACGGCTCCTCCGACCACCAGGGCCCCTGGGCACCCGCTCAGCCAAGTTTGCCCGGGGTTATCCCCTCCCTGTGCCCAGGGCCACAGGGTACCTCCCCAGGCAAGCCTGCCTAGGACTGTCCCTCTGTCCCCAGGGCCATGGCTCAGTTTACCCATCAACCAGCCAAGCCTGCTGGCCAAACAGAGAGAGGCCTCTGGACATGTGCACAATCCGAGGAAAGCAAACAAGTCGAAGGCTGTGAAGACAGTGAGCAAGCGTGTCCGAGTGACCCAGGCAGCCCCTTTCTCCCGGGGCATTTGAGTGGACCCGTAAGCCTGGGACACCCAGCACAGCCGCCGCCCAAACCTGTTCCAGGACGGCCACCTGGAACCACAACACACTGCCCTGCTGTCCCACCAGGCGTCCTGCTCCGGGGGGGCTCCCCCTGGGGCCCCTCGCCTTCCCTGTGCGCCAGAGGCCGGGCAGCCAGTGGGACCTGGGCTTGGCCTCCGGCTGATAGAGTGACGTCCCCACTTCATGCTTCCTCCTCAGGGTGGTGACCACATCCACCTCCACGGAGAGGGGGACACCCGGACCTTCCGTGTGTCAGCTGGCCCCTGGGGACCCGCTGTCCTCACCCGAGGAAAGAGTTGGTCATGCCCACGTCCGGGGCCCATGGGGAGAGCGCCCGGAGGCACTGGCGTTTCCCCAAAGCGTGTGGGATGAGACAGAGAACGAAAATGCAAAGCATTTCCAGACACACCCATCCCCTCTCCGAACCTGAACTGTCAAAAAAACACAACTCCCTCTGTTTATACAAAGGGAAACATAGCACTTACTACCCTGAGCCAGCAGGGCCGGGCGCCTGCACCTGAGGGGGCCTTGCTCTAAGTGCCTCAGACCCTGCAGCGAGCACCCTAAACCATACATGCGGATATCTGGCCCTGGAGTGTCAGAGGCTCAGGCTGGAACTCCCCCAATGCCAGGAAGTTCCTGCTGCACACAGGGGCCTGGCCATGGGAAGTGGGGGACAAGGACAAAGCCAGGAGGTCCCGGACCCCCAGCAGCCGCCCACCCAGGCCTTCACTCCAGACACCAAACCGTCATCCCCTTGGCCCCGAGCCCCATGTCCCCACAGAGGCCGGGACCAGCGCCGGGCCTGGGAAGACAGGGAAGGGTCACTCACGGCCTGAAATGAAGAGTGAGTTCAGGGCAGTTATTCTTGAGAAATAGCCCCAAATATAGTGACTTCCTTCTAAAGACAAACACAGAACAGCTCATTTCTGCCAGTCCCTGGAATATGCAGGGACTAGAGACGTGTTTTGTGTCTCCGTGCCAACCCCAGCGCACCCCAACTTACCTCTGCATGCCACCTGGTGGGGACAGCATGCTGGCTGGGGCCCACGCAATGGCGGTGGGCAGGTGGCGGTCCAGGCGGAGGGAGGCCAGCCCTTAGCCCCTGGGCACAGGCACCCGGCAGGGTGCGGTACGTGCAGAGTATGAACTTGACTCCCACGGGAGCTGACCTGGCTCAGGTGCGAGGCCACGCCCTGCAGCCCAAGTCGGGAGAGCTTAAGCTTCAGTTCTCAGAAAGAACCGGACTTTCCCTGGGGCTCAGCTGGCGCAGGGAGCGTAGGGCTCCTTCCGTGGGCCTCCCCGCCAGGCCAGCCCCCCAGGGCTCCCACCTGCTCACCCGGCCCCATGCCCAGGGGTCCCTCGGCCCCGGGTCGCCAGGGAGCCACAGGCACCTTCAAGGGCCTCTGGACCCAGAGGTGAGGATGAAGTGGACGAGGTGAAGGCTGAGGGTCCGCGAACCCTCAGGATGGATCTGGGAAACAGGGGACCAAATTCAAGACCTGTTCTCCTCCTTCTACTCCTTCAAAGCTTGCTTTATACCAGGAGAAAGTCTAACTAGCTTTTACGTCTTGGGATGAAAACAACTTCAGAACGGGGACCTTGGAATGCAAGATAGAAATACTGGATTTTACCGCATGCAGATTTGTCTCTTTATCCAGGAAGTAAATAAATAAGCTTCAAAGACAAACAGACCAGGGGAAACGTCTGCAGTGCTCAACCGAGTGTTAAGTCCGTAAGGACAGGACAAAACCCCCATAACAGCACACGAGGTGGCGCTCCGTGGCTTGCTGGCCAGCGGAGGAGGGGCTGGGCATCGGAGCCAGGCCCGTGACCCACCTTCCCACACGGCCCCCTTTCTGTGACTGGTCCCCAGACACAATCTGGGGACTGAGTCCTGGTCCCCAGATTGGTCCGGGCTGGCCAGCGGCCTCCCTGCCCTGGCCGGTGGCTGGCATGGTGGGTGCGACAGGACAGAAATAACGTGGGTGGGCCGGGGGCCTGGAGGAGGAGAGGGGTGCCGTGGGCGGGGGCCGGGCTCAGGACACTCCCACGCTCCCTGGTGCCCGCGGGAGTACCTCCCCACCATGCTCAGCGGTCACACAGGAGCTCCCAGGGGCTGCAGCTCAGAGGGCAGGGAGTCTCACCCCCAGGACAGCCCTGGACTAAAGTGGGTGGGGAGGATGAGGCCAGTGTCCACCGTCCACGGGGCTCCAGGAGGACGCATCACGTGGGGGAGCGGGAGCCAAGCACCCAGTATGTCATTTCCACCAAGGGGGCGGAGGGGTGAAGCGAAAAAGGCAGAAGAAACACAGACAATATAGCCCTCCACTTCCAACTTGCCGATGTGTGAAACTCAGCCCCTGAAACTCGGCAGCTCCCCAGCAAGGGCTGTGCTAGAACTCATGGGCCCTAGGGGCTGTCTGCCCACCCTGCTGCTTCGGGCAGGGGGTTTGTCCTGGGCCCCAGCAGGATCTCTTCCAGGAGGACCCCAGGAGGCCAGGGCACACCTCACGCACCCCCCACCCTCATTGCAACCCAGCCCCTCCCATCTCACTGACCAGCAGAGCCATGTGGCCAAGCCCAAGGTCATTGGGAAGGGCGTGGGGGCACTGCAAAACCACAGCCCACGCAGGGAGTAGGAGTGATCAGTGGGATATCCTGTGCAACGCCCCCAGCCCCAGCCCAGGTGACAGATGTCACTGGATGGGGACAAGACAGCCCGTGACCCCCCCCCCCCGTGGCCTCAGGGAGGGCCCCAGGCCCCAGACAGACTGTGGGCACTCCTCCCTCAGCCCCCTCCCCACACCAGGGAGCCCAGGGAAAGGTGTGCTCTGGTCACTGAGCCTGGTCCAGAGATGCCCAGCCGTCCCCCAGTGCAGGGTCTCCTCTGCTTCCCTGGGGTCACCCCTCCCTGGGCCCGCTGTCCAGGAAGAGCCACAGTGGGGCAGGTAAACCAGGCAAAGAGCCACGGCTACAGCTGCAGAGTGCCACTCATCCAAGCTGGCAGGGCCCCAGGCCCCCATCGGGCAAAGAAACTTTGTGGCTGCCTGAGGGCAGCTGTCTGTCCACTCGCAGATGGAAAGGCGCCCCAGCATGGACACAGGGCCAGGACACTCCAGCACAGGGGTGGGGGGTGCGAAGAGCCGCACATGGGAACATCTCAGTGCCCAGACCACTCTTCCCCACCTGCTGGGACCTTCAGGCTCTGTGAACAACATTTCTCTTCCTCCTGATCTACTGCTTCTGTAACCCTAAGCCTCACCAGCGCCCCGGGGGCACAGCGGCTGCCCCTCGCAAGGCCAGATTCTCTGACACTTGCTGATGAGGTCACTGTGCCAAGCCCCATGAGAAGCACCCTGAGTGACCAGAGAAACCATAAAGCTGCCAGTCCTAAAGACCTGGCCCAGCTGGCCCAGTGACTGCGACCGGGCTCCGGGCAGCTGGGCTCGGGCAGTGACTGGAGCAGTGACTGGGGCTGGGCTCCGGGTGGCAGAGCCCAGGGACACTGGATCCAGGGGTGATACAGCTGGAGGCACTTGGAGTCTAAGCCACGAACCCCAGGAGGGCCCTGAGGGGTGCAGGGCAAGGCCTGACCACCAGGGGCTGGGGGGCCACAGAGAGGGAGGGAAGCAAAGACTCGACAGGGGTGGGAGGAGAATGAAGGATGGGGGGCTGGCTGTCAGGTGCAGCTGAGCCGAGGAGGACAGGGCAAGGACTGACCACGCCATCGGGAGGATGAAGCAAAATCAACTCTGAGCTGCTGAGGTCAGTGGGGCTCTGGGAGAGGAGACGCCCTTGAGAGCTGCCACAGACAAGGCCACCTGGGGACACAGGGCAGGGAGGGGACAGCACCAGGGCACAACCCCGCCCCACAGCTGCATCAGGAGGCTGTGAACGCAGGAGAGCTGGCTGATCCTGGACCACAATCCCTTTCTTTGACCCTCTGAGGCCCAGAGGTCAGGTAGACCAGGAGGCCCCGATCTAGGTGGTAGGCTTCCTGTCCAGCCCCCACAGAGGCCCCCTTGTGGGGCAGACGTCTCCCTGTGCCCTCTGTCCTGTGGCCGGGTGACCCCACAGGCAGGACTGAGGATGCCCAGTCTCAGAGTGGGGGGCCTGCCACCCCTCGCCTGCGATGCAGCCCCCAGGCCCAGCGTCCATCCTGAGGAGGGCCCAGGACAGAGGAGCACCGTGTCACCCACCGAGGCTGTCCAGAGGAGGCCCAGAGGGCCACACGGATGTGGGCCCCCAGAGATGCTCAGGCTGGCATCGCCGGCATCACAGATGCTTGGCTGGACGGCACAGCCCGCTGCCTATCCAGCTGCCAATGGGGCCCAGATGCCCCACTGCCTCCCTCCCCCGCTCACCTATGCCTGTAACCCAAGGTCATGACTCTGATGGCATATGGTGGACAAATCCCCCACCTGGACACACCCTGCAGCCTCCACATCCCTCCCTCCAGTGGGTCATGGGGGGCCTCCTTGCTTCACCTCTAAGGGGAACACTCCCTTTCCACCCCGCCGCCTAAACCTCGGACGTTGTCACCCGGAAGTCTGGGAGTCACGTCCACGATCCCTGCACTTACAGATGGTGGGGCCCAGGGCACCCCATCCAGTTGGGGTCCCAGCTCCCTGAATCAAGGCAGGCAGAGTGGGCTGAGGTGGGAGGCTCAGGGCCCTTCACTGAACCACCCAGTTCAGACTAGGGCTGGGGGAGCAGAAGGGGACAAAGCAAGGGGACACTGCGGCAGTGATGGCCCCAGCCCCAGGGACCGGAGGAAGGAACCATGTGGGACGCATGGGGCCTGGCCCGGGGCCCCTAGAGAGCAGGGTCTGTGGCTCCCGCCTACTCACAAAGAGGACTCAAGGGAAGGCTGGGATGGATTAGGGCCCCACACCCAGAGGGCCCGGAGGTTACCTCCAGGCTGCCTGGCCAGAGGACCCCTGCCCACCCTGCCCTGCAGGCCTGCTCCACGGCAGGAACCATCGTGCAGGGCTCCACCTCCAGCAGCGTGGCCGTGGCCGTGGCTCCTGCTTCTGTGCTGAGCACGTGCTCTGGGAACTCGGGGAGATGGACGGACCACACCCTCTTTGCCAGCCCAGACAGGGGGCTCGGGGCCAGGACCTCAGCCTGCTGACCAGCCTCCTGCCAATGTCCACGGAGCAGGCCCTCCGAGCCTGAGTCAGGAGCATCTCCAGACCCGAGGGCAAGGGTATTGTCACCCAAGCACCCCCGCCACCAGTTCTCTGCTTCTGAGGCCAGCCCTGCTGCCCGTCCACCTCAGACCCTCTGCAACCCATTTCCCTCGCCGGCCCACGGGCCCATGGCCACAGAACCCAGAAGGTGGCTCTGGGCACCGCACGTTCCGCCCAGAAACGGAGGGACACGGCCTGACTGGGCCACTGCTCCAAAGAACACCTATTTGCACAGCCATGGACCAGAGCCAGCAGGGAGGGGAGCCCGGAAACAGACTACCCAGATAGTTCCTTCTTAATGCACCCCTGCAGAGGAGCTATTCCAGAAACTTCGCCCTGACTCGGGCTGTCCCCCCAGGGCAGGTGTCAGGATAAGCCCAATGCTCGCTGGAGGCCTCCCCCGAGGGCCATGGTCAGTGCAAGCCTGCCAGGGAGGCCCAGCCAGCATGTTCCTCCTCACCGCCCCGGGAGACAGGCTGTGTCCCCACCACCCACGTGGCCTTTGGGGCCTGAACCTTTGGCAGGACAAGACCCAGCCTGCTCTCCCCAGACCCCTGAGGTCCAAAGGACCTCAAAGCCTAGGATGGCTTGGCAGCAGCAGGGCTGGTGAGACTGGCCAAGTAGATCCCCTGTCCCTCTGGGGGTCAGGGAGGAGACGGGGGCTGGACCTGGGACTGTGTCCAGGGTAAGCACTGTCCTCGTCAGAGGGTTGAGATCAGAGGTCAGGCATATTGTGCAACAGCCTGTCACCTCCTCTGCACAGGGTCAGCATCCTGACGGACACGTGGGGGCCTGCGGGCCACATGGCCCCCAAACTCTTCATCTGAGCCCCTGGGGTCCACAGTCAGGAAGCCAGCTCTCCCCGAGGAGGGCTCTGCTCCCTGCAGGCCTGGGGAAGGCTGCCCAGACCCCGGCCACGTCCCTGGGGTTGAGGGGCAGGTGGCCCCCTGGCTCCCCACCATTCTGACAAGCAGCTCCCTGGGTGGAGACCCCCAGGCCCACTCCCTCCCTCCCTCACCCAGCAACTCAGGCCCTTCCTGCTGCTCCCTGGGGCCCCTCCAGACGGGGCCCTTGGTGGCCATCAGCCATGAGCAGTGAGAGGTCCTGGTCCCTCTTGAATAACCACTTCTCTCGTTGCACCAGTGTAGAGGTTTTGAGGTGAAAATCACAAACTTTTCCTAATCCAAATACAAAAGCCACCCCTCACCACCCCAGGCATGCTGGGAGATTATCCTCGGCAGGAGCCCCACCTGCTGTGGCCCCGTCCCAGGAGGAGCCGTCCTGTCTGCAGATAGGCTTTGTGCTGCTGACGTTCCCGACAGCCCGGCCTCCTGCCTCTTTTCACATAATGTTTAGTGTGACCACATCACCACGTGGGGCAGGACAGCGTGGAATCCACCGTGCCCTGCTGTGCGCCCCACCGGTCTTCACGGTGGCCGGTGGCCGCCGGAGAGGTTGCTCCCCGCAGGCGTGAAGGCACGTGACCGGCTCTCCTGGGGTCTGGGGTCCTGTCCAGACAGCACAGGTCCTTGTCACCTTGAGACACATGTCATCCACCCAGACGGGACAGGGCTTCATCACGTCCCTGCTGGGTGTGCGAAGATTCAGGAACCCGTCTGGTGGAGCACACATTTACCACCATAAACACGGGTTTGCACCAGCAAGCCCCCTGTCCCACGTCCCGCTTTGCAGGCTGTGTTGTGTTCCGCGGACTCTAAGACACCATCAGCCTTAAGACAACACAGAGGAAAGCTGGAGGGGGCGTCCGTGAGACACGCCAGCCCCTACTGTCAGACAGTTGAGAGGTGAACAGCATTGAGTGTCCCGTACCTGCTCTCTGAGCTCCCGGAGCGGGTGCCTGGCGGCCGGCGGGCACCAGGCCTCATGCTCGTCGTGCCCACCGCCACTGGGTAACACGGGCAGGAAATGCCTAGCACAGGCCTCTCTCCCGCAGCCCGGTCCCTGCCACCTCCCCCACCCAGGCTGCCGGGCAAAGCAGCCCCAGCCTCCAGCCCAGAAACAGGGAGAAACGTGCCAGCTGCACACCTGGCTGCAGAGGGTCGAAGGCTGAGCCCAAGAACTGTGAGACCATGACCTGAGCAGGTCTACCAGCTGACCCCAGACGGGTGGGGACAGAGCAGGGTCAGCTCCGTCATGCCATCAAGCACCCATGGATCTGTCCTGTGTGGTGGAAGCCTCAGCTGCCCGTGGGCACCCAGCCAGGGGCATGGGACGGTGGCCACGGCCACAGGGTCAGGGCTGGCTCTTGGGGCTGGCAGGGCAGGAGGGGTAACTCGACAGCTGGAGTGGCCCAGGGCGCCAGGCCCGGTCAGGCACCAGAACCCAGGCGAGGCCACCAGTGCGGAAGGGAACTCTCGTCTTAAATCCTGGCAGGTGGGGCACCTGGGGGGCTCAGTCGCTTAAATGTCTGACTCCTGGTTTCGGTTCAGGTCATGGTCTCATGGTTCGTGGGTTCAAGCCCCACATATGCTCTAAACTGAGAGTGGGGAGCCTGCCTGGGATTCTCTCCCTCCCTCTCTGCCTCTCCCCTGCTTTCTCAAAAATAAACTTAAATAAAAAATAAATACATAAGCCAATCAATCCTGGCAGAGAGCAGGCGGGAGCAGTTGGGGACAGAGGAGGTGGGCCACCTACCAGGAGATGGGTGCCTGTGTATGTGTGTGTCCACATGTATGCATGTGTGCACCGTGTGTGCAGAGGCCTGTCTGTGGATTGTGAATTGTGAATTGTGCAGGGCGGGCCCCACGAGTGAACCACGGGGCCAAAGGTGCACCACTTCCCATTCTGACATCTGAGGGCCAGCTCATCCTCAGGGACAGGGAGGTTCCTCCTGCCACCTGCTCCCTATGACCCCCAGTCATTGGGCCACTTCTCAAAGCCCCACCCCTACACTAGCAGAAAACACCTAAAATCTTAAGCCTTTTCATATTTTGTGCATTATTTTTTTAATTTTTTTTAAGTGTTTTTATTTACTTTTGAGACAGAGAGAGAGCATGAGCAGGGGAGGCGCAGAGAGAGAGGGAGACACAGAATCCGAAGCAGGCTCCAGGCTCTGAGCTGTCAGCACAGAGCCCAACACGGGGCTCGAACTCATGGACTATGAGATCATGACCTGAGCCAAAGTCGGACACCCAACCGACTGAGCCACCCAGGCGCCCCTTTCGTGCATTATTTTAATTCTCACAGTGAAGCTGCTTAGTCATACGACCATCCCTGAAAGTCATTTTGGAGCCACAAAGCCCTCACTGTATGTCACTAACATGAACTGATTCCATCTGACAACTTAGGAAACCCACGTGAGGCCAAGCCCATGGGCCCAGGAGGCGGGGTCTTAGGTTACTCAGAGCGATGAGGACAGGGGAAGGGGTCAGGCCTGGGGTCACTCTGTCGGCCCCCATGTTCCAGCACTTAGGGAACAGGGCACACAGAGGCACCTCACCGCAGCCTTTATGAGATTATTTTCCAGTAAAAGAAACAAGGAGAGTGTCGTGATTAATTCCCATTTTTACTGGAAGTTCATGACGGCCAGAAAGCGAAAACATACCCAACCTCAGACCTCCACAGCCCCAGGAGGCCCCAGGGCAACAGCAACTATCAGGCCAGGGCCGCGGAAGCAGCGTACCCGGGCCTGGCCCCTGGCCTCACCGATCTTTGATGCAGAAGACCAGACACATCACAGCAAGCCACCGAGACAAAATACTAATGGCTGACCTCTGACAACGGTCTTGCCAATGCACAGACCTTCCAGAAAATGGAGGAACGATGCCTTCCAGGGTGGAGACCATCCCTGTCACTCTGGCTCAAAGGTGACCCTGGTGACCCGGGATGGACCCCACACAGAGCTCATCACCTCTGCCGGGGGCTCACGCCACATGGGGGACAGGACCACCCACGTCCCCTCCCACAGCTGCAGCCGGTCTCCGGAGTGGGCAGAACTGCTCGCCCACCGGCCTGCCCGGCACATGCAGCAGGAGGCCGTCTCCCAACCTGCAGAGGGCCGGAGGGCGCCCGCACAGAGGCTGAGCAGCACAGCCGGGAGGGACCTGCCCCCACCCCACCCCCACCCGGCCCCCACCCCGCCCCCAGCCAGCCCGGCAGGCCCACTGCGACCAGGACAGCAAGACCAGGACAGGACCAAGGCCCCTCCCATGTCTCCCACTGGCCCCGGCAGGCCTCGTCAGGCCTGGGCAGGTAGCGTCTTGTAGGGGTTCAGGATGCCCTTGGGGTCCAAGAGGGCCTTGAGCTGCTGCATGAGCCGCAGGGCCTCGGGCGGCTTGCTGTAGCCGAGGACGCCCCTCTTCTTGAAGCCCAGGCCGTGCTCTGCGCTGACGCTGCCCCGCTGCTCGGCCGTCCACTCGTACACATAGGGCTCCAGGGCGCCCAGCACCGAAGGGCTGAAGGCCTCTGACGTCACGTTGAGGTGCAGGTTCCCATCCCCTGCAAGGACAGGGGCGCTGGGTCAGGCAGGGCAGGCTGAGACCCCTTCCTTGGTACCCCCAGTCCTGCTCCTGCCCTCACGCCTGCTTCCTGCCCTTACGCCACTGGCCGCTGACCTGCAGTGACAGAAGTGGCCTGCTGGTGACCGCTCCTGTCTTCTGGGAGGTCTCTCCGAGTCCTTCCCTCTGTCCTCGTGGCCCTCTCTGAGGGCCCCCAGCCAAGAGTCACTGACCACCCATCCAGCTGGTGACAGCACCTGTGGCGGTCCCCAGACCCACTTCTCCCACGGTGCCAGGAAAACCCCATCCCCGCCCAGCCAACGCCCGCCACAGAGTCCTGGCTCCCAGCCTCCCCCTCAGGTCTGCTGGGGCCCAGCGCTCTCTGGCCTCAATGAGACATACAGATGCGCCCTGGCTCTGCCTCTGCCCACACGCACCCCCGTTGGGGGTCCCAAAGCAACGACGAGACACAGGATTAACCCGAGACAATGGGGGCAGGAGAGGGGGCTGCAGTCTGGCCGGAGGAGAGCCTGGTGCGCCCACATCCGTGGGGCTGAGGGGAGGAAAGGGACAACACAGAGCAGCCGCCAGCGCCCAGAGGCAGGAGGGAGGCAGACTTGCCCGCCATGAGGCCCTCACCCAGGAGGTAAACGTTCATTTGCTGGTGTGACCGCCATGCAAAGCCAGCATGGGAGCCACCGCAGATGCGCAGAACAGGAGGCCCCCGTCCCAGACTCGGAGGTCAGGAAGGTGGAAAGGGCCGAGCAGAGCAGACGGTGCGTGGGGTCCAGGGAGGGTTGCCGCCCACCCTGAGACACAGGGAGCCGGGGCGCCAGCAGGAGGGGCCCCTAGAGGCTAGAGCAGCAAACCCCAGGCAGCACAGGGGGCGCAGGGGGCAGGGCTGCGGCCTCGGACCGATGACCCAGAGCTTCTCACGCCCCACCTCCCTCCCTCCGGGTCTGTCAGGGGTAGGGAGCAGAGCAGGTACCCTCTCCCACCAAAGTGGTCCCACGGACACACTCAGGGCAAAGGCACCAGAGCCCCACCAGGGAGCTGCCCGGGAAAGCCGGTCCACGCACACTGCCCGGGTATGCTCGGCCACAGCCAGAATTCACACCACCTCAGTGCTCCCGCGGACCTTGAGCTAAGAACGCGAAGATTAAAGAGGTTCCAGCTCAGGGACCTGGGTCCCCACCCCCACTCCTTCTCCCTGCACAAGGAAGTCACCCAAATAATTCCCACAAAGCCCTAAATACAGGAGCCCACAACAAAAATGACCTGCACACAAGGAAGCAACCACCATGAGCAGGAGCCAGCAGAGAACAAGGCACAGACTTCTGACACTGTAACTTCCGGAAACTGAACACAAACGTGTCATATGTTAAGAGTAAGAGATAAAAAAGTATAAAGAGATAAAAAGTAAGACATAAAGAGTATAAAACACTGACCAGGCGAAGTTCTTAAATATCTAAGTCAATTTTCTAGAAACAGAAACTACGAATCACTGAAACATAACAGTCAATGAATGGCTTCAAGGCACACGACTCACGGCAAGAGATTAATGAGAACGTGAATCAAACATGGGAGCTTGATGCAGCACCGGTCAGAGCTGGGGACAGCAGGGGACACAGGGACCACAGGCTGCAGCCCCAGGGACACTGGGGGACATGGGGGGGACACGGAGGAGTCAGAGCCAGGAGACCGGGGGACACAGGGAGTCAGATGTGAAGAGAGAAGGGGAGTGCAATTTCTAAAACCAGAGCCCAAAAGACTGCAGGCAGGACGTGCAAACGTTCACCCAGACAGACCAATGACCCCAAAGCACCCCAAAGACAAAGGGAAAGAGAACACAACAGACTCCCTTTGTGGGGGGAGGGCAGCATTCTCACGGGGAGCTGACTTTGCAACAACACGCGAGTCACAGACGGCAGGACGCCTTCACCCTGCAGACAGGACGGAGCCGTCAACCAGACGTGGGTGTGTGAGTCCACTGGAAAAGACCTTCACAACAAAATCAATACATTGTCAGGCAAATACAATCTGTGATTTCTGTCACCCACTGCCCCACACTAGTGGACACTCAAAGCTGAGATTCGGGGAGAGGCTGTGACACAAGACTGAAGAAGGACCGCAGGCCGGCTGAGCCCGGACAAACACGGAGCACACGAGATAACATCATCTCTTTCCTCAGAAAAGAAAACTGAAACAGACCCCAAGAAACTGTGCGTGAACCAGGAGAGGACAATGACAATGAAAGTCACGGGTCTCAAGGTCTTTGCACCGTGTCAGTCGGGGATCTCGGAGAAGCAGAGCTGACAGGGTGTGGGCCCACACACAGATGGGGAGCGAGGTCTGAAGGGAGGGGGTCACACAACTGAGGGGCCTGGCGGGGCGGGCCAGCAGGCAGCTTGGGTCCAAAGGCGGTGTGGAGGCAGAAGTCCCTCCTCCTCTGGGGACCTCAGTCTCTCCAAGGCCCTCAACTGATTAGACGGGGCCCAGCCACATTACGGAGAGTAATCTGCTCTGCTTACTGCTGATTTAAATATTAGCATTATCCAAAAAACACCTTCACGGTGACATTGGGGCTGGTGTTTGGCCGCAGCCTAGCCACATCGACACAGAATTAACCACTCCATCGTGTTTAGAAGGAGGAGAATAATGACACTGATCGACTTCAAACTCTGATAAGCTAAGGATGCACGTGGCATCTGAGGCTGGTACAGAGAACAGACACACACACACGATTCCCTAATTTATAAGTGGGACAGGTTCAAACGAGGAAACAGAGTAGGCAAGAGAAGGCAGTAAGTTAGAGAAGAGAAACGCAGGACGGGAGGCCCACAGTAAGAGTGGGAGTCCTGGAGCCCAGCGGCTCCAGCAACGTGAGTGACGGCAGCAGAAGGGCCACTCTGAGCCGAAGAAAACTGAGAACGAGCAGATCCAAGAAAAGCTCTCTGCCCTCCCCGTCTGCTGAGAGCAAGACACACACAGGCCAGGGTGTGGCCCCGCCCCCGGAAAGGAGAGCCAAGCCCCGGGCGGCCGTGGGCCCTGACCGGCCAACCGGACCGCAGGGGTCTGCGCGGCGAGCCCGCCGTCCCTCCAGTGCCCGGTGTGCACGCCCACGTCCCCGCACTTTGCCGTCAGAAGGCCAAAGTCGCCTGCCTTGCCTGGGACCTCTCTAAAGACGCAGTATCCTTTGTCACGATGCTGCATAAGCCCCGGTTCTAACCGCCTGAGCCACTCACCGCTGAGCCTCCCTGGCGTAGGCCCGATGCACAGCCAGTGAACCTGCATGGTCTAACGTTCAGGCCCAGCCCAAGAACCTAGGAGGGCAGAGGGGACAGCTACGCTTTCTCTCCCCTCCATGGAGTAAACAACATGCTCGAGTTTAAAAGCAACGAACGTTTATTTGTGTGTCTCGTGTCAGAAAGTGGTCCAGGTTCATTCTTCTGCATGTCGCTGTCCAGTTTTCCCGGCACCACTTGCTGAAGAGACTGTCTTCATTTCACTGGATACTCTTTCCTGCTTTGTCAAAGATTAGTTGGCCACACATCTGTGGGTCCAATTCTGGGTTCTCTATTCTGTTCTGTTGATCTATGTGTCTGTTTTTGTGCCAGTACCATACTGTCTTGATGATTACAACTTCGTAGTAGGGACTAAAATCTAGATGAGACCTATCAAAACCCTAGAGGAGAAAACAGGCAACAACCTGTTTGACCTCTGCCGCAGCAATTTCTTACTCCACATGTCTCCAGAGGCAACGGAAACAAAAGCAAACATGATCTATTGGGACCTCACCAAGATAAAAAGCTTCTGCACAGCAAAGGAAACAATCAACAAAACTAAAAGGCCACCGATGCGATGGGAAGATATTTGTAAATGACATATCAGATAAAGGGTAGGTATCCAAAATCTATAAAGAACTTATCAAACTCCACACCCGAAAAACAAATAATCCAGTGAAGAAATGGGCAGAAGACCTGAATAGACACTTCTCCAAAGAAGACATCCAGATGGCCAACAGACACATAAAAAGATGTTCAACACCGCTCATCATCAGGGAAATACAAATCAAAGCCACACTGAGATACCACCTCACACCAGTCAGGGTGGCTAAAATTAACAACTCAGGCAAAACAGATGTTGGCAAGGATGCGGAGAAAGAGGTATCTTTTGCATTGTTGGTGGAAATGCAAGCTGGTGCAGCCACTCTGGAAAACAGTATGGAGGTTCCTCAAAAAATTAAAACTAGATCTACCCTATGACCCAGCAATAGCACTGCTAGGAATTTACCCAAGGGATACAGGAGTGCCGATGCACAGGGGCACATTTACCCCAATGTTTACAGCAGCGCTTTAACAATAGCCAAATTATGGAAAGAGCCTAAATGTCCATCAACTGATGAATGGATAAAGAAATTGTGGCTTATATATACAATGGAATACTACATGGCAATGAGAAAGAATGAAATCTGGCCATTTGCAGCAACGTGGATGGAACTGGGAGATATCATGCTAAGTGAAATAAGTCAGTCAGAGAAGGACAGACATCGTATGTTTTCACTCATATGTGGATCTTGAGAAACTGAACAGAAGACCATGGGGGAGGGGAAGGGAAAAAAATAGATACAGAGAGGGAGGGAGGCAAAACATAAGAGACTCTAAAATACAGAGAACAAACTGAAGGTGGATGGGGGGTGGGGGAGAGGGGAGGGTGGGTGATGGGCATTGAGGAGGCACCTGTTGGGATGAGCACTGGGTGTTGTATGTAAGCGATGAACCATGAGAATCAAACCCCAAAACCAAGAGCACCCTGTAAACACTGTATATTAGCCAACTTGACAATAAGTTATATTAAAAAATAGTAAAATAAATAAACAAAATTTTTAAAAATAAAATAAAAAATAAAAATAAACCCACAAGGTTTTCAGCATTGAAAAACAAAAAAATAGTAATAATAAACAAAATAAAATAAAATAAGACAACAAGTGGCAAACTGTGTAACAAAGAAGCCCCAACTCCTTGTCACCTACTAGACACGTCTAAGCCATAAGGAAGGAAAACGGTCGAAAGTCCTGGGAAGAAACACATCGTGTCAGGAAAACAACTAAATGCAAGGAAGCCTGTGTCACTGCACAGTATCAGTCAAGGCAGGCTCCCAGGACAGAGCGATTCCGGGGCCCAGAAGAGCCTGTCGTGACAAAAGAGCCCACCTACCAGAATGACCGATGTGACCTCCCTCCATCTTCACCACTCACAGAGCGACAGAGCCTGCGGCCGCTGTGAGGCTTTCTAACCCCCACTCAGTACGCAGCACCCAGGCACGACCCAGCGCTCACACAGCAGGTCTGTGTGCACAAACACTGGCCCCCTGACCACAGAGAACACGCTCTCCACAAGGACTCGGGAAATGTCAGGAAGCCGGGCCACTACCCGAGGGGCACACACGGTGTGACCAGGCTCGCAGGCTTCTATGCAACAAACAACAAGTCAGAAATTTTAACAACAGCTAGAAAACTCTTGTACGTTTGGGAATTTATAAACACATTTCTGCCTAACTGACGGGTCAGAGAAAAGAGAACAGGAATCAGAAAGTACGAGGGAGGCTGGCCAGCGTCCACAGAGGAGGCTCTCAGAGCCGAGTAGGGCCGGCCTCGCCCTCCGCCCTGTCCACTCCCCGGAGCCCGGGGCCGAGGTCAGGACGACAGGCAGCCCAGAAACCAAAGGGCAGGAGAGGGCGAGGAGGGCTGGCGGGCAGCAGCGGAGCCGGGAGCCCAGATGCCCAGCAGGCGGCACAAAGCGCCTGACTCTGGCTCCCTGGCGCACCCTCCTGGCCGAGCACACAGACGCCGGGGCTCCTGGGCCGGCGTGAGCAGGTGCCGGCCTCACAGACCCTCAGACATCACGTGGAGTCTGACAGGACCACACACAGAGACACTACTTAAGACAGTCACCCCTGGGGTCCGCGAGACTGGTGCGCAGAGAGAAACCTAAATACTTATGCTAGAAAAGAAACGAGGGCTGACCCGACAGAGGAGCAGGAGGGGGATCAACAACTTTGTGCCAACACGGCTGAGATTTACAAGAAACGGACAAACTCCCAGAAAGCAAACTTGGCAAGAGCACTCAGCCAGGACGGCCCCACGGCTGGTAAGGACACGGGTCCGCGCTCAGCCCCCCGCCGCCCAAAACACAATATGCCTCCGGCCCTGAAACTTCACTGCCAGCTCCCAGGGGACAGTCAAGGAGGCGGTAACACCAACCACTCAGACCATGCTGGGCCCAGAGGGAGAGGCCAACGCCCAGCTCGGACACAGCGAAGGGACCTTACAGGATGGCCAGGCCCGGAAGGCCACTGGAAGAACCCCGTGCAGAACAGAGGCACGTGGACCACGCAGGGCGCAGAGGGCCGGGCCGAGCCGGGCTCACCCGCGGGTCACAGCCCCCCTGCAGGAGGGGGTCTAGGGTGCACCACCCCACGACCACAGGAAACCATGCCCGGGTCGCATCTGCAGACACAGAAGCAGCTTTCCGCAAATTCAACACCCGCCTCGACTCACAGAGTGGGGGCCCGGCTCCATCTCCATCGGCGGCAGGAGCCACTGTCAGTGCCCCTCGAGGAGCGGGCTCTGGTCCGGGGGCTCCAGCTGCACGTCCTTGCCCCAGGCCCTAGGTCAAGATGCCCTCCGTGCCCGTCCCCCAGCCCCCCTTTGGGAGCCCACCGCGAGGACGGAGCTTCCTCCAGGCTTCCTCCCTGAACGCTAGGTGTGCGAGCCCCGTGCCTTTGCCCGCCAGCGTTCCCATTCAATGGTCTGACAAACCGGAGAGTGGTCCGAGTTAGCAGCCCCTCCCTCCTGTGGTTTACACATCTGCGTCCTGATGAAGAAATGGTCCCCACTGCGAGGTCATCATGCTCTCGGGTCCTCTCCTTCACGAGGGAGAGTCTGAGCCACGCGGACAGCGCCACGGGGGTGTGGGTGGTGGCTGCACCCAGCCCCTGGCCATTCTCACCGTCCTTGACGCTGGACAACCTCCCCCCCCCCCCCGCCCACTCTGGGGGCCACCAGCGGGCACCACACACCCTGCCTCCGAACCACAAACCAGGTCCTTTCCAAAATACCCAAAGATCCATGAAGACAATTAGGGTTCTCCCAGGTCCCAGGTTCCCCCGTCACTGCTGACCCCGGCGCAGCTCACCCAGGTGGCCGTAGCCCACCACGTGCTTGGCCCGCGGGCCGAGGCGCGCGCGCAGGTCAGTCACAAGGTCGTAGAGCCTCTCGGTGGGCAGGGATAGGTCATACTTGTACACGTAGCCATCCCGGCTCAGCGCCTCCGAGATCCTCTCCCTGAGGGCCCATAGCGCCTAGGATGGACAGAAAACAGGCAGAGTCAAGGGCCGCCACGAAGGGTGTCTATGCTGATGGCAGTCAAAATGCTGGGGCCTGGGGGGACTGGGACAGTCATGAGGGAACTTTCTGGGTGACGGAAGCGTTCTTGTGGTGATAGGCACAGGGATTTGATCCAAGAGCCAGTACCAGATGGGGCCCCAGAACATGGCCATGGCTCGCTCGAGGACACTGCAGGTGACAGGGTGGGAGCTGGTTGGGGCTACCGGCAGGCAAGGAGCCAAGTGAAGGCAGGGTTGGGACAGGGAAGACCCTGCAGACGGAGGGGACAGGGCCACAGGGATACGCGGGCTGTGGGGGACCCATCACATCACTGCCCTTCCAGATAAATCCGTCCATGGGTCACTGCCTAGGCTTGCTGACCTGTCACCAGGGACACCTGAAGTCCTCACGATGGAGCAGAGGACAGACAGCGCCAAGCAGGCCATCGCTCGGCTGCAGGGTGGTCGCTGTCCTGCCCTCCACATGTCCCCCGGATCCAGGAAGCGTCATGGCAAAATTTCTACAAGTAAGGACTCGTGCCCTGGCTTTTTCACATGATCACAGTGCCAGGACCACCCCCAAAAGAAGAACAACAACCCCTCACTCCCGTGGACCCCTCACCACCCCGGACCCCTCACCACCAGACAGTGTCCCAGCCTCCCCAATTCTGTCATCGGCGGTAGGGGTCACTCCGAGGTCACTCTGCCTCCGACCCTCAGCAGCTCCCACCACCACCTGCCTCACACGCACAGAACCCGGCAATGACCCCACACAGCCCACTATGCTGCTGGACCGCGAGCTGGAGCACTGCGGGGCAGTCCGGCTGCCCACGGGCTCCTCCATTCACACCCACCACACCCTTCCGTGGCCACAGACCTGCCCTCCCCCCCCCCCCCGCCTGCCCCACCCTGCCCACCCACCTCAGGGCCCTGGAGGACCGCTCCTGTCTCTGTCCTATCTTTGCTCAAATGCCCCTGTGGGGACGTCCCCCCCACCCCCGTGTCGTGCCCTGCCCACCCGGCACTGCCCAGCTCCTCCGTGTGAGAACACGGCTGTGAAGCCAGCAGTCCAGACGGGGCAGGGACCAGTGTGGGCACACGTGGCAGCCCCGTGGCCGCTGCCCCCACAGGAGGAGCGGCGACCCCACCCCAGCGGCCGGCTCTCGGGACTCGCTCTGAGCAGAAGCAGGGAGCACTGGCTTTCCCGCTGTCCTCCTACTGCTCAAGCCTCGGTCGGCGGAGCGGAAATGCCCGCTTGTGCAGGATAGGGTGGGAGCCTCTATTCTCACAGCCCTGGGGCCTGCACTCCCACCACGGACGGACACTGCATTCAGGAAGAAGTAAGGGCGTGGAAACACCAGAAAGGAAACAAATATGCCTGTCGGCAGGCAGAGAACAGCACCAAGCCGATCCGGAGACTGAAGGATTTGCCCACGTTTCCTGCACTGGCGCTGGCTGCATGACACTGCGGGGGAAGCACAAGACGCCCCTGCCTGGGTCTCCCTCAGTGGTGACATCACCCAGTGGAGACGATGGGGCCATAGAGGCGGGAAGACGGTCAAGTGCCCTGAGACCCTTCGTCAGCAGAGGGGCTGAGGCACTGACGTCTGACCCCTTTGCTAAACATACAAATAACTGAAGAGAAAGGTTCAGCGATAAGGCGGAGAAAGGAACCCACCGAGCAGACCATAAGGGCCAGCCTGAGACCCGCCCCACTCACCTGCACGGCCTCTGCCCCCGCCCCTGGTCAGCCCCAGCCCTCCCACCACCCCGCTCCCGCGGCTGCTCCCACACAGCGCCCCAGGGACCACGGAGCACAAATTGGGGAGGACGGCACACAGCACCCCAGTTCCCCAGTGACGGTAACGGTGACGATGGCTCCCACAGCCATGGCTTCCTTCTCCCTCCTTTGGCCTCAGAGCCGAACGATCTCTGGTGGCAACATCAATGCCCTCTCCTAGGAAAGTGTAGCCCTTGAGACTGGCTCAGTTCCAGGCACACCTTCCCATGTCCCCCGGCAGCTCTTTCTGCCTTTTTTTTTAATGTTTATTTATTTTTGTGAGACAGAGAGAGAGAGAGAGAGAGAGAGAGAGAGAGAGAGAGAGAGAAGGTGTAGGGGAGGGGCAGAGAGAGAGGGCGACACAGAATCCGAAGCAGGCTCCAGGCTCCGAGCTGTCGGCACAGAGCCCGACGCGGGGCTTGAACTCACGAACCGGGAGATCGTGCCCTGAGCCAAAGTCAGACTTTCAACCGGACTGAGCCACCTAGGCGCCCCATCTTTCTGCTTTTGTTTAAGATACTGATGATAGGGACACCTGAGTGGCTCAGTCTGCTGAGCGTCCAACTTCAGCTCAGGTCATGATCTCACGATTCACGAGTTCAAGCCCCACATCGGCCTCGCTGCTGTCAGCGCAGAGCCTGCTTCAGATCCTCTGTCCTCCTCTCTCTGTCCCTCCTCCACTTGTGCTCTTTCAAAAATAAATAAAACATTTAAAAAATAAAATAAAATAACATAGAATACGACCGATAAAGACAGAGACCCAAAAGTGTGCTTCCAGAGAGCGAGGGACACCTGCCCACATCCGGACAGCGCACACCCTGAGCCAGACACACGGCACCGTGCAGACGTCCTGCACCAGTTCAGCACGACAGAAGCAGGGAGGGGCCAGCAGCACACGCACCTTGACTTTCATGTGGTCTGTGGCCACGGTCCCATCCGTCACCAGGCCGGAGCTCAGCACCTGCTCCAGGAAGTCATTCAGCTTCTCAGCATCATGGCCTGCTCTGGAGCCTGAGGTCTCGATCAGAACATAGAAGGGACTCTCTGGAAGGCACAGAAAGCAGGATGAGCAGAGGCGAGGCCGGCAGACAGACAGTCAGGATGGGCCTGGGCTGAGCATCTCCGACAGCCCTGTGGGGCCATCGGGCAGGCAGCTCACACAGCAGGAAGCCTCTGCTCAGTTTAGAAATAGGTCCTTCAGCGCGCCTGGGGGGCAAGTCGGGTAAGTGTCCCACTTCAGTTTGGGTCACGATCTCACACCTCATGGGTTCGAGCCCCATATCAGGCTCTGTGCTGACAGCTCAGGACCTGGAGCTGCTTGGGATTCTGTGCCTCCCTCTCTCTCTGCCCCACCCCTGCTTGCACTCTCTCCCTCTCTCAAAAAAATAAATATTAAAAAAATTATTAAAAAATAAATAAAAACAGGTCTTTCATGGGGCGCCTGGGGGGCTCAGTCGAGGAGCACGTGACTCTGGACCGTGGGGTTGAGCTCAATCCACGCTGGGTGTAGAGATCACTAAAAACAATAAACTTGTAAAAATAATCATAAAATAAAATAAACAAAAAACAGGTCTTTCAGTGGAAGAGAGACCACGCTCCCCAGAAACACATGAACAACCACATGACACCATGAAACCCTCAGCACTGGCGCCTGGATGGGGCCCCTCTTACAAACCCACACACGGTGGGGAGGCTACGGGCTAAAGGAGAGATGGGGGGATCAGGGGAGCCTTAATTTCAACTCAGGTCATGTTCCCAGAGTCATGGGGTCAAGCCCCACATCAGGTTCCACACTCAGCACGGAGCCTGGTTGAGATTCTCTCTCTCCCTCTCCCTCTGCCCCTCTTCCCTGTATATACACACCCATGATCTCTCTCTCTCAAAAAAGAAAAACGCGTACCTTTTACCGAAGATATCTTTTTTGAAGTTTAAAAAAAGGTACGTTAGTAACTATAAGAAAACGTTAAGCTCGTTTTTTCAAGGCTACTGTAAGTTTATCTTTACACTTGTTGAAATCACAAATAAACTCACTGAACCGTCTTTTCCTTCAGTACTACATTGCCCTTCCAGGAAAACACAACAAGTTGGTCCTACTGTAAACAGAACAGTGTTTTCCAGAGAGTGGCTTTTTCCACGCTGAAATGCACATTCTGCTCTTAAATTTCTCACACGTCATAGAAAACACGGAGAGCTTTTACATTTCTATTGGCTCCTTTTCCAATTACAAAAGTAAAACATGATTATGAAAGGAGTCTTAGGGGCCCTTCGGTGGCTCAGTCAGTTGAGCGTCCAACTCTGGCTCAGGTCATGATCTCAACGTTCATGGGTTCAAGCCCTGCATCACGCTCTGCGCTAACAACATGGGGCTTGCTTGGGATTCTCTCCCTGCTTCCTGGCCCCTCCATGCGTGCCCTCTCTCTCTCTCAAAATTAAATCATTAATTGATGAACTTTTAAAATTTAGAGCATAAAGATCTTTCCATATTTATGACTATTTTGAACTAAGTTGTGTCCCCCAAATTCCCACAGTGAAGCCCTAACCCACCCCCAACATGACTATATTTAGAGACGGGGCCTTTTGGGAGGTAATTAAAGCTAACTTAGGTCATAAGAGTGGGGCCCTGACCCCACAGGGCTGGTGCCCTCATAAGAAGAGGGAGGGGCACCAGGAACCCCACCACCACCACCACCAGGAAAGGCCACATGAGCACAGAGCTCCGGGCCATCTGCAAGCCAGGACGAGGGCCCTCGCCAGAACCAGCCCTGTGGCCTTGCAGTGCCACCATCTGTTAGGGCAGATCTCAGAGGTGAAAATACCAGGATCTACAGGTTCCGAGGCACAGACACTTTCTGCAACGTGGTATCGGCGTCCTGTGTGCTGGTCTGGAATGAACCGGCTGGGATCTGTCACGGACAGATACCCCTCTGAGTCGAAGAGAAGCATTTCTGACGAGTGCACCTGGGTTCTCAAAGGCCCCGGCGCTCTGGCACAACAGGCAGCACCGACGGGACCCGCACTGGGGGCGCATTTAAAACGCGCGTAAAGGAATTCTGCACTCAGCCAGTTGTGGCGACGCCGGGGCCACAGACACACCGACCTGTCCAGGTTCCTGCCACACCTTCCCAGGTTGTGGGCAGGACTGATGGCCTGCGAGCCTCCCCTGCGACCCAGGGCCCGGAGGGGGTGCCGCCCACCAGCTGGGGTCAGTACCTTGCACCGGGCTGGCGAGGCGAAGGTGATGCGTGACCAGCCACATGCACTCGGCATCCATGAACTCGTACGCGGACAGGATCTCACCCAGCAGCCCCTTGCAGGTGCTGAAGGTCTGCAGGACCTCAGAGAAGCCCGGACAACCTGCAAAGGGTCAGAGCCTCAGGCCCCAGAGCCCACGGCCCCCGACACCCACCCCGTCCCCCCTTACCGCGGCCGCGCCGACCCCAACCCCAGGGGAGGGCGCTGGGCGAGCTGGGCAGCCTCGGGAAGGTGGTGGGAAGCAGAGGGGCCGAGACGTAATGAGAACGCAGGGCTAGTGGTTGGGAACGGCTTCGTTGTAGCTCTCTTCCCACAACCAGCACTCGGCTTTCTGTGGGAAATTCATCTGGGGCTTCAAGACACAGCCAGGCCCAGCACAGGCCCGGGTAGCTCGCCTGCCGGCGGCCGGAGGCGACCCTGCGGCAGGAGGGGTGGGATGCACGCGGCCTTTCAGAGGTGAGGCAGGGAGAGTCTGCGGGGGGCGGGGAAGTGTGTCCTGCACAGCGCGAGGCTGGCAGGTGCCTGCTCTGCACACATCCAAGGAGCACATGGAGGTGCCACGGCGGGGACGACAGGGCACGTGGGGGTTTGGCAGCACGTGGAGCACCGCGACGGGAGCACTCATAAATGGAGATCAGACGGGAAGAGACTGCCCAGACGCGACAGGAGTGTGAAAGGGTGGAAAACACAGCAGAGCGAGAGCACACACTGGAAAGTTGTGTCGTGGGTTCAGTGACAGCCCTGAGGGACAGGAAGACAGGAATCTTCTAGAACTGGTGAGACATCAACCACAGGTGCAGGAAGCTCACGAGACCCACACACAACGCGCCTCAAATCACAGAAGACCAAAGACAAAAAGAAGACCTTTAAAGTGACCACAGAACAGAGCGCCAGAGTCCCCGGAAGCCACAGTGGCAGAGGGCAGCAGGCCTCCCCGTGACCACCAGCACGAGCCACAGGCCACGCAGTGACGCTCGACAGGAGGAACAAAAACAAACCCAACGTGCTTGTGGACCAGTGACAGTGTCGTCACGGGGGGGGGGAGGGACGAAGTCACTGCGGACACAGCGGGGGACAGAGGACGCGTCACGAGGAGTGTGTCCCAGGTGGAAGGCCCGACGTAGGAGGCATGCTGCGAGCCGACGGGGACGAGCAGCGACAGGGCAGGCGGTGCGTCCCCACAGGCGTGACTGATTCCCCCACAGTAATGAACACACAAGAAATGACACGATCTCCCCCAGCATCTTCCAGCATAAGCTACTTAAACAGCGGACCAAACGGATGGAAGAGACAAGCAAAGCCCCAGTTGTGTTACAGAATAAAGTGTGCTCTGCACCAAGACAGGACAGGGTCCGCTCCAGAACCAAGAAGGCCAGGTCCTGACTCCTCTGGGAACAGACAGCGAAGCTGGGAGAGGCAGGAGTGGCCTCCCGAAGGGCCCCCACCCCTGCACCAAGGGCAGGGCAGCCGGAGGAGGCGCGGCTCTGAGCCGTCCACCCGGCGGCCGGCCCACCTACTGAGGAAAGCCACGCTCACAGCCCTGGGCTTGGGCGGACACAAGATGGACACAGCCGTGATGACCCCCAGCGTGCCCTCGGACCCGATGAAGAGCTGCTTCAGATCGTAGCCCGTGTTGTCCTTCCGCAGGGTGCTCAGGCAGTTCAGGACCGTGCCGTCCGCGAGAACCTAATGGGCGAAAGAAGCAGGCTCAGCCCTCGGTCCCAGCAGGTGTCCCTCCCCTCCCACCGCAATGCTCTGTGGGGCGGGGGGGTGGGGGGGGTTGCTGCAGCCCAGCACCGCCTCAGAAAGCAGAGCCAGGCATGGGCCCCCCCACCCCACCACACCCCGGAGTGTTCAGGAATGCGGGGCCCAGAGTTACTTAATCAGGCTGAAGGAAAGACTCATTCCCCCAAAGCCAGCAGACCCCCGAGGGAGGCAGAGAAGGGGGCGCAGCCAGGTGCAGCTGAGGTGGCATCGGGCCCACCCCCCCCCCCCGCCCCGTGTCTCGACCTCACCCTGCACCACCCCAGCTGTCCCTGCAACCTGCAGAGCGGCCCAGCAGCCCAGCCAGGACGGGGCTCCCGCGGACCTCACAGGGGAGCACAGTCCGTGCTGGGAGACGGCCAGGAGGGCCGGGGGGACACAGGACGGCGGACGGCGCCCCCCAGCTCACCACTTCCAGGCCTAGGACGGTCCCATGAAGTGAGCCGTAGCGCAGAAACCGCAGGCCACCTGCATTGGTGGCCACATTTCCCCCGATGTGGCAGCTGCCCTTGGCCCCCAGGTCCAGGGGCATGACGAAGCCCCTCTCCTCCACGTGACGGCTGAGATCCTCCAGGACACAGCCCGCCTGGCACACCAGGGTCCCTGCCGGGCGGGAGGAGGTAACTCAGGGCGGGGGGGGGCGGGGGGAGGCTCCCGGCCCCACAGGAGCAAGGACTCGTGGCGGGGGGGGGGGGGGGGCCACAGGGGTCAGCCACCCGAGAGCCATCCCCCCACAGAATCCAGGCAAGGAAAAGGTGTATGTCCCCCCAAACCAGAGAAGAAAACCCTCATGTACGCTCACCCTCGTGTGGGAGGGACGAGAGAGAGCAGTGCTCTCAGGAGGGGGTCCCTGGCTGGCAGGGGACCCCCACCAGGGACATGTGACGAACCTGACGACAGTTTGTGCTTTGGGTGCTGCCGGCAGGGAGCAGGACGGGTGCTGTGCCCAGGGCCCCCACCACAGATGTGTCCTGCTGGACAGACGAGCCACCGGGCCACTGGGGCTGCTGGGCGGGAAGGGTCTGCACGCTGGCTCGTGCCTCAGACGGGGCACCGCATCCACAAGGGCAGACAGGGCCATCTTGGCCAGAAAAATGCCAGGGTCACAGGGACGCACGGCCCTCCCCTTCACCACGAACCCCCAGCACAGGCCCCCGAGTGACCAGCTGAATGACTCCCCAGGGCACACACACACCCAGAGGGCCGGGCACACAGAGCGGGAGCCCCCGGGGCCCCGCCGCAGGCCGGCAATCAAGGCACCCCGGGCAGGGTAGGCTTACCGGACATGTCATGGAAGCTGATGACCTGGTTCATCAGGGCGGTGGACAAGATGATCTCATCGAAGACGGGCACGCTGCCCCCCACCATGCCTGTGTTTCCCCCCTGCGGGTTCACGGCCAGGTTCCTCTCGTGACAGTGCCTGAGACATGCACAGGGGGCATCAGGGCCCCCCGTCACGCACAGCGTCATCCCTGCAGAACAGCACGCAGGCCAACACCTGGCTGTGAGGCCACTAAACCTCGCTTCCGTACCCTCTCTTGTTGGCCGCAGCCCAGATGGGGGAGCCTCCTGGGTCCCCACGTGGGACGAGTCTGAGGAGGCCCGTGTCTGTCACAGACTGCACGGAGCGCGAGGCTGGCACTTTCCCAGATGCCAGACAGGGTGGCACGCGAGGGCGCCCCTCTTCGGACAAAGCGCCAGTGCCAGCTGCACCCCTGCTGCTCCCCAAGAGCCACTCAGTTCCCAGCCCCCGGGCTCCTTTCCCCCCACCCCACCACGCTCCACACACGTCCATGTCACGGTGGCACTTCGTCCACGGCCAGGCTCCAACTCCACAAAGGCCTAAGCGGAGGGCCCATAAGGGTGTGGCTTTGCAGAAGGAGCGCACCTGCCCTCGGGAGGCAGTCCGCGCACGCACATCACGTGGGCCGCCCTGGCAGGTGGAGAGCCCCCCGCGGTGGGCTGACGGTGAGTGTGCGTGGGCCCACGTGCGCTCACGGAGGCCATTCCGAAGCCGCAGTTACGTGAGTGTAAAGGTGCACGGCCCCGCTGCGTGCTCTCTGGCAGCTCCGGGAGGCCAGTGAGCTGCAGAGCACTGTGGGGTGCACCCCCTCACGCACTGGACATGGCGTGGAAGAGTCCGCGCTGGGGGCACGACACGAAGTGAGTCAGACGCAGGAAAGCAAACACTGTATGATCTCACATGTGGAACCCAGAAAACCAAACGAACAGAAACAGGCCCACGGAGGACAGAAGGCTGCCAGCTGGGGGGGCGCAGATGCAGAGGCACAAGGTCACGGTTATAACGTACATCGGTCCCGGGAAGGAGGCACCCACGGCAAGTCAGGAACGCCGCAGGGACCTTATGGGGACCACATGTAGTCACAAGACCACCTGCTAACGGGTAAAACTATCAAACCACGGTGTCATCCCCCACAGGCCAACAGGACACTGCACGTCGATTACACTCCAATCTCAAAAACGGCGTGGGAGAATAATTAGCATCTAGAAACAGGCGTGGACACGGCCAAACAGGGCAGGGGGAGAAGGTGTCACATGACAGACACAGTCGGTAACAGTCAGAAACCACACCAAGGCAGATGAAACAGAATGTCATCGGCGGTTACTTCTGGAGGGAAAACACTGGTTGCTTTTGCAATATTTTCCTTTATGGTTGTCTATGTTTTCCAACTGTTCTAGAACAGGCATGATGGTTTACTGACATAAAGCCATCAAAGACGCCATTTGCACGGCAAGGCCAATCCGCCGCCTGATGTCCGCAACTGCCCCCCCCCACCCCGCCCCACTCAGCTCCAGTCCGCGGGTGAGGCCCCTGCCCGGGGCGGGCTCCATACCTGAGGATGTGGGACACCTCCTCTGTCGTCCGCGGCCTCAGCAGCAGCACGCTGCTCCCTGCAACGCCAAGGAGCACGTCACACACGGAGGGCAGTGTCAGTGTACCCTCTGAGCGACGCTCCTCTGGGGGGCGACCCTCAGGGCACCGTTACCAACAAGCCCACAAACCTCAAGGACGAGAGCGGGGTGTCAAAAATGGGTCCCGTCTCAGCCCGCAGGGGGGTGGGGGAGACCCCCGCATCCACGTCCAGGCCCGGACCCAGGGCAAGGGGCGCCCGCCAGGCTCGTGATTCCCTAACTGTAACTCTCTCATGCGGAGACACTTGAGACTCCAAGTCTCCCATCGCTGTCCACACCTCCACCGCCAGTGCGAGCTCGGGGACAGTCTGCCAGAAGAGGCTCAGTCCATCCCTCGTCCATCCCTCCACCTGCCATTATTAGCTGACTTTCCACCCACAGAGGGGCTGCCCTTCCCTCTCACATACTTATTCGAACATATCCGTGAGGCCTCGTGGGCTCTTACTGGATGCACCAGCTTACACACCAGCCCTCTGCTGCCGTGACTGGTCTGACGCCCAGATGTGGCGGCAGGAGCCCCTCCAGGCCAGCCCATCGGTGTTCCTGACCACTGCCTCCCCCAGATGGTCAAGCTCCTCTCTGCCCCTTTGACTTTGTTAAAAGTACGAAAGTAGGCGAGGGAGCTTCAGAAGGCAGGAGGCACGCTTCACACGGGATCCTCCCATCAGTGACTTTTCACGGAGCCTCACCATCTGGCTGTAGCTTTTATCTTACTTTTTTTTTAGGAAGGAGTAAGTTTTTGGGTTTTGTTTGTTTCTTTTGTTTTCTTGAGGGAACTCAGGCACACATAGGGGAGAGGGGCAGAGGGGGAGAGAATCCCAAGCAGGCTCCTCATTCGGCATGGAGCCAGATGAGGGGCTCAGTCCCACAACCCTGGGATCACGACCTGAGCCGAAGTCAAGAGGACGCTCAACTGACGGAGCCACCCAGGAGCCCCAGGAAAAAGTAAGTTCTGAATATTTATTATCCTTGTTTTATTTTATTTTATTTTATTTTTTATTTTTGAGAGAGGGGCTGACAGAGCTCGAGCAAGGGAGGGGCAGAGAGAGAGGGAGACACAGAATCCAAAGCAGGCTCCAGGCTCCGAGCTGTCAGCACACAGCCCGACGTGGGGCTCGAACTAACAAGCTGTGAGATCATGACCCAAGCCGAAGTCAGACGCTTAACTGACTGAGCCCCCCAGGCACCCTTTATTATCCTTGTTTTAAACGTAATTTAATTATATATCTATGTAACTTAATTTTTAGTAATGGCTGTGTTTTACAACTGGTCTGCAACAAAATTCTAAGAGTTTTTTTAAAGTAGGCCTCATGCCTAGTGTGGAGCAAACACAGGGCGTGACCTCTCGACCCTGAGATGAGGACCTGAGCTGAGATCAAGAGTTGGATGCTTAACCGACTGAGCCACCCAGGTGCCCCTCTAACAACTGTTTGATAACTGGCTGTCCAGAGCCAGGACAGGCCAGCTCCGGCACACCACTGCCCCAAGGCTCCAGGAGACCCTGGGATTGCGGGGACCACCTGATGACACAGGCCAGAGGGAGGCAGCCGTGGAGGTGCTGCTGGCTTATTTCCGCGTTTTCTCTCGGAACGTGTGGGAGGAACCCAGGAAGGCATCTTCAGGCAGACTGCCACCAAGGTTCACTTAAATTCAGCTGTGTCCCTGTCTCCTTTCTTCCTTATCTGTGTGGAGACTCACGGGTTGAGGGCTTCACTGAGAGGAACAGAAAGGGGGAAAGCAGGAAAGGCTTCGCTGCAGAGGGAACAGAGCCAAAGCTCTGGAGGGGATGGGACAGGGAGGAGTAGAGGCTGAAACCCTCGGCCCTTCTGGCCATCCGCTCTCATCCTTGGGCTAGAGGAAGCAGAGTGGGTGGGGAACAGACACCTTTCCTTGGTCCAACCAGCATAACTAGTAGTAGGCTTGGGCAGAGCTCCCCTACCCGCCCGGCTCCCACTGTCCCCCTCCAGGGAGTTCGTGACTCAACATCCCCCCCCCCCCCCGCCCCGGGGAGAAGAGTGCCCTGAGCAGGGGTGGCGGGCAGAGCCAGGATCCGAAAGGGGATCAGGGTGATGGAGGAAACACAGGATTACCAAATCATCCAAATAAAGTGCCCATCAGGGCAGAAGAGATGGTGTTTCCCCATGTGGGCCCCTCTGCCCATGCCGGCAACGGGAGGGGGTAGCAAGCTCCCCCAGAGCCTTCCACCTGGGCCCTCCGTGCCATCAGCACCTCCCAGACACTGTCCTCAGCTTCCTTCACACTCCGCTCAGGGAGGATTCTTTTCTGTTCTAATTCTTTCATTCTTTTTTCTATTTTCTGTTTCTCTAGGAGCTCATTGTTGTGAGTTACCTCCTTGAATTGGAGAAGACACATGGTTCCTACACCTTCGTAACATGTTAGTCTCATCCACCAAGGCCGTGAGCTCTGTATCTGTAAGATGCGTGTGCTTTTTCGCTCCGTTTAGCTGTTCAGCCTGCACGTCTGCAAATCCCTCCGTCCGTTGAGAGCCACAACCGGCTGAGCTCAGCGAAGGCCTTCATCGACGCCAGATCCGTGGGGCTGCCGTCTTGGCATCCTCTGTGCCGGGGTCACGTCCGGGATTCTGAAAGCCCCTTCTCATTCGATTGTCATCAAACAAACCATGTCTGCCCTCCAGCCCTGATCTTTTGGGACAGCACAGTCCCAGGACCCTGGTCACCCGTGAAGACCCTGCAGGCTTCAGTCACCTACTGCTGGGATCCCAACGGTGTCTGTGTGCCCACCCTGTGTGTCGGGGCCTGCTGAGGGCACAGAGAATGAAAACAGGCAAGATGTCCCGTTCTCAGGACATTTACCTCCTAATGGGAGAGGAAATGCTCTAATATGTCAACAGCAGGCACCCACAGAGAGAACAGAAAATCATCAAAGACACGGCTGGGGACATGGCCCAGGACTGCAGGAAAGGGTGTCTGAGTGGAAGAGGCCCCAGAATTGCCCAAGCCAGCAAAAGCTGCACACAGGTCAGGGCAGCACAGCATGCAGCCCGCCGTCTGCCAGCAGTGCCCTCACCCAGCAGAGTGCCACGGTCAGCCCAAGTTCTCGCTGGGGCAGCCGTTTCCTGCGGCTTCTGAGCCTTCCTGCCACCTTCTCCTTCCACCATCCCGACTCCCTGGCAGAAGCTGGCTCCTCTCCCGCACTCTGGATGCCACCGGGCTTGCGGGACGGAAGGCACCCACCTGGCCCACGGCCCGTCCCAGGTGTGGGAGACCGCCCTCCGCGAACGCACGTCACCCACCACAGCAGACAGACCTCAGGGCTCCCAACTGCCCCACAACAGACATGGCCCCGAGGGCTCCCAGCTGGCCATCAGCAAACCCGGGACTCTTCTTTCCACACGCACACCTGGCACCCAAGCCCATCTCTCCTGGCGGCCCCTCGAAGACTCACGCTGTCCTCTGGGCTTCCCTGACTAGGCCGTGGAAGCCTGTGCCCCACGCGGCAGCCACGGTCAGGCCACGGGCCCCTCTCTTCCCAGGGCCTCCTAGTAGCTCCCCATCAGCTCGGGGGAGAAGCCAGGACCCACACGGCCCTAGAGGTCTCGACGACTTAGCCCCTTGCTCTCTGACCTCCCCTCCCCTCCCCAACCCACCGCAGCTGCACACAGGTCTCACGACCCCACAAACACACCAAGCGTGGCCTTGCCAAGGGCTTTGCACTGGCGATTCCGGCCCCAGAACACCCTTGTGGGTGGCTTCCCGAAGCCCCGAGAAAACCGCCTGTGCTGGCCTCCCGGGCCCTCACGGCCACCTGGCGTGCAGCCCACCCCGTTCGTGCCCCTGTCCCTCAGGTCAGCCTCCTGTATGTCTTCACATTTGGGACCCCCAGACCCGCACTCGGTGAGGCGCTCACTAAATCTCTGGGGTTCACCTCTGAACAAGTGACCTAATGTTTGGGCGAGATATTTAATGACAGCTTCCATTTCAAATAAAGACTATGCTTTAAAAAATTATGAAGCTCTGGGGTGCTGGGGTAGTTCAGTCAGTTAAGTGTCCAGCTCTTGATTTCAGCTCAGATCATGATCTCACCGTCACGGATTCGAGCCCTGCATTGGGCTCTGCACTGACACCATGGAACCTGCTTGGGACTCTCTCTCTCTCCCTCTTCCCCCCACCCCTCCCCTGCGTGCATGCTCTCTCTCACAATAAATAAACCTTTAAAAAAGAATCACGAAGCCCTAATCAGCATTTACTAGCTGTAACTTCTACACAACTCCAAGATTAAAATGTTAAAGTGTAGTTTAGTTTAGAGCTGCTTTCTCCCCCAAAGAAAGCCACGTCAAGGGCTATTTCAAGAAAAATTCAACAAACTATTTCAGCGGACACCCACCGCGTGGACGCTCGGAGGTGGGCTGGCTACAGTGCCAGCCTCCCGGGTCAGGGTCTCGGCAGCGGGGGGTCCCCCACGCAGGCACACACGATGTGCAGCCTTGCAGGCGGACAGGCCATCCAGCGTGAGGCTCCTAGGAAGGGCCCCCAGGGGACAGCCCGCCCTTGCCCAGGTTGGGGAGGCACATGGTCTCCATCCCAGGCACCGTTTCCACCTGCTCTGGAGGCCCGGAAGGAAGACACCCCAAGCCTCGAGCACCAAGCACACTGGGTTCTTACCTCCAAGGTGGGAGCCCATCCCCCGTTTACGGGCAGTGGAGCTCAGGTCCATCTGGCCAAGGGCCAGCCAGGCAGCGGTGCCAAGCCGGACGGGGGCCTGGCCCGGCTGAGCCCGAGGTGGACAGCGCTCTGTCCTGTTTCCAGGAGCAGTGCACGTGAGCCTGCAGACCCTGTGCGGGTGAGGGGCTCTCGGTGGGGCCACATCAGCCCTGTGGGGTCCCCACTTAGCAGGCAGGGTGGGGCTGGGAGCCCTGCCACTCTCAGGCACTTGGCCCGTAAAGAACAGGCCAAGGACTTCCTGTGTCTCCGGCCTCCTCACAGGAGGCGCCTACGTTGCCTGAGCCCACACCCTAATCCCACTCGCTCAAGACCACGCACCGGTTCAAGACGCACAGCATTTCCCAGCTGCTGTGGACCCTCCTCGGAGTTCTTCCCACCAATAGCACAGCCCTTGCAGGGGCTAAGTCCAGGCCCAGCCTGAGGACAGGGCTGCCTAGCCAATCCAGGCATTACGTATTTAAATACGTTACTTCGGTATATAGCAACCCAGGCCTTCCTAAAGAAGGAAGAAAGATACACAACCTAACCTTACGCCTTAAAGAGCTGGAAAAAGAGCAGCAAATAAAACCCCAAACCAGCAGAAGACAGGAAATAATAAAGGTTAGGGCAGAAATCAATGCTATCTAAACCCCCCAAAAAAAACAAACAAAAAAACCCCCCAGAAGAACAGATCAATGAAACCAGAAGCTGGTTCTTTGAAAGAATTAACAAAATTGATAAATCCCTAGCCAGTTTGATCAAAAAGGGAAAGGACCCAAATACATAAAATCAAGAATGAAAGAGGAGAGATCAAACCAACACAGCAGAAATCAATACATTACTTCATGGGGCACCTGGGGGGCTCAGTCACTTGGGTGTCAGACTTCGGCTCAGGTTGTGATCTCACGGTTCGTGAGTTCGAGCCCCAAGATGGGCTCTGTGCTGACAGCTCAGAGCCTAGAGCCTGCTTCGGATTCTGTGTCTCCCTCTCTCTCTGCCCCGTCCCTACTCATGCTCTGTGTGTGTGTGTGTGTGTGTGTGTGTGTGTGTGTGTGTCTCAAAAATAAACAAACATTTGAAAAAATAAAAAACTATAAACAAATACATTACTTCGTTGTAAACTGGTTGTCTCCTAGGTCTCTTCAATACTACAGCAAGGACGTCGTGATGGGTTTTGATCACTGTCTGAGTAGACGGGTTACGTTACCGCTGAAAACATTTCAGGAGAGAAGAGACTTACAAATTCTTTCTCGTGGGAAGGGTGTGCTGGGTCTGGACGGACGAGAACCACCAAGCAGGTGCCCAGGCATGTGCTGGTGCAGACAGGTGTGGTGAGAGGAGGGAGGCAGGGGTGGCCAAACAGCAGCCCCACACCTTGTCCCAGTGACATGCCAGGGGCAGAGTGTCCATGTCCTGTCCCTCAGAACCTGTGCACCTGACCTCATCTGGGTAAGGGTGTTTGCACACGTAATTAGACCAAGGATCTAGAGACGAAATCATCCTGGATTTGGGGGATGACAGGGGTCCTTACAAGAGAAGCAGAGGGAGACCTGAGACACAGACACACACGGGAAGAAGCCACGTGAGGATGGAGCCGGAGACCTACGGAAGCTGTCACAACCCAGGGACGCCCGGGGCCACCAAGAGCTGGACAAGGCAGGAAGGAGCCTGCGCCAGGGCCTCAGAGGGAGCACGGCCCTGCCCACGCCTTGATCAGACAGACTACATCCTGCTGTAAACCGCCCAGTGTGTGGCTGTTAGGGCAGCTGCAGGGACCGGCACACCCCCCTCAGAGCAGCCAGGGGACACTGCTTTTATTCGCAGATGTCACATACCACCAATAAACCTCTATGAATTTTGTTCTCAGAACACTTTAAAACCACAATACAGCTTTTCTTCAGTGTAAGAAAGGCTACGTGGGGGCACCTGCGTGTCTTAGGTGGTTAAAGGTCTGACTTCAGCTCAGGTCATGATCTCACGGTTCGTGGGTTCAAGCCCCGCGTCGGGCTCTGTGCTGACAGCTCGGAGCCTGGAGCCTGCTTCGGATTCTGTGTCCCCCTCTCTCTCTGCCCCTTCCCCTGTTCGTGCTCGGTCTCTCTCTCTCTCTCAAAAAGTAAAAATAAAAATAAAAATAAAAAATAAAAAAAAAGAAGGCATATGTGACAGTCACCCCGTGGTCCTCTACCCGGAGCTCAGTGCTGTCGTCTCTCCTCTCACTGCTAGCGCACACCGCCGTCCCCTTCAGGGACACCGTGTGCACAGACCCTCACTCACCTCGGACGGTTCGAAGCCAGTCCACATTTGAAGCCTCCAGCACCTCTGGGTCTGTGATGACCCTGCCGGGGACGATGCGTTCAAAGGCTGCCAGGTCTTCCCCAGACACCACGGAGAATGGCAGCCGCCTCACAGGGTAGCGCTCCCGGGTCAGCATCACCTCCGGGGCCCGGGGGGACGTGGAAAAGCCACTTCTGTAGACCCGGGGGCTGGTGGCCGTGGCTCCCCACGGGCTGCCCAGCCTGGGGATCCTGGACACCCCTGCCCATGTCCTGTGCTGCACAGAGGCTCCCAGAGTGCACGCCGCCTGCCGCCAGAAGCGCCACCCAGGCTGCACCAGATGGGGTGCCATCGCCCTTGTCCTACAAAAGCAAGGGATGGGACCTGTGACTCTGAAACACTAGGACCTGGGAAGAGACAAGCACCTGCCCGGAGAGGAGCCGGAGGCGTCCAAGTCCGGGCCAGGCCCAGGAACAGACCTGCTGTCCAGCGGGGAGACGGTCCGAGAGCAGGGGCGCTGCCCTCGATCCTGACCCGGGCTGTTTTCCTGCAGGACCCCCCTCTCGGGAATGCCCTGAGCTGCACACCTGGCTGGGAGCCAGCTGCGCCACCCTCTGACAGTCTGACATTTGCCGTCACAAAGCTGTCTTTTGGCCCCCTCGCCCTTCAGGACTAAACCAGGACTGAAGACACGAAAAGGATGGAAGCCACTGAGTACAACTGACAATGGTTGGAATGGTACGTTTTATGTCGTACGTGTACGTTACCAAGTGTAAAAAGTGTAGCAAAGGAAAGGGCGGGGTAGGGAAGCTTCTCCGGCTGCCAGCCGAGCTGCAGGCGACTTTCGACGTGTACAGGGAGCCCCCAGACCTACCCAGGCGAGGGGACAGGGGACGGGGACGCGCCCCTCTTCTGGAGCTCAGACAACCTGAACCGGCGCGCGGGCCAGCACTGCCCGCGGGGTTCACCAGCGCTGTGCGACCTGGGGAAAATGAGCGCGCCTCTCCGAGCCTCCCCGCGGCACGCGCGCCACCGCCAGGGGCCGAAGAACGAGCGCGCGGGCTCGAGCCGCGGCCGGGAGTCGGGCCCGCGCACCCACGTGACGGCACGTAACCCGGCGGGCTCGCACTCGAGAACGGCCTCGGCGCGCGACGCCCCCAGCCCGCCGCCCCGACTCGCGGCCCTTCAGCCAGAGACCCCCGGCGGCCGCGCGCACGCACTCGCGGCCGCGCGCACGCACTCACGTCCGCGTCCCCGTCCCGCCGCTGCCGCCGCCGCCGCCGCCGCAGGCCTTGCGCCGCCAGAGCCACGGCCGACTGAGCCTGCGCACCGGCGTCCCTCCGATCCTGCTCTGGGCCCCGCCCCCGCGTCTTCCAGGCCCCGCCTCCCGCGAGACGGGCGCCCTCCAAGCCCTGCCCCCAGGCCTGCGGTCCTCTGCGCATCGCGGGCAGAAGGCTTTGAACCGCGTTCGGCACGCCTTGCAGGGCTCCCCCCACATCCTCCCACCCCTTCCCAAGGCCAGGTCCTACCGTGGCCCGCCCTGACTGTCCCTTCTCTCTTCCTACTGCAGGGCACCCTCCAGGGAACTCTGCCTTCCGCCAGGGGTCTCTAGTTCCCCCTCAGGGAACTCTGCCCCTCCCAGGGATCTCTGGTTTCCCCCCAGGGAACTCTGCCCCTCCACCCACAGGAGTCTCTGGCTCTCCCCAGGGAACTCTGCCCCCCACCAGGGGTCTCTGACTCCCACCAGGGAAGTCTGCCCCCCCAGGGGTCTCTGGCTCTCCCCCAGGGAGCTCTGCCCCCCCCCCCAGGGGTCTCTGGTTCCCCCCAGGAGCTCTGCTCCCTCAGGGGTCTCTGGCTCCCCCCAGGAAACTGCCCCCCCCAGCGAACTCTTCCCCCCCCCAAGTCTCTGACTCCCCCCAGAGAACTCTGCCCCCCAAGTCTCTGGCTCCCCCCAGGGAACTCTGATCCCAAGTCTCTGCCCCCCCCCCCCCCCCCCCAGGGAACTCTGGCTCCCAAGCGCCCAATGCCCTGCCCCTACCCCACCTCCAGCCAGAGGGCAGACACTTCTGCAAGTTGGGCACGCATTACAGGCAGAACCCAAGAAGCTCAGAAAGCTGCCTGCGCACACACAGCCTGAACATTTTCCTGAACAAAGGCCCAGGCCTGGGACTCAAGTGAGGCGACCTCAGAGGGACCGCACTGGGGCTGGGGGACCGGAAAACCACACCCAGGCAGGGAAGTGGTGGCAGCCTGGCCTGGCGGCTGCCTCTTACAACCCCTCCAGGTTTCTGCCTGCCACCCAGCTCTGACATGCCCTGTGGGGCCTGTTAGGCCAGGGCACCTGAGAAAGACAGTGGCAGTGGGGGGGGGGAGGAAGAGGAAGCTCCTGGCCTGATGGATGCTCCCTGCAGCATCACCCCCAGCAGCCTGGCGCCAGGTCCCAGCCTCACCAAATTCCCTCAGGGGTGGCCAGGCCAGCTGAGCAAGACCCTGTCCTGGGACAGGAGTCCCGGCTCCGCGGGGCACCCCTTCCCAAACATCTTACCCGCCAGCCGAGCAGCCCGCCCTCCTCAGGGCTCTGAGTCCTAATCAGTGCCCCTCCTCCAAGCTGCCAACCCCAGAAACCCCCAGACTTAGGAGTGGTAGCCGCCTCCTGCAACCATCGTCCCGTCACCGTCACTAAAGTGGCTTCTGCCTTCCTGACACAGTACCTGGTACCAGGGTGGGGCTCATCCCCCACGCACCCCCCTGGTTCCCAGCCATCCTACTGAAGCATCTCCACTGGTTGTCGGGCTCATCCAATTCCATATGCCAATGACAGAGCAGACGGCGGCATGTTCTGGGGAAGGGTAAGATCACGAAGACGTCCGGCCCACGTGGCTGTAGGGCGGGTGTTCACAGAACCCTAAGGTGCACAACTGGCTTTGCCACATAGAGTGGATCCTGGTGGCCTTGCAAACTGGCAGAGAACAAGCACTTGCCAGGTCAGTGACGGCATGCCACGCGCCGAGAGGGCAGCGGTAGCAATGCCGCATCTGGGTGCACCACCTGTGTCTTCAATCAACCATACTCCTTACAACCTGCCCGCCTCCTTACAGGTGTGCTAAGGACACCACCACTGCACCCTCTCATCGAGGATGCATTCTGCCTTTGGATTGCCGTCCTGACCAGGGAGACGACGTTCTAGAGACTTCCACCTGCCCGTCCCTACCATGACGGCCCTTGCTCCAAGGTCAATGTGGAATCCATGTGGGAATCCTGCCAGTTCTCAAGTCTCTTTGCATGGCACATTCAGGTCCTGGGACGATAACCACAGGCATCTGTGGACTCACTCAGACAAGTGTCACCACTTGATCAAGGTAGCCCTCCTGGACCTCTGAGACTTAGTAACAATTCAGAGCCAGTGAAGATTACCACCCCCACCCAAAAACACTTCTTTGGTGTTCCCTTCTCCTAGGCAGTCACCACAACAGGTGGCTGCAGGTTCCTTTAGGAGTGCCCAAAGGAAATCCATGCATGTGGCAGCATTCCAGGCCCTTCCTCCAGAATCTCATGCTCCCCTCAAGCAAGGACTCTGGGTGTGCTGAGAGGCTGTGCCTCTCCATCATGGTGACCAAGCTGGGTTTCGGTGCCCTGACCATTAACTCTCCTCAAGGAAATGTCCTAAGAACTATTTAGTTCCCAAAGGGGTCTTGACATCTATGCAGATCTCAAAGGCAAACCTTCTGTTCCAGACAAAGTGCTTTATGCTTCTATGAAATAGCCACTCCAAGTATTCTACACTGACATTTCTTGTGAGCTTAGGGATCAGCTTCTGACACCACGTAATAGCTGAGGCCCAGGGTCCTGCCCAGGCCCGTGGCCAGGGAAACTCCTCTGCTCCCATTCACTGCCCGTCCCTTTAAAATTCTACGGAGGGGTGCCTGGGTGGCTCAGTCGGTTGAGCGTCCAGCTTTGGCTCATGTCATGATCTCATAGTTCGTGAGCTCGAGCCCTGCATCAGGCTCTGCATTGACAGCAGGGACTCTGCTTGGGATTCTCTCTTTCTCTCTCTCTGCCCCCCTCCCCCCATTTGTGTTATCTCTCTCAAAAAAAAAAAAAATTCCACGGAGAATACACCTACCATCTCTGGCCACAATGTAGAAGTTTTCACACTTCCTGGAATGACTCATCCTCAAACGTTTATTCCAAAAAATACTTTATTTATTAAACAATATATCCATAATCTATAACATGATCCAAAAATACAGATATACATCTTTACATTATTCAATAAAAAGATTTACAATATTATCTTTCCTTTACAAAGGGGACATAGATAATTCCTTGAAAATAAAATGTAACATTCATGTTAAAGCTGCATCATCTTTTTGGATGAAATGTGGTCAAAGTGAACACCACAAAATACATTTGTAGAAAGAAAGAAACTTCATAGACTTCTCTCCTGAATGAGAACGTTTTTCTTAGGCTTCCTGTTTTAAAATTCCTCTCAGCACAGGTAGCGAAGACCAGCCACGGCTCACTAGCAATTGAGGAAAAGCTTCAGTCTCCAAGGCCCATGATTAAGTGTCTATTCCGGCTCCGGCCACACGGCGGGGGGGGGGGGGGGGGGCTGCTGTTCGGACAGCGTGACAGCTCGAAGCCTTCCCTGCCAACGGCTGCCAGCCACAAGTCGTGAGGCAGAGAGCCGCGCGGCCGCCCGGGGACAGGACTGGCACCCAGCTGCCCAGTGTCGTCCGCAGCCCAGCAAACCGCCAGCTGCCCAGTGTCCCCACGCAGCCCAGCAAACTGCCAGCATTCCTGTGGCTGTGTCTTCAGCATTTGCTGCCCTGGGAAGACTCAAAGCCACCAGGCTCCCGTGACCCTGGCCAGTCCCATTTCATATCCACTCGCCCAGGGCCCCAGCCTGTGCAGTGGGGACGCTCACCACAGCCAACAGCTCCACCAGCGCAGCCACAGATGGCGGGGGGGGGGGGGGAGGGTTGGGGTTCAGTTTATAAGTGCAGCATGTGTCCTCCTGTGGGAAAATGAGAGGCTGTCGAGCTGCTGACTGATAATCTAGCACTGAGAATGAGGAACGTGCAGATTCTCCTCAAACAAGGTACTCCTTCCCTTACACGGAAACCCCGCGGCCGTGGAGGGCCCGCACCCTTGGCTCAGATACAGCTGCAAGAGGGACCGCTGGGCCCAGCCTGGACCCCCTCAACCCAAGGAACAGGGCTCTGCAGCCCCCTCTGGGTCCGATCCAGCGCCTGGGAGGCAGACAGGGTCTGGTAGGAATCACCCCAGGATGAAGGCGGCTGGCCTCAAGCAGCAGTCCTCAGGACCAGGGCCACGCCAGGTGGCAGAACATTCTTCCCCAAGCAAAGCGCTGCTGTCGAGTGTTGTTCTGACTTGCAGAGTGTTGTTCACAGTTGGGAAGGACAACCGATCGGTCTTGACCCAAACAGCATTCCAGGGAATCTTCCTAATCCACTCATGTCTTCTGTTTTCTCCAAAGCTAAACGCGTGTTATTTTGGAGATACCAATGTAACTGACAAAAGTAAACACCAGAAACAGGTAGGCACAGAAACCTAAAGAGAAGAGGTGACAGCAGAGACGCCATCAGACTTTCCACATAAGTTTCATATGGAAGTCGGCCATCTCTCCTGTCATCCTCGAGGCCCCGGAAACCAGGCATCGAGTGTACCCAACCAGCCATCGGCCTATGTCCATGGTCACCCGTCTTTCCGCGATGGCAGCGGCCGCGAGTGTTCTGAGAGGCAGTGCAAATATTAAACTAGCTTCCAAAGAATCACCACAAGCTCACTGTACTTACCTACCCTCTCCACAAAAACTGGTAAAAGAGTGAAGCAGACAATTTTCCACAATTTATTCCCCACAATCTTTAAACACCTGTGTTAACAAAAAGCTAAGTTCCTAAATACAGACGAGCCTCGGTTTTGGCTGCAGTGGAGACTGAGGGCCTCATGCGGGCCGGCGCTCAACCCGAAGCCCCCACCCCTTCTTTCGGAGAAGCAGGAAGGCATCGGTTCTGGGAAAGCCTGTCAGGCCCGGCGACCCCCTACCCTCCCTCGCAGCCCGGGGCGCACATGCCGAGCCAACCCCACCTGCAGTCGCCTGGAAGCAAGTCCCGCCACTCGGCCTGCTCCAGGAAGGACACAGGACAGCGCGTCTGCTGTGGGCTGACCCTCCGAGAACCACGGACGCAGGTCCCGGCTGGACACTCACTGCCCTCTGACGTCAAAGCTAACAGTCAGCGCTCATCTAGGGACGACGAGCTGAGCCGGCGCTAGGCGGCCCGTGCATGACACAGCTCCCCGAGATTCTCTACGTGGCATCTCCTGGCCTTGCTGACATACTAGAAACAGGAGGACACGTGCAGTGAACAAGCCATCGGAGGAAGCGGGGCACTGTTCCAGAAGGCCTCCTGATAAAGAGGAGACTCCTGTTCACCTAGGAACTTCCCATCTCGACCCTGCCTCCTGCGTTTCTTCTCATGCCTCCAGGACAGAGACCGGCTCTCCCTTCGGGGCTCCTCAGAGCCCTCTAAGTGGGTGCTGTGGGGTCTCGGGGTCCACAGATACTCCCAGACCGCACACCACCACAGACGGACCTCAACCGGAGGTACGCGACTTCCCCCAACTGTTACCAGAACGACGGTTCAAAACTGGTTTGGTGAGTGCAGACTGAAGGGAAAACGCGCTCCGGTTTCCCAGCTGCGGCGCCGACTCACAGGTGGCCTCACGTAACCGTGGTCCCCTCGGACGTGAGCTGCTTACCAGTGTGCAACACGGCAGGTTTAAAATCAGCCCGGCCTCGCCAGACCGGACTCGCCTCACGTGCACGCAGACTGCCATCTTCGCGCTGTTACGACAGTTCCAGCTTCACAGTAAAACATCAGGGATTCCCAGAGCGACGGCACACCAGCCGTCGGTCAGGCATCTCACGGGCGGCTCACGGCAACCTGCTGATGACGGGCCGTTCACTCCAGCAGGTAAAGCCCTCACGGAGGGAACTGGGAGTCCAGACGAACAAGGCAGCGCACAGTGCGGCGGGGCCCTCCCGCTCCAGGGACAGCCCCACCGTCCCAGGCAGGTCACCGAGACACGGAGGATGCCTTCCAGCAACGCCTCGCCAGCTTCCGGGCACACGCCTTGCGGGGACAGATGTGCCGCGGTGGCGCCGGGACAGTCGGACCACACAGGCTCCCACCCCAGCTGCAGAGCGACGGCAGTGCAGCGGGTGGGAAGGTCCCCACTGCACCGGCCCACGGAAGGCTCGGCCACTCGGTGCACCTGCCGTGCCCGGGGCCGGGCCCCGTACGAGAAGTCTCGAGAATGAAGTCACTGTGGCAAGTCCCTGTGAGATCGCTCCTCGTGCAAACAGGGCTCAGGTGGATTCTTGCTTGTCTCAGGAAATACCCAGACTTACAACTGGCCACTGAGTTGTTAAGTATCATTCAAAACAAGGTAGTTTTAAAATGAAGAGAAAATATTGCAACACGAAGGAAGGAATACATTAACTCGCTCTTCCAGCCCAGGTAGCAGCCTCACTTCCTCCTCCTCCTCTCCTGAACGCACCGCGGACAGAACCTGAGGAGAGAGGCACGGTGATCGGCCCTGTGCGTGAGGAGGCCCACCCCGCCCCCCAGGTCTCCAGGGACGGTGGCCGTGTCACCGAAACCACGCCGGCAGAGAGCACACGGCTCTCCCACCGGACGCCCCGGCAAGAGGAGACCCCCAGCAAGTCGCTGTGGCCAGCGTGTGTTTCCAAGGTGACAGAAACGAGTCAACGAGCAAGACTGTCTGTACGAACGAGTACGCCTCTTGACCCAGTTTCTTGGCCCTCCCTGTGAGACAACGTGGCCACCGGGGACCAAGGTGGAGGCGACACCCACAGTCACATCAGCAGACCAAGCACGGCGGAGGATGAACCAGTGCGCTCCAGCAGGTGGGGCAGGCCAAGAGGGCCCTGGAACCCGCATGGTTGGCGAGTGCTCCCCGGGGACCCTGGGCAGGCAGGCTCAGCGCCTCAGACACCGGGGGGCCGCTCCTGGTCACGCCTGGACCACGGCAGCTGTCAGTGACACCAGGGGACCTTCCAGCTACTCCCGATGCACGTGACTGTGCCCCCCCAGGCCCCCGGCCGCCCCGTTCCCCAGTGTCCGGTCTGTGCCAGTGAGCGAGCACTGAGCGCGCCCCCAGCCCTGCCCCCCAGGGAAGCAAGGCTCCAGCGGCAAATGCACTCACGCAGGCTCGTGCCGCAAGAACATGTCAGAACAAATCTCACTTAATAGGGAAGAAGCCTGAACACTTTGTGATTTTGGAAAGACCCCAGAGAAACCCTGAGTCAGACAACAGGGGGGGGCCCCACCCTGCCTCCCCGCCTCTGCCCACGGGGCACAAACCCCCTGCCGCTCGACCCTCCCAAGAGGCAAAACCGTCTTCCAATGCCCACTGACTCTCCCACCCGGAAGTTCCACCAACAACTCAAACCCACATCGGAACCCGAATCACGTGTCCCTGCCCCCCACCCCAGCAGGAGGCCCGCAGCCCCCCACCCGGGTGCCCGTGCCCCAGCTGCAGAGCACGGTCAAGGGCTGTGCAGTCACTGCTCAGACTTCCTGAGGCGACCCGGGGCCGGGACGCACGTGGGGCCAGGCACATGAGCACCCCCTCAGCCACTGCCCACTGAGCCCTGGGGACAGCACAGCCTGTCCTTCAGGGGTCTGTCACCACCCCCCATCCACATACACGCGAACACGGAGGACAATCTCCGAGCCTGCATTTTAGAACTGAGACCCACTTCACCCACAGGTAAATAAAACCCGCTTTTTCCTTAAATTAACTCTCGGGAACGACACCGAAGCCACCAGCGGGCACACGGACCAGGGACAGAAGCTGCCCCCGCACCCTGCACCCCTGCCCAGGTGAACACAAGCCCCAAGGCAGGTCACCGGCCTCACCCAGGTTCGGATTTAATGCTTGTGCTCTTTGCCTTTCCCCAAATCTCCCCGGGAAAGAACTCGTTTCACAGTTTCTATCTCAATCAAAAGCTTCCGAATAGCTGTTCCTTAGAAGCTTAACAAAAATAGGGGAGCACCATGCAAACATCCTGAGAGACCAGACCCAGGCGAGGGGCGCGGATGTCCCTCTACCAGCTCAGCCCCAGGAAGCAGGACCCGTGGACTGCCCGTGGCCACAGCCTGGGCCTGGTGGGGGCAGCACTCATGACGCCCCACAGGCAGGGGAGGCCGAGCAGAGCCCATACTGACCATTTTCCTTTGGGTTTCGTGGTCAGATCCACACAGGCGAAGTGAAACCACTCGATAGGACACTGCAAGGCAGAGGGGGGAGCTGCAGTCAGGACTCCATGCCCCCCCCCGCACCCCCGCACCCCCGGCCCTGGGTGCAGGGCCCTGCCCGAGGCCCGTGCACGGCGCCCAACACTCACGTCCGGGTTGTCACAGCCTATCATCTCCCCGTAGGACACCTGGTGGCACAGGCAGTAGGTGGGCTCATTTGGGTCCACGGGCATGTCCAGCACGTCAGAGGGGTGCACGGACAAGATGGTGTCGGTGAACTCAGACCTGCGGGGAAACCACAGCAGTGAGCAGCAGGTGTGGGGGGAGAACGGACTGGCCCCTTCGTACCAGACAAGATGGGGCACAAAGGCACCCCAGAGGGCGTGAGGGGACGCACTTACTACCCACTCTGGGGTCGTGAATCCATCCCTGACTCCTGCCTCCAACCTGCTCCCTGGGCTCCCCGCCCACCCCGCCCCAAGTCCCCCCATCCCCAGCCTCTCAGGGGCCCTCTCCCCTGGGGGCAGGCAAACACCCCTACTCACCAGCCACCAGCTGACGACACCTGAGAATCCTGGACCCCAACCCAACCCAGCACACCTGGTGCCAGTCCTCCACCCCACACATGCTCACAGCACCTTCACCCCAAAACCTACAAACCACCAGCTGCCCTTCCCATCCCTGGAGCAGTAGGTCTAGGGAGCCCCTCCAGCCCCCTACTGCCCATCCCCCAGTGGGGCCGCTTCTGACCATGTGCCGCTGTCAACTGCCCACCCCCCTGAAGCAGGCCTGTCGCCCCCCACCTTCCGCAGCCCCCCTTGGTCACTAACCAGTGGCCCGGCCAGAGTCCGGCCTGCCCGTGCTTTCCTCTGTGTCAGCTGGGGCCTATCCCCCTCACTCCCCACAACTCCCCCCACCGCCGGCCAGAGTCCGGCTGGCCCGTGCTCCCCTCTGTGTCAGCTGGGGCCTATCCCCCCCACTCCCCACAGCACCCCCGGCCAGAGTCCGGCCGGCCTGTGCTCCCCTCCATGCTGGCTGGGGCCTATCCCCCTCACTCCCCACAGCCCCGCCCCCCCCCCCCCCCCCCACTGGCCAGAGTCTGGCCAGCCCGTGTTCCCCTCCATGCCGGCTGGGGCCTATCGCCCCCCACTCCCCACAGCACCCCCGGCCAGGGTCTGGCTGGCCCGTGCTCCCCTCCGTGTCAGCGGCCCACAGCTCTGCAGCCAAGCAGATGTGAGAGCCGGAGCAAGCGTTCACCTGCCTTAGAGCAGGGAGGGCTGGGGGTTCAGGCTTCTACGTGTTTCGGCAGCTTTCAAGCAAACCTACCAGCTACGGGGCAGTGTAGACAGTACGCTCCTACTAGCACAGAAAGGCAATCTTCCCTATCTCACCCTGCAGAATCAAGAACACACATGTGACTCAGGGGTATACCTGCTATGGAAACACTGCAAGTTCACACCAGGAACTTGGTGACAGGGATGCCGCGAAGCCGTGGCAGACCACGTTTCCACACGCCGACCAAGAGTCCGGTTCCCGAAGGCAACCACCGACCCCTTTGTCCCATACTGCCCGTCTAAGGACACTCTGTGCCTCTGCCATCAGATACCCAGGGCCAGTTGTGCACGCCACACTACCCCCCTGCAGATAGCACTGTCCTCCCTACCGGCCCCCCCATGGCGCTGTCCTCCCTACCGCCCCCCCACAGCGCTGTCCTCCCTACCGGCCCCCCCACGGCGCTGTCCTCCCTACCGGCCCCCCCACAGCGCTGTCCTCCCTACCACCCCCCCCCCACGGCACTGTCTTCCCTACCGCCCCCCCCCCCACGGCGCTGTCCTCCCTACCAGCCCCCCCCACCCCCCCAGCGACAGTGTCCTCTTTGCCAGTGCCGCCTCTGGCCTGAGTGCCGCTTGCTGGAGGCAGTGCTGCCCGTGAGGGCCCCAAGGCCTGTCTAAGCCTCTTCTCTTTGTAAGTGACCTGCTCTCTGTCTCTGGGAAGAGGCAGGACTTTCTCTGTTTATCCGAAATCCGTGTGCATCACAAAAAGGTGTCCCGTCCACATGCTTTCAAAACGTTTCAGGCAACTCTCCAGACTAGGACGTGGTTTCCTCTGTTTTCCGCCAAACCTCGATTTCTCAAGCTGGCCTCTGACACCGTGTCTCACCCCCTGCTGGATCGGTGGGGTTTCCTCCCCGAGACTCACCTGGAGGACCGGTGCCAACCTGCGGTGGGGTCACCCCCAAACGCCCCAGGGCACGCGCCTTCCGTGTGCCGACCGCACTTCGGCGGCCCTGTGCGTTCTGCTTGCGAAGCTGGACTGAGCTCTCACACCGCGAGCTGACATCTGACCTGAGCACCTGTCCCCCAGGTTCAAGGGCGCCACCCAACCGGCGAGGAGGCCTGGGATCGCCCCTGGGCACCTCCTCTCCGGTCTCACCTGAGGGGGCTCTGGGGTGGGCGGGTGAAGGGCTGCCAGGAGGTCTTTCCCACCTGCCAGGCAGGCTGGAGACCCCGTATCGGCCGTGCTGGCCACCTCACTCCGACATTACTGGGCACAACAAGTGTCCTCCAAGCCGATTTCCCGGGACATCGCAGGCATCCCTCACCAGGCACTGCCAGGGATCCCCCCTCCTGTGCCTAAACCGCCAACTGCCCGATGTGCTTTCCAGGCACGAATCAGAGCCAGACTTCAGGGCGGGCCCGGTGCCCCTCACACACCCCTCACGTCAGTGGCCCCCGTGGCCCGTCCTGACCTCCGTACAGTGCTGCTCGGGGGCCCGAGAAGGGATTCGCACGGACGGGCCGGGCCCGGCCAGACCCACCCAGGCGCTCTGCACACGTCGCCACCCGACGTGCCCCGCTCCTCCTCTGCAGCCAGCCCAGCACAAAGGGCCGGCTACCCGCCTCCTCGGCGCCATCAGATGGCGGTCAGCGACGCACACGCCGTCACAGCTCTGCTGAGGGAAAAGCCACGCGCCCAGCCATCTCCAGTGTGTCCACACAGGTGGCGGCGAGACTCGTGCGTCACCGTGAGGTCTGCGGCACAGGCAGGTGTACCCCCGCCAGGGAAGCTCTAACCGCACCTGAGAGCTGGGGCCTCGTTCCCTGTGAGGGACCCGTGGGGAGGCGGCCAACGAGAGCGCCTGCTGTCTCCAGAAAAGGCCACCACGCCTTTCGGTTCTGAGCAGCGTGGAGCAGGAAGACTCGGGAGCCCTGCCGCCACGAGTCAAAAAACCAAACCCAACAAGTTGCTAAATCCACATTTTCCAGACACCGGAAAGCTGTGGCGTGACAAGGCCCAGACGCCCTAAGGCCAAGGGAAGGGCAGTGGCCAAGTGGGCAGGCCATCTGTGTCCCGGGCTTAGCCGAGGGCTGCCCGCCCTCTGGGGGCCACACAGAGCCGGCACAGCCAATGACACATGAGAGCTCTAGATGTGGGGCAGCCGTGACCCCAGAGTCATTCGCTGAACCTGGGGGCGGCACAGAGGCTGCAGAGCGGCAGAAAGGCTGAGCGCTGAGCCATATTCTCGGGGGAGGGGCCCGCCTCTGTACAGCGGCCCGTCCTCCACACCTCCGCCAACCCCAGGAGCAACACAGGCAGGAGACAAGAAAGGAAAGCCAGGGCGTGGACTAGCCACACAGGCGCCTTTCAGGAGGGGGAAATCAACCCTGGGTCCCCCACTGAGAACTGGGGGGGGGCGGGGTCTTCCATCGTGAGACCTTTGACATCAGAGGGGACAGGGGACAGGGCCCAGGTAGAGTGGCCGCCAGCCTCCAGCCTGCTCCATTTGCCTGGACTGAGAGCAAAATGAACTCCTTCTGGGGAACGGCAGAAATCTCACCCTCCGGGTTCCTCTTATACCTAAAGTCAGACAGACAACAAAAAAAAACTACAGGACGGGAAAAAGAGCAGGAAAACGTGAGTGAAAATCACGAAAAAGCTAATAGAAGCAGAGCCACAAATGACCCGATGTGCAAATGAGCAGACAAGGGCTTGAAGCAGCTGTTACAAAGAAAATCTGAATAACATGACTGCAAACAGGGAGACTCTCCAAAGAGGAACTAAAATCTGTACAAAAAGGAATCAAAGGGTGTTCGAGAATGGAGAACGCCACGTACAAGATGTCCTGCTGCTGGTCTCGTCCACCCGGAACTGACTCGGCCTGACCGCTCATATGTCAGCCAGTCGAAGGAGACCCACCAAGGGCCGGGCCCTTTCGATCCCGTCTGCGGGCCGTGTTTTCGGCCCAGCCTCAGGTGCCCCACCAGACCTCCAGAACGCTGGCACAAGCGGGAGCACACGCGAAAGCGCCCCCGGTCACAGATGGAACAAATCCACCGAGCACGGGAGGAGACCCCCCATGATGATGCTGAGAGAGGATGTACTGACATCTGTCAGCGAGATCTAGACTCCAGGAAACGCCGGGAGTCACACAGTCTGGGCTCCGCATTAGGAAAGCTGTGAAGAAAGGAAAGGGACGGAGAAAAACTGACGCGTGAGAGAGACTACAGGGCTCGTCTAAAGGAGAAAAGAAAAAACCTTCCGTTTCTGACCAGGATATAACAACAGGCACCAAACATGCCCCCCACCATGAACAGGGAGAAAACCGGATGAAACACGCGACAGCTCTTCAGACGCTGACTGCGGGCAGCACAGGACGGCGGCCCGAGAGAAGGTAACCGAGGCAAGCCCTGCAATCGTGTCGGCTTCCTGCTGGAGGCACTTCCCACGCTCCAGTCCACCAAGACGGAAACCAAACGCAGCATGGAGGTCTAGAACTGAGGGAAAAACCAAAGTTCCAGGAGGGCAAGGCTGCTGGCATTTGGTGGCAGGTTGCTAGAAAGGAGGAAGTAAGAGAATGTGCTCCCGAAATCTGCAGAGGGACCCCTTTAAGTTTTCAGCAAAAAACTAAGCTGTGCACAGGTGAGAGTCCCTGAGTCCTGGAAGAGGGTACAGGGCGGCTGGGAGCTGAACTCGCCAGAGCTCACACACAGGCTCGTCACACTCGCTCCATGCGGCCAGCAAGGAGAGGCCTCGCTAAACACAAACAGCATTCAGAAGAGAACCCAGAAGGGCTATACCTTAGCAGTACAGCTTAACCAACCCTACAGTAAGGCTACCCTAACCTAGGCGTTGGTGGTCTGTTTCTGTAAATAAAGTTTTATTGAAACACAGCCACATATTTTCTGTGTATGCTTTTGATATAAAATAGCAGAACTGAGTGGTCACAGCAAAGACAACACGGCCTATAAGCTTAAAATGTTTACCATCTAGCCCTTTAAGAAGAGAGGGTTTTTGGAGCACCTGAGTGGCTCAGTCGGTTAAGCGTCCGACTTGGGTTCAGGTCATGATCTCACGGTTCATGGGTTCAAGCCCCGCATCAGGCTCTGTGCTGACAGCTCAGAGCCTGGAGCCTGTTTCAGATTCTGTGTCTCCCTCTCTCTCTGCCCCTCCCCTGCTCGCACTCAGTGTCTCTCAAATAAAATAAACAAATAAACATTAAGAAAAACGGATTTTTTTTTTTTTTACAAAGGTTAAACATGTGCCTGCAAAGGATCAAGTTGATCCACAGGTAATTAAACTATTGACCAAAAAATTGGAAAACAAATTCAATACCTGTTGAACGAAGACAACAAAATCTGGACACTCAACAACACACATTCACATTGTCTATCATCCCATAAAAAAATCACTAGATGTGTGAAGAAGTAGGAAAATGTGACTTCAACCAGGAGAAAAATGAGTCAGAAACAGACTACGCATTACGCATGGACAGCTCTTTGTACCTCACTCATGCCTTAATAAATTGGGGGTTTTTTAGCATGCTTTTCTTTTCTTTTTTCATTTTAGAGAGAAAGAGCACGAGAAGAGAAAGGCAGAGGAGAGAGAGAGAGAACCTCGAGCAAGCTCTACTCTCAGCACAGAGCCCAACACGGGGCTCTATCCCACAACCCTGAGAGCATGACCTGAGCTGAAATCAAGAGTCAGACACGCAACCAACTGAGCACCCAGGTGTCCCAATAAATAGGTTTTTAAAAAAAGAAAGAAAAAACCCCTGGAAATGACAGAATCAGAAAAGAAGATCTTTCAGAAAGCTATCATAAATGTGTATGCTCAAGGAGAAAGGAAAACATAAATGTAATAAGGGAACCGTTGAATAGTACTTAAATAAATACGGTGTAAATAGAACTTCTTTACAAAAAAAATCTCTTAAATGAAAGATTCACTAAAAGAAGATTAAGTTAGACACTAAGGAAGAAGACCTGAAGACAAAGTAATAGAAACTATCCAAACAGAAGCATAGGAAGAAAAACGTTGAGAAAAAAAAACCACCACCACCGACAACAACAAACGAGCTGAGCCTCAGTGAACTGCCGGAAAATATCATGCCAGCATACATGTAATTGAAGGTCCATAAAAAGCCAAAAGGGAAGCAGAACTGTCTGAAGAACGTCTGAAAATTTTCCCAATTTCATACAAACTACAAACCAATAGTTCCAAGAAGTTCTCGATGAGGTCTAAGCCAAATATATACAAAAGATCCACACCGGGACAGATCATAATTAAGTTGTTAAAAATCAAATTGCCGAATGGATATCTTAGAAGCAGCAAAAACAAATAAAGCCACGTACATTCAGAGGATCAAAGAAAAGGCTTTCTCATCAGAATCCGTGCAAGATAGAGGATACCAGGGAAGGAAATATCTTTAGTGCTAGGAAAAGTCAACTAAAATTCTGAGTCCAACAGAAATAGCCTTAAAAAAGAGATAAAATAGACATTTCCAGACAAGAAAATTTTGAGAAAACACCTCAGCATCAGCAGACCCACAGTGTAGAACAACGTTGAAGGCAGTTCTTTAGCAGGAGAGAGATGACAGCAGAGGGAAATCCTCACGTCCGTAAAGAAATAAAGGCAGCGGAAACGGTACGTACATGGAGTGACAATAAAACCCTTCCTCGTGTTTTATAGTCTGTTTAACATAATCAGTGGTTTAGACCTAAAATAATAACAATATGTTGTGAGGCAAATTATCACGTGTAGAAGCAGAACTTTTGACGACGGCACAGAAGGCACAAGGAAAAACAACTCGTGTGGGTTCTTACATTACACACAAAACAGGGTAATATCATTAGAAGTTCACTGTGGTAAGTCAATGAACAGGGAAGACACACTAGAACAGTCCTTAAAACAGAATACCAAAACATGTACTCAAAAAAAATACATATGGAGCGCCTGAGTGGCTCAGTCGGTTGAGCGTCCAACTTCAGCTCAGGTCATGATCTCACAGTTCATGAGTTCAGGCCCCGCGTGCGGCTCTGTGCTGATGGCTCAGAGCCTGGAGCCTGCTTTGGATTCTGCATCTCCCTCTCCCTCTATTCCTCCTCCACTCGCACTCTGTCTCTCTCTCTCAAAAATGGATAAAGATTTTAAAATAAAATTTTCTAATACATGATTAATCTAAAAGAAGACACTAAACTAAGAGACGCACAAGCGGACAACTACCAGCAGAAGGTAAGTTCAAATCCAATCATATTGGTAATGATGTTAAATCTGAGTACTCTAAACATTGCAGTGAAAAGGGAGACACTGTCAGACTAGATTAAAAAAAAAAAGCGAGACTCAACTTCGCTGCCTTCAGGAAACCCACTCGAGGGGCGCCTGGGTGGCTCAGTCGGTGGAGTGTCCAACTCTTCATTTCTGCTCAGGTCACAATCTCATAGTTCATGCAATCAAGCCCTGTGTTGAACTCTGTGCTGATGGTGCAAAACCTGCTTGGGATTCATTCTCTCTCTCTCTCTCTCTCTCTCTCTCTCTCTCTCTCCCTCCCTCCCTCTCTCCCTCCCTCCCTCCCTCCCTCCCCTGTTCGTGCTCTCTCTCAAAATAAATAAATAAACTTAAAAAAATAAACCCACTCTAAATACAAAAGCATAGGGGCGCCCGGGTGGCTCAGCCAGTTAAGCGTCCGACTTCGGCTCAGGTCAAGATCTCACGGTTTGTGAGTTCGAGCCCCGCATCAGGCTCTGTGCTGACAGCTCAGAGCCTGGAGTCTGCTTCAGATTCTGTGTCTCCCTCTCTCTGCTCCTCCTCCACTCACACTCTATTTCAAAAATAAATAAAAAGTTAAAAAAATTTAAATAAAATAAAAAATAAATACAAAAGCATAAATGTGTTGAAAGTAAAAGAATGAAAAAGGAAAAAGACACACCATGCGAAAACTCATCATAAGACAAATGGAATAACTATCATAATATCAGACCACGTAGACTTCAAAACAAAGAATATTACAAGGGAAAAAGGAGGAAATTTCATAACAATGAAGAGTCAGTTATTTTTAGAAAAAACTAAATGCATATGTACCAACAAATAACAGACTTTCAAAACATGTGAAGCAAAGCTGACAGAAGAAACAGACAAATCCACAGCTTGAGTTAGAGACTGTAAGATGTTTGTCTCCGTAATTCATCAAGTGAGTAAACAGAGTGTCAGGAAGGACACAGAAGACCAACAGGACTGCCAACCAAGTTATCCGACTAACAGCTACAGAACATGCCGCCACCAGCAGAAAACACAATATTCTTCTCAAGGGCATATGGAATGTACAGCAAGGCCGGACCATAAACCATAACACAAGTCTTCATCGACTTCAGAGAATTTCAATTATACAGTGTTCTCTGATGACAGCAGAAATATTAGAAACTGAAATCACAAAGTTACCTGGAAAATCCCAAATTACTTGGAAGCTGAAAACATACTTCTACATAAAATATAAGTCAAAGAAAAATCAGAGGAAATTTTAAAATATTTTGAAGGAAATAAAAATAAAACATACCTAAATTTATGGGACATGCTAACAGTAATTAGACTTAACAATAGTTTAAAAAAAAAACTATAGCTTTAAGTGCTTATATTAGAAAAGGAAAATATGAAAATCACTGATCTTAGTTACTTCCAGCTTAAAAAGCCAGAAAAAGAAAAGTAAATCCAAATAGCAGGAAAGAAAAAATAAAAATACAAGCGGAAATCAATGACAAAGAAAACAAACAACAGAGAAAATATAAAAACCGATGAAACCGTGAAGCACCTGGATGGCGCAAACATCCAATTCTTGATTTTGGCTCAGGTCATGATCTCATGCTTTGTGAGATCAAGTCCCACATCAGGCTCTGCACTGACGTCACAGAGCCTGCTTGGGATTCTCTCTCCTCCTCTCTCTCCACCCCTCCCTCGCTTGCACCCTCTCCCAAAATAAATAAATAAAACATCAAAAAAAAAAAAAAAAAGTCAATGAAACCAAAAGCTAATTCTCTGAAAAGATCAAGACAAAATGAGAGAAGACATGAATTATCAATATTAGGTCTGAAAGAGGAATCATCAGTACAAAATCCTACAACAGAAAGACAATCATGTAATATTATGACCAACCTGGTATCAATAAATCTGACAACTTATATGAAACAACCAATTCCTTGAAAGACACAGATTACCAAAACCGACTCAAGAAGAAATAGAAAGGTTGAAGAGTTCCATAACTTGAAAGTGAAAACAGCATTAAACTGTAAACTTAAAGTATCTTATTGTATGTAAACCATTCTTTAATAAAGTTAAGTTAAAAGAGAAAAAATTAAAAGGGTGCCTGGGTGGCTCAGGCAGTTAAGTGTCCGACTTTGGGTCAAAGTCATGATCTCGCAGTTCGTGGGTTCAAGCTCCACACTGGGCTCTGTGCTGACAGCTCAGCGCCTGGAGCCTGTTTCGGATTCTGTGTCTTCCTCTCTCTCTGCCCCTCCCCCATTTGCGCTCTCTCTCTCTCTCCCTCTCTCTCTCTCTCAAAAATAAACAAACAATAATATAAAAAAATAAATAAAAGGGAAAAAAATAAGGTTAAACTATAGCATCCAGGAACACACACACAGGGGACAGAACTACAAAGAATGGAAACAAACACCACGTAAGTCTGGGTCGTAGGTCCCCGGGGCAGAGGGAGGAGGTTACGGCTTCCACAGAGCCATGAAAGCACTTTTGGCTGAGGTCAATCACTGACCAGGATGTGCCTCAGAGGAATTCGTTAAACTACCTGCTTCTTCTGCATTTATTTACTGCAAGATGGTATTCAGGGTGTTTCTTAAAAGTTTAAACAGAACCAAAACTTCTCCCGTTTTTTGTCAAGAATGGACTGTCCTGAGATCTCCCCGTAACCGTCAGAACCATCTCCCCAGAAGCTACTCAGCTCTCTACCGTTTTCTCTGAGTCTAAATGTCACTTCTGTGAAGCAATACAAGAGCGAGGGGGGTGGGGGGAGCAGGTGGGAGAAAGCTTTAAATGAAATATGCTGAAATTCAAGGTAAATGACACATCTGTTTAATAAATACAGTCATGCAACTTAATGATGAATATATCCAAAATATATATTTATACATAAAACAACGAACAGCTATATATTTAGCTGCTGAAGTGTGGCTCAGCCTGAAATGTCAGTAAATGTTATAATGTCACTCAAAAGGCAGGACACACAGGGGCTCAGAGCGTGGGTTTTGGAGTCACACCGCCCTGTGCGAACCCGGCTCCCCGCACACCAGCTGTAAAACCTTGGCCGGTCACTCTCCCCAGGAGCCCCGTCAGGCTGCCGAGCGCAGGTGGAACCGCACCCACAGCGGGCACGCAGGGAGCGCCTCCTCGCTGTTAGCGGCCACTGGTGCTCCTAGATGCTAAGTAAATACTAGCGCTAAGTAACCTCTGGGGAGAAAGAGACAAGGAAAAGAGCCTCTCACCCTCCTTTATGCTTCTTTTTCTTTGGAGTGTCTTCTTCTGAGGTCCTCCTGCCACGACCTCGGGAGCCTCTTTTTTCTTTCTGACCTCGACCTTCTGAAAGACCATAAACACCCCAATTATCTGCACAGAATTCACTGAAGCAGGACAAGATTTACTCAAACCTGATATTTACCATAATGTTCCTAATACATTTATCAGACAAAACTCTTCAAAACTCCGTACGTAACGGTGACAAAATGAAGAAAAATTAACAGACTTGCTTTTTAACCCTCGTCCTCCGGAGCTTTCAAAGTCACTGCCCTCCATCTTGTCCTTCAGGTCTGCTTCGAAGCGTGCCAGGTCTGCATCGAGCCTTCGAATGTGTTTATCCACCTACAGAAAAGGATGCTCGCAAGTCATTTAAAAATGGAAGCAGGACATGTCAGGAATCACAAACACACTGGAAATCAACCAGGACGTACATTCTTGGATTCAGTTGAGTCTTCAATTAACAGAGCGCTATAGAACAAGGCCCGCCATCCCAGTTTATGTGGGGGTCTTTGTCCCCACATGCTTTGACACCTCAACAGAGTAACTGCCACTCAGGAAAACCGTGAAGGCAGACAGTAATGAGACACAGGGCTGTGAAACGCAATGGAACGGGGGCGAAGACATAAAAATCTGAAGAACGTACAGATTTCAGAGTACAGGTTCTCACAGAAAATACCTCCGATGCCTTAGGTATTTAGACCAAGACGGTAGAAAGAAGAGAGAGAGGGCAATGGGGTCAAAGCTCGGGGATGAGACAGTTACCCGGCCCCACAGAAGAGACCTACAGACGCTGCCAAGACTTGACAAGGAGCCGGCGGGCTCGCAACACTCAGCCAATGCCACGTGCCACAGTCCACAAGGAGGACTGGTCGGGGCACCCAGAGGGTGTCTTCTGGCAGACAGGGCAGCACCACCCCCCCCCCCCCCCCGCCACCCCCTCTTCCCGCAGAACAGGGCGGGGCCCACCCCTCCTCACCATCTCATAGGTCTGCATGGCCAGCTGCACCTTATCATCACTGTACTCCTTACACTTGCTGTAGGCGCTCTGGATCTTCTGCAGGTGCTCCACACGCTGGTCTGGAGAAAGCGTCTTCACCGTGGAGATATACTCCGCAGCCAGGATGTCAATCTCTGCCTTCTTATCTGATGGGGAAATGGGGGAGAAGCTAGTCCCCGCAGGGGGTTCCAGAACAAGCCCAGCAGTGCCGATTCCAGTGACGGTGGCTGACTGAACTCCGAATTACTGCTGGTAGGAGCACATTGGGCACGGCCTTCTGCAGGGAGCCTGGCGCGGGGGGGGGGGGGGGGGGCACAGACGCCACAGCCAGGGCAGCGTACCCAGGAAGTTACAGCGCACAACCAGGCACAACCGTGGTCCAGGTGAGAACACATACCGGCCCCACCAACTCTCAACGCCCCCGAGTAACAAATTATGTGCTCATTCAGCCACAACCTGCCTACTGCCCTCGAGTCCACACCCGAAAGATTTAGGATCCATATGGGAAAACACCCATAAATGCAGAAAACAGGAAACAAGGCAAATGTGCGATCTATAGTAAGACGGATCAATAAACTATGGCCCAATCACATGGAATGCTACCCAGCACCAAATAGCACAGCTGTCACCCATAGCAATGTGTATTAATCCCACAAAAGGTGGCACTGAGCAAGTAAAGCCAGACACAGGGGCACCTGGGTGGCTCAGTCGGTTAAGTGTCCAACTTTGGCTCAAGTCATGATCTCACAGCTCGTGGTCCAGCCCTGCATCCGGCTTCTGTGCTGACAGCTCAGAGCCTGGAGCCTGCTCCAGATTCTGTGTCTCCCTCTCTCTGTTCATGCTCTATCTCTCTCAAAAATAAATAAACATTTTTAAAAAATTTTTTAAAAAAAAGAAAAGCCTGACACAGAGAACAACAGACCGTGAGATTCCACTGATAATTAGGGGCGGACTGATACAACTCTGAAATCTCTGGTTTAGCGAGGTGAGAAACCTACTGTTGCAGGAGGAAAGCTCGGGGTGCCAGCCCCTTGGGGGGAAGGGTAGCATGCTCAGCAGGGTTACATGTGCCCCAGGCTCCAGAGGCTCCATTGCTCCATCTAGGCAAAGGTTCGTAAGTTGGTATTTGTTAGACAATTTCTAAACATATGCTTATTCCTGGATGTAAATGCCATATTTCACAATAAAAAAAAGTCTCCGTATTTGCTAGTAGGGAGACTGTACCTCAGTAAAAAACCACAGCTATCCTGATCTTACAAAACTGTGCCAGGCACAATGAATGAAAAATCACCCATACCCAAGTACGTTGCCACAAAACACAAAACCTCAAGGACAAAGAAGCAGCAGAAGCTGCTAAACAGGAAAAAGACCACATATATAAAGGATGAGGAATCCAAACAGCATCACATTTCTCAAGGGCAATGTGGAAGCTGGGAGACAAGGCAGCAGTGCCTTCCACATTCTGAGGGAAAAGATGGTCAATATGGAATTCTATACCCAGCCAAACTGTTCATCAAATAGGAGACCAGAACAAACACATTTTCAGACATATAACATCATAAGAAATCTACCTTCCCGTGTACCCTTTTCCAGGAAACTACTGGAGGAAAGGCTGCAATAAAACAAGGGAGCAGATCAAGAAAGAGGATGTTTACAACAAAGCATTCAGGGTCCTGCATTGAAGATGAGCAGAGGCAGAGCCTGTGCAGCAGGCCTAGAAACAACCAGCCCAGGTATAGCCTGCAGGACAGGAAGCCCCAGGGGAAAAGGCTGCGTTTGGAGAGCAAACTCAGAAATGGCAGATAACCTAGTGTAACAGACACACGGAAAATGTGGAACATGTATGAAATGTGGAAAACAAAGCAATTATGAACTCCCAGAAAAACAGAAGTTATTCAAAACAGGTCACACAAGCAGAGCATGTAACATGGCCCAGCTGCAAACCACCCAGTCAAGAGTCCTGAAGGAAACACCATCCCTGTTGTACTGCAGGTTCAGATTCTAACCCACTACACCAGGAGGTGGCTGGGTGGGCGGGGGCGGTGCAGGAGCTGGGCAGGTGCAACTGGGGAAGCAAACCTTCATATTCCACAGTAACAGAATAAACCCCAAAGCAAAAGGGAGGTAAGTAAGAAATAGCAAAAACATGATGTTTAGAAACAGGGAGTTAAACACCAGAATATCAGAAAGTGCTCTTTTTAAACTATATACACACAGTTTAAAAACAAAAAATAATTTTTTTAATGTTTTATTTTATTTTGGGGAGAGGCGGGAAGGGCAGGGAGAGGGAGACAGAGGATCTGCGCTGACAGCAGAGGACGATGCAGGGCTCAAACACTCGAACCATGAGATGATGACCTGAGCCAAAGTCGGACATTCAACTGACCGAGCCACCCAAGTGCCCCGAAAAACATAAAGTCTTTTAAAGGAAAAGAAAGATGACAAACATTCTGATTGCAAGAGACAGATGATGGTCATAAAAATGATACATGAAGGGACACCTGGGTGGCTCAGTCAATTAAGCAACTGAATCTTGATTTCAGCTCAGGTCATAATCTCAATTTGTGAGTTCAACCCTTGCATCAGGCTCCATGCTGACAGTGCAGAGCCTGCTTGGGATTCTCTCTCTCCCTGTCTCTCTCCCTCTCTCTCTGCCCTTCCCCCAGTCGCCCACATGCTCTCTCTAAATAAATAAGTTAACTTAAAAAAGTGTTACGTGAAGCTATGTTAAAACCGAAGAAACTAAGTATAATTTTTTTAATGTTTTACTTATATTTGAGAGAGACAAAGCGTGAGTGAGGGAGGGGCAGAGAGAGGAAGACACAGAATCCAAAGCAGCTCCAGACTCTGAGTTGTTAGCACAGAGCCTGATGCGGGGCTTGAACTCACAAGCCATGAGATCATGACCTGAGCCAAAGTCAGATGCTTAACCGACTGAGCCCCCCCCAGGCGCCCCTAAGTCTAATTTTAAAGTGTCAGCACACTCCATAAGACACCACACAATGCCCAAAGTTTAAGGCTAGGCTGCAGCCCCACTGTCTTGGGTCCCCTGGGAGACCAGTGCCACCCCAGTATCTTGGAGCCCCCTCTCCCCAATTGTCAGAGCACACCGCCGGCTGTACTGTAAGGCCTGGACCCACCTTCCGTCCTCTGGTCCAGCTCTCTCATGAGCTGGAAGTTCCTCTGCAGCTCACAAGGAAGGTTCTCGATACCTGAAACACAGAGACATGTACTTCTCGGGAGCAGGACAAAATCTGCCTTCCAGACTTTATACCTAAAATCTACAAAAAATAAGCTCACGTCGTTTCCTGTTTCTGTTAGGATTTGGGGAGGAAAAGGATTAAGGTATCTTTTGGGGAACGGGTATCAAACACTGATAATAGACTCACAAGCTTCAGATGTTGTTGGAAGCTGGAGAAATTAGAGGGACTTCTCCTGGAGCTGCGAGCAGAGGTGGGGAAGTGGCCCGTGTGACTGTCCACCCCACACCCCCCAGTCACTCCTCCCCTCTCAATACCTCACCACAGTGAGTAAGACCGAAACCCTGGGGTCTCTTTGATCTCCCCCCCCCCCCCCGATTTACTGTGAAAACCCATTCACGGGGTAGAACAGCAAGCAAGGATGGATATGGTCTCTCCGGGCTACACAATACATCAGGCACTGACCACGGGGCTGCTGAGCACCTGAAGGGCTGCTACTACAACCGAGGCACTGAGCTCTTCATTCGCTTGTCTGATTACTTCCAAGTTAAACAGACCATGCTGAACAGCGTGGGTGGAGGACCCCACCCCACACTGCTTTCCCCTCTGCACTGCAATCCTCCTACTCCAGGACAACCTTCCAGCCTGCCTGCACAGCCTCAACAGGCCCCTAAACTGGCTCCCATGCTCAGTCCTAACCCCCTCCACTGTCTTCAGCTGACGGTGATTGGTGTAGGGCTAAATCCGGTCTTTACAAAGCTGCTGCTTAAAGCTGCCCAGCTCAGCCAGACAATGGCACAAACTCCCTCCACAGCCTCTAGGCTCACCACACCCTCCCATGGACCTCCCCGCTCTGTCCTACCCTGGGCTCTGCAGGACAGTGCCACCTCAGTGCTCTAGCAACCTGCTGGGGTCCTTCATGGCCCTTCTTCGGCTGCGAGCTTTTAAAAAAAATCTGTCTGCCCCATGTGAAAGTAAGTTCCAGGAAAAGGAGGACAGAGTCTGCTTCCCTGGCACACAAGCGAGTAGGCATGTCCATCCTGAGCTTTCACACAGGTGCCCAGAGCATGATGGAACTCACGATCCTCAAACCCTCCAAATGGGGCCCACTGGGAAGGTACCAGGACAGAGAAGAGCAAGCCCCAGCAGATGGGTTCAGCAGATGAGGTCATCGTGGTTCTGTAATGAGTGCTGCAGGGAAGAGCCTCCTCCCCTCCAGGGTGCTCTCCCACCTAGGACACCGCCCCCCCGCCCGCCATCGCTCACGCTTGGCCTGGGAGGTCCCCACCGTCTCCCCCAGAGCAGCGGTTCACTTCCAACTGCTCCTGCTAAAGCTGCAGGTGGGGTTCCCAAGCAGCCAGGTACCAGGGACCGCGTATATTCCCACTGCAATACAGCTCTCCAGCTCCCCTCCACCAGCCCCGCCCACCCCCTCCCGCCAGGCCATCCCCTAGCCAGAGCCAGACCAGCAAGAGTGCATGACCTTGACAAGCTACTTAGCCTCTGCAGCCTGCATTTCCCCATCTGTGAAATGAGGGCAATAACCATCTGCTCAGGAGTTCTTAGGAAGCTCCAACCTGTGCTACATGTGGACAGAACGACGCCTGCAGGAAGCGCCTCACAGACATCTGCCCGTGGTGCCGATCACTGCCCTGAACACCTGCGAGTCCCCCTCCTCCGTCCCCGGCCACGCAGAAACACAGGCACCCGAGGACACTCTCCAGCCAGTATCGTCTCCCCCAACTCCCAGGTCACTGCACGAGCAGGCACAGAAACACGGCCGGAATCCCGCCCAGGCCCGGTCCAGCGTCGAAGGGGATACGGGCTCAGGGCTCAACCACCTGCGCCAGTCAACTGGGTGGGAGCGGGGCCGGGGCGGGGGACCGGGCCAAGACAGCGGAGGGGGGTAGGGAAGGGCGGAGCGGGGCCCTGAGCTAGGCCTCTCCCAAGAGAGACTGAGGGCCGGGAAGGCGGTACGCCGCTGAAGGCAGGGGCGGGGCCTAGCATGGGAAGGGCGGGGCCGTGGCACGCAAGCCACGCCCCACGCCAACCGGCCCCGCCCCTCCGTGACGCACCTGGAATTGGCGCGGCCGTGACGGTGGGACCCTGCGCCGCGCCCCCCGCGCGCATCTCCTTGCGGCCCCGCCCCGCCCCGCGCGCGCCCCCGCCACCCCCGCCGCCCCCGGACTGCCCTCGCCACCCCCACGAGTCCTCGGGGTCCGCACGCAGCGCCTGGTGTCCGTGGGGAACCGTGAGGGGGGTACCCTGTGCGGGCGCCGGGCTCGGGGGCCGCGAGGGACGCTTACTGTCCAGGTAGTGCTCCAAGTACATGGCGGTCGCCATCTTCGTCCGCGGCCGCGCTCTAGGTCTGCGCGGGCGGGCGGTGCCGCGAGGGGCGGAGGCGGGGCCGGCGCGTTCACTATTAATGAGTCTCGAGTGTTGATTGGCCCTCGCGTAGGGGGCGGGGGTGCCATCTGGGCACGCCCCCTGGCTTCCGGTCGGCAGGCTGCGCGCGGCGCCGCGCGGGAGCAGGTTTTGGCCTGGCGCCGGGCGGGGCAGGGGACCCGGCCCGGAGGCGGGGTCGTGGGCGCCGCGCACCCTGGAAGCCCGCACCTGTCCGCGCGGCCCCGGACTCCCGGGCCCCCGTCCCCCGCCTGGCGGCAGCGCTGGCACGTAACAGGTGCGGGTCGGGTGTGACGAGTGTGGTACGGCGAGCGCGCGCGGTGTCGCCAGCGTCCGGCAGGGCGGTGGGCGACGCACGTGCAGGTAGAGCGCGGGCTCGCCACGTCGGCCGCTGTGCTGGGGAGAAGGGGCCCGGGCCCCGGAGGTTCCAGGGTGCCCTCCCGCAAGTTAGCACACCCTGACCAGGGGAGTTTCGTTATTCGGGATGCGTGTATAAACATGTAGCCCCCTCGTGACTCCCCCCTAAACCTGTCAAACACTAACGAATTTCCATTTGCTACGTTCGCTGAAAAAATTCAAGTCGTACAGGATTTTCGAGTTTCCCCACCTCCTAAGGGTACAGATCTCTGTCTTATTCACCTTTGAATCCGAATGTTAGCAGGTTGGGTGCATCCCTTCTGGTCCCCTTTCTGTGCTTGATGAAAAAATGCACGTAATTGGACACTACCGACTTTTTTTTTTTTTTTTTAAGGTTTATTTATAATTTTTGAGACAGAAAGAGATCATGAACGGGGGAGGGTCAGAGAGAGAAGGAGACACAGAATCCGAAACAGGCTCCAGGCTCTGAGCTGTCAGCGCAGAGCCCGACGTGGGGCCTGAACCCACGGACCGCAAGATCATGACCTGAGCCAAAGTCCGATGCTTAACTGACTGAGCCACCCAGGCGCCCCACTACTGACCTTTTTTGTTTTAAATGGCCATGGTTGGTTTTTTGTTGTTGTTTTTTTTTTTTCAACTAAATAGACTTTATCTTTTAGAGTAGTTGTAAGTTTACAGAAAAATTGACAAAAGTTCCTATATACCTTTTATCCTTAAACACATACACGTGCGTGTACACACAGCCCTGATATAATTTGCATTACTGTGGTACATTTATTATAACTGATGAGGGGCGCCTGGTGGCTCAGTCCGTTAAGTGTCAGACTTCAGCTCAGGTCATGATTTTATGGTTCCTGAGTTCAAGCCCCCAGTCAGGCTCTGTGCTGACGGTGCAGGGCTCACTTCAGATTCTCTCTCTCTCTCTCTCTCTCTCTCTCAAAAATAAACTTTTAAAAAATTAAATAATATTGATACATTACTATTAAAGTCCATAGTTAACATTAGGGTTCACTCTATTGAACATTCCATAGGTTTTGACAAATGTATAATGACGTGTATAATATACAGAATTGTTTCTCTGCCCTAAAAAATCCTGTGCTCCACCTTTCCAGCTCTCTCCCCACTCCCCATAACCCCTAGCAAACACTGATCTTACTGCATAGTTTTCCCTTTCCCAAAATGCCATATAGTTGGAATCACACAGTATGTAGCCTTGTCAGATTGGCTTCTTTCACTTAGCAACATGCATTTAAGTTTCTTCCATGCTTTTTTTTTAATGTTTGTTTATTTTTGACAGAGACAGAAACAGATCTCGAGTGGGGGCCGGGCAGAGAAAGAGGGAGACACAGAATCGTAAGCAGGCTCCAGGCTCCGAGCTGTCAGCACAGAGCCTGACGTGGGGCTCGAACTCAGGAAACGTGAGATCGTGACCTGAGCTGAATTCAGATGCTTAACTGACCGAGCCACACATGTGCCCCACCTCCATGTTTTTTTTGTGATTTGACAGCTCATTTCTTATTAACGCTGAGTAATATTTCATTGTCTGGGTGTACCATAGTTTACCCATTCACCTACTGAAAGAGATCTTGGTTGCTTCCAAGTTTTGGAAATTATGAATAAAGCTAGTATAGTCATTCTTTTAAATTTACATCCAAGTTAGCACGTGGTGCAACAATGGTTTCAGAAGTAGATTCCTTAATGCCCCTTACCCATTTAGCCCATCCCCCCTCCCACAACCCCTCCAGTAACCCTGTTTGTTCTCCATATTTAAGAGTCTCCTGTTTTGTCCCCATCCCTGTTTTTATATATTTTTTTTGCTTCCCTTCCCTTATGTTCATCTTTTTTGTCTCTCAAAGTCCTCATATGAGTGAAGTCATATGATATTTGTCTTTCTCTAATTTCGCTTACCATAATACCCTCTAGTTTCATCCATGTAGTTGCAAATGGCAAGATTTCATTCTAGTAGTGCAATTGCTGGGTCATAGGATAGTTCTATTTTTTAATTTTTTGAGGAGACTCCATACTGTTTCCATAGTGGCTACACCAGTTTGCATTCCCATAGTATAATCACTTGTATACAGGTTTTTGTGTGGACATGTTTTCAATTCCTTTTGTTAAATACAAAGAAGTGTAAGATTGTCTACGTTTGTAGAAACTACCAAACTGTCTTCCAAAGTGGTCGTATCATTTTGCATTTCCATCAGCAGTGAATGAGAGTTCCTGTTGCCCCGTATCGTCACTAGCACCTGGTGTCATAAGTGTTCCAGATTTGGGCCATTCTAACAGGTGTGTAGAAATAGTTCTTTGTTTTTTTGCAATTCCCTAATGACATGATTTTGAGCACTTGTTCACACATATATGTGCCATCTGTATATCTTCCTTTGTGAGGTGTCTGTTCATAAATTTTGCCCATTTTTTAAATTGGGCTGTTGGTTTTCTTATTGGTGAATCATACTATCCATTTTTCTACTATTTACATCTCTAACTTAATACTCTTTGCAAACATCTGGCCGTGTTTTACTCAATTCTACTTCATTTTGTTGACTAGATATATTTTCATTGGTGTACCACATTTTAACAATAGGTGTTTAATATTTTGATTGTTTTCAATTTTTCATTACCATAAATAATGCCCTGTTGAACATTTATTCATATGGCTGGCTGTATGTATCTGTGTGTTCCAGTTATTTATTCCTGCATAATAAACTACCTGAAAACAGTGGCTTAAAGGAACCATTTTATTATCACTTATAATTTTTATGAGTCACACATTGCAGCAGGGCTCAAGCAGGGGATTCTTTTTTCTATGGGAGACTGTAGAGATCACTGGGGTGGCTGGAAGGTGGCATTCAACTGGCATTATGGACCAGGGCACTTACATAGGACCTCTCCAGCATAGCTGTCCCACGTGGTAGTACTTTGCACATGGCCATGCAGGGCTTCCCGAGATCTCCAGGCCTCCGTAGAAGCTGCAATACTTGCGAATGCCCCTTGGAAGTCCCAAGACACCTCACTACATTTTATTGGTCGAGCAAATTGTTGGGGCCAACTCCGATTTGAGGGGAGGGGAATTAAACACACCTCTCAATGGGAGGAGTAGCAATGGTTGTGGACAGCTCTAATTTACACACTGTCCTATTAGCCCTTTAGGATAAATTCTTAGAAATGGAATTGCTAGCTCAAAAACTATTGCATGTTCTAAGTGTTGATACTTCTAAATGAATTGCCCAAGGGAAAATAATACCAACTGACACTCCACTAAGCATGTTTCTACACTTTTTGGCCATGATCTCGTGTTTCATGAGTTCGAGCCTGGCGTCAGGGTCTGTGCGAACAGCTCACAGCCTGGAGCCTGCTTCAGATTCTGTGTCTCCCTCTCTCTCTGCCCCTCCCCTGCTCATGCTCCGTCTCTCTCTTAAGAATTAAAAAAAAGAGTAACTCCTTCCAGATAACCATTTGTCTTCTTTCGTTCACGTGACAAAGCTGATGAATTCTCTTACAGAGACCCTGTTTTAGAAACTATCAGAGATGACTCCCTTACTGTCTACTGTAACTGCAACGTACTTAAGAGCAGGTTTCTCAATCTCAGCACTGTTGACACCTTGGGCCAGAAAACTCTTTGCTGTGGAGGTGGGGGTGGGGAGGGGGGCTGTGCTGTGCCCTGTAGGATGCTTAACAGCATCCCTGGCTTCTACTCACTAGATGCACTTTCCCAAGTTGTGACCATCAAAATGTCCCCTAATCGAGAAACAGTTGGGGGGCATTTTGGGCAAGAGTAAGCTACTCTGACATAAAGAAACCCAACCAAGATCCAGTGGCTTGGAAAAGACAGAATTTTATTTCTTATGTAACAGTCCCAATGTAGAGTCCAGGATGTGGCAACCATGCTCCCTGGGGTCACTCAGGGGCCCAGATTCCTCCAAGCATGGTGTCTCCCCCAGGGAGCTTTGTCATCGTCAGCAGAGGCAAGGCTGGGTTGCAACAAGAGGGAGCAGTGGGCAAAGGGAGAGCACTGTTTGCTGTCTCAAGGAGCACACACCGTATCTACTCACATTTATTTATTTTTTAAATGTTTATTTGGGGGGGAGGCAGAGAGAGAGAGGGACCAAGGATCTGAAGCAGGCTCTTGTTGACAACACTCACGAACTGTGAGCTCATGACCTGGGCCAAAATCAGACACTTAACCAACTGAGCCACCCAGGTGCCCCCCCCCACTCACGTTTAATTGGCAGTTACCTGGCCACACCTAACTGCAAGTGGGGCTGGGAAAAAGAGTCTGGTAAGGCACTGATGTGCCCAGCAGCCTTCTGGAAGTAGGTGAGTGCTATGGACTGAATATCCCCCCAAACTCATAGGATGACTCCTAGCCCACAGTGTGACTGTATTTGGAAAAGTAATTAAGAGGAGGAAGAGACGCCAGAGATCTCTCTCCACACCTCTGGTAGAAAGACTGGTGCCATCTGAGCCTCCCGGTCTGTGGTGTTTCGATATGGTAGCCAAGCTAACACAGTGAGAGGGTCTTTGCTCCACAGCACCAGTGTCTGACACAATCCTGCGAGGTGAAAGGTACAACACACCTGAGAAGGCAACAGTAAAAGGGTTTTAGTGATTTTTTTTTTTAAGATTTTATTTTTAAGTAACCTCTACACCCAATGTAGGGCTCGAACTCACAACCCCGAGATCAAGTCGCACACTCCACCAACTGTGAGCCAGCCAGGCACCCCAAGTCTTTTTGTTTTTTAATGGACAATCGCAAACACATTAAGAGTAGAGAGGACCTAAGAAGCTCTGTGTGCCCATCAGCCAGTGTCACCAACTCTCAACTTACAACCCATTTTATCTCACCTCTGTCTCCAAGCACACTTAGACCTGGAAGTGCATAACGTCGTCCATGAAGTGGATGTCCTGTGCCCACCTACAAGGCCTCCATGGTCTGGGGAAGAGGACTCACTGCTTCAGGACAGACCATGCTGAAAATCAGGCCCGAGACCTGACTCCCCCACCGTGGCAGAGCAGAAAGGAGACCGATGTCCAGAGCCAATGGTGCCCCTCTGCCCACCGCAGGGCTATGAGATCAGCACTGGATGCAAGAAGAGGCGGAAGTCACCCTGTGACCAAGAGGGAAAAGTAGAACTAAAATGTGGACCTGACCTTCAACATCACCTAGCAAAGGAAGCAGTTCTCAGCTGCCTAACTCTGAACTTCGAGTTATATGAGATAATGGAACATCCTGGTGATTTAAGCCACAGTGAGGCTGGGATTCTGACACGGGCAGTTAGAGTCATCCTGATATTTGAGAGGCGTGACATGTCCTTAGCGATGGAAGCAAAACTGTTTGCTGTATCTTAACAACATCACCGTGCTTGTGCCAGGTTAGCCGTTTCTGCAGTCAAAAGGGCACCCCCACCAGCATCCGGCACCCAAGACCCTCAACAGCCAGGCTCCTCCATTTCCACCGGCAGCCAGGAAGTCCCTGCATTCACGTTCCTCCCCGGCAGCCTGGTGAGCTCATCCTGCAGACGTAGCACAAGGCTACCCTGGGCCCTGCCGACCCCGCGAAGGTTCTCGTCCCCACTCTAATCCTTTTCACACTTTCGAAAGCAAGGAGATGGACATTTTAGAACAGGAGACACCAAACAAATGGATGTTACTTCCCCACCCTGAACATTAAGCACCAGCCTTTGTATCAGTGAGCTCCTCCTAGGCCATGCTGCAGTAACAAGGGATCCCAGGATCAAGGACAGGGAATCCCGCTGGCTTAACTCCTGCCGTGCCATCAGCTGCAGGGGCTGCAGGCCTTCTCTCTGGGATCAGCACGAACAAAGAGTCATAACCATGCAAAAACTCTTTTGGCACTGGGGGCAAAGAGGGGATGGATGAACCACACACCAGCTTTTAAAGCTTCTGCCTCAGAGTGTGCGTGTCATCTCTGATTACAGCAGCGTTGGAAGTCATACGCTGAAGATCGACATCGAGGAATGAGGCAAACGATTTGGAATGATGATATAATCTATCACCTTTTCCAGAACAGAAAACCAAATCAGGCAAAGGTCAGTTGGGGAAACACAAAGTTATTCCAGGTGTCTTGGGTAAGAGCGGCATCAGGGTCTTGTACAAACCCGAAGACCTGGGGGGAAAAGTCAGGGAGATCGCGACCGAGGACGTGGGTGGTGCGGAAGCCTCGGCAGTCTCCTGGGCTGCAGCAGGGAAGCCTGTGCTCCAGGAGGCTCGCTAGAAAATTCTACCTGCAACTGCCTCCGATCCTCAATCTCTAATCCAGTTATGGAGGCTATTCCGGGAAACGTGGCCCCCAGCCGATTACCACCCGAGCTTCTGTGTCCTGCTCCCCATGTGACGGCACCTGGGCAGGGCCCCCGGGAAGCGAGCAGGTGGCGAGGGCGGGATCCCGACGGTGGTACAGCGCCCTCACCAGGCGAGGCCGGCGGACTCCCCAGGAGCACAGGCTCACCTGAAGCACCCCAAACGGCCCGGGTGTCCCTAACATGACAACAGCACACAGGAGAGGGCGCTTTCCGGACGCCAGGCGCTCCTCTCCACCCTGAAGCTACCCGCCCCCCCTTGCCGTCGCCCCACGGCAGGAGTCGGGCACAAGGCGGCGGAACAGCTGCCCCCGTCCCTCTCCCGAGAGCCCGCCTGTGTCTTCTGAAGCGCACCCCGGGCCTCAGGAACAGCGACAACGCCACCGCTTCCCCGCGACTGTCGCGGAACTACACGGCCGCCACGGGACAGCTCAGTCCGTCCGCGGCACGGCCCGCAGCCCCGGGCCACAGCGGCCGCAGCCCGGGCCCGGAGACTGGGACTCCATCGGAAGGGGCAGTGTCCGACCAGAGCGCCTTCGCCCACCCCCGGGCCAGCAGCCAATCCCAGCGTGCGGCAGTGAAGACGGCCCACCTTAGTCAATCCCAGAGCGCGCGCGGGCGGCGCTCCGCTGACGCAGATATTTCAGCAGGCCCGCCACGCGCCGCGGCTACCGGTTCTTCCCAGCGCGCACTGCGACCGCGCCCCTTTCAGCCAATCACAGCACGCGCCGCGGACGCCCGCCAATGGGCGCTCTGAAAGGCGGGGCGGCCCGGGACCGCGGCGGGTGGCGGGAAGGCGCCGCGATGGCGGGCCGGCGCGGAGCCCTCATCGTGCTGGAGGGCGTGGATCGCGCGGGAAAGAGCACGCAGAGCCGCAAGCTGGTGGCCACGCTGTGCGCCTCGGGCCACCGTGCCGAGCTGCTCCGCTTCCCGGGTGGGTGTGGCGCCGGCGGGGCGGACGGTGCGCGGTCCCGCTCGGTCTGGTGTTTGTGCGGCTCCGTGGGTCTGTAGTGGGCGTACGACCCGGCGGCCCTCTCTAAAGCGGGGTCGTGACGTGGTCGTACACTCAGGAGACTGGTGTCGCGAGGTGACGACCCGATCTGTCACCCCCAGCAGTGTCCTGGCGCTGATGTGTAGTCCGTACCCCAGTGTCTGCTTTTGGTTTTCTGGATAGCTGTTTGCTCTCGGGGGGGGCGGTATGGGATATTTTTAGTTTGTAAAGTAAAACTTTTGATCTCCAAAGTGCTTACAAAAATTTCGTCAGTGCTTACGTTATCCAAAAACACCTTAAGGCCTACGAAATGGGTAGGGAAATGAGGGTAAAATGCTTTTTTGAATACCGTTCTAATCAGTCTGCAAATCTTATGAATACTTCTTTCGAGATAACTACTTTGTGCCCTCATTTCCTTTTCTTAAAGCATTTTTCGTCCCATCGGGTGTGCACGCTGCTGCCCTTTCTCAGGGAAGCTCCTTTGGCTTCAGGGGGAGGTGTGAACCTGTGTACACACGTGGTACCATAAAACAAAGTTCGACTTGAGTGTGGGACCGGAAGCTCAGCCCCAGCTATATTCTACTTCAGGTGGAGAGTCTGCCCTCACTTTTGTGTCACCCCCTCTTCTCTTTTTTTAGAAAGATCAACTGAAATTGGCAAACTTCTGAGTTCCTACTTGGAAAAGAAGAGCGAGGTGGAAGATCACTCGGTGCACCTGCTTTTCTCCGCGAACCGCTGGGAGCAAGTGTAAAAACAACCTTTGTGCCGCCCCTTCCTGGTGTGGTTCTTCCTTCTTGAGCCTGGGTGAACGGCAGCTCTTGATTCTGAAGGGTGTTGGCAGGAACGCCAGTAATGACACTTTTAAAAGTGTCAGGCTCGTCCCCCGTGACCCGAGGTCTTAGAGCTCCATAGTTCCCAAAGAGCACTGATTAGTGCTTTTCCTTCCTCCTGCCCTGCCACCTTTCTGTTATTAATAGACATTATTTAGGGTAGGTTTAGGTATACAGAAGAGCTGGTGAAAAGGTCAGTTCCTCCATACCCCCGTCCCTACCCCCTCCTCCATTTCTCATGTTATTGGTTAGATCAGCGAGTTAACTTGTTACAGTGGGTGAACTGATGTTGACACATTAGTAACTGAAGTTCACAGTTTACCTTCTCCCGCCCCTTTTGTTCTGCCTCCTCTTACTCAGCCTCTTCCCTCAACATGTAACTTTTACACAGTGCCTGTGGGGTATGCTTTTAGGTGCTTTTGTTTCCATTTACATACACCTGTGTTGTTGGGCTTGTTTTGTTTTCTAACATAAATAAATGGGATCCTCCCATACAAACCGCCTCCTAACTTGCTTCCTAATTCTGGCCTGCAGAGCTCTGACTTCCCTGTCGCTCTGGGGAGCTTTTCAGAAAGGCTACTCCACAGTAGATGCAGCTAGATGCCTGCTGATGGCTTTGCGCTGTCCCCCCTTATGAGCAAGCCTACGCTGCTTTCTTCTGGATCACCTGTGTCTTATTTGGAAAGCTCTTCCCACTCCAAGTATTAGAAGAAAGTGAGATCATTTTTATAAACTTTAATACATCTGGAATTCATGGACATAATTGGTCTGACTTTGCTTTTTGTGGCTTTGTAGAAAAATAAGTCCACTTAGAAATGAAAAATAATGCTGACTCCACTTCCTAGTGAGTGATCTTGTCCCTGGCACACAGGTCTGCGTGTGGCACCACTCCTCCTTCAGGTCATTCCAGCCACTACCATTTGCTCAGTCAGATGTGAAAGTCCTTGGGTGACCGGTCAGATGCCGGGTTCACATCTGGCACCATTGCCCACCAGTTGTGTGACCTTGGTCCTGCGCAGCCCCTCTCAGCCACAGCTGCCTCATCAGCATCGTGGCTGTGGTGGCCCCTCTTGTAGATCCAGGTGAGGATCAAGTACAGCTGGGCGGCAGGCCTGGGAATGAGTGCCCGGTTAACCTGAGCTGTTCTGAAGCACTTCTGTGAAGAAACTGCTGATTTCCTCCAGCCCTTTAATTGTCCATCTTTTTGCTCTGCTTCTTAATGGACTCAATTGCTGATTCCCAGAGATACTTGTCTTCTGGCTTCTGTACAGTCCGGGGGCACAGACTGGGTGGCACTGCCCTCACAGAATGGGGGCAGCACCCTGCACTTCCTTCCCCATCTCTGCCAAAACCCACCAGTCCTCCAGGGGCACCTTCCCACTCCATGCAGGAATTCATTCCTGGAAATTAGGGATTTCTTTTACTTCCCATAGCAATTTAGCCATTTTCTACTCCCTTCTGTGCCTGTCTACCTGAGATCTCAGGGCTGGGGGCTGACTAGCCATCATCCGGTCAAGGACACCCTTGGCCACCTGTCCATCCTCGTCCTCATCCTTCAGGCTCGAGGCCACAAGCATCATCGCATCTCCTCCTGGCCTCATCTGCTCCTTTGCCCTCCTGGGTTCTTCTTTTCAGCAGGGCAGCCTGGCCCCTCTGCACCCCCACCCAGACAGCCCCAAGCCTCCCTTTGCTCATCTGTCTTTGTCACTTGTGTCTGTGGTGCTTTAGCGGACTTGTCTTTTCTACGTTGGGCTTTGCCAGGAACGCTCCTATGGCATCTTCTAAAGAGAAGATCCAGGAGTGCCTGGGTGGCTCAGTCGGTTGGGCGACCAACTTCAGCTCAGGTCGTGATCTCATGGTCTATGGGTTCAAGCCCCGTGTCAGGCTCTGTGCTGACAGCTCAGAGCCTGGAGCCTGCTTCGGGTTCTGTGTCTCCCTCTCTCTCTTCTTCTCCCCCCTCTGTGTTCTATCAAAAATAAATAAACATGGGGCACCTGGGTGGCTCAGTCGGTTAAGCGTCTGACTTCGGCTCAGGTCATGATCTCACGGTCCGTGAGTTCGAGCCCTGCGTTGGGCTCTGTGCTGACAGCTCGGAGCCTGGAGCCTGTTTCAGATTCTGTGTCTCCCTCTCTCTCCGCCCCTCCCCTGTTCATGCTCTGTCTCTCTCTGTCTCAAAAATAAATAAACGTTAAAAAAAAATTTTTTTAAGTAAATAAATAAACATAAAAGATTTTTTTTAAAGCGAAGATCCAGATCTTTTCTGAACAAGAATAAAGTTACAAATCACTGCCCAGTAATCCCTTCATTGCATGGGTTTCTGAACTGGTGAGTTACATTCTCTGGACCTGTGAAGCCAGGACCGTGGTTCAGAAGCACTCTGTTTTTTAGGCCATTAATTAAGAAGAAGTTGAGCCAAGGCATCACCCTCGTTGTTGACAGATACGCATTTTCTGGTGTCGCCTTCACCAGTGCCAAGGAGGTGAGTGTCTCCTGGCCCCCAGTGTGATCGTGGCAGGTACAGACTCCGTGTGTTCATAAAATGCTTTCTAGGACTGCTAGGGTCCCTCTCTTTGCTGGGTTAGGTGGCTCTTTATCGGGAGGAAGAGCACCCAGATTGTTGTCACAACTCTGTGTTGCTCGGATAGCATATTAGCGCCTCCATTCCATGGTGGGTGTCTGGGTGTTTTCTATTAATTTTCCTCCCCACCCCCCCCCCAGTGCCATGTACTTGTCGTTCTACGGGGAGAACGGCAGTGACCATGCTGCCCATTTGTTCTGCTTTTTATTTAGAAATGTTCACATAAGCACCAGCAGAGAAGACGATAACCAGCAGCACCATCGCCTGCCTCAGAACCTTCTGGTCTCTGAGCTGACCCACCGGGCACGTCACTAGCTCCTTGGTGAACATTTCAGTTCACATCCCAAAATAACTTCTCACTAACATAATGTCACCTTAGCAAAGAGGAGCCCTTTCCTGATGCCATCATTCAGTCACGTGCTCAGTCGCCAGTTCTTTCGGGAACTGCTTGATTGGTCTTGTGTTTTCACACATAGATTGAATCAGAATCCCTTTCAGGGCCGTACTTGAAGTGAGATCCCTTTGCTGTCTCAGACACACATTAGCTTGTTTTTCCCCCTTTGTTAGGAATTTTGAAACCAAAAATTCGACCCCGTCATGGCTTCTTTCTCTAACTGTTGGGTTCTCTGTTGCCAGAATTTTTCCCTGGACTGGTGCAAGCAGCCGGACGTGGGCCTCCCGAAGCCGGACCTCGTGGTGTTCCTTCAGTTACGGCTGGCAGAGGCCGCCACCCGGGGAGAGTTTGGCCGTGAACGCTATGAGAATGGGAACTTCCAGGAGCGGGCGCTGCGTCGCTTCCATCAGCTGATGGCGGATAAGACTCTGAACTGGAAGGTGAGGGTGTCTCCCGGTGTCGCCGCCAGAAAGCACCTCAGTCCTGCTGCTGAGCCGAGACACCTGGCGGGCCTGGGGCTCCTCCAGGGCTTCTGTGCACAGCAGACCCCGGTCCTTTGTGGGTTGTGCACAACTAGGGAATTTGGTGCCTGGTGGGTGAGTCGGGGAGAGTTTACTAGATGGCAGCTCCCAGAGTGCAGTCCCGTGTGGTCAGGGCTCCTCTGTTGGCATCATGCCACCCACAAGTCACACCTGGCTTCGCCTTGTTTTTTTTTTTTTATTCTGGGTTTTGTTTTAATTTTTGTTTTTTAATGATTATTTTTGAGAGGGAGAGAGAGGGAGACACAGAATCCGAAGCAGGCTCTAGGCTCTGAGCTGTCAGCACAGAGCCCGACGCGGGGCTCGAACTCACAAGCTATAAGATCGTGACTTGGGCCGAAGTCAGACGCTCAGCTGACTTTGCATTTATGCGATCTTTGCATTTATGCGTCTCTTCCTGCTTTTTGTTTGTTTAGATTCCACGTACACGTGAAATCATACGGTGTCTGTCTCTGGCTTACTTCACTTAGCCTGCCACCCCCTGGGCTCACCTGTGTCCTTGCATACGGCGGGAGCTCCTTCCGCCCTTCGGCTGAGCAATGTCCCACTGTGTGCGTACCGGTGACGTTCACCTCCAGGGTGCTTGCCGGGCCCCACTGCGAGGGGACTCTCCGTCTGTAACTAATGCGTGTTTTGTGATGAGATTCTTCAAAACCACCAAAGAGTCTCATCGCTCATCACGTTTTCAGTTCACCTTTACGTCTATATCTGAACAGACCCATGTTTTCCTGCTTTACCACCAGCAGTCTGTTCCACCGAGGTCTGGCCCACGGGACCCCCCTCCCCACGGCTCCTGTTACACTTCTGCTCCCCAGCACGTGAACATTTTCTGGATTTGTCCTATATTTTTCCAGCCCAGCTCTAGAATCGGTTGCCTCCCCAGGTGTCCCTGGTTGCTTTTTGTGGCGAAAGGTATTTCTAGATCCGTGTCCAGGGACCCAGGGCGCTTGTTGATGCTGTGCTGTCTGTTCCCAGGCCCTCAGAGGACTAGAGATGTAGAAGTTTCTGTGTGATGTGCCACGTGTGAGTTTATACAGTGTGTGTATGTGTGTGTGTGTGGTACACGTGTGTGGTTTTCCCGTGTGTGTTTATACATGTGTGGTACGCCTGTGTGTGTTTACATGTATGGGGGGGTACACCCGTGTGCGAGCTCATACGTGTGTGAGACATGCCCGTATGCCAGTTCACACCTGGCATGCAGGGTGCAGAATGCAGTCTGGAAGGCCTTCAGGAGGGTGTCACCGGTGTGGGCTCTCGGGCTGTGTAGGAGGTCATTCCGACTCCTGCAACCAGACCTCACGAAATCGTTCCACAGCCGAGTGGGTCTGTGCTCCCAGGAGCCCGGCTGTGTCAGGACAAAACCGTCTCCCCAGGCCTGACTTCTTGCAGAACTTGCCCGAGTTCCGCTCAGCGACCGGGCAGGGCTGCGGCCGGGCGGGCCCTGCAATCCCTGCGCGTGCTCTGAGCTGGACTGGTCGGGGTGGGGAGGCGAGGGGAGGGGGCTGATGGGGAGCAGGACTGGGTGTTTCTCCTGTGTCGGGGCCACGGGAGGAGTGCGGGACGCCTTGGTCCTCAGGACACGAGCAAAGCCACGACCAGAGGTCAGAGGGGAGGGTGAAGGACCCCGGCGGCGTGGGGTGCCCCTCCGGAGCCCAGCCCCGCCTAGAGTCCCCGCGCGCAGCGAGAACGGCGAGAAGCATTAACCGTCCTCTCTCTCCCTGCCTCCCCTGTGGGAACAGATGGTCGACGCCTCCAAAAGCATCGAAGATGTCCACAAGGAGATCCACGCCCTCTCCGTGGACACCATCCGGGCCGTCACGCAGAGGCCGTTGGGGGAGCTGTGGAAGTAGACGCGCAGCGCCCCTCGTCGGTGGCCCCTCGGGGCGGAGCTGCCGGGGAGGTGGGCGACCCGACGCCGTGCGCATGCGTGGACCAGCGCCGGCAGCCGCAGGCCAGCCCGTCGTGAGGTGGCGGGGCGCAGAGACCCCGTGCGCGCAGTCTTCCTCCGCCCGCTTTTACCCCGAGATCCCAGTAAATTACTGTTTTCTCTTCCGGAGGGACCGCATCTGCGCGGTTTCATTGAAACGGCAGTCAGCTGAAACTCTCCTGAATCTTTTCTAGGAACTAATAAAAATGATTTGGGGAACGTCCTGCGGGGCAGTCGTCTCTTTAGCAGCCGTGGGCGTGAGGGAGAGGCGGTCGTAGCGGGCCAGCCCCGGCTGGGCCTTCGGGATTCCTGCCCGGCGTTGCCGGCAGCCACCGCTGGGCCGTGAGCACCTGCGTGCCGGCCCGTCGTAAGCTGCTGTGCGTGGTCTGAGGGCACGAAGAGAATCGGGGCTGGGGGCAGTGCAGCGGGGGCCCCCATCCAGAGGGACTGCGGCCGAGGTGTGGTATCTGGGTGACCACTACGTTGTAAGAGGTGACGAGAGGAGCCTGGGCAGCACCTGGCGGTGGCCTCAAGGGTCCTGCGCAGCGGCAGCACCCAGGGCCACACTTGCCTGTGCTGGGCAGGGTCGTGCTTGTCTGGGTTCTCGTCTGTGGTCACCGAGCCGGGGGCGCAGGCCCGGATGTGCCCAAGGCAGCCCGGCCCTGCGTCCTGGTCCTCAGGGGGCATCTCAAAGGGGACGGAGGAAATGATGGGTTCTGTGTCCTTTGGTTGCTGAGGGGCCTGGGGACAGCACGGTGTCAGCCTCAGGCCTCTGTCCATTAGAAGGTGCTGGTTCTGTCCACTCAGACCGCACCGCACCCTTGAGGTCACCATTGGGTAACAAGAGCTGTCCGGAACGGGGATAGACTGTGGAGTGCCGGGTGTCCCCCCGCGCCCCCCAGTGGTGGCCTGGCCTCACCATTGTTAGCTGCCTTTGTGCTCTTTGACAGAATCGAGGCCTCATGCCCTGTGATGAAAACAGTCGCTGCCCCCCCCAACTGGGGGCCCCTGGGTGGTCAGTCCGTTGAGCATCCAACTCTTGGTTTTGGCCATCATCGCACAGTTGGTGGGATCGAGCCCTGTGTTGGGCTCTGTGCTGACAGCATGGAGCCTGCTTGGGATTCTCTCTCTCTCTCTCTCTCTCTCTCTCTCTCTCTCCCTCTCCGCCCCTCCCCAACTTGCTTGCACATGCACACTTTCTCTCAAAATAAGTAATAGTAGACTTAAGAAGCTCCCAAACCAGCATCCCATGTGCCTCCCGTTGCCGTGGGGCAGGCCAGGGTGACTGACACCTAGTGAGAGGTGGGGACTGTCGGGCAGGCGGAGTGGGTGGTGGGTGGAGGCTGTGTCCGGAACACCCAGGCCACGATGTCGGCTGAGAGGACCTCTCAGCTGCAGACAGCTGCACCCCAGGCTAGAACTCAAGCCTTGGGGAGCCACCTGCTCAGCGCCGGGCCGTGGTGGGGTTGGAGGTGGACAGGAATTCGGGAAGAGAAGGGCTGGAGTGGAGACAGAAATGGTCTGACAGATTCCAACTTTCTCCAGGAAATACGGTGGGTCTTCAAACATCTGGCCAGGTGGCAGGGGCAGGCCTGACCAAGGAGGGGTGGGTGGGGGAGACAGGGTCCAGAGCACCCTTCTCTCCGGTGGTTTCCGGTCTCTCCCTAAAGACAACTGTCAGGTGCTGGGTGGGGCACCCGCATGGCAAGGGAACTGGAGAAAGCCCACGGTGCTGTCACAGGGTCTCTGGTGGGGAGGCGGCAGTCCTGGTCAGGGGAGTGGGCGGCAGCAGGAGGGCTCAGAGGGCGCTCCCTCGCTGGCACTCAGGGTGGAGGGAGGGCCCCACCCCGGGGAGCACAGGTGGCTTCTGGGAGACGGAAGGAGGTGGGCCAGCATGGGCCCGGGCCTCCAGCCAGAAGCAGCCTTGCAGAAGCCTTCTCAGGGCCCATGGGAAGAAGGCGGCTGCTGCTTCGACTGTTCCAGCTCAAGCTACTCTGGGTGTCCCCTAGAGGCCGTGGCGCAGGCTCCCGGACTTCCTCACCTGGGGAGTTTTGTCTGCCTTCATCCCCTGGCAGCTGCCGTGGATGGCAGATGGGGGCGCTGTGTGACTCGTGCCGAGGTGACCGGACGAGGCCAGTGGGCTCAGCCCACCTGGAAGGACACTGCTTTCAGAAATCAAACCAAGGATGGGGTGCCTGGGTGGCTCAGCCGGTTAAGCGGCCGACTTCGGCTCAGGTCATGATCTTGCATTGCCGTTTTTGAGTTCAAGCCCCACATCAGGCTCTGTGCTGACAGCTCAGAGCCTGGAGCTGCTTCAGAGTCTGTGTCTCCGTCTCTCTCTGCTCCTCCCCCACTCACACTGTCTCTCTCTCAAAAATAAAGTAAACATTAAGAATCAAACCAAGGCTAACACCACGCGCGAGACACTCTCCACAGCCTCTTGTCGGAGGAGGAGTCGCTGTGCGTCGTCCTAAAATCGAGTTCCTTGTCTTTCACTCTGGGGACCACGAGGCCAAGGGCAGCATCACAGCCCATGAGCTGGCGGGGGCAGGACGGGCTCCTCGTGCGCCGCTCTGGGGACGAGAGCTGCCCACACCTGCCGGCTACCAGAGCCCCACCCCGAGGATCTTTCTGTGGCATCGTGAGCCCAGGAAATGCTCTCATCACAGCACCTAGACCTCCAGTAGAAATCAAGACACAGACAACAAAGTGTTTTCTACTGAAACGGTTATTATTTGCCATTAAGAATTGCAAACTACGCTACGAGGAATGAACATTTTCTTCAGTAAGCCTTTTTCAAAACACACGAAACAAAGCTCCCCGTGGGTCAGGCCATCGCCCGCGCCCCCGGTTCGTACCGACGGCAGGGCTGCGGCAGCGCCCCGCGCCCCCAGCCCGCGGCAGCGGCGGCACATGTGTGGTCCAGAGGGTTGCAGCCAGCCCTCCCGGCTCCCCAGGCTCTACCTCACGGATGGGGCGCAGGACAGACGGCCCACACAAGCAGGGACACGGAGCCCTGGCGACACGTCCTGGCAAGCCCCGGCGGGCCCGGCGCAGTCTGGGCCCGGAACACGGGGGCTGAAGGCTGCAGGTGCTGACGTTAGAGCCGAGAAGGGTCTGGAGATGTCTCCAACTGGTGCAGAAGGATGGGGCGCCAGTCTCGCACCATCAAGCCTTTATCCTCTGGCCCCAAACCACCTAAAACCTCACCACGAGGCAACCCCGAGAAGGACAGGGAGCCGGAGGAAGGGCCTGGGGGCCCCAGGGCAGCCCCCTCCCCACCCCCCGACCCAGATCCGACCCAGGGGAAGCCGGAGACGGGAAAGCAGCAGCACGGCGGGGGGGGGAGGGGGGTCTTCGACGCCAGGACCCACAGAGGAGACGTGAGGAAGGCACGCCCGCATGACCTGCAGCTCCGAGGCGTGTCCCTGTCCTAGCGAGTCACATGCACGGTGACATCTTTGGATTTCCACCACGCCCCACCACTCTGCTACTTTTCCTCCCAAATCAAGGAGAAGCCTTGCCGTTGACTCTTCCGGCCCGGTTTCCCCCCGAGGTAGCCCTTGAGAAAGCACGGTGGCAGGGCGGAGGCCGCGGGGCAGGCAGGGGCCGAGGCTGAGTCCACAGGCGTCCCGCCGCACACGCCTGCCCTGCAGGTCTTCCGAGGCGGACAGGACAGAAATTCACGTCCTTGTGACTTCAAACAGGATTTTAATTCCAAAGCAAACCCAGAACCGAGTGCCCAGGAGGAAGCAAGGCAGAGGCGACGCACCAGCGCGGGGCCGGCAGTGTGGCAGGGAGAGCTCTCGCGAGTGTGACGGGCCCTGCTCTCGGGGGCTCCCGGCCCAGCCGCGCTGGGCTTCCCTCGGTGGCTCCTGGCTTGCGCCTTGTCGCCCAGACAGACCCTCTGGGCCCGAGCAGCAGCAGGGCTCACGGGGGGGCTCCGTGTGAGGGCAGAGGCGGCACGGGGCGCGGGCGCTCAGCGGACGGGCAGGCTGGATGGATGAAATGCGGCGGCACCAAGCGCCCCAGGGCAGGTCTGGGCTCTCGAAGGTGCCCCCAGTGAGGGCCAGTGGAAACCGTCCCCCAGCTCCGGGATTTTCAAAGAGACAGGATTTCGAAGTCTTCATCTTCTGAGTCAAAGAATCTTTCCAGTCGCTCTACGTCAGAAGAATCTAGGAGAAACGAGCCAACGCCTCATCAGGTGCCTGGCGTGGGACACCTGGGGCGTGGCGACGAAGCGACCAGCGCCTGTGTGCGCACCGCCTGCCGCACCCTGCCTCTGGCCGGTTTGCCCTCGGTGCAGCAGGAGCCCAGAGGACACCGGGCCGCTGCGGGTCTTGGCCGGCCCGGAGCCTCAACCAGGGGAGGGCGGGCCAGAGTCCCTGAGGCTCATCTGAGGAGAACACGCTTCTCGTTGGAGCAGAGAGAGAGGCTGGGGGCTGGGTGGGCAGGGATTCCCGTCCCGGGGTTTGGGGGGGGTGGGGGGCGGGCAGCACTCCCTTCTGGGTTCTGTCAGGCAGTGGACTCCATCATCAGCCTCCAGGATCTTCTCAGAGGGACAAGGACACGAGCCCCGTCATTGTCACGGAGACAGACAGCTTCAGGAACCGGATGTGCTCCCGGCCTTCCTGCCGAGGCCGGGTTTTCGGTACGCTGCAGGCTGACTGATGTCGGAGATGCGGAGGGCCTGAGCGAGGGAGGCGGCCTGGGCCTAGAGCCCGTGAGCAGCAGGAAACGGGCGTCCAGCTGCGGCCTGCCGTCCCAGAGCTGGCGCCGTGCCGTCTCGGAGACACAGCGTGTCCCGGCTCTGACGGAACCCAGGGGCCGCGTGAGCACCCCCGGGCACTGCGCGTGAGGCGAGGGACAGCCCGCTTGGGGCAGGGGACGGGCTGCCGGGCAGCACCCCTGGTCCCACACACACCACAAGCGGTCACATCTGGGGTCATACAAATCTTTTTTTTTTTTTTTAAATGATTTTTAACGTTTATTTATTTTTGGGACAGAGAGAGACAGAGCATGAACAGGGGAGGGGCAGAGAGAGAGGGAGACACAGAATCGGAAATAGGCTCCAGGCTCTGAGCCATCAGCCCAGAGCCCGACGCGGGGCTCGAACTCACGGACCGCGAGATCGTGACCTGGCTGAAGTCGGACGCTTAACCGACTGCGCCACCCAGGCGCCCCTAGGGTCATACAAATCTTAAAGGCCAAAGGCAACCGGAGAAGCAGAGAGACGGGGACAGAACGTCACACAGACCACAGGACGGCGCACCTGACACGTGGCCCCGTGGCCCCCCACACTCACCTAAGGACAGGTTCAGGACGTCGGGGCAGGCCAGGTGGGAAGGCTGCTGTTCCACCAGCTCGAACATGGGCAGGGCGCCCCCGAGCAGCGACAGCTGTCAGCAGACACGGCCGGCCGTCAGACACGGCCCCAGCGCCCCCGCTCACCAGGCAGAGGGAACTGGGGACAAGAAAGGGGCGGCAGCCTCCGCACAAGAGGCTCTCGACCCTCTGCTGAGGCAGGTGCTGCCGCCCCTCAGGCATCCACGTGTCATCAGGTCTCCGGCCACACGGGGGGCGGCAAGCGTGAGGCTGGCAAGCAGCCTCGGGGGCAAATCCCACTTACCGCCTCCCTTCACCGACACGACAGCGGCGAGCCAGAAACCGAGGCGCACGAGCAAGGTCCGAGGCCGACGCCACAGCCACGACCACGCGAGGGCCACGGCACGCTGCGAGGTGGGACCCCAAACCGGAGACGGCCTTCCCCCCTGCCCCACAGGCGGGGGACCCGCTACCCACCTTTCTGACGCGCCGGCACCAGTCGTCAAAGTCCTCCTCGGTCTGACAGAAAAACCCCTGCAAGAGAAACAACGGTGAGCAGCACACGGCAAGGCGCGAGAGCGGGGCCCCCTCAGACGCCGTGTGGACCGCGAAGTGGCGTCCACCCTCCTCTGGAGGCTCTGCCCCAACTGACCAGACACAGAGGCCGTGCACATTTTAACGGCCTGGCCGGCAGCAAAGGCCCCTGGGACCCACCACGTGCGGCCCAAGTGGGCCTCCCCCACCCAGCGGCACCTCGACGCGGGGAGCCCTGGGTCCCACGGAGCCAGTGAGGACGGCGCACTGTTACAGCCACGTGCACAGAGCGCCAACCCTGCTGACGAGTTACGAGAAACTCCAGGCGCCAGCAGAATCACAGGTTTTTACCACGAACAGGAGCACGGGCAGCACCCTGCAGGGAAACGGTCTAGTTTCTCCTAAGGAGCCCACATGCAGCACCCTTCCTATCAGACGAGGACACGGCGTCCACGGAGCTGGAGCTGGCTGTCCAGGTGGGTCGGGTACCAAGCACCTTGCGCAGCTGCGTACTTCGCGCTAGCCAGACGGGAACTCAACCCTCCACGCTCCAGCCACGTCCTGCCACCCTCAGGCATCCTCCCCGGGGCCACCAACCTCAGGACATGACACAAGACCCACAGACCCTGCGTCCAGATGTCTGTTTCAGGACCGATCTGCCTCATCTGTGACTCAATCACCCCCCGAGGGACATCATTACTTGCAGGCATCTTGGGCCTCGTTCCCCATCAAGTACATTTTGAGGGCAGGTAAGTTCAGAGAAATCACCACCCCAGATCCCAGCCTTGGAATCAAGAGAGAAGGAAACTGATTCTTAAGGACGATCTCACAGGCACAGAAGTCAAGAAACTTAAAAGTCAACCCAAAAAGCCCACAGAGGTGGTGCAGGGCAATGGGCTGGGCAGGCCGCCGCTGCCGCCGCTGTGTTACGGGGGCTCACTCACTCTCACTGCGCTCTGGCTCACACCAAGGCCGTGAGGGCCGCGCAGGGCCACGCAGGATGACGGCCTCTGGCGGGTGTGAGTAGCTCATGGACACCGTTAACCCTTTTGTGCCCTTTGCATTCTAAACCAACACGTTGGGGAAAAAAACAAAAATCACGAGAATCTGAAGCCTTTCCGAAACTTCCATTCTAAAACAGCGGGACTGAGCACAGGACGACTCATAACACCAGCCCACGTGGCCGGAGAAGGCGGGACGGGGTGGGGGCGCACCACGGCAATGGATGGGTCGAGCTCCCTGACGCCCATCCTGCTCGGAGGGTGCTGGCAGTGGAAGCTCTCGTCCGGGATGAAGCAGCTGTCCGCAAACTCCACCGCGGGCTGTGTCGTGTGCGGGTCCAGGTAGATGAGCTCCTCGCCTGCGTCAGAGGACAGCAGTCAGCAGACGGGGAGCGGCCCGGGGTCCCATTTCAGACCCGCTGCACCGAGACCCACCTGGCTGGGTGTATCAGGCTGGGAGAGCCGGTGGGCCGCAGACGGGTCGGGAACCAGCCCACTGGGGAGGCCGGCACCGGCCAAGAGGGGACACAGACCACCCGCGGGAACGGGACACCCGGCTCGAGCCGACGCCCTAAGCGTCTTCCTCAGCTTCGGGCCTGCCTGAGCATCCCGCACACCCACCACTCACCGACGTAGCCGATGAAGTAATGGGCGCTGTTGGGCTTGCCTCCGATCACGCCCAGGGACTGGGGCATCATGAAGCAGTGCTGCGGGACACAGGGGAGGCGGGGCGGCTCAGCATGCTGTGCGGCAGCACAAGCCACGCGACCGCCAGCCTGTGTGTCCAGGGGGCAGCCCCTTCCCTGCCGGCCCCAGGCCCGAGGGCGGGACGCGGGAAGGAGAGCCAGAAGACGTGGTCCCACAGAGCTTAGCCACGAAGGAATCCGCGGTCGCGTCCAGGGAAGCTCTGTGGGGGCAGTGGGCCTGCGGAAGGGGGACGCGGGCGCAGGGAGGAGGTACGGACTGGGCTCGGTGGCCCGTACACAGGGCAGACAGGCGTGGGGGGGGGGGGGAGCGGTGCCCCGAGGCTGGGTGCTGGCGGAGACCGGAGGCAGGGGGAGCAGGGGAGCAGAGGCGCAGCGGCCAGTGGAGAGGCGGTCAGGACTCCCTGCCGGGAGTGGGGCCAGCAGTCCACAGGGTGCCAGCATGGTCACGACAGCAGGGCTTTAGCAACAAGCGGCATCTCGGGCCCCCTGCTGGTGGGCGAGAAGACGCCGGCCCCCACCCACCTTCAGAGTCTCCACGTAGGCCTCGTTGATGTCCGTGAGCCCCAGGCGCAGGGGGATGAGAAGCACCAGGGGTCTCCACGGTGCCAGCCTGTTGCTGACCTCGGCTCCCGCGGGGAAGCCGTTACAGTGCCGGCCGGGATCCGCAGGAAGCGCGGCGGCCCCCACGCACGGAAGACCGCCCCTGCACAACCTTCCTGAAAGATGGAGACGGGCTTTCGAGGGCCGAACAGGGGCAGGCGGACGGTAACCCGACAAAAACAAGTACACAATCCTCTGGTCTTAGGAAAAGGGGATAAAAAGCCAAGGGCTTAAACACAATTCAAACTTGGAAAATACGATGATTAATCCTGCCACCCACAGAGAAAAAAACAGAATCAAACGTTTTCTATGCACGTCCGATAGACAGTTGTTACTGTGAAGTAAAGTGTCCCGTGAAACCGTACAAGCAAACACAGCCGTGCGCCCAGCGACGACACGGGTCCGTGGAGGCACGGGGCCCCTCAGCAACGAGATGCTTTCCCTCCCTCATGAACGCTGCTATCTGCCGTCTACACCTGCTGGTGATCCCTAACCGACGTGCTAACAAGGGGGCTGGCTGGTCGTGTGGACGGGGATGCTCCAGCAGCACCCGGTCAGTGGTTTCTGAACACCTTTCCCCACTACACGGAACCAGGGCTCCTCAGGGAAACCACCGACCCCAGGCCTGGGGCAGAGAGAGTGCAAGATGAGCCTGAATCTAGTTAACGCCCAAATGGAGGACTGCACGATGACGATGACAGAGCACGTCAGAAAACAGCACGAACCTGAAGGGGTGTCCACTCACCGTACTTGGAACAATGAGTAAGGACCATAACGTGTAATGCATAACCCGCTGAATAAAAAGAGAATCCACAAGTCCAGTGACTCACAAAGTTTCCAAATCGAAATAAGGAGAAAGGGGCACCTGGGTGGCTCAGTTAAATGAGGAGAAAGAAGGCAGAGAGGGCTCTTCTCGAGAAGGCCAGCCAGTGAGCCGGCCGGGGAACGTGGAGGAAGGACGGTTACAGAGCCACCGTTCCAGGCAAAAATCCTCAGAGCACACTCTGCATCACCCTCAGATCTCAGCGATCGCAGAAGCAGAGACGCGGCCAAGCAGGTGCCCTGAGGAAGCACCGCTGCTGGGCAGAACCTCCACGGCGGCGCTCTACTGGTGGCCCCGGGGTCTGCTTGTGGGCAAATGTTTACCCAGATCCGAGTGGGAGGAAGCGAATACACTGAGTGTGGGGCGCTGTACCAAACCGGCCCGGGTTCTTCAACAGGTCAGTGCTAGCAAAACCCAGGAAAATAAACCAAGGGGGCAAACCGTCAGATCAGAGGAGACCGCGAGGCCCCCGGACCACAGGCCAGGGCTGCGGAGCGGCGGGAAAGTGGGTGTGCCAGAGCACCCCGACTGGGGATGCAGGAGGGAGGTTGATGGCTGAACGAACCCGGGATTGGAATTTCTCAAAACGCGTAGTTGGGGCGTCGGGTGGCTCAGTCAGTTAAGCGTCCGATTCTTGACTTCGGCTCAGGTCATGATCCCAGGGACTCTGCACTGAACGCAGAGGGAGCCTGCTTGGGACTTTTTCCCTCCCTCTCTGCCCCTCCCCTGCTGGTGCTCATGCTGTCTCTTACTTTAAAAATACATACTTGGAAGATGAAAGAACGGGTGAGGAAGGGATTCAACTTTCTTTTCATCTCTGGCTAATCCTTGTTTAATGTTGCAGTTTATTGTAAGAAACACGTATTTGGTTTTCTAGCAGAGCTCCTAAAACCCTTTAATTTTCCTAAGTGATGAGGCCCACACAGGTGCCTTTCGTTGTACGAATGAGGCGACTTCCCCAAAGCTTCTACGGGTGGGCTGGAACTTCCAGTCCCACACCTGACCTCTGGGGAGAGGGGCTGGGGCGGAATCGATCCCCAACGGCCAATGATTCCATCAGCCGTGCCTGTGTAACAAAGCCTGTGTAGAGACCCAAAAGGACCGGGTTCGGTGAGCTTCTGGGTGGGTGAGCACGTGGAGATTCGGGCAGCGTGGTGCCCCCGGAGAGGGCACGGAGGCTCCACACCCCTTCCAGCCGGCTGTTCCTGAGCTGCGTCCCTTCCAACACTCCGGGAATCTACTAAGTGAGTTCTGAGAGACGCTCAAGCAAGTTCACCGAACCCGAAGAAGGGGTGGTCAGAACCTCCCATCTACAGCTCAGAAGCACAGGCCACAAGCTGGTCTTGGCGCTGGGGTCTGAAGGAGGGGCATCGTCTTGTGGAACCGAGCCCTCGGCCCACAGGGTCTGACGCTGCCTCAACTCAGTGTCCAACTGGGTTACAACGTAGCATAGTTACACCCAGCTGGTGTCGCAGAACTGCTTGGTGTGGGGGGTGCAAGCCCATGTAACAGAACTGATGTCAGAATCTTACCATCTAATTTCTGAAAGCAGATTTCTGGGCTTTTCCCATTTTCTTTTTTTATTTTACAGAGACTGCAAGTGCGGGAGCGGAAGAAAGAAAGAAAGAAAGAGAGAGAGAGAGAGAGAGAGAGAGAGAGAGAGAGAGAGAGAGAGGGACGGAGGGAGGGAGGGAGGGAGAGAGAACAGAAGATCTGGCAGGCTCTGCGCTCACAGCACTGAGTTCAACATGGGGCTCGAACTCGTGAACCTTGAGATCGTGACCTGAGCCAAAGTCAGGTCATGACGAAACAGAGCCACCCACGTGCCCCTTCCCATTTTCTCTTGATAAAGTTACCTGGTGATGTGTTATTGCTATTTTGAAAAAGCCAGCTCCAGAATTTATTAGTTCTACAATTCCTTCTTTTAAATCATTAATCATCAATTGGTCTTTATGAATACCACTCTTCCTGGATTTCTTCAGCTAATTTTGTTGTTCTTTCCCTAACTTCTTGAGTATATGCTCGCTTTGTGTGTTTTCACTTTTTAGTATCTGGCAAGCAGTACTGCAGATACAGGCTCTTCCTGAGTTTACAATGCATCAGATTCTGATACGGAGCCTGTAAACTTCACTTCTTTTGATCCAAAAGCTAAGGCCGGTTTCAAATTTCTAGGTAGTATTGTGTCTTCTATTTAGTCTCCATTAGTTTATACACACGGACACTTCAAAAAGGTATGTTCTGTGGCCAGAATCTAGAGTTCAATGTGTAGCCGCTAACCTCTCTTACAGTGTGATCGGGCCGCTCCATGACTCCACGTTCCGTATATTCAACCTGTCACCTAGTCTGTTTACTGTTCTGTGACACTTTCCTGGTTCACTGCATCTTCATCACTAGCACAGAATCTCACGTGGATGGGCTCAAGAGAGGACGGGAGCAGAGCCTGTCACTGCTGCACTCTGGGGACCCACCAAGGCTGCATGTGGCCCAAACACTGCAAACGTCCTGCTGTTAACGAACAACGGGTTTTCGTTTGTACCAGGCACCCACTGGCAATTCTGTCGTGCTGCTCTAACACCCTTACCATGTAAAAGCCCCCTGTGTTTCTATCAGTGACAACAGCTGAACACCGCCTGGGCCCCCAGCTCACAAGCCAGGCCACTGCCTCGGGATGCTGACCTGTCTCCGCCAGCATCTCCTGTGGCAGAAAGGAGACAGCCAGGCCAGTAGGATCACCTTTCTTCAAAGGCAGCTTATTATCATCGTCAATTAGGTGCTTATAAAAGTGTCTCTTTTATCTCTGACAGCTTGGAAGTGTCACCAGGAACAAGCATATCTGAACAACTCTTGGTTAAAAAGTCGGAGGTCTCCGATTCTACAGATAACACCTGCTCTGGAGCGAGGAAGCTTTCCTCCCGTTCCTTCACGGCCACCTGTCCTTGCCTCCTGAAAATTCTATCCACAGCCACCTCTGTTTTATCTCTGCCACCAGGGTCTTTCTGCCACATGCTTTCTCTGGTGTGCTCGAGTTTAGTTTTCCTTCATTCGTGCGCAACACCAGATCGTCTCTGTCAATCTGTAATTCCCCAGATCCAGTGACTTCCCACTGTCTGCTTGTTCACGAGGGTCTAAACCCACTGACGGCAAGCGCTGGCAGGGGCAGAGGCTGCTCTGGGTGTCCTGGCCGGCCCCCCAAGGAGGGTGGGCAGGTGGGTGGGGACATCCCAACCAGCAAGGCCTCCCCTCGCCCAGCACACTTCCCCTGAAGAGGAGGGAAGGTGGGAAGCCCGCGCTTTCCCTGGGGAGGGGCTCTGGGGGTGCTTCTGGCTGACCCTGCACACCCGGGGTGCTTCCGGCTGACCACTCCCGAAGCGGCTCTGAAAACTAGGTCGGCCCTTGCTCGGCCACTGCTGGTTCTCCACCACTTGCTTTGCTGAATCAGAGCTTTCCCTCCTGTGCCCACGACCTCAGCCCCCGTGACTACAAAGAGGCTGCCCTCAGGCCTTTGCTGCAGCCCACGGGGCCTCCCCTGGGGTTCCTAAAACCAAAAGCATTAGCACAGCCATTGGGAAGCACCTCCGTCTACTCCACGCACCCCTCACCCCTCAGGTCTCTGCACTTCTTCAGCCTCAGTGTCCTTGTGGGTTGGGTTCTGATGCTGTCCTTCCTCAGTCGTCCCCGTGACCAGCATACAGCGCTTCTGACTCAGGAGGGGAGGACCACAGGGCCCTGATCACGGCCGGGCAGCCACACTCACCCCGCTTAGGAACCCTCCCCAGAACAGACCCATGTCGTCCTCAGACAAACCCCGGATCTGCACCTCGTCTCCAGCAGCGCTGCCGCGGGCGACCTGAGACCCTGAGAGCCGGGAGCCAGCGTCCAGCCACGTGGCTGAGTCTCCTCCAGGTGCCAGCCAGCACCCTCCCCACCGAGGAATGGAGGTTCCGGACAGCAGCCTGTCCCTCACCCCTCCTGGCACCGCACCAGGGAGCCAGCCTCGCTCGTCTGAGGGCAGGTTGGGAGGCTGACTGGGTAGACCCTGAGGTAAGCGGTTCCCCCAACAACGGGGCCAAAAAAACCCTGATGTGTATCGGGAAGTGAACAGACAACAGATGGTTGTGACGTTTCACTGACGGAAGAGGCCGCTGTTGACGCCTGTAAGGACCGCTCTCAAAAACGAGACACACACTGGGAGGGGCCGTCTATACGCCAACAGGAACCATTTCCAAGTGAGAAAATCAAGTGTCGTTTCCCTCATTCTCTGTGCGTTTCCATAGTTTCCAAGGTGTCACAAACATTTCTAGAAACAGAATGCGAGGAGAAGGCAGAGGGAAAAGATACATGTCCTTCTGTGGGGGCCCTGGTCGGCCAGCCCTCAGGGGACACAGGGTCGGTGAGCTGGGAGGGCGGGCCGGGCAGAGGGCCGCTGCCTGCTGGAGGCCCGACCCTGGCTCCCCCGACACCTCATGGACGCTGTCCCCGAGCTGAAGAGGGGAAGGGCCAGTCGGCAGCGGGGAGCAGCGGTGCCTCGGGCCCAGGTGCGCTTGTGGCAGGGGCCCCCCACCCGCCATCACAGCACAAGACCCCCTCCCGCAGATCAGCTGGCTCACAAGGCTCTTTCTTATGTGACAATCTTCAACAAGACCGGAGGGAGGGAGGGCTGGGAAACTGTGGGGAAAAGGCGTTCCCGAGGAAAAAACTAAGACGTTCGAAAGAGTTTTGTCGGCTTGGTAGCACAAGAGGATGTCAACTCCAAATTCAAAACTCACTCTCTAGAGGCTATCTGCCAGATGGAGCTGTTTTCCTCCTGGACTACCACTTCAGCATGCCTGGACGCCTCCAGGTTTCCCGTGGATCCTTCCAGAGGGAGGGACAGAGCTACGCTCCCCTTTCCTGCTGCACGCTGGCCCGAGACGGCGCAGCAGAAAGCCATTCCTGCCTTTCCTTGCGGCGCACAGATGCCCGCGAGGGGCTGACCCAGCACACCGGAACACTTCATTTGCAACGAGGACACAAAACAGCACGGGGCACTAAGGGACCCAACCCAGCTCTACAGAGAATCCAGGCCCTCCCCTGAGCCTGGTGTGTGCTGAAAGAGAACAAGGGGTCCCCTGGCCTGCGCGTGGGGCGCCGACCTGCATGCCGGGGGGGGGGGGGGGCGCCCAGCGTGGGCCAGGGAGCCGCCCCCGAGGCCCACCAGCCACAGCCCCGCATGCCCATTCACTTACTGATGTCCTCCATCACCACCGTGTTGTCCATCGCTACGTGGACTGCCAGGGCACTCCACGTGTCGAAGACAGCAAGCTTCCTGACGGAAAAAGGGAGAACACACCAATAAGCCTTCACGATCAAAGACATCTCACTTGTGCGGGGCAGGTGAAGGAAAGAGCGTCAAATGCTCTAGCGGTTTCTGCAGATGAGAAAGATGACGACCGAGATGGTCAGCACCGCAGGCGGGAGGAAGGCCGAGGCTGCGGCCCGCTTGTTCCCACCTGGGCCCAGCGTACCCTCCATCACCCGCAGCCTCCACCTGCGAACACAGTCCCCGCGCCAGAGCCCTGCGCGGCATCACCTCCTGACCCAGCTGCACGTGGAAAGGGAACTGGGGCGCAAGCCCTGCCTCAGGCACCGGGGGTGTGGCCGACCCAGGCGGGTCCAGCCCCCTGCTTCTCCCAGCACCTGCACACGCAGCTCCAAAAGTGCCGGACTGACCAGCACTCGGGTCCTCCCACAGACATCTGGTTTCACAACTGCGAACAGCAGCGGAAAAGAACCGAGACCAAAGACAAGATTCTGAAGAAACCCAGAGAGCAACCAAAGGTGCAGCAGGAAGGCGGGCGAGTGCACCCTGGGTGCTGGGTGACGGGGTGGGGCCGCCCAGGTGACAGGGAGGACCTGGTTTGTCTGGGGACGCACGTGGAAGGCACGGGGCAGCCACACAGAGCCGCTCCCGATGGAAGGCCAGAGTGGAGGCCGGGGGAGCGCGTGCAACACGCCACTGGCTGCCTCCCTCTCACATCTGCCGAGGGCCAGGTGCGGGCCCGAAACCCACGGACGCACAAGACACAGAGCAGCCCCTCGTGAGGCTGACGTTCCGAAGAAGCGTGTGGGCAGCAGGCGTCGTGGAGAAGCACGGAGCAGCAGTGGGGGGCACTTCCAGGGCAGGTGCAGAGTGCCTGGGAGCGAGCACAGGGTGGGCAGTGGAGGCAGGGCCCCGCGTGTGCTCACCGCTTTCCCTGGACTCGGCTGGGAAGCCCCAGGACGGTTCCGAGCAGAGAAGGGGCAGGTGGTCAACTTGCACTTTGTGAAAGCGTCACCTACTGCTATTTCCACAGAGACTCAAGAATGACAGAAAAGGAAGACCAAGGAGGAGGCAAAAGACGGGGCTTGGGCCAGGGTAAGGACAGGGAAGCAGTGACCCCTGGTTAGAGTCTGGACACACTGGGACAGGGTGTGCCGAGAAAGAGTCTGGCAGGATCTCAGTTGTTGGCCTGAGTTCTGGAAGGAAGGACAGCACTGCCGTTCCCTGTAGAGGAACAGGCTGGGGAGGGGGGGCAGGGGGGCCGGCTTTGGGTTCTGGCTGTTAGGTTGACCTGCCCCTCAGACACCAAAGGGGTGATGCTGAGGAAGCATCACCTGGGCCTGGAGGCTGGGCACGTGGCTCTGGGAGCCGGCTGCGTGCACACAGCAGCTGAGGCCGGTGCTGACAGGGAGAGAGCGGCCAAGGGCCCAGGCCAGGCCTGCGGTGCTCCCCGATGGGGCGAAGCGGCCACAATGGAGGCACCGACAGGGACCAGAGAGCATGACCGTGCGGCCCAGGGTTTCCAAGACAGAACACCTGCATCGAGGGCCACCTGCTGGACGGCGGAGTAAACGGAGGACCCAAACCTGGCCTTCAGATGTGACCACCAGACTGACAGCAACCTCGAAGGAGCTCTTCAGAGCAGCAGCGGGGACGCAGAGCGAGGGAACAGCTGAGACAGGGGAGTCCACATGCAGAGCCCGCGGACAGACCCCATGTCCAGACACGCAGAGCACATGGAGAGCACCCACGCAAACCAGCACACCGCACAGACCACACACATAGGCCACGCAGAGAACACCTGCAAACCACGCACACCACACAGACAGCACACCACACTCACGCGGACCACATAGCCACGGCACACACGGGCCACGTGCACCGCGGACCACAAAGACAGACCGTATGCATGGAGCACACCAGGAGAGTCATATGCAGACCACACACGCTGACCGCACAAACAGGCCAGGCACACGGGCCACACAGACCGACCACGCGCGCGCACCATGCAGGGAGACTGACCATCCACAGACGAGGCTCCCGAGGCACGCGGGGCTGGGCCCAGGGCCCTTGAGGGCATGTGGTGGGGGATGAGCAAATGGGGGGCTGGGGAAGAACACAGATGGCGGGTGGGCTCGGGGCTCAGCTAGGAGGCGGACGTGCGAGAGAAGGCAGCATCTGGGTTCCTCCAACCCAGGAAACGCGACCAGGGCAGCCGGGCGGAGCTGGCAGCCCGTCGCCGTAACGAGGAGGAGCGGGCTTGGGGCCGAAGGACAAGGGCCGGTTCAGACCCGCTGAGCGAGGAGCCTGGGAAGAGCCCGGGGGGTGGGCAGCACGTGCACGAGTCAGGACGTGGAGGGAAAGCTGCAGCTGCAGACACGGGGCCCCAGGAAGGGGCAGAGCCCCACGGTGCCCACACCATACTGCCGTCGCTCCAGACCAGCGTCAACCTCCCAGACCCTCAGAAAGCACCAGTGGGTGGTCCGGGTGACACACACGGCCCCACCCAAAGTGAGCCATCTGGGTGAAGATGTTCATTTATCGGGAAACAGAAATTCCACACAGGAGACCACTTGGTGCAGCCGCCCGTGAGGGGAAGAGGGGAAGACCCCCCCACGGCCTTCAGCAAGCGAGACTCAGCGGAGTCTCACGCTCCACTACGCCCCAGGACACGGGAGGGACAGAGCTTGGCACGTACTTGAGCACCTGGGCGACCGTGTTGGGCCCGTACCACTGGCCGATGGACTTGCCCTCGCCGACTCCCATTTGTGCTGCAGGAAACAAGACGGGATGAGTGACGGGCACCGCAGCCCGCAGCCCTCCCCCCCCACCCCCCACCCCCCTGAAGCGGCAGCAGCAACGCTCCACAGGAAGCCCGCACGGGCGCTCCCACCCCGGCCTCCAGCGGGCCCTCCCCACGCACACCAGGACGCTTCCTCGCGAGAGGCGCGGAGGCCACGCCAGGGCTGCCCTTCACTAGGAGCCAGGACCCCAGCCCCTCGGTGAGGAGCAGGAGGGCCGGGTCTCTCAGAGCTCTGCCTCTCCCCTGCCCCGCGGGAGAACACGAATCAACACAAGGAGCACTTGGACCCCGCGAAGGGCGCAGAGCGGGACAAACCCTCGGGGGCAGGGTCCGGCTTTCACAGCCCCGCCGGTTATGGGCCGGAGTGACCTACATACAGCCTCACGCCTCGCACACCCCACAGCAGAGCGGCTCTCGGGGGACCCCGCACATCCGCAGCCTCCCACCTATCTGGTGAATGGAGTAGTAACTGTCCTTTCTGTCGATGAACGCGTTGAGCACGCTGAAGTAGCTGTCCGGCTGCCTCTTCCGCTGCGTCCACCGCCAATCTACCGGAGACACGCAGAGGTCAGCGGTACCCAAATAGCAGAGAGAGGCCTTTACGCTTCTAGAACACCCAAGCCACAGAGGATACCCTTCCCTGAACCTTCCTGACGTTAACAAATTCTCCAAGCTTCCAAATACGTATGAGCTAACCCACCGAAACAAATCCACGCAGAAGACAGACGTGGTTTATAAAGAGTTTTTGAAAGACAAACGCTCATCAGTATCCTTTACAGTCACTTTTTCAAGCTGACGAAACCCAGGGGGTCACCACTCAAGAAAACCCTGAACCCCAGTCTCTGCTCCACCAGTGATCACTCTGGGTGACCTCACCCCACAGTCCCCTTTGCTGAGAACGCTGCCGTCCCTGCGCCATGACTCACCTCGGCCTAAATGCCGGCACACCAGGGCCTGGGCAAAGATCATCTGTCCACACCGCAGCATACAGCCCCAGCCTGTGTCCGAGGTGGGGCCGGTCCCCCCTGGCAGGGCAGACAGACAGACAGGCCTCGCTGTCAGAGGGCCCGGCGGGCCAGGAGGCCATCGGCGGGAGGCCCGGACGCCACCTCAGCTGCACCCCAGGTGACAGGCCATTTAGAGCCTGCTCATGCCAAGGGCACATTTAGTGGGCAGTGACGCACCCCGCCATCCTCTCAAGATGGGTGAAATATGTGAACAAGTCAGTCGCAGAGAATTAAGAGTGTGTGGAACACATGAAAAGACAGGAAGCCTCGTGAGTAATCTAGGAAACCTGAAGCTGAATCAGGAGCCATTTTCCAAGCCCCAGAAGGGCAGAGACGCAGGTGCTGCGAGAGCGGGCAGGGGCGCGTCGGCCGCAGGGCAGGAGCAGAACCGGGGGGTCAGCAACAACCCCGTGCCCTGGCAGCGGGCCCGCCCCGGGGCACAGAGGGTGTGGCCACCAGGCAGAGCAGCTCTGCGTGCCCTCCGGGATGGGCCCTGGCACGCCAGAAGACACCTGTACGTCCTGTCCACCCGCAATTGCACAGGCAGGTGCTGGAGGAGCAGAGATGCCAGGGTCGCCCCAGCTGGCTCCACTGTCCCCGCCCACGTCACCTCAGAGCCTCGGACAGCCCCTCCCACGAAGCCTCTTGGGCTTTCAGAGCGCAGCGCCCCAGACAAACTAGTCCTCTCCGCGTAGCCAGGGCAGGAAAGAGACCATGGTGGCCCTCACAGGCAGGCCGCGTCCTTCTCGATGACTTCACCAAACCGCACAAGGCTCCTCTCGGCCTGTCCTTCTGTGCCCAGACCGCAGACCCGCAGGACAGCGGGGTCCTGCCAGCACCGCCAGGCACCCCCACCCCGCCTCAATCCCAGGGCGCAGCCGACAGGGCTCATCAGACAGTGGTGTGTGGTGGCACAGGCCTCGGATCCGCACTCTGCAACGCTCCCCGACAGGCACCATGGCTCGGCCACACACACCTCAGTCCAGGGACGCAGGAAACCGCGTCTGGGTAGGGGCCTGAGACCAGCCACCCGTTGGCCTTCTGGTGCCCCACCACCTCCAGTGTCAGGTTCTCCAAACGGCAAAGGCCAGGCCAAGCCCTGGTGCCCAACCTGTCCACCCCCAGGGTCCCGACGACAAAGGGTCACTCTCAGTGGGACGTACGCTCGTGCTACGTATGTAGGCACGTACGTATGCACGCTGCCCCCCAGCTCTCCCACGGCTAAGTGCGGAACACATCGGAAAAGGTGATGGGGGCGGGGGTGAGGGGGGCGCCTGGGTGGCTCAGTTGGTAAAATGTCGGACTTTGGCTCAGGTCATGAGGTCATGGTTCATGGGACTGAGCCCCGTGTTGGGCTCTGCGCTGACAGAATGGAGCCTGCTTGGGATATTCTCTGTCTGTCTCCCTCTCTCCCTCCCTCTCTCTCTCAAAATAAATAAACTTCAAAAAAAATTTAAAAAGTGTCGGATACAGGGCAATGGCTTCCACGCATGCTGGCCCCACAGCAGGAAGCGAACTGTCACCACCACGGCCCGGGGACAACACTCAGACACACAAACTAGATCCTCCTGGATTGACACGCTGTGCGCTACGGTAACACACCAATTCGTGTCCCCTTCTGTTCTGCATTTTTAAATGCCGGTTGTGACTCATTATCCTGATCTCAGGTCCCAGGAAGAAACCTTGACTTGCACACCGAGAATCCCTGCCCTCGGAAGAATCAGGAGTCCTGGGTTTGGCCCCTGACTCTGCCACACCAGGGGCGAGCCCTCAGCCGGCTTATATTTAGTTCAGGTTGCTACAACAATTAAAACGAAGTAACAAATAACTAGCATCCTGAAGTTAACTGTCAAGTTTCCCTCCTCATACGACGTACGTATCGTCAGAGGTTGTAACAGAGAGAGTACTTACCAATGGCTGGGAAGTTTTTTCTGTATGTAAACCAAAGTCTGGACGCCACGTCGGACAAGATCTCATCCTTTTCTAGGGATTATTTAAAAGAAGAAAACACAGCCTTAACTTGGTAGATCACGTGTCACAGAAACTTAGCAGGTAACTATTATTACCACAAAACGCTTTTTGTAGACTGAGCCCCGTGAGCACAGCAGGCCTCACCACGGCTAATACCTGTGGAAATGCTGTATTTTCTACCCAGTATCCACACAGGCTCTGAGGTCTCCGGGAAATCTTCAAATTCGGCAAATCGAAGAGTGTCGTAGGTCAGAGTAGCTATTGAAACCAAACACACAGTGATCCCATTTTTATGATTTCAGAGAACAGCATCAGAGACTATCTCTAGCATTTCTGTATAAAGAGCTAGGTGGAATTCTGCATCTCCGCAGGGTCGTGCCAGCTATCTGCCCCCCCCCCACCCCCCTCCCGGCCCGAGCCTCACCTTCCGGCAGACACGTAGGTGAGGCCCACTGGGCTAGGCCCAGGGCAGGGAAGAACTTAATTTTTTTTTTTTTTGTAAGAGTTTTTTGTCTTTGTTTTTTTTTTTTTTTTTTCCGAGAGAGAGACACAGAGAGTGAGAGAGACAGAGGGGGAGAGAGAATCCCAAGCAGGCTACACATTCAGCGTGGAGCCCAATGCTGGGCTTGGTCCCATGCTGAGGCCATGACCTGAGCCAAAATCTAGACTCAGGTGCCCCATTAAGTACTTGTTTTAAATTTAAACCTACAGGACAAAAGTAGCCCTGGCATCTCAGTGCACACGGGGGCCTGCAGACTGAACAGACGGTGGAGTAAATGTCCCCTAGGAGCATGTGTCCAGATGCCGTGGGGGAAGGCAGGCACTTCAGGGGCAAGAAAACAAGCTCCTGGACGACGAAGCCAGATGCAGAGGGCGGGACACAGACTCCCAGAAACAGACCCAGAGGCCCCTGCAAGCTGTTTCCACTTCACTGATGCTCTGAGAACAAGGCCACCGGCTCCCACCTGCTAAGGAGGTTGCCATGTGTGGAGCTAGCAAGTCCTGAGCACCACTTAATACTGTGTTGCTTCAGCTAAGAAACTAGAGAGGCCCAGGGTCCCTCTGTCCTTGGACCCGGCTGAAGAAACCCTGTGCACACAGTCTGCAGACCCGGCAGAGCACAGACGGACACCCGCGAGGCAAGGTGCACAGTAGGTCCCGGGCACCCCAACTCTGTGGCTGCTCCTCATGGAACAAAAATGCACAGCTCTCATCTGCTAGCTCCCAAGCCTCAGTGGCATCTAGTCACTTGTACCCTTCACCTGTAGCTTCCCCAAAATCTTTGGAAAATCTATCATAATAGTTTCTCCCGCATCTGAATTTACTTTTTGACAACAGCCCCACCTTTTGGTAACAACGATATATTGATTTTTAAAACCCCAAGACTACAAAAATATTATAAAAAACCATCTGCAGCTTCACACCCAGCGGTGAATCTCCTTCCAGAGGTCTACGTGTGGACCCACAAAGGAACTACACCACACCCCTGATTTCCTCCTCTCTGTTCTGGACAACAACGCGGTCAGTCCACACAGACACAGAGCTCCAGCAAATGTCTACCAGTCTCACGGTGTCCTGCTGCACAGATGTCCATGCCCTGAGTGCTCAAGCGCCCGGTTTCCTGCGTGAACGTCCCAGTGTATCGGTCTGTGCTGTGTGCGATCCCCTTGGGGTGTTGGGGGTGTGGCGCTGGCAGTGGGGGTTCAAATCCTAGCTCAGGCACTCACAGCTTCTAAGTTCTTTGGGCTCCTTGACCTCCTGGTGTAGCAATTTCCTTGCCCATAATATGGGGGGGTAGGGGGGAAAGTAACAGGATGCTCTCGCAGTGCGATTGCAAAGTGTCCGTGAAATCCTCCCCGCGAGGCGCTCACACAGAAGCTGGCAGACTGAAGGGCTCCGAGGTCAGCTGGCATCATTAATATCGAGGATGAGGACGCAGACCTGCAGGCTCAAAGGCGCGCAACTGTACTCCCCCCACGAGGCGAGGCTGCGCTGGAGGCGCGCTAATGCCCGTCACGGGGCTGGCCGCCAGTGCTCCGCCAACAGAGACATCCACAGGAACAGAAGACCCCGTGCTGGCTACTTAAAGAAGCCCCTGGCTGTCAGGAACCCAGACCCAGCCCTGCCTTTTTTTCCCACCCCGAATCAGATGGCATCAGAACAGTCTTGCGCTTCCAAAGAAGCCTCGCCGCCCAGAGCGCCTGAGCAGGATGCAGGCACCGGGGCGTCACTCACTGGGCTTCGGGCACATGCAGGGGCCCTGCTCGGTGCATGTGACTTGCCCACGCGTCCACCGTGAGGAAGAGCCCCAGCCCGAGGCTACCTCCCCCTCCTTTGTTAGGGACAATTCTGGTCTCCGCACACAACTGCAAACGCTACGCGGGAATGGACTCGCGTTCCACATTCTCAGGGGGCTGTAAACACCGCCATGCCTGTTACCTCTCTCTCTCTCATCAGGACCTCTGGGCCGTAACCCACGCGGACACTCAGCTATTCTCAAGGAGAAAGGAGGCAAACAGCTTGTCTGGTCTCAAGTGACACCACCACAGGACCACACTCTCATCCTGCCCTACTAACGTCTGAGGTCCTCCTACGGCCGCAGCCGTCAACTGCGGGTGAAGGGGTCTCTGACGACCCTGAGAGCTACCGAGTACTCCGGGCGGCATCTCCCCCATGCACCGCGTCAGGGGTGCGGCACACGTCAAAGGGCCGCCACTCCGTGTGAAAGCCGGGGCCCCTCTGAAGGTGAGAGGTTTTCATCAATGAGGTGGCAAAACGCAAAGCAGGTGTATTTCTTAGGTTTACTAGCAAAGTTTATAGGCAACCACGCCAACTTCAGAGGGAAAGGAGTAAGAGGCGTTCCTTTAACACCGGTCACCGAATTTCGTCCCAGAGCTAACAAAATTATGGGTTGCGTGCCCTCAGATCCTTTACTGCCCCAGCCAAAAGCAAGCAAGGAGCCAGACACTTGAAGGGAATGAACTACACCAGGGAGTGACCCCAGCTCTTGCCAGATCAGCAGGAGCCTTAAAGCGAGGGCACACGTTATCTGCGGGTCCCCAGAGAGCGCTGCCGTGCCCGTTCCCCATGTCCCCTCACACCACTGTTTCTTCTGCTCCTGCCCCTCCAGTGACCGCCCCGGGGGGGGGGGTGCAAGTCACATACCATCCGCCTCTGGAACCAGCTGCAGACACGCTGCCCCCAGCGCACCGCGGTGTCCTCAGACAGGGACCGTGGTCGCCTCCCGGTCCTGGGGGACACTGCCTGTCGAACACACTCCCCGCCGTGTGGAACCAGAAGGCTCACCCTCACTTGGTGGTGACCTTTCTCTGCCTTGGTCCTCTCATCGGTAAAACAGGGACGGTGTGAGGAGGAAACCGGAAAGGCTCTGTGCCACAAGGGGCGACAGGAAGCGAGGTTCAGGGTGGGTCCCCTGAGAGCGACCGAGCCGGCCACGCTGGCAATGCCACAGCCAGGAACGAGAAGCCCCCACGCTCTGTAACTGAGTTGTGGCCCCGAGGGCCATGTGAGCAGGAAGCTGGCCTGGAACACAACCCACAGGAGCACGAAAATGCATCTAAGGCCCAAACCTCCCTCACAGACGCAGGGCCGTGCTCAGAGCGCAGATGCCAGCCACTGCGACGAGTCCCATGGACCTGCGGCAGTTCAGCCCAGGAACGTAACCGAAGGACCCCTCGTCCCCGTGCAGCCACCAGAGTCCTGCCCGGCAATCCCCCCTGCCCCGGAGGACGGGACCCGCCTGGTGTCCCCACAGCCCGGCACCCTCACGGCGCCTGGACCATACCAGCAAGCTCCTGGCCCTTCCAGATTGTACTCTCCAACAAAGACAATGTTTTCCTAAATCCATGCACGTCCGAAGTTCAACTTTGTAGCTGCTGGAAGATTTGGTTCTGGGCACAGAGAGCGCACCTGCTGGCTGCAGGATGCACGCCCGGGTCCCCTGACCACGGAGTGGGGACACAGCCACTGGCTCTGCCCGGGGGGGTGGGGACACAGGCTGGTGCAAGGTCCCAGCAACATGTGTGGCACCCAGCCGTGGTTTTCAGCACCCCCTCTTCCTCTCTTTCATATCCTCTTGGACCTCACATTTCATGGGATGGAACTAAATCTCCCTTCCCCTCAGAGAACACTTTTGCCGTTCGTGTTAATTTGGTCAAAACACATATTAATGACCCTGCAGAACAGAAAATGTTACAGGACACCCGTTCAGAAAACAGTTTAATAGACAAACCAGCACTTTCCTCCTTTAAAACTCAGCTCGCAACGCCTGAACAAAGTGGCCAACACGGGAGGCCACTCGTCTACCAACTCCGCTCACACCGGCCGGCGGCCTCTGCCTCCTTCCCAGAGAGGCTGCGGCAAATTGATGAGCCCTTTATCTAATTTCATCACCATCCCGTGTGATCTCAATCCTGTGTGAAGCAGTTCACATACCTTCCACGTTAAAAAGGGTCAAATCCCGAAAAGACCGCCAGTCTCCTGACTCCCAGGAAATGACTAACCCCCACTAAGGTGACGCGCAGGACGAGAAGGGCTGACAGGTGCCATTCGCCGTGAGAAAGGGGCTCCTTCATAGGCACTTGCCTTCAGTTGGTCACCTGAGTCCCAGACACTTGATTTTCCACATTTTCCTCCCTGATCACATCCGGAAGAAGGAGCAGAAAACCCTTTAATAGCATGCTAATTCCATCAGGAAACAAATGTTCTGATTTATGTTATTAATTTGACACAAAAATAGGGAACTGTGCTCAACGAATGTCACCAATTTCTCTCCGCTTAGTACCAATCACACTGTAACCCAAGCAGGGAGAAATACAAAATACACACACCACTAGCTCCTTTCAAGCTTATTGTAAAGCATCACATTTCAAAGACATTTCCCCAAAATACCTACAGCTTCTGAGAGATCATGTTTTATAAACAAAATCAAAAGAAGCGTTCTCCCTTTCCTTTAAAAATGTTTATGCTAAGCAGCACCTGGGCGGCTCAGCCCTGACTTCAGCTCAGATCATGATCTCATGGTTCGTGAGTTCGAGTCCCACATCAGGCTCTGTGCTGACAGCTCGGAGCCTGGAGCTGCTTCTGATTCTGTCTCCCTCTCTCTCTGCTCCTCCCCCGCTTGTGCTCTGCCTCTCCATCTCTCTCAAAGGCTCTTAAAAATAAACATTAAAAAAAAAAAATGTTTACAGTTAAATCTTTCTTTTTAATTTAAAAAAATTTTTTTTAACGTTTTATTTATTTTTGAGACAGAGACAGAGCATGAACGGGGGAGGGGCAAAAAGAGAGGGAGACACAGAATCGGAAGCGGGCTCCAGGCTCTGAGCCATCAGCCCAGAGCCCGACACGGGCCTCGAACCCACGGACCGCGAGATCGTGACCCGAGCCGAAGTCGGACGCTTAACCGACTGAGCCACCCAGGCGCCCCGTTTAATTTTTAATTTTAGAGACAGAGAGAGTGAGAAAGCAGAGGAGGGGCAGAGAGAGAGGGAGACAGTCTCAAGCAGACTCCACGCTGTTACCACAGAGCCTGATATGGGGCTCAAACCCATGAACTGTAAGATCACAACCTGAGCCCAAACCAAGAGTCGGATGCTCGACCGAGTGGGCCACCCAGGCACCCCAGAAAATGTCTGTTTAAAATAGCAGGTTTGCAAGTAGTTACTTTCTAAAATCCCAAATAGTTTACATGAAGATGTTGGCGGTTCAATTCGGAATAGAAGGAAGAGACAGGAAAAGTACCCGGAACGTTAGCGACACCAAGAACTAGAAAATAACGCGCTCATGAGCACACCAGACAGAAGGCCACTCTGAACCCTGCTGCCCCGCAGGGATCAGCAGCCCCTTCTCGCCGTTTACACCTTCGTGTTACAACAGGCTAGCTTTACGTGGCAAACTCTCCAAACCGAAGTCCTTACAGTGCAGAGTGGGAAAGTGTCACAGATTCAACCTCTGCTTCAATTACCAGCCACGCACCAGACACAGCGCGAAGGCCTGCGCGCACAAGGTGCCGGCTCTGTCCTCAGGGGACGGGCGGTGCAGCTCTCTAACCGCTGGCACCGGTCAGTTCCCTGAACCCAGAGCATGTCTTGACACAAGTGCTGGGGGCTCAGGGGAGAACACAACGGGCCCGCAGCCAGCCTGCCGCCTTCTGGACCCCTATGCCCCGGCCGGCAGCCCTGGGCACCCCTCCTAGGCCCCTTCTTTTTCCTTCTCTTCAGACCATCAGCAACTCCTCCAAAGTGGCTTCCCACACACTTGAACCTCTAGTCCAGGCCCACGCCCTCAGCTCCAGGCCGGGGACCCAAACCTCCCTGGACGTCACAAAGCAGATGTCGAACAATAGTCAACACGTACAAAGCCCAACTCCCAACAGCTTCCCCACCGGCACCCCTCCCAAGGTCCTCCCCGGCAGTTTCTCAGCTCAGGCCACAAACCTCAGCCCCACCTTCGACTCCTTCCTCTCGTCCCCTCCTACCGCCCCATCACCTCCAACCCACAGACGGTCCTGTTGTCTCAAGCCTCCAACACATCCAGAATTTGACCCAACTAAGTAAGGTCCGCTGGGCTTCCTTGCAACAGGCTCCCAACCAGAGTGTCCCTAGCAGAGCGTCCCTACTGGAGCCTCCCTACCGGCTTCCTGGCTTCTGCCCTTGCCCCTCTCAGCACGAGCAGCATTCCCGGACGGAAGAGCCAGAGTGAGTGTGTGCAACACATTTCCCATCACGGTACTCCTCCACTCAAAACCTCCCAAAGAGTCACCAACTTGCTTAGAATAAACAGCCCAGTCCTGTGCCTGGGCCCAATTCGTCTCTCTGCCTTCAGCTCCTAAGCTCTCATCCCACCTGCTGCACCCCGGCCACACTGGGCCACCTGCCCTTCCTCCTACGCTGCTTTTGGGTCTCAGCTAAAACTTACCTCTGTCTGCAGAGACACCCTGCCCATGACTCCAACCCTCCTGGCCCACATCCCGCTCCCACGTGAGCCGCATGGCTTTTGTCTATTCTGTTCACGTCTCTAGCCAGGGCCTAGAACAATGCCCAACACAAACCTCTCACTCAACAATAAATGCAGTTTATCAAATGGATCACTGTAAAAACAGAACCACCAGGAATTGCGTAAGATTTGGTCAAAGAAGGCAGAATCCGTAAGGACTCCAAGGATCAGGGGAGACTGGATCGTTAATCATCCCTAAAAGGATGCACAACATCACGTCAGGAAAAAAACCCTCCACTGCAGCTTACAGATACCACACGTACTTTTATCAGCATCAACAGAGGCCCTCAAATGCAAACACCTTCTGGTACTTTGAAACAGCTTTGGTGTTTTCCCTGGAGATGACTTCAGGGAACCACCACGTGGCTACCCCTAACTTTAACCTGCTGATTTTCACGTGCACGGCAATACAACCAGCATTAAACCATGTTGTCCCCCTTAACCAACTCTCCCATGTCAAAGGTCTACAGTTTCTGGGCAAGGCTAACTTCAAGAAAGTGGATAAATCTATTCCTTTCTCCACCCTGTGCCCCCTGCCCCCAGCATACAGTAAAACACTCTCTGACACTTCTTTTTAAAACAAACCTCACAAAAAATAATCTCTTTAACCTGCTCTTTTGGGAATCTGGGCAAGTGTCCACCACAACTTAACACGTTTATTATTTTTTTTTTAATGTTTTTATTTATTCTTAAGACACAAAGAGAGAACGCGCGCGCGCGCGAGCGAGGGAGGGGCAGAGAGAGGAAGACACACAATCCGAAGCAGGCTCCAGGCTCCGAGCTGTCAGCACAGAAGCACAGAGCCTGACACGGGGCTCGAACCCACAACCCTGAGATCATGACCTGAGCTGAAGTTGCAGGCTTAACTGACTGAGCCTCCCCAACACATTTAAAGGACAAGATGCTACAAAAATCATTGAATACTGGCCATACATGTTTGCATTCATTTCCAAACTGAGATTTCAGTAAGTTTTTGTTGCCATTGCCAGAAGAAAGACACAGCAAACAATGCCATCCAGGATGACAGGTGGGATGAAACCAGGTGGGATGAAACCAGGTGGGGGAGGGGAGCGGTGCTTGAAGGCCAATCACTCCCTATAATGAACGAAAAGGCTAAGACTGCCCTGGAAATGCTTTCAAGGCTACTGAACAAAGACCCAAAATAGCTTGCCAGCAAAAATGAAGGGACGGTCTCTCCTCTGAACAGAAGCACGATGAGACAGACCAAAACACCACATATGCGGATATTCGCACATGTACGTGTACACACGGATAATACACACACCCTCCCGCTCGGCCACATACTTTGCATTAGGACCCCAAGAAGTTAAGTTATGATGAGATGAATTCAGGTGCTCTCTTCAACCACGGAAAGGAAGCTGGCATGATCTACTGGTCACTGAATTTAAAAAAGAAGAAGAAGAAAAAGAAGAAGAAGCGTGTGCCGTGAGTATGTTTCTGGCCTCCGGAGAGTTCAAGAGTCTCTTCCACTTCTTAATTCCCGGGGCATGGGGAGCGGGTGGGGGAAGACAAGGCATTCTCCGGCCGCAGTTTCTAGAGCCAGCTCCGCCCGACCCCCAGCAAGCGCCCGACACCGAGGCGGTGTCCCGTCTGGGACGCCACGCCGCCCCTTCTCGTCCGAGCTGGCCTTGGGCCTGTCGCCGGGCGCCCGGGCGGGACCGAGAAGGCGCCGAGACACGCAAACACCCGCTGTCACATCCGCGCCGGCCTTCCCACGGACGCCGTCCCCGCCCCGCTCCGCGTGAAGGCCAGCTCCGCCCCGCGGCCCCGCGCCCAGCCCTCACGCCCGCCGAGGCCGGGCGACACCCCGGCGGCCGAGGGGCCAGGAGAGCGCCGCCCGCGGGTAGCCCAGCGCCCGCTCGGGCCCTCACCTGCGTCCATCTTCCCTCTCCGGCCGCCGACTGAGAGCGGCGTCGCTCCGACGGTTCCGCAGCGCGACGCGACGGGCCGCTGCCGGGGCCAATCCGGGCCTAGCGGGAGCGGGCGGGGCCGGAAGTGAGGGTGGAAGCGCACGTCCGCCATCTTGGCGTACGGCGGGGCCCAAAGCCGAGGGCTGGGCCCGCGCGCTCGGCTCCCTGGCGGCCTGCACCGTTCGCTCCGGGGACCTCGGCAGCGACCCGTTGGGCTAGCGGAAGCAGACGCGGGCGGGCGGCGGGACCCCGGGGTGGGGGGGCGCGTCAGCCCGCCGTGCGCCCGGGCCGCCGGCGCGGCCATCTTGCCGTACGGACCGGCCGGCGCGCCATGCCGCCGTACGGGGCCACCGGCCCGAGGCGCCCCCGCCCACCCTCGACGCCTGGAGCCTCGGGCTGCGCCCCGCCTGGTGCTGGGGAACCCTGGCACGCCGAGGCCCGGCCTGGGGGCCGGGCGGCCGGGCGGCCGGGCGCGCGCCGCCATCTTGCCGTACGGGAGCCGCGGGGGCCGGCTCCCACGTCCCGCAGCCGTGTCGCCGCGCGCCCTCCCCTCGGGGCGGTCCCGCTCGCGGCGCGGCGAGGCGAGGGCCGGAGCCTGGCGGCGGCGCGGCGGCCTGAGGCCCGAGATGGTGATCTGCTGCGCGGCCGCGAATTGCTCCAACCGGCAGGGCAAGGGGGAGAAGCGCGCCGTCTCCTTCCACAGGTAACGGGGCCCCGCCCGCCACCGCCCGGCCGGCCGCCCGCGCGGCCCGGCCGGCCACGCCCCCGCCCGGCCCGGCCCGGCCCGGCACCGCGGGGAAACTGAGGCCGCGCGTGCCGGCCCGAGACGGGCGGCCCTCGGCGCGCCGGGCCTCGGGGCCGGTCCCGCGAGTGAGTCAGCGCGGGGCGCTGTGTGACCTTGGCCCGGGCCGCCGTCTCTGGGCCGGGCGTCTCGGGCCACCGCGGCCACCCCGGCGCCCACCGGCGGCCGCTCTGCGGCCACCGGCCTTTCGCCCTTCCGCCACCGGGCACCTACCCCACGCCAACGTGGAGGCCGCCCGGCGCCCACCTTACGGCCGCCACCACCCTCTCTCACCTCCGCCCCGCGGCCACCCTGCGCTCCATTGATTCGGGCTGGCCCCGCCGGTTTCCAGACAGTGTGTCCTGGAGACGCTCTTAGCTTAGTTGTCCTCTTGCGTTTGCTATGACTTTTGTGCTCTTTCGATCGCGAGGGAGCCTGCCTTGAGTCGAGTGATCAGGACTGGGGCCGAGCAGATGCAAGTTGTGCCTCGAGGACTGACACGCGCTGCCACACGCTCTGCCAGCAGCAGGGTCCCGGCGGTCGCGCCGAGAGGTGGCCCTGCCGCGCTCAGGTGCGTCCCTGGACAGTCGTGCTGGCTGCATCCTGCGCACCAGCAGGGCGAGGCCCGCTGTTCACAGGGGGGGCTTCCCGGGCCCACTCTTGGACCCGGCGCTCCTGGCCGCTTCTTCCTGGCCGGGCCTGGCCCCCTCTCTGAGGGATTCTGGAAATGGGCCGCTCTCAGCCCGTCCTCTTCCCTCGACTCGCTCCCTGGAAAGCCTCCGCGCAGACATTCGTGTTTGCTGTTTTAAAAACTTGAATCCCGTTGGTTGCCGGTAGTTTCGTTGGGAGTTCTCAGGGGTTTGTTTTCTTCAGTTGTTACAATCTATCAAAAGAGCTGATAGCAGATTGTTTTAGAGGTCAGCCACCGTGCTTTCTGGAGTTTTGCTCAGACCCTGTGTCCGGAAAGTTTTGATGCTGCTTTCACAGATGAGGCAAATCAGTGCAGAGTTGCTTCTCTTGGCCGGCATCCATAGTGGTCTTCGCTGGTAAGGGCAAAGGGTATGGGGATCAGGGTCTTGGGGAAATGGGCTCACAAAGCATTGAGGAAGTGTGGAAGGGCGCGTTGCATGGGACTTCCTGGGGCGCGTTAGTATCTGCCTGGCCCTGGCCCTGGTCCTGGTCCACAGTGGCCTCAGGTGGGGCAGAGGCGGCCCTTGGGAGGAACCACCCACCCCACCCCTAGGGCAGAGTTTGGTCCGACTTTTGTAAATAGGGATCTTGTCTAACAATGAGAAGAAACGACTGCTAAGTGTTTTAGTGTTTTCTAGGAGTTAGTTGCTTTTTAAAAGACACTTTCGCTCCCGGCCATGGAAATGTAGTAGAAACCCAGGACTGCAGCTTTGAATTATCCTCAGTTGCTGGAGTCACAGCTCTAGCTGTGAGGGTCGGGCATCAGGCAGACCGTCTGGGATGCTCTCCTGACCCCTTGCTGGCCAGCGCCTGACCTGGCCCCTAACTAGGAGACCAGCCGTCCCTGTTTTCGCACCTGGCATCCTGCCTCCGAGGCACACCAGGAGGGCAGTTGTGCTGTGCGTTTCTAGGAACTATTCCCAGGGCTTCCCCAAGCCTTTCCTGTAGTCGGACGCCCTCCTGTGCGATCTCTCCGAGCATTCTGTGTCCCTACGGGACATTCACCACAGCCTGGGAGGAGTTACCTTCGTTCTCTGCCCTACAAACCGTGAGCTCCTTGTGGGCAGGTGGTGAGGCTGGCTGGCTTCTATCTCACAATCACTTACGAGCAGAAGGTGTCCCTTACGTTTTTACTTAAGTTTTAAATGAGTAAAGTCAACGCGGCATTGGGTATTTGCAAAACCACTTGTTTTGCTTTGGTGATTGATAAATTTAGGAGGAGACGTTTAGCTCTTTTTTTCTAATTCTCTGTCATTCTTCCTGCAGGTTCCCCTTGAAGGACTCAAAGCGTCTGATCCAGTGGTTAAAAGCTGTTCAGAGGGACAACTGGACCCCCACCAAGTACTCTTTTCTCTGCAGTGAACATTTCACCAAAGACAGCTTCTCCAAGAGGCTGGAGGACCAGCATCGCCTGCTCAAGCCCACGGCCGTCCCCTCCATCTTCCACCTGCCTGAGAAGAAGAGGAGCACCGGAGGCCATGGCCGCACGAGGAGGAAGGACACCAGAAAGGCCTCGGGGGGCCTGAGGGGACACGCGAGCGGGGCGGACGGAAAAGGAGCTGGAGCTGCAGGTGCGTCGTCGTCCTCAGGTGCAAACCCAATGGCCAAGCCCGGGGCCCGGAAGGTGAAGCAGGCCGCGCCGCAGGGTGAGACCGCCCCCGGGGCCGCCCAGGAAGCCGCCGGTCGGGAGCGGGCGCCGCAGGCCCCAGCAGGAACTCCGGCCGATGGCTCGGCCGCCGCCGCCAGCAGTCAGGGCGAAGCAGAGGCGTCTGCAGTAGACGCCGGCGGTGAGAGCGCCGCCGCGCCTGACGGAGGCCTGGTGGACAAGAGCGGCATTTCCGTGGATGACTTTACCCCGCCAGGGTCTGGGGCCTGCAAGTTCATTGGCTCACTTCATTCTTACAGTTTCTCCTCCAAGCACGCGCGAGAGAGGGCGTCTGTGCCCCGAGAGCCCGTTGACCGAAAGAGGCCGAAGAGAGACGTGGAGCCCGGCTGCAGCGGGACCAGCCTGGGGCCCGACAAGGGCTTGGCCCAGAGCCCCCCGAGTTCATCGCTCACGGCGACGCCTCAGAAGCCCTCCCAGAGCCCCTCCGCCCCTCCGACGGACGTCACCCCGAAGCCGGCGGCGGAAGCCGTGCAGAGCGAGCACAGTGACGCCAGCCCCATGTCCATCAACGAGGTCATCCTGTCGGCGTCGGGGGCCTGCAGGCTCATCGATTCGCTGCACTCCTACTGTTTCTCGTCCCGCCAGAACAAGAGCCAGGTGTGCTGCCTGCGGGAGCAGGTGGAGAAGAAGAACGGCGAGCTGAAGACCCTGCGGCAGCGCGTCAGCCGCTCCGACAGCCAGGTGCGCAAGCTGCAGGAGAAGCTGGACGAGCTGCGGAGAGCGAGCTTCCCCTACCTGAGCAGCCTGCTGCCCCTGAGCCGCGGTCAGTACCGGCCTCGCAACCCCCGCGCCGCCCGGCCGTGGGAGGGGGTTCTCGCCGCGTGGCCGCCAGGCCCCGGGCACCCGTGCGTCTCGGGAGGAGGCCTCTATCGGAGCTGCCCTGGGAGACGGAGAGCCGGGTTAGGACCCTGCCTCGCGCCAGGGCACCCGAAGGGCGTCTGTGGCTCTGAGGGTTCGGCCAATGGGAAGCGAGGCCTGTGCCGTCTGCTGGGGGAGCCAGAACCCCCAGTGCGTGGCTTCCCATCGGCCGGGGGTGGGGGTGGGGCATCCGCTCCTGCACCCCTCACACGAACCACGGTTCCAGACGAGTTGACCTCTTGACGTGAGTGCAGTAGGCTCAGCAAGCTGTTGGAAAAGCGGTAGGAGACTCTTAAAATCGTGGGGAGTTTCTTTCCATTAGTGTTTTGAGGAATATCCTTGAAGTTAAATCGTTTTGAACGTCAATAGTTACTTTAGTGCGACTGCTCGTCATTTCCTTCAAAATAAAAAACCTTAGGGGCGCCTGGGTGGCTCAGTCGGTTAAGCAGCCGACTTTGGCTCAGGTCATGATCTCACGGTCCATGAGTTCGAGCCCGGCGTCGGGCTCTGTGCTGACCGCTCACGGCCTGGGGCTGCTTCGGATTCTGTGTCTCCCTCTCTCTCTGCCCCTCCCCTGCTCGCTCGCTCTCTCTCAAAAGTGAATAAGCATTAAAAAAAAAATTTAAACATCTATTCAAGTAGAATATATTCTGTCTTACAAAAATTAAGATGCTACGGAAATAAGGGGGCTTCAGAAGTGGTGAAAACTCCTGTTTCTCACTTATCTCTGACTTCTGGTCCTTGTTAAAATTTCCTGTATGATATTTTAGATCATCGTCTGTGTTGTCACATACGTGTCTTTCAACCTATAGGTACAGGCAGGTTGGATATATATTTTGTAAGCTTGTCAGCTACGTTTCTACTTTTCACCTTACCTTTCTACTTAGTATTTGTAAAAAACTGCTTTCTAGATATTCTCTACATTTTGAGTGTTATGTATTTTACCTGTTAAGTATACATGGAAAACATTTTCCTACTTGTTGTTCATGTGATCTGGATCAATATTTGTCTTCCCGGGCGTAACGAGCACTTCTTTGGGAAGAGGCTCCTGGCGTGACGGGCTGGGACATCCTGGATCCCAGGGCAGCAGCCACGCACAATATGAAACCAAAGCAAGAAAACAGCCCCATCCTGTGCAAAGTGCACGCTGGGGGAGGGACAGCCCCAGCTGAGGGTCACCGATGTGCTTACTGGTGGAGGTAGACCCGCTCACTACTTTACGGTACCTTCTCCTCCTGGCCAGACTCCCAGGGGCTGTCACTGTTTCGGGTCTTTCCTTTGCTCCATTGAGCAAGGCCGCCTTGTTTCCGCTTCATTAATCCTCACTTCTTTCTGCTTTCTCCACTGTTACTTGGTTTTCTTGGTGGTTCTGGCTCCTGGGGGGAAGAGGGTGTTTCCGGATGCCTGCAGGTGGAGGTGTGTCCGTCCCATTGGCCCGAGAGGATTTGTCTCGTGCAGCTCTCATCACTGGTCGTTTCTGAATAGTTTCTAATTTCAGTCTGTGTTCCCTCTTTGAGTTATTTAGAAGGGCGTTGACATTTTTCAAGTTGGGGGAGGGGAGCTAATTTTGTTGTAGGGTTTTTTTTGTTTTTTTTTTTTTTGGCGGTTTTAAATATTCAGTTTCTTTCTTTCAAAATGTGTGTTTTTAATTCCAGCGTAGCTGACATACAGGGTTGCATGAGTTTCAGATGCACGGGGCAGTGGTTCCCTAATCGTGTACTTTCTCCACGCATCAGGACGAGTGTCCTGTCGATCCCCTCCCTGTTTCTCCCAGCCCTCAACCTCCTCCCCTTTTTTGTGATTATTTTTAAACTTTATTGCTTTAAGGTCATATTTGGTTTTTGGCTCCTTTCAGGATTTCGTTGTGGCTTAATATGCAGCTTGTTGTCGTGACTGTTTCGCTGTGGTTTGAGAAGAATGTATCCTCCCCGCTTGTTGGTTCCATGGCTCTCTGTCTCACCGAGCCTCCGTCTGGCTTGTTAACAGGTCTGTGTCCTGACTCACCGAATCCCTTATCTCGGGGACAGAAGGGTGACGTGCCCATCCTTCCTGGGCGTCTGCTTGGTGCTGCCATGCGTCCCGCGGCCCTGTGTGAGATGCCCAAGTGGTCCTGACTGTTACCACCACGGAATGCCCCTTTCTGTCCCAATTTGAGTATTCTTTACCTGCTTACCTTTGAAAGCTTTTTATATTCCTCTATCTTTTAGCTATATTTTAACCCAATCTGAGAGTGTTTGCATTTTTTTAATAAATTTGTTTAAACGTTTATTTATCTTTGAGAGAGAGGGAGTGAGAGTGCAAGTTGGGGAGGGGCAGAGAGCCACAGAATCTGGAGCAGCCTCCAGGCTCTGAGCTGTCAGCACAGAGCCTGACATGGGGCTCGAACCCACGAACCATGAGATCGTGCCCTGAGCTGACTGAGCCACCCAGGCAGCCTGTCTTCCTTCCTTTAGAGTAATCCATTTATAATTGTGATTATTGATAAGTTGGAATCTGTGCCTGTCGTTTTATGTTTTAATTTGTTAGGCTTTTTCGTTTCTTTTTCTGTGCTTCTGGTGGATGTCTCTCAGCTTTCGAAGCTAACTGTTGAAGCCCATCTTCCTGTGGTGCTTAGAGCTTGGGCTGCTGGGTTCCACAGCCCAGCGCCTCCACGCTTCTGTCCCGTCCCCCTCCCCCACCCGCCCTGACTGTGTGTGTCCTCTACTCCCCTACTCAGGTCTCCTGTCTAGGGGCCTAGGGGCCGTAATGAGGTGCAAGCACACAGTTGGTGGGTCACTTCACTCACCACCGTTTGCTGTTTGCTTCCTTTCCAGAAAGAGTTAATGGTATTTTTGTAAGTCCTACCCTCGTAAGATTTTGAGAGGGGTTGAGTTTGAAATGCTGATGCCAGGAAACCATCCATTCTCTCAGAGCTGCCCGTGTGTGCGTGTGTGTGCGTGTGCGTGTGGTGTCAGGATGAGGTCAGGGGTATTTAAAGCCACGATTGAATGGGGTTTCCTGGAGAAGCTGTAGCTGGGGAAGGGGAAGGAGCCAGGCCCGGCCCGGGAGCCGGCTGTTTGCAGAGATGCGGCTGAAGAGGGCCAAAGAAGGCCCCAGAAAGGGAGAGTGAAAGAGGGAGCGTGGGGTCACGACAGCCCAGAGGGGAGATGAGGGTAAGCAGCTGGGCTGGACCCAGCTCTGATCAGAGTGGGGAAAAGATGGCTGGGCTTAGCCACATGGGGTCACTGGTGACCGCGGTGTCCTTGGAGCAGTGGGAACCCTGCTGGGTCGGTCTAGAGCGGGTGAAAGGCAGCACTGGGGCACTTTAAGAGGGTTGGCCGTGAAGGAGTGGACTGTGGGCAGAAACCCCGGGGAACGTGGCTCCAGGGGAGAGTTGTGTTTGTGAAGTGGGGGTCAGCAAGCAGGTGTCCGCGCTGCCCGTGGGTGGGATGGAGAGCAGGAGTCGTGGGGGCCAGGAAGGAGTGTGCTGGGCCCTGGGGAGGTGCCCGGAGAGGGGGCTGGTGGACAGGGTGTCCCACCGCCTCTGCCCAGTGCTCCCTGGGGGGGTGGGGCTGGTCGCTGGTTGGCAGGGGAGGGGAGGGTGCGAGAGGTGTTGGGGGGCGGTAGTGGGAGGGACAGCGGGCACCCTGGCTTCGTCTCCAAGGAGACATGCCTGGAGCCCCCCACTCAAAATGTCTTCTCTCTTAATGGTTTCCCTCCCAGGCTGTCGTGAGTTTGTTGGTCAACGAAGGAAACTTCTTAGGGATTTTATGTCCAAGAGGCATACGCGTGTTTATTCCGCCCAATGTCTTTAGCCAGGCAAGCCCTTTATTTTTGGGCAGATTACCTCCAGCGGGGCAGCTGGGCCAGGGGTCTGCAGGTTCTGGGTTCAGAGCCCTCCAGGAGGCGGGTGCTGATTGGCCTTCTCACAGGGTGTCCGCAGGGAGGACTTTCTCCCTCCTCCACCCGCCTCCCGCTGCTGTTTCTAGCCTCCAGGAGGACTTCTGTGAGCCCAGCTGTTCGTCCTTACCAGTTGGGAACTGACATCGATACATCGTTACCAGCCATCTTCCCATAGAGGTTTACTATCTTGTACTTGGATTTTTTCTTTTTTCTTTTTCTAATTTTGAGAGAGAAAGCAGGAGTCAGGGAGGGGCAGAGAGACAGGAAGAGAGAGAGAATCCTAAGCAGGCTCTGTACTGTCAGCACAGAGCCCGACACGGGGCCCAAATTCACAGACCATCAGATCATGGCCCGAGTGGGCCCTGAGCCGCCCAGACACCCCTTGGATTTTGACAAGTGGGTGCCCACGGTGATCCCGTGCGGTGCCGCGCAGAAGAGTCGTGTCCCTCAGCATCCCTGCTCTTCTCGTGGTCACCCCTTCCCTTCCCAGCCCTGGCACCACCGGCCTTCCTGGTGTTTCTGTAGTGTGGGTTTTTCCAGAGTGTTCCGTGGTTGGAGTACACGGATGCCGTGGAATCGCAGGCACAGCTTTTTCAGGGTGGCCTCCCTCACTCAGCGGTACGTGTGCTTCAGGCTCCTCTCTGTGGCTCGGTAGCGCATCGTCTCACCTTTTTTTTGCACTGACTTAGAATGTACACAACAAGGGCTGCCTGGTGGCTCAGTGGCTCAAGCGTTGGACCCCTGACTTAGGCTCAGGTCGCGATGTCACAGCTGGGCTCCGCGCAGACCGCACAGAACCTGTTTGGGACTCTCTCTCTCCCTCTCTCTGCCCCTCACCTGCTTGTTCTCTCTCTCTCTCTCTCTCTCACTCTCTCAAATAAATCAACTTAAAAATGCATACGTACAGAGCAGCGATTTACCGCTTTTAGGTGTGGAGTTCAGGGGCGTTAAACGCGTTCTCCTGGTCGTGCAGCCACCACCATCCATCCCCCAGAACTCACGTTAATCTGAAGCTTGACACGTGTGAGAGCGTAACGGTCCTGTCTCCCCTCCCCGCCGTTCCGATGTCTGCTGTGTGATGTTGTCGGCTCCCAGCGCCTCCTGGAAGAGGAATCTGGCGTGTTGCGCCGAACGTGACGTGGATACGTTGTGGCATGTGGCAGAATTTGATGCCAGCTGAACCATCCCGTTGCCCTGCGCGGACGCACCGTATTTTGCTCATCCGTTCATCTGTCAGGAGACGTGGGTTGCTTCCACGGTTTCACTGTCGAGAGTGATGCTGCTGTGAGCGAATCTCTCTTCGAGACCCTACTTCCACTTCTTTTCGGCATACACCCAGAAGTGGAATCGCCGGATCATGGGGTATTTTGCGTTTAATTTTTTCGAGGCGCTCCAGTACTGTTTTCGACACCGGCTTTAACGGTGTGCATTCCCACCCACGGAGCATGGGCTCCAGACTCTGCATTCTCGCCATCGCTTGCTGTCTTCTGTTTTCTTGATTCCCGCCGTCCTAGGGCGTGTGAGGTGGGCCCTCGTCGTGGTTCGCATCGGCATTTCCCTGGTGATCAGTGGTGATCAGTGATGAGCATCTTGTCCTGTGCTCAGTGGCCACTTGTGTGTATCTTGGGAGAAGAGCCTTGTTTGCCCATTTTTGAGTCTGGTTGGTTGTCTTCCCACTGCTGAGTTTGAAGACTTCTCTGTACATTGGGGACCTCAATCTCTGATCAGAAGTATGATTTGCAAATATCTTCTCCTATTCTTTGGGGCACCGTTTTATTCTATGCATAGTGCCTTTTGATGTACAATTTTATTTTCACGAAGTCATATTTGTCTATTTCTTTCATTACATGTGCCTTTAGTGTCCTATCCAGGAAATCATTGCCAAGTCCATGGTCGTGAAGCTTTTGTGCTGTTTTCTTCTAAGAGTTTTACTGTTTTAGATCCTTGATCTACGTTGAGTGAGTTTTTGTTTATGGTGTAAGGATCCAACTTCATTCTTTTGCATGAGGACATCCAGTTTTCCCAGCACCATTTGTTGATAACGTTCTTTCTCCATTGAATGGTCGTGGCACCTTGTCAAAATCAGTTGACCATATACAAACAAGGGTTTGTTTCTGGATGCTCTACGTTGCATTGATTTCTATGTCTGTTTTTATGCTAATACCACACTGTTTTTATTACTGTGGCTTTGTAGTAAGTGCGGAAATCAGGAACTGATTCCTCCAGTTTTGTTCTTCTCCAGGATTGTTTTCTTCGCTGTTCTGGGTCCCTGAGATTCCGCGTGAATTCTATCTACAGGCAGTGTCCTTGGGATGTCCATCGGGATTGCATTGAATCTGCAACTTTGTTTGAGTAATATCAACACTGTGACAACATTAAGCCTCACATGAACAGAGGATGTGTGTCCATTTATCTCTGATTACATGGATGTCCAGTCCCAGCACTGTTTGTCAAGAAGACTCTTCTCCATATAGTTGCCTTTGCTCTTTTGTCGAAAATCAGATTCATGAATTTGTGTGAATCTTATTTTTTTTTAAGGTTTATTTTTGGGAGAGTGACAGAGTGCAAGTGGGGGAGGGGCAGAGAGAGAGGGAGACACAGAATCTGAAGCAGGTTCCGGGCTCCGAGCTGTCAGCACAGAGTCTGACGCGGGGCTCAAACCCACGAACCGTGAGATCATGACCCGAGCCGAAGTCGGACGCTTAACCAACTGAACCACACAGGCATCCCTAATATTTATTTATTTGAGTAATTTCTACACCCAACATGGGACTTGAACTCACTACCCTGAGATCAAGAGTCACGTGCTCTTCTGACTGAGCCAGCCAGGCGCCCCTGTGTGTGAATCTGTCTCTGCACCCTGTTGTGTCACTTGATCTGTGTATCTGTTGTGCTGTCAGTCCCATGCTGTAGTGGTTACTGTAGCTTTTAGTGAGTCTTGAAACAGGACTGGGAGTTCTCCAGCTTTATTCTTTCCCATGAGTATTGTGTTGGCTGTTCTGGGTCTTTTGGCTTGTGAATCAGCTGGTCGATTTCCACAAAATAGCTTGCCGGGATTTTGATATTGGGATTGTGTTGAATCTATAGATCAATTTGGGAAGAATTGACATCTTAACAATACTGAGTCTTCCTGTGTATCAACCCGTTTATTTAGATCTTTTATTTCTTTCATCAAAGTTTCATATTCCAGGTTTTTTGTGGGTTTCTGTTTTGTTTTGTTTCTGCTGGTGTGTAGGGAAACAATTGACTTTTGCCTGTTAACCTTGTATCCTGCAACCTTGCTGCTTACTAATTCCTGGAGTTTTTTGTGAGTTCTCTGGGATTTTCTACACGGACAGTCATGTCATCTGCAAACACAGATGGTTGTTTTGTTTTTGTTTTGTTTTTTTTCTGTCCCAATCTGTATGCCTTTTATTTCCTTTTTTTTATTACATCAAGTAGGACTTCCAGTGCAATGCTGACTGTGAGTGGTGCTGAGCTTAGTAGGAAAGCTTTTGCTTTCCCACCATTAAGTATGATGTTAGCTGTAGGGTCTTGTTAACGATGTTCATTATTCCTAATAATAATATTTGTTCCTAGATTATTGAATAGAACTTTTATCAGGAATGGGTGTTGGGTGTTATCATGGTGAATAACTCATTTATTTATATTTTTGGATTCAGTTTACTAAATGCTTGTTAAAAATTTTTGTGTCTGTGTTCATGAGAGATACCCATCTGTAGTTTCCTTTCTTGTATGTCTTTGGTGTTGGTGTCAGGGTAGGGCTCACCTCACAGAATGAGTTAACACTCTGCTTCTACCTTCTGTAAGAGATTGTAGACAACTGGTATTAACTGTTTCCTGAATTCTGTGGTGGAATTCACTGATAAGCCCATCTAGGCCTGGGGCTTTGTTTCGGAAGGTTATTAATTATTGATTCAGTTTCTTTGATGGATGTAGGCCTATTCAGATTATTAGTTCCCTTGGTGAATTTTGGCAGTATGTGTCTTTCCAGAAATGCAACCATTTCACCTGAGTTACCAAATCTGTGGGCATAGAGTTTTTCATAGTAACCCTGATTGACCTTTTCATGTTCAGAGGATTGGTAGTGATGGCCCTCTTTTATTTATAATATTGACATTTTATGTCTTCTCTTTCTCTCTCTCTGTTCTTAGTTAACTGGGCTAGATGTTTATCCGTGTTATGGATCCTCTAAAAAACCTTTGGTGTTGTTGATTTTATTGTTTGTTGTCTTTATTTTCCTGTTTTCAATTTCATCGGTGTCTCTTTTTTTTTCTGCTTGCTTTCAACAACTTAATTGTTCTTCTCTTCCTACTTTCCTAAGGTGAACACTTAGATTATCAATTTTAGATCTTTCTTCTTGTCTAATGTACTCACTCAGTGCTATAAATTTCCCTCTAAAGATTGCGTTTACTGCACTGCACAAAATTTGATAAGGTATATTTTTCATTCTATTTACTTCGAATATTTTTTTATTTCTCTTGAGGCCTCCTTCTTGACTCACCTGTTACTTAGAAGTGTCTTGTTTAATCTACAAATATTTGGGGATTTTTCAACTACACTGCTGTTCCTGATTTCCAGTTTAATTCCATTGTGGTCTCAGAGCATACTTTGTATGATTTCTACTCTGTTAAATTTGTTATGTTTTATAGTCAAGAATGTGGTCTGTCTTGGTGAATGTTCCATGTGAGCTGGAGAAGATTAAGTGTTCTGCTGTTGTTGGATGAAGCAGCATCCTAACCTAGCCTCACGCTGACCTGTTAGGGTTCTCCAGAGAAACAGAACCAGCAGGATGTATACATACGCGTACACGACAGGAAATTTATCACAGGAATTGGCTCCCGTGGTTAAGAATGACAAAATTGGAGAACCAGGAAGGCTGAAGGCATAGTGTAGCCCCTGTCCAAAAGCCTGAGAATTGTTGGGGGATGGAGGGGCGGCGGGAGGGCATGAGTCCTGGACCAGCACTGATGTCCCAGGACTGCAGACCTCCCAGCTCTAACTGCAAAGTCACCTTTCCTCTGCCTTTTTGCTCTATTCAAGCCTTCAGTGCCCACCCACCTAGGGGAGGGCCCTCCACTTTACTCAGTTCACAGGCTCCTATCTTCCCTAAACACCCTCGCAGGCACACACACGAGTAATGTCTTACCAGCTTTCTGGGCGTCTCTTAGCTGCATCAGACCGACATGTGACATTACCTATCTCGGTAGCGTACGGACGTCACTTACATCCAGCTGATTGATGCCGCCCTTGAGTTTGGCCAAGTCCTTCCTGATTTTCTGCTGCTGGATGTGTGCATTTCTGACAGAGGAGTGTCAAAGCCTCCAACTGTAACAGTGGATTTGTGTGTTTCCTGTTACAGATCTGTCCGTTTGTCTCCTGTGTTTGAATGCTCCCTTGTTAGGAACATAGACATTAGGGATTATTATGTGGTCTTAGAGTATTGACTCCTTTGTTATTATGTAACGTTCCTCTTTGTCGCTGATAATTTTTCTGATCCTAACGTCTGTTTTGTTCTGAAGTTAGCATTGCTCCTCCAGCTTCCTGTTGATTTGTGTCAGCGGGATAGATGTTTCTCTGTCCCTTTCCTTTGGTCTATCTTTATACTTAAAGTGGGTTTCTTATGGACAACATATAGTTGGGTGTTTTCTAGTCTCCTGACTGTCTTCTCCCTCCCGTTCACATTTGAAGTGATAATTGTTGCAGTGGGACTAAGCGCTCAAATTTGTGACTGCTTCCCATTTCTGTTCTCCCCTTTTCCACCTTCTCTGGCCTTGATTGAGCATTTTGTGTGATTTCATTGTGTCCCTTTCTCAGCACACTGACTTGACTTCTCGCCGCACCTCTGTTTGTGGGGGCCCTGGGGTTTTCGCCCCACGTTTACAACTCAAGTACATCTACTTTCACACATTGCCGCGTCCCCGGTAGCGCAGGCACCTGAGACCTGGGCGTCCCCGTCACCCCCGTGTCGTCCCTTATAAAACCGGGACTCCGTTTCACTTGCACGTGTGCTGGGCTCACTACCATTAATCTGAACACATTCATCTGTTGGGTGAATTAAGAAAAAGGAAAGATTTTATCTTTCACATATTCCTTCCCCAGTGCTCTTGTCTGTACAGACTCAGGTTTCCAACCTGCTTCATCGTTCTCCCTGAAGAACTAATATTTTTTATAGGGCATGTCTACCAAGGAATCCCCTCCAGTTTTATTTGAAAAAGTTTTTGTCTTTAGTTCTTCTTTACTTTTTTTTAGTTTTTGTTTGTTTGTTTGTTTGTTTAGAGAGGGAGGGAGACAGAGTGTGAGCCAGGGAGGGACAGAGAGAGAGGGAGACGCAGAATCCCAAGCAGGCTCCAGGCTCTGAGCTATTGGCACAGAGCCCGACGTGGGGCTCAAACTCACGAACCTTGAGATCATGACCTGAGCCGAAGTCGGACGCTTAACCAACTGAGCCATCCAGGCACCCAGAAATCAGTGTTTTGGTTTGTTTTTTTTTTTTAATTTTTTAATGTTTATTTATTTTTTAGAGAGAAAAACAGAAAAGTCGGGGGAGGGGCAGAGAGAGAGGGAGACACAGAATCCAAAGCAGACTCCGGGCTCCGGGCTGTCAGCACAGAGGCTGATGGGGGGCTCAAACCCATAGACTGTGAGATCGTGACCCGAGCTAAAGTCAGACGCTTAACCTACTGAGCCACCCAGGCACCCCAGTTCTTTTTTACTTTTGAAGGACAGTTTCTTTTTTTTTCTTTTTTTTTCTTCTTAGGTTTTCATTTTATTCATTTCCAGAGAGAGTGCACGCACACACAAGTGGGGGAGGGGCAGTGAGAAGGACAGACCGAATCCCAAGCAGGCTCTGCGCCAGCAGCACAGAGCCCGATGTGGGGCTCGAACCCACGAACTGTGAGATCATGATCTGAGCCAAGATCAAGAGTCAGAGGCTCAACCGACTGAGCCCTCCGGGGGCCTTTTAAGTTTTCATTTTAATCCCAACTAACGTAGAGTGTTGTGTTTGAAGGACAGTGTCTCTGGGCATGGAATTCTACTCTTGTTGCCTGCACAAGATGCCCTCTGTGATTCTTCCCCATTTTGTTCTATAGGTAAGAGTTCTTTCCTCTGGCTTCTTTCAAGACTCTCCATCTTTGGTTTTCTGCAGTTTGAATATGAAATGCGCAGGTGTAGGGTTTTTGGTATTTGTTGTGATTGGTGTCCTCTGAGCTTCCTGGGTCTGTGGTTTGGTGTCTGTCATTAATTTTGAAAACTTCTCAGCTACTACTTCATGTATTTCTCCTACTTTCTCCCTCTGTCCTCTGGCTGTCATTGCCATGATGCATACACATATCTTTTGTAATTGTCCCCAACCCCCCAGTATTGTGTGCGTTCTGCTCTCTGCATCTCACTGTGGAACGTCTCTGCTGCCTGCCTTCGAGCTCGCTGGCTCTCTCCTGGACCTCAGGCACCCCAGGTTTCGCCTGTCTCGCGCTGGTTTGGATGTGCAGCCTTTCCTTCGGACCCTTGTTAGCTTCCTCTCCACTTGCAGAGCTCAGTTCATGCACGCTGTCTGCTCTTTCTGCTAGAACCTGAGCGGATGGATCATAGTTATTTTAAACTCCGAGTCTGAGGATTCCAGAACCTCTGCCTTATCGGAGTCAGGTTCCGATGTTGTCTCTTCAGACTGAATTTTTTCTTGCCTTTAGCATGGCTTATAATCGTTCTAAAAGGTGGACATGGTAATGGAACCTGAGCCGCCAAGTTGGCCTGCCTGGCAGGTGGGTTGTGTCTGATCTCTCCTGCATCAGGCTCAGATTCCTCTGCTGTCTTTACGCTTCATCTCCACTGTGGTCCTGGGGCTTGTCTGCCAGACTCCCTCCCAGCCCCTGCATCTGCGGCTTTTTCTGCTCTGATCCCCTCACCTGCTGGAGCCCTGAGGAGGGCGTGGGGGAGGAGGACACTCTGCAGTCAGCTTTCTGTGGGGTTCCTCTTCTGTGGCCTGTGTTTCTGGGCTGTGACCTTCCCGTTCTTGTCCTCTTGGAGTGGGGGCGGCGGGGGGGGAGGCCGTAGGAGCTCGTGGGGGAAGCCGTCCCCAGCAGAGTAAAGCTCAGGTGACATCTGCACTGCACAACAGCCCTTTCCTTTGGAGCATGCTCTGAGCTCCGGTCAGAACTTTCTCTCCCCTTCCAGTGCCAGAGAGAGACCAGGGGATTTTTTTTCCTTGGCTTCTCACAGTGAGAACTTGGTGGGTTCCTGGAAATGAGACCCGAGGGAGCATGGGGCCCCCAGGAAACTGTCACCTGCTCGTCTGCGTTCAGCTCCAGCCTCTTGCCCAGTTGTCATCCAGCGTCCCTGTCAGCTCACATCTGCCCCGGGTGAGCATGTCCCTTCAAGTTCTGGGACACTGGGACCTCACTTCTGATGGGTCCAGGCAGTCACTGATTTTCAGTTCGTTCCATGTTTTTCTTGTTGTAAAGACAGGAAATAGGGCTTCTAAGCTCTTTACGGGTCAGAGTTGAACCGTGAATCTCCCTCCTCTGTTATTTGGTTATTGTTAATATGTAGGAAAGCTAACTTTAAAAACAAACCATCTTATCAAAGTCACTTATTCTAATAGTTTTTCAGTTGAGGCTTTGGAGTTAACTAGGAAATCAACCATAATACTCGCAAATAATAACTACTTGGTCTCCTTTTGTGTCTTTCTGTATTTTACAGGAACGTTTGCCCTATTTCCTGTCCTTTCTTTTTTCCCTGTGTGCGCGAACACCTTTTCATCTGACGGGTCATAAAGTGAGGGCCTTGCCACCATCTCAAAAGAACAGCTTCCCCTGAGGCGCCGGGCAGGTGCGGTACGAGCGGTCACGGGGCCAGGACAGTGTCTGCTCCGCCGGGACGGCCAGCGCCAGCCAGGCGACGGCGGCCTGGGCCCTCTCTCTCTCATGCTTTGCAGCCGGTGTCGGAAACACTGCCGTCTGCTAACACAAAGCAGAGGGAGGGTGGGAGGCGCCAGGAAGGCGTCCGTCCCTAGCGAGCGTGTCTGCTTGTTTCCTGTCGCTGGGGTCCTGGGCCTGTCTGCTGACACCTTTGCCAGGAGGCACAGCAGTCTCGAGCACCCGTGTCAGAGCCAAGATGAGTGTCCACCAGCCCGCTGGGAGATAGATGCAAGGGACGCATCAGGAGTTTCCAGGGTGACTTACAGAAACAGCTTCTACCATGTGCCTGGCTCCGCCTGCTTCCCCGTTGGAGGGATGGGTTCCCTCCGTGGCCCCTGGGGGAGGCAGTGCAGGGCCGAGGCCCCACTCCTCACTCCCTGGCAGGTCCCACCTTCCTAAGCCCCGGAATGATCTCCTCCCAGATCCCAGTTCGGTCACCTCCGGGTGTCCTTGTCCTCTCCCGGCTGGAACTACACTTCCCAGAATGCACTCTTCGGCTTGGCACTCTCTTCCTGCCAAGCTGTTAGTAACCAGGTGCAAACGTTTCCGTCAGTTGGCAGAGAACAACCTTGAAGAACCTTGACGGTGTCTGGAGTTCAGAAAACTTAGTGATGGGTAAGCCTGCTTTTGCTGTCTTGGGCCAACAAACGAAAATTTAAATTTCTTGGAGAAGATTTAAATTTTTGTTTTTGCATTTCGGTTGAGGTTTTAATAAAAGAAGAAAAAAATGAAACTAAAAGCCTGTCTGATTTACTTGAAGAGGTAGAAAGTGGCAAATAGGCTTAAGTCCCTTACTTCTTATGCTCATTTGTTTGACTTTCAAGTTTATCTTACTTTCATTTTTCTAATGAAGTATGATTTACATGGAGTGAAAGACACCAGTGTGAAGGATGCGATTGGATGGCTTTTGACATATTTCACGTAACTTGACATTTGGATCTTAGAATTGCCCTGTGGGTCGTCCCCTGGACCGCTTCATTGAAAACAGGAGGCGACACGGTGGCAGCAGGACCGTGGGCAGGGGTGCAGGTGCCGAAGACCTGGCTTACCCCGTGCTGGGGGGCGGCGTCCGGGGGCACTAGACCTGGCAGGAGGCGTGGAATCCCCCTGCCCACCACCGGCAGGTTAGTGCCTGCCGCGTCATCCTTATTCGATTAAAATTCGTCACAGCCGAGAGCAAGTCGCCAGGAAGCCAGGGAAGACCCTAATTCAGAGCAGTTAGGTTCTCCGTGGCAGAATCCCACGCCTCCCGGGGCTGGAGGTTTGGTGGACGTGCGTGCTGGTCGTGGACCCTGGGCGAGGCGACCCAGAGTCTCCTGACGTTGACCTAATGGCACGCACCTTCCACGCGGGTTCTAACTTTTGCTGCTCGAGATGGTGTTTCTTTGAAGAGTCATTCCAGAAACTTTGCATTGCCAAAGAAACACTGCTTCCTTCCACTTGAATGTGATGCGTCAGAGGAGCTTCTGCAGGTCCATCAGGCGAGTTCTGTGGGCCTCAGAAACCACTGGTGTCTGAGGGCGTCTTGTCTCCCCAAGGGCTTGCTGAGCCTCCTGTACGGAGGCTCTGCGTGACCTACTGTGCACCCTCCCGCCGCTGCAAAGCCCACTGAACAGGTTTACACAGAACTGGGTAGAGGCAGAAGTTAGACCCTCAGCTGTCTCTCCCACTCGCTCTCCTGAAGACACCCTCTCACCCCGGGTCCCGGTGCTGTGACCCTGCTGAGCCCACCCCTCTGGGGGTTTTGACCTGTCCTGGGGTGATGTCCACCCTTGGCCCCGATCCCCCTCCAGGCTGCCAGCCTGGGACACCGGCCCCTGCTGGACTTTCCCCCTGACCCGCACCCGCCCACCTATCCCTGTTCTCCTCCACTCTTCCTGGCCCGCATCACCTCTTAAGCCCCTCTTCCCATTCTGTGGTTCCGGCAATTCTGTCCTCCGGGCTTCCAGCATGAGTCCCCTCAGCTCACCTCCCTGGTCCCCACCCTGGGCAGGCTGTCCCTCTGTGTCACCTCACCCAGCCGTAGTCACCCACTCCAGCCCCTCCCCCCGGTCCCCTGTCCCCTGCCCGAGCCCCCACAGCACAGCACCTGCGCTCTGGCCTGCAGTCGTCGTCACCAAGGAAAGAGGGAACGGGCCAGACCCGTGCTAGCAGACCACCTGGGGTGCTGCTGTCTTGTCCCAAGGCCCTGCATCAGCACCCCAGAGGTAGAGAGGGTGCAGTCCAGGGCTGCTGGGATGGTCCAGGCTCCGCCTGCGTCTGCCTGCGTTAGCTGGGTGGGCGGTCACAGTCCCCCGTCCCCCACCCTTCACAAGATCTTGGAGCACCTTTTCCACCTGTGTGCTGTTCCTGTCTTCTCTCCCCCCCCCCCCCGCTCCCTCCCCCTCCCTCCCTCCCTCCCTCTCCCCCTCCCCCCCTTCTGGTGTCACTTGGTCGGAATTGCTTGTGCAGACACCTGTCTTGCCTACTGGCAAGTGAGGGCTGACGCAGAAAGCCCCCAGATCCTCTGAGAATCACCTTCAGTGGTTCCAGGGCCAGCACCTGCAGGGGGAGGAGGCCCAGCAGACCCCCGGGCCCCTGCAGGGGTGTTGGGAGGATGTCCACATGCCCGGGCCCTGACCACTGACTCACCGAACCACACCTCACACTGTAAGCTGCAGTTGTTGTCATTCAAACGCATCTTCAGAAATTGGGGTATTTTACCCCCAGGTCAGTAGTTCTAGATTTTCTTAAAACACCAAAACAATCTGCAAGAGAAGGCTGTCTCCCTGTGGGCAGCAGTCGGCCAGCACAGACCAGAGGCCCTGGGAGGCTAGGCTGCCCCCTGAAGTGCCAGCTGAGGTTGGAGTCACCTGGCCACTCATGAACCTGTGCTGTGGTGACAGTAAACATGTCCTGGGAAGGCGTTCCCAGGCTCGGGTTGTTTTTTCTTTTCATGTTGGTTTGCTTTGTGGAAGTTTCACATCTGAATGTTTTCACTGAGGTACAGTTAATATAAGTAAAACAGCCCTTGGGTGTCCCTCCGTGACTCCTATGTGACGCCATCATCCAGAGTCCCCGGATCTCCACGCCCTCCTGCCCCAGCCCCCACCCCACACCCGTTTACCTATTCTAGAATTTCATGCAGATAGAAACGCAGATTACGTACATGGTCTCTTTTGTGGCATGACATTTTTGAGGGAAATCTGATCATGTTTTCATAGCCTTGCTGCACTGTGGTCGGATGACATGGTGGGGACTCTCTTTACTTTCTGACCATTTACGAGGTCAGTTTTCGTGAGGCTTGGAGAGGAGATTCTGCAGTCTCGGGCGCGGAGCACAGCGTCGCGCGCTCAGAACTAGCTCTCTAGTCGTGTGGAGCGAGCCCTCCGTGCCGTGCTGTTCTCTCGGACCCACGCGAACCACGGTTCCTGCTGGTTTCTTCCTGTGAGCATCTGTGTGTTGTCAGTAGTTTCTGCTTTGTCACGGCTGCCGCTGGTCGCCTGCGTCTTCCTGACCGCGGGGTCTTCGCCGGGACCGGGACCCTGAGCGCTCTGGAGAGCCGTGCTCTGTCTGTTCTAACGCGTCTTGGGTGGAAGTTCATGTTCCCTCACCACGGGAGCACGATGCTAGCTTTCCCTTGGGCCCGCCTTTGCCTGGCTCTGAAATGCCTTTCTGAGTGATTCTGTCTGGTGAATCTCTCCTTTGCAGCAAGAGTTGAAGGTCTTGCTCTGTGATCCAGTGTGAAAAGCTTTTCCTTTTCATAGGTGAGTTCCGGTACGTGTGGCTTTAGCTCTGCCTTATTTTTTATATTGTACCTTGGCGTATGTTTTTAGAATAAAACCTTCCCACTTGGTCTGTGCTTGGCTTGCCCGCCTCCGTGACGTCGCCACTCGGGGGTAGACCTCGGGCATGGTCAGGGCGGCCACCGCCTGGGACCAGTTCTCCTGGGGAACGCTTCCATGACTTTCTGGGAATCCCTTTGCCGTCACTTCCCTGTGGCTGCCTGGCGAAGGCTGTCCTTTGGTGGTGTCCTCAGAATTCGCTGTAGCAGAGATCCCTGAGTGTTAGTGTAGAGACCATCCATCACGGCGCCGTCCAACAGGAGCACAGCGTGAGCTCGGACATGGTTTGAAATTGTCCTGTAGCAACACTGAGAAGGTAAAGAGAGGGCCGCCTGGCTGGCTCAGCCAGTGAGCGTACGACTCTTGATCTCAGGGTTGGGAGTTCAAGTCCCACGTTTGGCCTGGAACCTGCTTAAAAATCAAAAGGTAAAGAGAAACAGGTGAAGTGAACTTTAATGCTATATTTTATTTAACCCAATGTTATCTGAAACGTTATTTCAGTACATAACCATCGGAACCTAAAAGTTACTGAGATGTCTGAAGTCCTTTTTGTGCTGAGTTTTTGGAATCCATGTGTGTCTTGGCCTTAAAGCACATCTCAGTGGACCAGCGCCTCCAGATGTCCACGTGGGGCCGTGGGCGGCTGTGTCAGACACACCTGTGGCAGCTACAAAATCCGTGACGCTCACTCTCCCCGTGCATCTTGTAAGTGTGGCACCAGCATCTGCCGGACGCTGCTGTGGAGGAACCGTTGGTCCGCTCTGGGCCTCTGCAGGCTCGCCTGTTACGTTTCATATGAGTGGAATCAGGGTGCGTGGTCTTTTTCTTGGTTCATCCACGTGGTAGCATTTGTCAGTGCTTCAGTCCTTTTGAGTTTATTTATGAGAGAGAGAGCACGCAGGCGCAGGAGGGGGCAAAGGGAGGGATGGAGGGAGGGAGAGAGAGAGAGAGAGGGTGTGATTGGTTGATTGATTCCCAAGCAGGCCCTGTGCTGTCACTGCAGAGCCCGACGTGGGGCTCTGTCCCACGAATCATGAGATCGTGACCTGAGCTGAAATCAAGAGTCAGACGCTTAACGGACTGAGCCCCCAGGTGCCCTCTTCATTCCTTTTTATGACGGATACTGTTCCTCCGTCTGGCTGTGCCACGTCGTGCTCACCCACTCGTCAGCCGGAAGCCGCTGGAAGGTTTCCGCATCCAGCAGCTGTGAACAGCAGCCACGTGGACGCATGTCGTCCTCTCACAGGAGGACACCCAGCCGTGGGACTCGCGCCCGGCCCAGGTGCCCCCTTCCCTCTCCCGCTCCCCCTTCCCCCGCCATAGTCTCTCCCCCCTCCCCCACCCTCTGCCCCCACCTGTCTTTGCACAGGCTGCACGTTGCACACACCCCCAGCCCAAGTCTCCAAACCTCTTGACTTTGTTTTCGTTTTGCTCTTCTCATTGTCCTCTGTGGCGCGTGTCTGCCGTGAGTCCCGGGCTGCCCTCATCCACCTCCACTCCCAGCTTCGTGACGCATCTCTCCCGACTTCTTTCTGCTGGAGTTTCACCTCTCCTGCTCCCCTGCCGCTTCTGTCCCACATTCTTGCATTTCTTCCCGGAGGTGGCTGCTTCACCGTGCCCAGAGCCGTGTGCACAGAGCGGGCACGCAGAGCCGTGTGCGCAGACCCGTGGGCACAGAGCCGTGTGCGCAGACCGGGTACAGACCCGTGCGTGCAGACTTGGGTGCAGAGCCTACGCTGACAGCCTCCTCTGGGCCCTGGTGGGGGTCAGTGCTCCTTCAGTCTTCGGGCTCTAGGCCCCACGTCCACTCTCAGGCTCCCGCGGTTGGCACAGTCTGATGGGAATGCAGGGTGCTTATGAAGCGGGGGGCGGGGGGTCCTGTGTCCCTGAAGGTCAGTGGCACCTGCCAGGGGCCCGGCTCCTTTCCTGCTGCTTGTGAACACGGGCAGGGTCCCAGGGCCACCCCAGCCCCACACAGCCCTCCTGCGCATTTTGGTGGCTGTGGGTTGTGTCTGTGACCTGACTTCCCTGAGAGCCAAGGCCAGGGGAAGGGTTTTCAGTTATCTCTGTTGTCGTTTTTTATTCCTTTCTGAAAGAGGTGATAATGCTCACCTACCAACCCTGTTCCCTCAGAGAGATCCCCAGAGAGATTTTGAGGCAAGAAAGAGCATTACCCAGCTCTCTCTGTCCGTCTGTCTTTCCCCATCTCTGGGTCCTTCCCTGTCTCTCTGTCCGTCCATCTGTCTCCCTCCATCTCTGGGTCCTTCCCTGTCTGTCTCTATGTCTGTGTCTGTCTGTCTGTCTGTCTCCACCCAGTCTCTGGGTCCTTCCCAGTCTGTCTCTGTCCTGTCTTCCCCCATCTCTGGGTCCTTCCATGTTTGTCTCTCTGTGTCCGTCTGTCTCCCTCCGTCTCTGGGTCCTTCCCGGTCTGTCTCTCTGTCTGTCCGTCTGTCCTTCCCCTGTCTCTGGGTCCTTCCCTGTCTCTCTGTCTGTCCGTCTGTCTCCCTCCGTCTCTGGGTCCTTCCCTGTCTCTCTGTCCGTCCGTCTGTCTCCCTCCATTCTGGGTCCTTCCCGGTCTGTCTCCCTCCCTCTCATCCCAGGCCCACGGGGCCTGGCTGCAGTTCCACCACCGCCACCCTAGGCTATGTGCCCAGGGGAAGGGCCACGCTCACCAGCCCAGGCGGGCACTGCTCTCACTCAGAGGGGACTGGACCAGCAGGTGGGGCCTGGACAGCGGCTCCAAGTGCTGCCCTGGACGTGACACAGGGTCCGCTGGACAGAGAGCATCTCAGAGGCTGTGGCTGGCTGGCTGGCTGAAAAACAGTGATTTCTGTTTATTCTGAGAACCGCAGGCCCAAACCATCCGAGCTTTGCTCTCCCCTTGTCTCCCTGATGCCTTGAACCTCGGGTGCCGCTCGCCAGCCCTGCATCCCAGACATCAGTGCGTGCAGCTGGCTCTCCCTGCAGGGCACCCCTGGGATCTGGCCCTTTCCACCGGCGACACGGGGCCCAGGCCGCCCTCTTCCACCACCAGGCACGTGCTGTCCCTGCGTCTCCCACTCAGACCTCCCCAGGGTCCTCCAGGATCTGGCCCGGCTGGCCCTGGGGAAGCCTCCGTGTCCCGGAGCGGCCACAGGCCCACTCCCACTGCGGCCTCTGCACGCGTCTCAGGGAGCCGTCCTCCGCCCTCGAAGTTTCAAGCTCAAATGCCACACAGCCCCACCCCCTTTCGGCTTGTCGCCTCTTTCGCCACACATTCAGCATCCTTTTCTTATTTCTTGGTGGACTGCTCTCTTCCCTCGGTGGGACACCGGTGTCCCTGTGAGCAGGGTGTTTGTCTGCTCTGTCCTGCTCCAGACCTTTGACTATGAAGCTTTTATTGCTGGTCTCCACCATAGGTGGCAGCCGAAGTCCCGACTTCACTTTTCTCTTGTCGTCTAACTACGAAAGTCTTATGGCCATGCTCACTCCCAGCTGTCCACAGGCCATCTGCAGAGGCCGGGAGGAGCCGGCCAGCTGGGGGAAGGAGCGGCCCCACCCCTCCCCGGCCACCTGTGTCTGTCCGGGTGGGCTCCCACGGTGGAGGGGCGACCCGCCATTTTCCACCCACAGCTGCTCCCACTTCTTGCCGCCAGCCTGGCGCAGGGCAGCCCTCCTCCGCGGGTCCTGTCTTCCTTGGACTTGGCCTCAGCCCCGCCCACCCCCAGGCCCTCTTGCTGTCTCCCCCGTGTGGGAGCTGCGTCTGACAAGATGACATTTGCTGTCTCTCCCCGGCTCGACGGCCGGCTGGTGCACGTTCATGGAGGCACCAGCTCTGCTGTCTGCACGAGGGCGTGCTCCCTCACCGAGCGTGGACACGGAGCCCACTGACCGCCTCTTCCCTCTGTCCTCAGAGCCCCCCACGATGAACCCAGTGGTGGAGCCGCTGTCCTGGATGCTGGGCACCTGGCTGTCCGACCCGCCGGGAGCCGGCACCTTCCCGACGCTGCAGCCCTTCCGGTACCTGGAGGAGGTGTACATCTCCCACGTGGGCCAGCCCGTGCTGAACTTCTCGTAAGTGTGCCCCCGACTGCGTGCAAGAGCAGGTCCGGGCCGGGGACGGAGCGGCGGGCGCCGGGTGGGAAGACACAAAGGAACTTGGTTGTATTTCGGAGACGCGCCCTCTCCCTGCCCCGAATCTGGTCGCACAGTGGGTAACGAGGTGCTTTCTGGTGGTCACGTTTCTGAAGACGCGCGGCCGACCACAAAGCCTCGGGCGTGTTGATGCAAACACACCATCAGTGGTGCCGGCACTCAGTTAAGTTCCCCGTGCCTGCCGCGGTCCTGTATGGAGACCAGCCACCCCCGTGTCACTGAGAATAAGATGACGAACATGCCTTTCCCAGAATTCCCCCCTGAGCTGAGCCGTGTGAGGTCTCAGAGAAGCGGTTAGTATCATGGTTCTCAGATTCGTACCACACAGCCAAGCGCACGGCCTTTGAGGTCCTCTGTCAGCACCCTGACTTCGTGCCTGCTGTGTCTTACGTGGGGGTTGGTGGGACCCCCGAGCACGATAATAGCTCCCAAGAGGCAAAGCCTGGGGTGAGGGTGGGATTTGACTGTGCTCGTGGGGTGCGTGGGACCGAAAAGCACGGAGGGGCCTTGCAGGAGGCGTGTGCCTAAACTATGGAGACCGAGTTTCTGTCATCAAGGTCACTGTCAGTCGTGACTGTCGGGAAGATGGGGACACAGACGAGAGCGAGGGCGGGTGACACCTGGAGGAGCGGCTTCTGGGTTGGAGACAGAAAGTCCTGACGTACCTGGCAGCCGGGCCACACACGTGGTCTCTCGTGTCTCTTGGGCCGTGTCTTTTATGTGTCTCTGCATTTTCCACATGAACAAGAAGCTGTTTATTTTACATTTGGTGGGTGGGGGCTTCGTACAGTGAGACGGGCACGTGCACGCAGCCTGGCCCTGTCTCGGGGGTATCCGCTACCTGGGCCTTCACCCTCCTGCCCGCTAGGTTCAACGCCTTCCACCCGGACACGCACAAGCCCATGCACAGGGAGTGTGGCTTCATCCGCCTCAAGCCCGACACCAACAAGGTGGCCTTCGTCAGCGCCCAGAACACAGGTACTGTCCCTGGACGGCCCGCCCCCTACCCACATGCCAGTAGAGGGGTGGCCAGCGCCAGAGGTGGCACCTGCGTCCCGCCTGCCACTCTGCAAGTGACCTCTGGGAAGCATCAGGCCTTCGGACGGGCCCAGTGGGGCTGGCGGGAGGGAGCTGGTGGCAGGGGCTGCGGGTCCCCTTTTGCCCTGAGCTGCACACGGGTGTTGCCTGTAGGCTGGGGCTGCGTGGAGGGAACCAGACCAGGAGGCCCACACAGGGCCCGAGGTCCTCTGGAAGTCCGCACCGCCCCCAGTGCCAGGCCACCCTAAGATAGCTCACAGGGTTGATTAATTGGAAATTACTCAAATCACACCTGCTTGACCTTTAACCTTGCTCACTGGTCCAAGTGGGGCTCACTTCCTAGAAGCAGGTGGACAGTCAGAACCAGCCCGACTTGGGGTGGGCCTGCCCAAGGCAGTAGTGAGCTGGAGGTCGGGGGGGCAGCGAACGGCCGGGAGGGGGATGCCTCCTGGCCTTTTTCATGGGGCCGAGGGCAGGGCCAGGGTCAGGGCACCCCCGGAGAGAATGACCCTCCACAGACCACCCCCGCCCCGGCTATAAGAGGACCCGTGAGTCTTTCCCCCTCGACGCCTGGGAGTCTCTGTGCTGGCCAGGGGGACAGGTCGTCGCCTCGATGGCTTCAAAGTTCAGACCTGTTGAAGCCTGGGGTGCAAAGGCCGGTGGTGGGAGCAGCGGCGTAGGAAGCCGCGGGCGGGACACTGAGGACTGGCGGTCCCACAGGCATCGTGGAGGTGGAGGAGGGCGAGGTGAACGGGCAGGAGCTATGCATCACGTCCCACTCCGTCGCCAGGATCTCCTTCGCCAAGGAGCCCCACGTGGAGCAGGTGAGTCCACACCGCAGTCCCCTCGCGGGTGCCCTCGCCACCGTCACGCACTTGGGCCAGGGTCCCGGCCCATCCCTTGGCCTAAAATCTGCCTTTCTGCTTGACCGAGCCTGTCTGCCCGTGCTTTCTCATGCCCACATGGGGGTGTGCCACCATTCAGACACCTGGTCCCTGGCCAGTGGGCGGGGCTCGGGTGTGCCGTTTTTTCTCGCACACACATCCTGCGTTTGTGCTGTCCGCCTTTGCGAGATTTCTCCCGATTGAATTGCTGGGTCAAAGGCACATTTTAAATTGTGACAGATTCCGTTAAATTGCTTTTCTTGACCGCTGTGTTCCCACCAGCGTTGCGTGAGGGCACCCAGCTCGCTGCTCCTTCATCAGCGCTGCTCGCAGACTTACTGGCCCTCGCAAGTCTGACGGATCAAAGACGGCATCTCGGCTGTGTTTACGTTGAACTCGTGGATGCAGGGAGCGTCCCACGTCTCCTCTCATACTTGATGTTCGCCGTCCTTGCCTGTGTTGTGTGCGTTGTCATTTATGGGAGCTTTCTGTGTGCGTGGCTGGTACCCCCGTGTCTGCTGCTTATGTGACACAGTCCCCATTTGGTGGCACGTGGTAGTTTGGTTTGTGCCGTGCTCCACCACCTGTTGTGAGCTTTCCTGTCGCTCCCTCCAGGGGTCTTTCCCTCCGTGGCGTCTGGATTTGGGTTCTGGCTCTGGGAGGTGTTTCTGCTCAGATGATCAAAGTATCCAAGCATCCCTCCCTTCCCCACGCTCTTGTAGCTTTTCACACTCAGACCCTAGTCTGTCCCAGATTTGTTTTCCCATGATGCCGTGTACAGACACGTGGTGACCAGTGCCCCACAGATCTGAAGTGTCCTGCCTGGCTCGGGCCCATCCCACAGGTGGGAGAGGAAGTGTCCGTCTGTCTGTCCGCCTCCTCACTGATAGTAATTTAAAATTGTTCAATAACGTAGGTTCCCGATACTCTTTTCTCTAAGTTTCCTTGGTGAATTCTTCAGCACTTCCTCTTCTGCATGAGCCATATGTGCTGGGCTGCGCAAGTGCACGAATGAATCCGGGGAGAAGCGGCCTCCTCGTCTGCAGCAGCACACAGCGGCTCGGGGCTGTGTTGCCATGGTTTCAGGTCTAGTTTGCGCTCTTTCGGGGGCACCAAGTTTCTTTCTTTATAATCTTGTGTAATTATGTAGGTGTTGGACATTTCATGGCAGGTGACGTCGTGGTCCTCTCTAGCATTCGCGGCTGTACCGACGGCATGTGGCTTCGCCTTCTGATTGCTGGTGGTGGTGGGAGGGCTCTGGTTTCTGTCCACCTGTGCTGAACTGGGACGTGTCTGTCACGTCTGACAGCTGGTTCTTGGGCACAGCCCTGACCGAGCAGAGACGTGTGTTGGCGCTCACCCCGTGAGGGGCTCGCGGGCTGGTCGGGTAAGGACATCCTGTTTCTACTATGTTTTTACTATGGTAAGAATTATATTCAGGAAGGGGTTTTGAGTTTCATCAAATGCTTTTGCAGCCTCTTTTGGGAGGATTCTGTGTTTTTTCTCCTTGAAGCTGTTGACGCAGTGAATCAGGATAATAACTTCTAAGTGTTGAGGCGTGCCTGCTTTTTGAGGGTAGCTCCTACTTGCGTGATTTTCAGGAATTATTATCCATTTGGGTATCAGTTTTTCACAGAGTGAGCTGGGAGCTTTTTAGTGGTTTCCATTCCCTGACAAGGAGGGAGCCCCATGGAAATTGCCTGTTCCTGGTGGGTGTCCAGGGGACAGCGTCTGGGCCCAGCCTGGGCGGCCCCTGCTTCCCTCCCTGCTTGCCCGACCCTCTCCCTCGTTGCTCCGTTGGCAGCCTCCCCTCACGGTTCCTGGCAAAGGTGCCCTTTCTTCTAGGTTTTCAAGTTTGAGGAAGAAGTGACACATACTGGTCTCTCTCTGCCATTCTGTGTCCACCTTACATCTCTGATCTTTTGCGTATGACCGTTTTCTCTTTTTCTTGCTGGTACTTGCCAGAGGTTACTTATTTTATCAGGGTTTTGTGGAGGTGGGGGGAGCTTTATTTTTGCTGGAGAACTGACTTTGGGCTTTAGGAAACAGAGGAGCCCCTCTCTGCAGGACAGAGGAGGTGAGGTGAAGCCTGTGGGGGCAGGGCCAAAGGAAGGCTCAGCCCCGCAGAGTGACCCGGCTGACCGAAGGCTGGTGGGTGCCTGGGTTGGCCTCCCCGCTGGCTCAACATGGACAGAACCTGGAAGTGAGAAGCTCACACTTGGGGCCAGAAGAAGGGAGGGGGGCGGGGACTGGAAGTATGTGTCTGTCCTCCCAGCAGCTGGCAGGCAGAACGCCTGGCTTCTGCAGACCCCTGGGAGTGGCAGGTGTCGGGACAGGTCCCTGCCTGTCTGCTACTGAAGCCCAACCCCGTCCTCACCCTTCTCTGTTACTTGCCATCTGTGTTTGGTCGTTCAGGACTCCACACTGTCCACACGGCTCTGAGTCAGCGGGTCTAGCCCCTGCCCCCATCTGACACTGAGGATCAGAGGGGCCCTGCCTTCCAGAAACTCCCCGCGTCCTGAGGTGCTGGCTTGTGTGGTCAGGCTGCTCTGACGGCCAGTGAGGCTGAGCAGTGTCCATCCCTGCCTGCTTGGTCCCTCCTTTTGGGAAGTCCTGACCCGGCCCTCTGACCCGCGTCCACTGTGTCTGTCCCGCCGGCTTCATCCCCATACAATTTCTTCGTCCCCATATAATTTGGATATAAGCTCCTTGTCAGTTACTTGTGGTGCCAGTATCCGTTCCTGTCTGTATCACTTCCTCCTCTTACTAAACTCTAATTATATGTGGTTCAATTTCCCAGGCTCTCCTTTCTGGATTGGTTTTGGTGTTTCTTAATTAAGCAGTCTTCCCTGAACACAGGTCAGAAAATACGTATTCTATGTATTTTTTTCCGGAAGCATTACAGCTTGACTTAAAACCTCCCCTTCAGCTCATCAACGCACCTAGACTTTCGTGCAGATAAAAGGCTCGCTGTCCCAGCCCCAGCCGGAAAGGCCTGCATCGCCCTCCCCGTCCAGGTGCCCTGCCTGTCCACCCTGGGCCAGTCTACTGTGTTTTAATTATTGGAGATTACTAGAATTTTTTTTTTTTTTTTACTTAAAAAAATCAACTCTTTTGAAGTATAGTTACGTAGAATTAGCACATACACTTGAGGTGTCCATGCCCGTACGTCAAGACCATAATAGCCCGGCCCCCAGCCCCTGCCCCCCAACCAGGGCCAGATTTCTGTTGCCACAGACTAGGTGTGCGACTTCTGGGACCCCTTATGAATGGAACCATCCAGTATTTACTCCTTTCGTTCAGGGAAACACTACTTTTGAGATTCGTTCCTGCTATTGCTCTTAGCGGAAGCTTGGGTGTTTTGATGCCCAGGGCACGTCCATCACAGCTTTGTCTACTCTCTTTGACGGACGTGGGTTGGTTTGTTTCCAGCTCTGGGCCGTCACGAGCGTCTGTGTGCTCCTGCACGCAGACACATGGTTTCACTTCTCGGGTGACGACCTCGGCCTGCCACCGCCCAGTCCCGTGGCGAGCGCCAGGCTTACTGGTGCCCAGCGCGACCGCACCACGGTCCCCGGGCCGCCCTCTCTGCGGCACTGGTCCTTGAGTGGCCGCGGACAGCATTCCCTGTGCTGATAAACACACTCCCGGATGCCTGACGGGGTCGCACCCTCCTGGTGCCCGTTTCTCATCTGTGAAGCCAGCGCCCGCCTCCTGTGCCCCTGTCGCCCAGCTCTGAAGGTTACACGTTCTGGATGCAAGGTCTGCACGTTGACACGGTAACAGCGTTCCAGCTGATGACTTAGCTTTTCGTTTCGTTAACAAAGTGTCTTACTTTTCACGTTCTGTTACCAGTCTTGTCTTTTACGGTTTGTCCTTTTAATGCCCTTTCGTAAATTGTTTTGCCCAAGCCAGGCAGCAGAGGTGAGTAACTTGCATTTTCTCCAAGAATTTTTATGGTTTTCTCTTTCACTTTAAGGTTTGTGATTTTGGAACTGATGTTTTTTTGTTGTTTTTTTTTTCCTTAATGTTTATTTATTTTTGAGAAAGAGAGAGAGACAGAGCACGAGTGGGGGAGGAACAGAGAGAGAGGGAGACACAGAATCTGAAGCAGACTCCTGGCTCTGAGCTGTCAGCACAGACTCAGGGCTCGAACCCACGAACCGCATGATCGTGACCTGAGCTAAAGTCAGACACTTAACCAAGCCACCCAGGCGCCCCTGCTATATTATTCTCTTAACGTGATTCATTATAGGAACAGTTTTTCAGATGTTGAACCAACCTTGCATCCTTCAGGTAAACCCCACCTGATTGTAATGATTTATCATTTTTAGTTATTGCTGAATTTTTGTATTGCTTAAGTACATAAATTGGAGAAGTTTTGCTTCATATTATTTTTTATTCTAATCATCCTGAGTTTAATATCCTCCTGTTTTTTGATTTCTTAAATGGGAAGCTTGCATCATTGATATCTAGCCCATTTTTAGTTTGTAACACTTGAAACTATGAATTTTCCTGTAAGCCCTGCTTCAGCTGCCTCCCGCAGGTATTAGTAGAGTGTGTTCTTACGACCTCCTAGCTCAAAATATTTTCTCTAGTGACTTTCTTCTTGGAACTGGGTTATTTGGAAGGTATGCTACTACTTTCCAAATATTTAAGGATTTTCTACTTATCGTATTGCTAGTGACTTCTAATTCAACTCTGTAAAGCCCAGAGAACGTGTTCTTAGAGTTACTTTATGCCACAATGTGTGCTATAACTTGGTGAATATACCATACACAGTCCAGATGAGTAAGAAGTCGACAGTTGTCGGGTGCAGCGGACCTGACACTGTTAGGTCAGGTCGCTTGATGGCGTCATTCAGATTTCTAGCATACTACTGAACTTTTTGGGGGAGGGAGTCTGGTTCTATCTGATTGCAGACAGGTGTTAAACTCTCCAACAATGATTGAGGCTAATTCTCTCCTTTACTTCCGCCTGCTTTTGCTTCACAACTTTGAAGCTCTGTTATTAAATGCGTGCGTATGATATTTCATGTTTATGACATGTTACCCTTGGTAACTTGTGTGTACCTTGAAGTTGGAGAATAACACAACCATACCTGCTCTCCAGTGGTGGTTGTCTATGTGCCGTGTCTGTCTTCCTACCTTTCTACATTGAACCTCTTTGTCTGTATTCAGAGTACATCTCTTGTAGGCTTGCTTTTATTGTCAAAAAACTATATTTTAATTGGAATGTTGAGTCCACGTATATTTAAGAACAATATTACTAGTATGGTTGGTTGTAAGACCGCCACCTTGATTTGTTTTTTTGTGCTTTCTTGTTTTTGTTCCTTTACTGCATTCTCTTGGGTTAAATATATTTGGCATTCTGTCTTATTCTGTTAGGGTTTTTTTTATGTTTATTTATTTATTTTTTAGAGAGACAGAGAGAGTGAGGGGGGGCCAGAGAGAGAATCCCAAGCAGGCTCCGCATGGTCTGTGCAGAGCCCAACACAGGCTGTAACCCACAAACCACGAGATCATGACCTGAACTGAAACCAAGAGTCAGAGGCTTAACTGAGCCACCCAGGTGCCCCCCCCCCCCCCCCCCCGCTTTTTCTTGTTGAAATGTAGTTGACACACATTGTCACGTCACTCTCAGGTGTACAACGTGGTGACCGGACGGCGTGGGCAGGACGCCGTGCTCCCACGAGCGTAGCTCCCGGTGGTCACTGCACAACGTTCCTCCAGCGCCACTGGCTGTGGTCCCCGCGCTGGGCCTTCCGCACCGGGCCTCCTTCGGCCCGTAACCGGAAGCCTGGCCCTCCCTCTCCCCTGCGCCCCTCCCTCCAGCCCCGCCCCTCCCCTCTGGCAACCACCAGGGCGTTCTCTGCATTTATGGGTCTCTTCCTGCTTTTTTTGCTTATTTTGTTTTTTAGATAACACATATAAGTAAAATTCTACGGTTTCTGTCTTCCTTTGGCTGATTTGTTTCACTCATGCTAGGCCCACCCACGTGGTCACAAATGACGAGGTCTCATCGTTTCTGTGGCTGTTAGCTTCTCAACTGTGTCTCCCTCGTTTTTTAATGGTTGCTCGGAGGCCACCGTGACATTTGCCCCTTCACACTGGTTGTGGATAATCCGACTTCACAGCTGATGCTTCCTTCTTCCCGCTCTGCAGTCCCACTGACCGTTTCTTCTGTACGGTGTCGTCACACCCGTAACATGTTTGTGTAAACATTGATGTCAAAAGTACACACACACACACCATAAATCTTCACGGTACTGTTCTTTTTGCTTTAAATAGTTGATTTGCGGGGAAATTACAGTGAGGGGAAACGGTACCCTCTTCTCATCACCCACTGCTTTTCTCTGTGTGCTGCTCTCGTCTCCTTCCTGTGGCCCTGCGTCTCCAGCGGTGTCATCTCCCTTCATCCTCAAGACCTACATCAGTGGCCCTTCTTGCAGCATAGTCTGCTCTCAGCAAGTCTCTTGGGACTATTTCACTCCCGAACTTTGTTTTTTCTTTTTCTTTTTTTTTTTTTTTTTTAACTGTGGGGTGAAATACATGTAACAAACTTTAGCATCTTGACCGTTTTTCAAGTATTTGTCTCACGTTTATGTATTTGTTTGAGAGAGAGAGAGTGCACATGTGCACGCCAGCACGGGAGGGGCAGCGGGGATGGGTAGAGAATCCCAAGCAGGCTCCACACTGTCAGCACAGAGCCCGACACAGGGCTCGATCCCACAAACCGTGAGATCACGACCTGAGCCAAAATCGAGAGTCAGACATTTAACTGACTGAGCCACCCGGGCGCCCCACATCCTACCTGTGTTTACGGACGTGCATCCGCGGTGTTAAGTATATTCGTGCAGTCGAGCAGCCATCACCACCGCGCATCCCCAGGACACTTGGGTTTCCTAAGACTGAAGCTCTATGCCCCGTGAGTCACGACTCCCCCTTGTCTCCCCCTACAGCCCCTGGTGCCCCGTGTCCCACTCGGTGCGCTATGAGCCTGACGACTCCAGGGACCTCATCCAAGCAGAGTCACACCCTGTGGGTCTCTTGTTACTGGCTTATTGTACGTAGCGCAACATGCCCAGGGTTCGTGCATGTTGTGGGATATTGCCGAACTTCCTTCTTCGGGCTGAGTACTACTCAGTTGTGTGTATGTGGTACATTTTGCTCATCCGTTCATCCGTGGCGGACGCCAGGGCCACCTGCACCTTGTAGCGGCTGGAATGCGGTTACCGTGGGTGCACAGACATCTGCAGGACGCCGCTTTCGGTTCTTCTGAGCGTGGACCCGAAAGCGGGCTGGCGGGGTCGCGCGGCAGTCCCGTTTCTGGTTTTGTGAGCCCCACGGCGGCTGTGCAGGAGGCCCCCTCCTCCACGTCCGGCTGCTCACCCTCCGGCTGCTCGAGCTGTTGGGGCGGCAGCCGGACTTCTGTTACCAGCGACGCGACCGGCCGATGTTTCTCTCGTTGCGTGAGTTGTTTTTACTGTTTGGTGTCTTTGGACGCATACAAATTTGTAATTTTCATGAATTGCGGTTTGTCTGTTTTTTCTGTTGTTGGCTCTGCATTCAGTGTCACATCCAAACATCGCCAAGTCCCGCGCAGTGAAGCGTTTGTGCTGTTTTCTTCTAAGGGTTTTATTGTTTTAGCTGTGACATTGAAGTCTCTGACTCGCTTTGAGTTAGTTTTTGTGTGTGGGGCTAGGGAAGCATCCAGCCTCGTTCTTTCGCGTGTGGACGTCCAGTTTTCCCAGCGCTATTTGTTACAAAGACCATCCTTCCCACATAGAGTGGTCTTGGCGGCTGCGTTGAAAATTGACCGCGTATGTGAGGGCTTGTTTCTGAGGCCTCTGTTCTGGTGCATCGTCTGTATGTCTGTCTGTATGCCAGTGCCACGCTATGGTGAAATCAAGAGGTGTGTGTCTTCCAGTTTTGTTCTTCCTTTTCGGGATTTTTTTGGCTATTCCGGGTCCCTGAGAATTCCATGTGACTCTTAGGATGGATTTTTCTGTTTCTACAAAACATATTGTTGGGGTTTTGATAGGGATTTCGTTAGTTTTGTAGATCCCTGGGCAGTATTGATATCTTACTGATACTGAGTCGTCTAATCCATGAACGTGGGATGGGCATCCCTTTATTTATGTTTACTGTTTTGGGGTGGTTTTTTTATTTGTTTGTTTTTGTTTTTGGTGTAGACTGTCCGTGCGCAGGAACCACCCAAGACATAAACTGAAGGTCTCCTCAGGTCTTTTCTGAGCCTTTCCCTGGGTGTGTGCAGGCACCCTCTGACCTCCCCGTGTATGCCCTGGTTTGTCCGAGTCGCTGATGCGTGGTTCCCAAAAGGGGAAAAGGAAAAGAAGTGGGGGAAGGGGGTGCCGGCCCTTCAGATCTCCTGTGGGCCTGGGCTGGTCTCCTGAAACTCTTGGGACTGTAAGATCGTGTTCTTCATACTTGGGGATTTTCAGACATTATTTCTTCAACTGTTCTCCTGCTCAGTTATTCCCGTTTTCCCCTCGGAACTGCTGTTAAATGTATGTCAAAAAGCCATTTAATCTTGTGCCACACGTCCCCGAGGCTGTTCATTCTTCAGTCTGCTTTCTCCATATTACTCAGTCTGGATATTTTAAAAATTGTATTGGGGCTCCCGGGTGGCTCAGTCGGTTAAACGTCCGACTTCGGCTCAGGTCATGATCTCACGGTTCGTGGTTTGAGCCCCATGTCGGGCTCTGTGCTGACAGCTCGGAGCCTGGAGCCTGTTTCGGATTCTGTGTTTCCCTCTCTCTCTGCCCTTCCCCCGCTCACTCACACACACTCTCTCTCTCAAAAACAAATAAATGTTTAAAAAATTTTAAGATTTTGTTTTATTCTTTTTAAAAAATTTTTTTTCAATGTTTTTTATTTATTTTTGGGACAGAGAGAGACAGAGCATGAACGGGGGAGGGGCAGAGAGAGAGGGAGACACAGAATCGGAAACAGGCTCCAGGCTCTGAGCCATCAGCCCAGAGCCCGACACGGGGCTCGAACTCACAGACCGCGAGATCGTGACCTGGCTGAAGTCAGACGCTTAACCGACTGCGCCACCCAGGCGCCCCTGTTTTATTCTTAAAGTTCATGTATTTTTGAGAAAGAGCACACACGTTCAGGAGTAGGGGAGGTGCAGAGAGAGGGAGAGAGAGAATCCCAAGCAGGCTCCACGCCGTCGGCAGAGTCCTGCTCGGGGCTCGAACTCACAAACGGCGAGATCGTGGCCTGAGCTACAGTCAAGAGCTGGACGCTCAACCGACTAAGCCGTCCGGGTGCCCCTAAAGATTGTATTTTTAAGAAATCTCTACCCCCCAACATGGTGTTCGAACTACGAACCCGGAGATCGAGGGTCACATGCTCCCACTGAGCCAGCCGGGTGCCCCCAATTTGGATATTTTTATCGACCCATTTTCAATTTCACCAAGTCTTTCTTCTGTCTCCAGTTAAGCTATTAAGTGAGTTTTTCATCCTTCTGTCTTGTGCCTCCTCTCAAAGTGACCTCTCTTCCTGGCTTCCTCTCTCCCTCACCTCCCCCTCGCCCCACTCTGGCAACCCCCTTTCCTTGTCGCCCGCGAGCAGCAGGGCAGGGGTCTGGTTACAGTCGTGGAGCAGCTGCGTGTCTACGGCCGTGAGATAGATACTGCCCCCCGGACCCACTGGGAACTCCTCACCCGTTCACGGAGACACGGAAGCAGCCTTCGTGTGCACCGACGGGTAGAGCGAGTATGTGTGCGATGTGCACCCACACACACGCACACGAGGAATGTTAGAATTTTAAAATGAATTAAATCCTGTCATCTGCCACATGGATAAAACCCCGAGGGGATCATGCTAAAGTAAAGTAAGGCAGGAAAAGAAACACTGCTGGTTGTTGCCGAGGGGCGGAGGGATGGCAGGTTGTAGGTCAAGGGCACAGACGTCCAGTTAGAAGAGGAGTGAGTCGTGGGGATGTGATGCCCAGCATGGTGTCTGCAGTTTCTACCGTATTGTATACAGTAGATCTCACAGATCGCACACCCCGTACACAAAAAGTGTGTGAGGTGATGGGGGTCAGCTAGCACCAGAGACACCTGTGTCCAGTCCACACTTTTGCACCTACACAGTGTCGTGTGTCTCAGTAAGCTGGGGGCGAGCGTGCGTGTGCTTGGATTCTCGGTCGTGCGGACTGGCGGCAGGCCACCGAGGAATGACGACAGGCCTGGCTGTAGGGTAGCTGTCGGCTCGCCGGGATTCCTGTGAAGCTCGGCCCCTGTCACCGCCACACCTCCACCTCAAACCTGCTGTACGGCGAGCACAGTAACCACTGTGGCTTCCTGATTTCTTTGTTTTAGGAACTAACACACAGTGAAAGCCATCTTCCTCCTGAATTTCCTTTTCCACCTTTTCTCTACTGAACAAAACAAGGAAAAGCATGCTTTTAGAAAGCATTAAGACATCAAAAAATTCTCACAGCGCGCCTCCCGCCGCAGCGCACTTCCCTGCGGTGGGCGCAGTCTAGGGAAAACGGGCACCCTTGGCTAAGAGAACAACTGGCGTTTGTCAAGAGGGACTCTTCTGCACCTCCAGAGGCTCGTGGGCCCTCGGCCCGGCTGTGTGCGCGGGAGCCGGGCTCCCCGCGGTCTGAGCGTGCTGTCTGCGATCACCGGGCCGCCTGGACCGGCTCCCCTTTGAAGCTGTCGAAGCTAGCGGCTCCTTCCAGCCTCCCGTTCCTCAAATGAGGATCTGTCTGTGGCCCAGATGGGTCTTCGATGATGCCTTCGCTGTCGTGGCCGACTTGGGATGAACACGAAATTACTCTGAGCGAGCTTACCAGATTGCTGTCTACGGGCAGAGGCCGTGGGAACCACCGAGCAAGGCCGCGTGCAGCCTGCCTCGACTTTACATCTTTCCAGCGACTGGCAGTAGGGGGGGACGAGAAACGTCCTCCGAGGGCCTCCAGTTCCAAAGGAACCCGATGGGCGACTCTCGGGGCCTGTGCGCTGGTGCTACCGTTGCTGGCTTTGGCTCCGAGTGCTCCGCTGTGACCGCTGTCATCTCCGCGACAGGCTGACAGCACTCCGGAGGCCACACGGCACGTGCCGGAGGTGCCCGACCTGACCAGAGCCCAGTGAGTGTGCTCTGGGGGCGGTGGGCGCAGGGTGGCCCCTCGCTCCCCAGCCCCGCATCCTTCCTGGACTAGCGGTCGGGCTGTGCTCCCCAGGCCTGCCTCCTGTCTCCTGCTCACCTGCTGCCCGTCGCCACGCTGCTTACGCCGGAATAGGATGGCCATCGCAGGTTTGGCACGAAGAGGCAGAGGTGAGGGGAGGCCACACTTGGATCACTGCACCGTGAGGCGGGCTGTGGGGGGCCGTGTGGTATTTCCAGAAGCCCCTCCAGCCATGCAGAGACAGCCGTTCAGAAAAGGCCAGTTGTCCTCAGGTGTTAGATGTTTTGAGGAGCCTCTCACGGGCTCAGAGTAAATAAGCAGCAGCCTCGCTCTTTTCTGTGGCTCACAAGGCAGTGCCTCACCTGCACGTCCCTGTACAGCGTGGTCCCGGGCACTCAGCTGAGGGCACCGCAAGACCACATGTCTCCACCTGTGTCCCCTGAGAAGTGGTCTCAAAGGTTAAAGCCAGCCTTATTTTTTTTTTTTTTTAATTTTTTTTGAGAGACAGAGACACAGAGCATGAGCGGGGGAGGGGCAGAGAGAGACGGAGACACAGAATCCGAAGCAGCTCCAGGCTCCGAGCTGTCGGCACAGAGCCCGACGCGGGGCTCGAACACACTGACCACGAGATCATGACCTGAGCTGAAGTCGGACGCTTAACCGACTGAGCCACCCAGGTGCCCCAAGCCTTGTTTATTTTTAAATGAAATTCCAGAAGAAATCACGTAGAATTACAGGCGCTGATACGGTGAGACGAAGCTTCCGTGCCACATGAGGCCCCCCGGTTGTGTGTCTGTCTGTGTGTCCTGTTTTGGGTGCTCCGCTCCCCCGTGCCTGCCTCTTGTGCTCTCCCGTCCTCCCGAGTGTTGCTGTCTGCCCTGTGGTGACCGCCACCAGGGGGACTTTGCAGATGGGCGAGGTTCCCAAGCTCCAGCACTGGAGCCTGGGTGCAGCCTGGGACTGCGTGGCCAGCACCCCCGGGCGGCAGCTGCTGGCGCTGGGGACACGCTCCGAGTTGCGGGATACGGGACGCGGACTCCGTGCGTCTCCCCTGCCCTGTCGTCTTTTTACTTTGCTTTTTATCTTCCACCACTCTTTTTCTGAATGACGGCAAAAGGAATCTTTTTTCTTCTCACAAGGAAATACAAGTGTTTCCTGTCACTTTAGCAGGAGTCAGAGATTTCCTCACAGGTGACCTCGGAAATCTTTCCTCGTACTCGAAGACAGAGATGAACATCCTTTGCGGGGAGCAGGTGTGTGTCCTGCCTTAGAACATACCAGTACCTTTGGCTAAAAGGGAGCCCGGGAGCTTCGTTCACTGGACGCCTTTCGCGGCTGGCGCCCTTCAGTCACAAGTTAGAGTCTGGGAGACCAGAAGGAAACCGTGTCTGACACAGCGGCGTGTGACTTTGAATATAGGGAAGGTATTTTCAAACACATCGCCATCTGAGGCATTTTTCGTACCCCTCCCATGAGCCGGACGTGGGTCAGCCCCTTCCCACGCTCCCCCGTTCACAGAAGCAAAGCGTGCTGCTGCCTCAGTTTCCCCACTCGCGCGCTCCCACGCCTCGCTGCACGTGGCCACCCACGTGCCTGCTTTCGCCCTGCCCTTCGTTTGCCCCTGCTTCTCCGTGCGGGGGGCCCTCTGGTCTTCTGTTTAAGGGGATACGAAATCTGTGGAGTTTCTTTTGTCCAAAGACGTCTTTATTTTGCCTCCAGTTTTGAAGAGAACACCTTGGGTGGCGGTTCTGTCATTTCTCTGTGGTGCCATCCCGCTGTGTCCTGGCGCCCGCCCTGCCCCTGCCCCTGCCCCTGCCCCGGGGGCTCCTGCTCTCCTGGGGCAGCCAGTGTTAGGCCCGGATGCACTTTGCATGCGAGTCTTACAGCTGCAACCTGCTCACATCTGGCCGTATCGTTCTGTCCTGTGTGCTGGGGTTTCCGCCACACGTGTGAGCTGTGACTTTCCGTCCGTCCGTCCGTCTGTCTGTCCTCACGGTCCAGCGGGTGTTTTCTACCAGCTGCGACTCTTCTGCCGAGTCCACCTTGGGGGCTCTAATTTTCATTATCACATTTTGCAGTTACAGAACTTCTACCTTATTCTTTCTGGCAGATCCGATTCTCTGCTGAAATTGTCCGCAGGGAATACCGTGTGGTCTCCTGACCGGGGCGGTATCGGCACCCCACCCCCACCCTGGGGTGCCGGTCCTGCTCTTACCTCCTTTGCTAAGCCAGTTCTTCTCTCTTTCCCTCTTGGACTCTAGACCCTGTGTGTGGAAACCTCAGGTGCCATGAGGCTCTGTGTGGGGCTGTCTCCCACGGAGGGCTGTTGTGGGGCGGACCCCGCCCGTTGCAGGCTGAGTCGCTTCGAAGCTGGCCTTCCCTGTCCCATAGCCGGTTAACTCTCGGTGCTGGGGGCAGCCCAAAGTCCGCGGTGCTTCCACAGCCTCTCCTTCTCGGTGGGCGTGGAATTGCAGAGTGCTCCACGCAGCACCGCGCCACGAATCGGAGCTGCCGTCCCCTCGGGGTCCAGGCAGCCGCTCACGGCAGGCACATGACTCGGGTGAAGGGCCGCCCCGAGCTGGGTCTCCACACGCCCTTCTCTCCGGGACCTTTGTCCCGGCTTCGGGGTGGTTCCCTGATGCCTTTAAGTGGACTTTCTGAAATGCGGCTTTTCTGGTTTTTCGGAGCCGGGTGGTCAGTTACAGAGCGGTTGGCTGCGGCCTGCGGCAAAGGTCCTATTTCCTACGTTTGCGGCCCCCGGCGTGTCCGGAACACCCGGAAGGTCCCGGCCACGGGGTTGTGTCTCAGCCGTTGCATGTTCCACGCTCTTGGGCAAACGTTCCAGACGGGTAGCATTTTCTCACCGGCCGCCGTACTTTGTTCTGACTAATTCGTGGTTCCAAAAGTGCTCGTACTGAGCTTTCCGAGAACGCGTGTTACGTCAGTTCGAGTCGTGGGCGTGAAAGTGAACGGTGACAAAGCAGGAAAGAGAAGGATGGCTGGCTTCTAAGTAGGCTGGGGTGAGACCAAGTCCCACACTTGCCTGTTGGTCTTTGGGGACAGCCCAGGGGCAGAGGGAGGGGCCGGAGCAGAGGTCAGGACGCCTTGACCCCGGCACGCCCCGTGGCGGCTGTGGGCCCCGTGTCCACCCCCCCCGCCACGCCCCCCACCTGCTGGCGGGGACACCATGAGGCCCACGGGCCCCTGACGACGGAGGCAGCAAGTTGCGGCCTGTGCCACACGCTTGGCCTGTGGCAGGGCCGCCCTTGGAAGACAGAACTAAGGGGTTTGCGTTTGTTTTGTCCTGCTCAGATCACCCGAAAATTCCGGCTGAATTCTGACGGCAAACTCGAACAGACGGTCTCCATGGCAACCACTACCCAGCCCATGACTCAGCATCTTCACGTCACCTACAAGAAGGTGACCCCGTGACCCCGAGCGTGTGTTGTGACCCTTCGGCTTTCCCGTGGACGCCCGCAGCAGGTGTGGGTGTGGCCACAGGTCTCCGTGGGCTCCCGCGTGTTGCCACGTGTTCCTGTAACGGCGTAGAAAAACCAAATAAAAGGCCTTTATTTTTATGACGGAGCATTTTGAATATTGTCCCTCGTGTAGACTGTGCGTTTCTTCCATCTGCCGGTGGCTGCTTGTTTTCCAGTCTTTTCCCTAAAAAATTAAGGAGTGACTCTCGTGTTCCCTCACCTTTTCTTCTGGTAGTTTTGGCAAGATCTAAAATACCTATAAATCTTCAGTGGGGGAGCCGACAACCAACGCGTCACAAAGGGGATCAGTTACTTTATGACTTTAGAGCTGACGGTCTCGGGGCCCCATCTGCACAGGTGAAGGGCGTTCCCGCGGCCGTGAGTCCCTCACACCCCCCGCCGTTCTGTGCGGACCGCTGCTCTCATTTCTGTGTGTGTTGTGCAGACTCCCAGCCACCCAGCCGTCCCCCTCCCAGGGCTTCGTCCCTTCTCCCTTCTTTTCGCTGGAGTATTTTTAAACAAATTCCCGGCGTTTCCACCAACTGCTTTAGTGTGCATATCAAAGCAAAACAAACCGTTTGCTTCTTCCTAACACCCCACCTTAAAAGCCCAGCCCTGAAGTGGAGCCCACGTGAAGGGAGGTGGTGCCCCAGCCCCAGGGAGAGGAGGACCAAGCCTCACCCACCCCCCCACCCCGGGCTTGGGGACAAAGGCGGTACCAGGTGAGGTGGCCAGTACCTAGGAGCTCAGGAGGGACCAGGACTGGTGACCCAGGTACCAAGGGGCCAGGGAGGTTGCTGCAAGCCAAGTAAATCCAGGGCAGGAGACTCGTATGAAGTCATCCTGAGGTGAAGTCCCCTCTAGCTGCGTGTGAAACCAGACAGTTGAGGTGCTTCCCGAACATGACAGGCCAGGGACGGTGTGGACGCTCCCCGGCAGGACCAAAACCTGAAGGCGGCAGAGTCCCGCTCTTTGGCTCCGGGCCTGCCCGGAGGCCCGCAGGGTGGAGGCCCTGCCTCCCCAGCTTTGCTGGACGCAGCCCACACGCGGCTCCCTGGGACGCGCTCCTGTGGGATTACGCGGCTGTGCCGCGTAGATTATATGCACTTCTCTGGGGTCTCTGCGGCTGGAATCACACCAGCGGCTCCACCCGCATGGGGCGTGGGTCTCTGCCAAGACTCCGGGCCACTTCACCCTCCAAAGTCTAGGGGGAAGTAGCAGAGCCCCTCTGGTTAGGATTTCAGCATCTGGGCTTTGGGGAAAACAAACATTTGGACTTTAGCACCGGAGGCCCCGGAAGCCGGCAGGGCGGCCTCCACCCCGCGGCCCTCCCGCCCAGAGCTGCTTGCGGGGTGGGCTCGGAGCCCAGGACCAGAAGCAAACATCCGGCACGGTCTGGTCCCTCCCCCGTGCTGTTTGGGAACGGGGTCTCTAAGCCCGGAAGGTGTTCCCCAGGCTGAACTGAGGGTGTGTCTGTCTCGTTCCTCCGTCCCTTCTGTCCCCGTGGATGGAAGTTCTCACTGGACTGTGTATGCCCAGAACTTCTGTCGCCACTCCGGCAGTCACCTGTCCAACTGCCGCCCTTTGCTGATGCTAAAATTAAGAGGCCCCAGTCGTGGGCGGCTGACCCCATCTCTCACCGGGGAGTCCGCCACCATGGGGGATCTCTTCCTGAGCCAGCCCCACGGTCAGCGCTGCAGACTGGCCGCCTTACCACTGTGGTCGTTTCTTTATTTATACATTTACGTCATCTCCACGCCAACATGGGGCTTGAACTCACAGTCCCCCGATCAGCAGGCATGCTCCTCCCAGCAGCCGGGCACTTTTCTTTTTCATTTTTCACAGAGCCATTGTATTTTATCGGGTCTGGCATATTTTTTATTTAACAAAATAGAGGAGCCAAAACTGCAAACCGGTCAGCAGTGTCCTGATGGGAAGAGGGGCTCTGCGCCCTCCGACCCTTCCCACCCGACTGGAGCTGAGCGGCATGGAGCAAGCACGGCTGCTGACAGCGGGTAGGACCCAGGTCCTGCGACTCCTGCCTTCTGCGTGTGTTCAGGGGCATCTGTGGGTCAGGGAGACCCCAGGTAGGAGCTGAGGAGTCAGCTCCTGGGTAGATCAGAGATCCCAGCGGATGCCCACCTTGGACGCCATGCCTGCCTCCCTCCTTCCCCTTCTGTGACTCGTTCATGCCTGCAGCGCTGGAGAGACAGAAAGGAAAACCAGTTGCAGCCGTCAGAGGGGGAGGCTGAGACTCCTGCAGGTGTCAGCAGGGCGCCTCCCGCCACATTCCCCAGCGGCCCTGCCACCGCCCACACAAACAGGAGAAGGAAAGGTAGGGATTCCAGGGACAAGCCAGACGTTGGGATCCCAGGCTCTCCTGGAAAACTGAGGAGACTTTGGAAATTTCTGGGGCATTTCCAAGGAGACAGCGTCTTCAGGAGAGCCTGGAAACTCCTATTCTGACAGCCTGGGGTGGCGGGGGCGCAGAGCCATAGTCCGTATCGCAGAGCTGCTGACCACCTCCAGGCCTCTCTGCGCTCAAGCCAGCCACCCGCGACCTACCCGCTGGCTCAGGCCTGACATTTCCCCTCCACATCCTCGTCCCCTCCGACAAGGCTCTCAGAGGCCCTGGTCTAAAAGGCCAGTCAGTGCCATGGACAGAGTAGCCTGTCTGAGAAGGAAATCGTAGGGGAAATGCATGAGATCACGGATGGGGAAGCGCCACAGCAGCAGACATTCTGTCTAGTGTTGTAGTCTCTGGAGTGGGGATGGGTGGCGGAGAACCACTCACTTCCTACCGCAGGGGCCCCCTCAGCACCGCTGTCAGGCAGGAGGGGTGGGAGCTCTTGGGAGTGGGGAACACCCCACGGACACACTGCCTGCCCACTCCCTGGCCCCTTTAGCTCCAGCCATCTGGACCACTAAATCCCCAGGCTCTTCTACAGCCCCCAGGGCAGGGCTGGGAAGAGAGGGACAAGTCCTGCCACCACTAGGGCCAGAGCATGGTCCCCGGGACACCTGACCCCCTCTCTTGAAGGACTGGCTACGTGACAGTCAGAGAGCTGCATGGACCTCACACTGTTCTCTTCCTGGAGCCGTGGTGTGAGTGGCAGATGGGAGAGAGAGAAGAATGGAAAGGCTTGTCAGAGACCCGGAGAGAGGCATTCAGAGGCGGAAGGGACAGGCCTCCCCACCAACTGCTTTGTTTTAAGTAATCTCTGTGCCTAACACGGGGCTCCAGATATCGACCCCAAGGGGCACCTGGGTGGCTCCGTCGGTTAAGCATCCGACTCTTGATTTCAGCTCAGGTCATGATCTCGTGGTTCACGAGATCAAGCCCCAAGTCGGGGTCTGCACTGACAGCACAGCCTGCTTGGGAATCTCTTTCTCCCTCTCTGCCCTTCCACCGTGCACGCGTGCACACACACTTTCTCTCTCTCTCTCTCTCTCTCAAAATAAACATTTAAAAAACAAAATATCGGCCCTGGGATGAGTCACATGCTGCCCCCACTGATCCAGCCAGGCACCCCAACAGCAGTCACTCGTGCACTGGGGGATGAATTGTCAGGAAGAAACTCCTTCCGCGTGCAGCAGGCTGAGCCTGGTCGCCCTGAAGTAACTTCCCAGCAGAAAGCCGGCCGCCATTTGCGTCAGAAAGCCCTAGCACCTCAAGTGGAGGCCCACACCCAAGGCTCCTCTGCTCCTCCTGCTGCCCGGAACCTGTGATTCGGGTCAAAGGGGGCGGGAGGTGCTCAGAGGACAGGAGGTCGAGGGTGGGGGGTCAAAGGTGGTGGGAGGTGCTCAGAGGCCAGAGCGCACAGCTGTGTCCCGTGGCCTCCGCTCTGGTGGCGGGGTGCTCAGAGGCCGCAGGCCCACTGCCCTGCTTCCCGCCTGCGTGGGCAGAGCCAGAAACGGAGTTACACCTCATGGTCTCCGCACCGCCGTGGCCCGTTTGAGGTCGCCACGCAGTCGGCGCCTTCCCCGTGGCTGCCTCAGCACAGGGGACTCACATTCGTGTTTACGGGGAAAAGCGTAGCATCCATGCCATCTCCAGTTCACGCTCTAGGAGCGCAGAACTTTTCACCTAAACTCTTTGATCTTACCTCTTCTAAGGTGAAAAATCTTGGTTCTTTGCAGCATTAGTTGCTTTGGTCTCCGGGTACATAGCGTTTTCAGAGGAGTAGCGCTGTGACAACGGACCGAGCCGGACGGCTGCAGTTTTTCCTTTTGGCTTTGCCCCTTCCCAGCAGAGAGAGCGAGTCCAGATGCAGTGGAACTGGACTCCTCGGTTTCCCTGGTGCTTCTGGCACCGGCTCGCCACACGAGCTCCCTGCGTAACTCTCTGATTGACTCCGCAAGGTGGCTCTGCTTACGCAAAACCCCCGACGTGACTTTATTGCCAGGACCGTAAAATAGGGCCCACTTGCGCGCCCCCAGCTGCAGGTGCTTCTGGGGCAGCCAGGCCACGGCTCACCAAGCGGGTCCCCTCCCGCCGGACGCCCACCCCGCTTCCGGTCTTCGGCGGGCCTAACGATGTCCCCACCAGTAACCTGCCGCTCTGGGTTTCTGCCGGCGCACGCAGGCGGGACGTCCAGGAGGGGGGCTGCCAGCCCAACGCCAGCCGCACAGGGGACCCGACCCCTCGGGGCTGTGCCCTCCACCCCCACGGCCGTGAGAGGCCGCCTGCCCCACCAGCCGGGCGCTCGTCAGGGAACGGGAGCTGGGCTAGCTGGGGTTTGCATTTCTCTCATTTTATTTTTTTCTTCTGGGTTTTTGTAGCTGGTGCACTCTTGAATTTGGAATATTAATCCTGACATGAACGTTCAGTTACAATTTTTTTATTGAGGGAAAACACACTGTTATGACATAAAGTTCGCCATTTTAACCAGTAACTAAAGTACAGTTTAGCGGCATTTAGTACCTTCATCCTCCTGGGCAACCGTGACTTCTGCCCTCTCCCAAACCATCCTTGTCGTCCCAGAAGGAAGCCCCCGACCACGTGATGGTCACTCCCGTCCCCCGACCCCTAGCCCCTGGCGCCCACTACTCTTTTCTGTCTCAAGTTACAAGTCTTTTTGAAAATGTTAAATGCCTTTTTATCCACTATGCATTTTGTCTTTCATCGTTCCTGAATTTTACGTCTTACTTCGGAAGGTTTTGTCTGTTCCCCAGTTACGGAGAAAATTACCCATTTCTTCCAGTACTTATTTCATGATTTACACTTAGGTCTTTGACCCACTTGGAATTTGTCCCCGTGTATATTGTGACCTCGGGTCCCATCTCGTCTCTTCCCCCACCTTACTCGCGGACTCAGTTCTGCAGGCACTGGGGTCTGGCTCTGGCTGTCCCAGGTCCCCCGGACTGCCTGCCTGCACTTGGCCTCGTGCTCGCGGTTCCGTGACAGACGCCACACCGGGCTCAGCTACAGGCGGGCTTCTCCCTCACCTTTCTCCTTTTTAAGATTCATTCTGGGGGCGCCTGGGTGGCTCGGTCAGTTAAGCGTCCGACTTCAGCTCAGGTCACGATCTCGCGGTCCGTGAGTTCGAGCCCCGCATCGGGCTCTGGGCTGATGGCTCAGAGCCTGGAGCCTGCTTCCGATTCTGTGTCTCCCTCTCTCTCTCTGCCCCTCCCCCGTTCATGCTCTGTCTCTGTCTCAAAAATAAACATTAAAAAAAAAAATTAAAAAAAAAAAAAAAAAGATTCATTCTGGCTGTACTTTTTTTCATTTTTAAAATTTTTTAACATTTTATTTCTTTTTGAGAGAGAGACCGAGCACGAGCAGGGGAGGGGCAGAGAGAGAGAGGGAGACACAGAATCCCAAGCAGGCTCCAGGCTCCGAGCCGTCAGCACAGAGCCCGACGTGGGGCTTGAATCCACGAACCGTGAGATCATGACCTGAGCTAAAGTTGGACGCTCAACCAACTGAGCTACCCAGGCGCCATTTTTGCTTTTTAAGAAAATTTCCTCCCATTAAAATTAGCTTGTTCGGGGGCGCCTGGGTGGCTCAGTCGGTTTAAGCATCTGACTTTGGCTCAGGTCACCATCTCACGGTTTGTGAGTTCAAGCCCCACGTCGGGCTCTATGCTGACGGCTCGGAGCCTGGAGCCTGCTTGGGATTCTGTGTCTCCCTCTCTCTCTTTGCCCCTCCCCTGCTCGTGCTCTGTCTCTCAAAAATAAAATAAACCTTAAAAAAATTTTTTTAATCAGCTTGTTTAAATCTAGAAAAAAAAATGCCATTCTGAAATGTCTACAAGGATGCATTAAATTTGTAAATTTGCTTATGAAGAATTGTCTTCTTTGTGGATGGATTTCCTCTCCGGAACATGGTGCCTCCGTCTGCTCAAGTCCGTGTGGGGTCTTGAAGGCACACGAGCCTTCCGCACACAGGCTCTCTCACTGTTGGGTTCATGCAGAGGAGTCTTATCCATTTGTTGCTGTTGGAAACAGAGCCTCTCTCCTACCGCGTCCTGTAACAGAGGTGTGTGAAGACAGCCCCCGTCTGATCTCCCTGCGGTTTCGGACCCTGCTGCTGTCCTGTGCTGCCAGCCTGCCCCAGGATTGGGTCCAGGGGGTGAGGGAGGAAGCTGGGGCAGGCCCAGCGGGCAATGAAGACCTGACCGGCATCGCCTGCCCCCGTCACGGGCACCAGGGCGAGAGGAGGGCAGGCAGGGCTTGGAGGAAGCAGCATCCTTACAGCCAGCCGACTCCCACCCTGTGCCGCTTCCCTGGGAGGCTGGATGGGAGGGCCGGGCCAGCTGACTTCAGCCTTCCTCTGGCTCAGCCATACGTTGCACAGAAAGGGAAACCCAGACCACGGGAGACTGAGTGGCAGAGTCCAGCACTGTGTGCCTGTGGCCTGAGCAGGAGTCGGGCCCCCATGGGGAGAATGTCCGTTCATCAGAAAGCCGGGGGTGCGGACTGCCCGGAGCCAGCAGCCAGGCCTCTGGGCCCAGGGGGAGCCCGGGAAGGGGCACGGAGGCCGTGGCCGGCAAAGCAAGGGGAGGAGAACGGCCGGGCTGGACTGAGGAGTCGTGCAGGGCAGGACCGCTGAGCATTTGTTCCTGGTGTGTGTGTGCGTGTGTGCCCGTGACGCCGTGCATGCACGAATGTGTCCGTGTGGAGCTCCCTGTCACGGTGCGTGGCAGCAGAGGCCGCCCTAATCAGGGAGCGTGCTGGGATGCTTCCGCACTTGTGTTTTCTCACCTGCCTCCTGTCCCGTCCCTGGGCGGCAGGGCAGAGGCACCAAGAAAGCAGATGGGTCACCTCCGTTGCCATGACTCTTTATTGGGACTGAACGCACACACACCAGCCTTCTTGTTCACAGGCTCCTGTGCCCTCAGGTCAGGCGTGCCGGCTTGGAGCCCACACCCCTGGTCCCCACAACACAGCCTCCCTGCCATGGGAGGGGGACACGCGCTCCCCCAGAAATGGATTAAGCAACCAGCACATGAGCTCTATGCCCTGTTTACAAGGTCAGTAAGACCCCACGGCTCCTCCAGCCTTGGCCAGGCCAGGGTCTCCTTCCGACCGAATGTGCAGGGCCCACGGCCCAGCTCACGTCCTGACGTGGTCACCCTTCACGGACGGGACCCGGGCATCAAGTGACAGCCTGGCGTTCCCAGCCCCCTTCCTTTGGGACCTGGATGGTGACCCTGGCTTCATGGCTCCAGATGGAAGAGGACAGGGAGGGGTTCCAGGGGAAGGCACTGAAACCCAGCTCCAGGCCAGGGAGGCCCCCGCTGCTTCCCCTTCTAGAGGGCCAGGGTCTGTGGACCAGGGGCTCAGGGCAGGGCCTCCGGCACCGAGGCGGGGCTCTGAAGATCGGAGCGTTCCCAGCCTGGTTGGGGAGGACGTTGGCGCTTTCGAGGGCCGGGGGTCTCCTGGGTCGGAGAGCCTGGCTTCGGCCTCTGCCCGAGCCAGCGGCTCATCTCTCTGGCAACAGCACGAAGAAGGCGGCCTTCAGGAAGCGGCCGAAGCTGCAGAGTGCGGCCACCAGCCAGTGTGAGCGGAAGCCGGGCTCGGTGCTGACCACACACTTGAGGACATCGGTCTGGGAGGGAAGAGGGCACAGTTAGAGGGCAGGGCACCTCACACGGATGTCTGCCGACACCCACGAGGGGGTGCGCGAGGCCGTTAGGGAAGGCCCGTGGTCCACTCCGGACGGAAGACCCGCGTGGGGCCGACCCGGCCACGAGAAGCGAAGGGAGGAGGTGGGTGGAGGCAGGGAGCGGCCAGCCGACGGGAGAAGCCTGCGGTGCCCACGTGAGGACTCCACCGCCAGCCCCGTGGCCACTACCTGCAGCCACGTCCCCGCAACCCCCGGCCTCCTTCTGCCTTGGCCCTGTGGAGCCTGGGGCGCCAGGAAACGCCAAGCCCAGCTTCAGACTCTCCCTTCGAACAGGAGTGGACACAGCTTTCCAGAACCCCAGGGAATGGCCACTATTTCTTCCTATTCCTGCTAAGAAATGAAGTATTTTCTCTACAGTCCAGACTTGGACCGTGGTGGTCACGGCCTTGCTGGCTCCACGGAGAGGAAGCAGGAGGGACAGAGGCCCCGGGGTCCCTGCTGAGGGACACCCACAGCCACAAGTCACCCTGGAGGCGGTGTCCCTCCGCCTGCCTCCCGCAGCGCCAACTTCAGATGAGCCTCCGGCCCCAGAACCGCCCGACCTCGGCCTTCGGCTCCGACCTCGGCGGAGGGCTGAGCTCTGTCATCCACAGCCGGCCTCGCACACCCTTGCCCGCCATCCTTTTTACAGAGGAGAAGACTGAGATCTCCTGTGGGAGCCTGGCCAGGGCTGGGCGGGCGGCTGGGGCGCGGGGACTGATGGGTAGGACGCCTGCACGCATCCCTGCGGGCTGGGCCGATGTGCCCCACCTCTCCTGGACAGAGGGGTCACGGCTGCAGACCAGCTTCTGCCCTGCGGGGGACTCCCGGACAGCAGGACTTTAGCCCTAGAGGTGGGGGGAGGCTCCGGCCTTGGAGGGAGCTGGGCCTCACCCCTGCCCCACCCAGCAACCCCTTCCCGGGACCTCAGGTGCCCCTCACCCATCCGCCGCGCCTCCGCAGCCAGGGCGCCAGGGTCTTGCGCACAAACTCCCCGAGGCAGTCGACGATAGCGTGGACCATGGCGGGCTGGGCCTGCCGCACACAGTCTACGGCCAGCCCCGCAGCCACTGAGTACAGGGACACCACCTTGCCCCACGTGATGCCTGCAGGGAGAGAGACAGACGCCGGTCAGCAGAAGGCCACCCAAACCCTGGCTCCGGTCCAGCCCTCGGGGTCGCAGGAAGGGCCTCTCTGAGCCACGCCCCCTGCCATCCTCCCACTGATGACTGGGGTGGGCACCCAGGGCGCCAGCCTCCACCCCACCTGGACAGGTGCCCTGCCAGCTGACCGCCAGGCACGAGCCCCAGCCACCCTCCATCACAGGTCAGTCCTGCCACCCTCACGGGTAGTTCTTAGGTGGAGATTCTCGAAGCCCCCGTTATCCGCCCGCACACCTGTGCCAGCGCCCAGGACAACCTCGCACGGCCCACCGTCTGCCGGAGGAGGCGATAAGACAGCAAGGCAGTTCAGTGAGGAGGAAACGGAGGCCAGGGGCGAGGGTGGCCAAGTGACCTGGAGCTGCACACTGTGTCCAGTAAGAGGCGTCGAGCCACACCTGCCCCGGGCGCGTCCGGTCTCCCGAACGGCCGTGTGAAGGCACCGGGACGTTCCCTACACGAAGCAGCTGAGGCCCACGAGGGGGGTGACCCTCCCCAGACCACAGAGCTCCTGAGCAGTGGCACCAAGATGGGGCCGCCCGGGAGGAAAAGGCCGATGAACGGAGTCTGAGAAAGAGTGCCCGAAATTCTAGGGTGTGGGCTTCCTTAATGTATAAAGAGAGTTTACAACTCAGCCAGAACAAAGAGAAACCTTTCAAACGTATGAACGCAGAATGAACAGCTGCTTCACGGGAGAAAAGATACAAATACATGAAACATCTGAAAAATGCCCACCTCGCAAATAACCACAGAAAGGCCAATGAAAACAAGATATAGATTGCAATCTGTCAGATTAAAACTTTATTGTTTTTATTTATTTTGGGGGGGAGGGGCAGAGAGAGAGAGAGAGAGAGAGAGATTGGGAATCTCAAGCAGGCTCCACGCTGTCAGTGCAGAGCCCGACATGCGTCTTGATCTCATGACCGGGAGATCACAACCTGAGTGGGTGTCAGGAATCGAATGCTTAACCAGCTGAGCCACCCAGCCTCCCCTCTTTCTTACCTCTCTTAATCTTCCTCCTCCCCGAACCCACCGTCCTTAATTCTCCGACTAACGAACACAAAGCACTTGGAAGAGCACTGCTGTAACATGTGGGGGGCACTTTATTTTCTGTGGCTGTATTACCGTTGTCATTGTAATTATAAGTATTAGTCATTCCTCTTTGTACCAAAATTTCCTCATGCTCATTAAAATACCAATTATAAAAGATACCATGAGAAAACATAGAATGTGTCGAAGAATCTTTAAAACAGATTGTAGCAGGGGAGGATTATGGTTACCTGGATATAACCGAGGAAGCGTCATATGACCCAGGGGAAAAATAAAACAATGGCCAGACAGCATCATCCCTTGGGATCTAGTGTGTCCCCTGTCCAGATTTATTATAACACTGAACAGGTCTGAACAGTGACTCTGGAAGCTGAGGAGAGGGCGTGCTCTGTGCAGAGTCACAGGATATAGCCCCTAAAGCCAAGGACCAGGTAGATACCCCAGGCTGGAAACTCTGACAGCTTCAGACTTGTGCACCCAGCAAACTTCTGACCCATGGCATGGATTGGACCAGTCAGTAAGCAAACGGGAGGGCCCCGGGGTCCCAGAAACCAAGGCCCAGATACCATGCCCGCCTCCCTGCCAGGCTACGAGAGTCACAGCCCTCCAGCCTCCCAACACGAGGGGCCCCTCTACAAGTAAAGATTCTTCACAAACAGCAAAAAACTACAATTACTCTGGTCTAGCGAGTACATGTGAGTACATTATCGACTGTCCTCTTTTGTCTTTTTAAGTTTACTTGTTTATTTTGGAAAGAGAAAGAAGGCGTGAGTGGGGGAGGGGAAGAAAGAGAGGAAGAGAGAGAGAATCCCAAGCAGGCTCCGCACCGTCAGCACAGAGCCTGATGTGGGGGTCGAGCTCATGAACCGTGAGACTGTGACCTGAGCCGAAATCAAGAGTCGGACGCTTAACCGACTGAGCCCCCCAGGCGCCCCTTTATTTATTCATTTTTAAAGTAAACTCTAGCCCCAACACAGAGCTTGAACTCATGACTCCAAGATCAAGAGCTGCACATTCTACCGACTGAGCCACCCCAGCGCCCCTGTCAGATTAAAACTCTAAATGCCAGTGTGAGTGAGGATCCAGGTGAGTCTGCACCTTGTCACCCTGACGGGAAAGACAGCCACCATCACGGCAGGAATTAGCCTGAGGACGCGGGCGGCATCCGCGGATGGTGGTGCTGCCGGGTCAACGCACCTTCGCGGAGCAGCCGGTGCATAGACCGGCTCCCACCCACCCTTGCTCACCCGTGTTCGCGGCAGCCCTGCTCACAATCGCCAAAAGGTGGAAGCGACAAAAGAGCCATCAACTGTGAGCGGAAGAGCAAACTGTGGTCCGTCCGTGCCAGGGAACACGACAGCCACGAAAAGGGATGGGGCGTCGGGGAGCCTCGGAAACACGGCGCTCAGGGGAAGCCACAGACTCAAGAGGCCACATACGCTGTATGAATCTGTTACGCACAACGTCCAGAATGGGTAAATCCATGGAGACAGACGCAGGTCGGTGGTTGCTGGGGGCCGGGGGAGGGGCGGGGAGGGGGTGCTCAAGGGGCTCCAAGTGTCCTGGGCGATGAAAACAGAGGTGTTAGTTGCACGCACTGTGAATGCACTAACGGCCACTCGATTGTACGCTTTACAACGGTTCATTGTTCTGTAAGTTTCATCTCAATAAAGAGAAAAATTTTAAACCCCATAAATGGGACCACATCATTCCCCTGCGTAAAAACCTCCCATTACTGTTACTTTGCATCTCTTTCAAAAGAAATCCAAGTTACGGGGCCCCGTGGCCAGCTCCCAGCCTGTGGAGCGTGTGACTCTTGAGCTCAGGGGTGTGAGTTCCAGCCCCGCGCTGGGTATAGAGATGACTTAAAAATAAATCCAAGTCTGAAATCTCATGTGAGCCCCCACCCCCCTCTAGGCCCCATTCCCACCACCCCGGCCCCGCCGGGGCTCTTCCCGCCTCTTCCCTGCTGCCGGCAGTGCTCCCCAGCTCCACAGGCCAGGCCGTGAGGGCGCCAGCTCGTGGTGACAGCACTCCCCCCTATGCCCGTCCCGCTCACGTGGTGCCCTTGGCACCTGACAGGCACCGCCCCCTGCCAGGACGCAGGTGAAGGGACTGACACGCGAGGGTCGGGGTGACTGCCACGGGATGCAGGAGGTGAACACCACGTTCTGTGGTGCCCCACGTGGAGACAGGTGCTCACTGTGGCGAGCTCCACGTGATGGCTGTATTTTCAGGTCTGGAGAGAAAAGCCAGGGATGGTAATAAGTTACCCTAAATTACAGTGGCACTTAATGCACTCACCGCCTCTGTCTCGCCCTAACACATTTTCATGCCCCCAAAGGACGCCCTCACCACGGACAGTCAGGCCCCTTCCCCACCCCTGCACGCAGACCCGTCTTCTGCCTTGGCGGATCTCCCTCCTGTAGGTGTTCCCTGTGGAAGGGCTCACACACGACACTCCGTTCTGCGTCTGGCTGCTTGCACCGGGCACAACGTCCCCAAGGTTCATCCACGTGGTACCTGTCAGCATGTCTCCCTTTCTGTGGCCGAATGACGTTCCCCTGCGCAAAGAGACCACGTTCTGCTCATCCATCCATCAGATGACGAACGTCTGGGTTGCCTGTGAACAGCACTGCTCTGAACGTCTGCGTAGACGTGTGCTTCCATTTTTCACGGGTGGACGCCCAGGAGCAGGACCGGTGTGCCCCGCGGTAACGCCACTCGAGTTAAACCGCTAGAGAGGCCGACCGTCTTCCACAGCAGCCGAGCCACACTGGGGCCCCACCAGCAGCTAATGAGGCTTCGACTGTTCACGTCCCCACCGTGGCGTGTGCACCTGCCTCTGATCCCAGCCATCCTGGTGGGCGGGCGCTGGGGCCTCGCGGTGGTAGCTCTTCCCTGGTTGGCTGATGAGAGCACTTTTCATGGGCCATCTGTACATCTTCTTTGGAAAAGCGTCTACTCAGATTCTTTGCTTCTTTTAGGTTGGGTGGTCTTTTAGTACTGTTTTCTAAGAGTTGGTTATCGTTTCTATTTTCTGATCTCTTTGTGGTAAAATATTTTGCTCTCGTCCTAAGAAGAAAAAACTGAAAACCCTGCCAACTTCTAACCAGGGAGAGAAAAACCAGTTTTTCCCCTGAAGGGAGCTGAGCAGACAAAGGGCAGGGACAGAGGCACGGCCACCCAGGGGATGCCTCCACAGGTCCTGCCCTGTAGTCCTCAAGCTGCCCCATCCGGGGCCACAGCCCTGACTGGGCCTGCACCCCAGGGGGGCCTGCCAAGGGGAGGAGGGGGTGCGAGGTGCAGCGGGAGGGTCCGTGTGAGCAAGGGGGGGCCGCGGGAAGACGGACAGTGCTGGCGAGCACCTCAAGGCTGGACCTCACGGCTGGGGCCGACCCAGTGGCGAAAGGGTCTAAGGACCTGAGACGTAGGATGGACAAGGGACCAAGGGGAAGCCTTGGGCGGCAAGCAGGGTGGTGGGAGGCGCACCCACAGCTGGTGAGGGGGTGGCCGGAGAGCCAGGCAGCAGCAGAAGGCCAGCCCTGCAACCCCACCTCCGTGCAGCCCTGCTCTTTTCAGGTGGCTCTGAGGTTCAGAGAAGCTAAGAAACCACTTGCAGGTCACGGAGCCACAGCCGATGAGGGGCAGCTGCCGCAGAGCCCACAGGGGCAGGTCAGGTGTGGAGGCTGCCCCCAGAAGGGGACGGGGCCGGCGGGGGCCAGGGCCGAACATGCTTGAATACGAGGGGGTATATTCCGCCCCAGTCTCCGGTGAAAACCACAAGACTAACTGACCTCTGCAAGCGGATCGAGCCTCCGGGCTTCTGTGCCCGTTCTTCCCTGCCCCTCCCCTGTCCTCGTGGTCCCAGTCGTTCCGAACACCTCCCTGAGCAAGGCTGGGCAGGTGGAGTGGTCCCTCTGTCCCCTGTCCCCTGCCCACATAGCAGCCACCACCCAGGAGCCTAGCCCAGCCTTCCCGCTCAGACCCACAGCCAGCAGCAGAGCAGAGCCGCATTCTCAGAGATAAGCCTTCCTTTTAAAGCCAGACCTCGGCTCATAAACCAGCCACCCGCCAGCCTGGAGTCAGACACAGGTGGCCACCCACGCGCCAGCCATCAGGCCCAGGACACAGGAGCCCAGGGAGGGGGAGGGGGATCCTCAGCCCAGGATGTCCCCTGGGCCCCACCTCCTTCCTGGGCCCCACCTGCTTCCTTCTCCACAACGTGCCCTCCCAGCCCACCCCTGCAGGTTGCCACAGCCCAGCACCGCCCTCCCCACCCCCCTGCCCCCCGCCCCGCCCCAGGTCAGGACAGTTAGAACATTCTGAAGGAAATTGGCCCTCCCACCAGCCCACCCAGGCACCTGCCTCATGACGTCCTAGCCTTACTGACTCCTATCTGGGAGGTCAGTGCTGACCTGGTGGTGGCCCTGGAGGAAGCTAGATTCTACGGTTGGCTGTTCCATGTCCCTGGCCATCCTGCGTCCCTGGCTGTCCTGTGTCCCTGGCCGTCCCGTGTCCCTGGCTGTCCCACGTTCCTAGCCGTCCCTGAGTGTCCCGCGTTCCTAGCCGTCCCGTGTCCCTGGCTGTCCCATGTCCCTGGCCGTCCTGCGTCCCTGGCCATCCTGTGTCCCTGGCCGTCCCACGTCCCTGGCTGTCCCAACGTTCCTAGCTGTCCCTGGCTGTCCCGCGTTCCTAGCCATCCCGCGTCCCTGGCTGTCCCATGTCCCTGGCCGTCCCTGGCTGTCCTGCGTTCCTAGACGTCCTGCGTCCCTGGCTGTCCCATGTCCCTGGCCATCCTGCGTCCCTGGCTGTCCTGTGTCCCTGGCCGTCCCGCGTCCCTGGCTGTCCCGCGTTCCTAGCTGTTCTGTGTCCCTGGCTGTCCCGTGTCCCTGGCCGTCCCATGTCCCTGGCCATCCCTGGCTGTCCTGCATCCCCACCGCACTGGCCACAACTGAGGGAAGCCTATGCCCACCAGGAGCTGGTAGAGCCTCCTTGGGGGAGGATACCGGAAGTCGACGTGTGGTCACCCCAGAGGGTGGGGTCAGCTGGGCTAGGGGTTCATCTCTGATGGGATGAAGCAGCCCTCTGCTTTATCTGTCTCTTTTCCCTGCAGGGTGTGGGCTGCATCTGCAGGTGGTGGGGACCGTGCCTCCCCCTGCAGCCCTGCTCTGCTGCTGTCCCAACCATCCCATGGATGAGGAAACCCAGGCCAAGGTCACATAGCTGGTCAGCAACAGAGCCAGGACTGCCTCCCAGAGGAGGGTGCGAGGCCTCCCTGCTGCCTGGGGCCCTTCCTCCTGCAATGGAATGCCTTCCAGAAAGCCCCAGAGGGAGGGTGGCCCTCTCCACTAGCCACATGACCGCTCACCTCACTCCCCACTCCAGCTGGGATGCAGCCTCTGGAACACTCTGGCTCCGAGGCCCCCAAGCTTTCCCCCGGTGAGGGCCAGGGCAGGCTGTCCCGTCATCAGGGGTCCCCTGGCCCCGGTGCCGGGGAAACACCCACGGGATGTGCTGAGGCAGGAGGTGCTGGTTGGGGCTGGGGCTCTGGTTACCTAGACGCACAGCCTGGCACCTATTATACAAGGATACAGGGACGGACTCACAGAGTGTGGGTGCCAGGACAGGACGTAGTGTCACAGGTGGGGATATGAGGTCCGTGGACGGCAGGGAGCCCAGCAGGGTTCCAAGGAGAGGATATGGGGACAGGAGAAGGTTTAGGGGGACGAGCCCCATCGCCTCCAGTGAGTCTGGGGGTAGCAGCAGGAGCTGAACTCAGAAGTGAGGGCACAGAGAGGAGGTGGCAGGAGCACATGTCACCTGCGCACAGTTGGGGCACCAGGAGATGCCCAGGGGAGTGCGGGTCAGCCAGCTGAGACAGGTGTGGTGCTCTTCCCCAGAGACTGCCCAGGGAGCCTCTGCTCCAGGGCTCCTGTCCTCATGGATCTTCCCTCCACATGGGGCCGCCCCGCAAGGCGCCTTTGACCAACACAATCCGGCAGAGTGACACCGTACCTGCAGAGGCTGCATCCCGAGAGCCTGACAGTCCCACCCGGGATGCTGGGGACACTCCCCTTGGGGACCCGGTACCACGCCGTGAGAAGCCCACAGGCCACACGCAGGACACGCTGCCCCCCCTCTAAGTCAACGGCCAGCACCAACTGGCAATCTGGGACACGCGGCCCAGACAAGACTTCAGGTCGCTGCCACCCCAGCCGATGCCCAGTCAGAGCCTCGTAGAGGCCTGGCACCAGCTGCCCAGCAGGCCCACCGTCCTCACAACCGGGGGAGGCACTGCACGTCACCGTTCGAGTCAAGGTTCTGGGCTCTTTTGTGCAGGAAGAAAGTACACGTGACCACCAGGTGGCTCCAGGGCTGTGGGGGCCGCTTCCTGCAGGCCCCAGAGCTGAAGGCCCTGCCCCCTGGCCCACCCCAGCCCTGTGGACGCCCTGGGGGAGGGGGTACCCAGGCCTACCTGCGGAGAAGATTTGTGCTGCCACGGCCAGGAAGGCATCGGTCACCACTGTCTCAGACTGCAGGGAGATGTTCAGCTGACGAGCCACGTTGCGGTAGATACTGGGCCGGATCAGCTCCAGCTCATCTCCTGTGCAGTCACACAGCGGGGTCAGAGGTGGTCCGTGCCTTCACGACCCTAGTCCCACCGTCACACGGGCCTGGGACCAGCCCACTCCTCATGGCCCGCAGCTGGCACCGAACATGCCTGATCCCCGACTGGATTCAGCCCGTCAAATTCCCACCCTGACTTGGCCCCACCATGGCCCCTGGGAACAGGAGACCAAGGAGGTACACCGGGAACCCCCAGACCTACCTCCGCGTCCCGCCCCTCCGACAAGCCAGCCACCCCCCACTCCCTCCCAGGGCCAAGCCTGCTGGGCCGGTGTGGTGGGAATCCCAAGGAGGAACAAGGGCCGTGCCTGATGGGTGACTCATGGCTCACAGTGAGCTGCCCGGGCGGCAGGCGGACTGGGCAGGCAGCCAGAGCCCGACCCGGGCAGGGGCTGTGCCAACGACCCCACGCAGGTGGGCCCCTGGCTGCTGCCTCCGAGGGGCATCCTCGCTCAGGCCCTGCTCTGTGAACCGAGAAGCTGAGCCGTTGCCCCAAGCCACCGACACCGCCCAGGCTCAAACCTGGGCTCCTGGTGCCAAGCGGGTGTGTCTGGACGGGCGGCCACGTTGGGCAGAGAAAATGCCCTCTCAGCAGCCCTGCCCGTGGCCTGCGCTCGCTGCAGCACCCCTGGCAGTGACGTGCTGGGAATCCCGCACGGCCCTCCGACCGGTGTCCCCCAGCCCAGGCACTTCTGCAGCCAAGGCCAACGGGGAGATGCCGGGGACTGGCCAGCACGGAGCGACAGGGGTGTCTGCGTCATTCCCGAGGCCAGCTGCACTCCATCTAATGAACTAAGATCTAGATGCAGAGCACAAACCGGCGAGGCTGGCGGGCAGCTGGAGGAGGTGGCATGGAAATCCCCAGGGCCGGCCTGGCCGTTCCCACACAGACCTCAGGGCCGCTGGGGACCGGCCCCAAGACACTGACCACGGGGACGCGACCCATTCTTCTTCCTGTGTGCCGCTGCCCCGGGAGCTAGGCGTCTGTGCCGAGGAGGGGCTGAGGGGCGTGCCGGGGGGCAGGGAGGCAGGGGGCAGGGAGGCAGTGCCGGCCGTGAAGGGGCTAGTGCGGAGCGGCACCAAGAGCAGAACGCAGCAAACAGACATGAAGGAGAGCACCCTGGGGGGCCAGGCCATCTCCTCCCTCCAGATTTCACCCGGCAGGGCTGAGTCCCAGCCACCGGACATAGCCTGGTGCCGGGGAAGGGCCTCGAAGGCCCTGCTCCTGAGATGGCTGGTGCTGGGCACCCAAGCCCAGGCCGGAAATGCCGGGGCTCTCAGGATGGGACACACAGGACTGAGGGCAGAGGAACCAGCCTGGTCAGACTGGGAGAGGCCGAAGCAAAGTTCTTCAGACAAGTTCAGACAATAGGCACTCTGGGCCCAGGGCAGAGGCAGTGCCCAGCTCCTGTTCACAGACAAGGAGACAGAGGCTGGAGGTTGGGGGGCTGCAGGGCAGGCCAGGACGGAGGCAAGACTTCCTTCTGGCTCCCCCAGGGAGGCCAAGGAACCACCTTCTCCAGGGCCCTCTAGAATGCTCCACCAGTGTCATCCCCACAGGCCAGCTGAAGAAACGGCTGTGGGTGGCTGACCTCATGGGAGTCTAGGCCCTCTGGACCCCTGCCTGGTTCCCCAAACCCCACTGGCTCTCCCCTCCCCTGAGGCCCCGGAGGGCTACCACCCTTCCTGGCAGCCTTGTCTGACGCCCCAGGGAATCTGTGTGTCTCCCCACACCCCAGGTCTACACAGCTCTGCTCTGAGTCCACACAAAACAGGGACAAGCAGACACCGGTGTCAGCCGGAGAAGAGGCAGCGTCCTCTCACACAGCACTTCCCCGCGAGCCTGGACCCACACTCTGCGCGCAGAGCCGCACCATCAGGCCTCCATCCCCTGCCCATGTGCCCACCGCCAGCAACCAGTAAGCGAGCTCAGTCCCTGGGGGAAGTACACTGAATCAGCTGGGCTGGTCCCCCTCTGGGGTGTAGACCCTGGAGAAGGTGGAAACAGTTACTGGGCTGTGTGTGACAGCACCCCCCTCCCATAAGTACCCCCAGGTGTCTATACACACGGGCTGGCCCCTTGGTGGCTCTGAGCCTCTGAGCCTCTTTTGCAGGGAGCCCTACCAGGCCTCCACATCAAGGGGAAAGAGCAGCGGGGATTTCAGGCAGCAACCCCAAAGACCTACTTTCCAAAACAAACATCGGGACACGTGGTCCCACAAAGGATTTCTGTGCCCAGCTCAGTACAAGGGTCACTCTGGAAGTTTAGCCACCAAAACACTGTTGTTTCCCAGAGATTTCTAGTCTTTGTGAACAGAATGTCTCAGATCTGGGCGGAGCTGGCATGCCGGGGAGCTCTGCAGCGGGTGGGCCGGAGAGCCCAGGGGCTAAAGAGGGGAGTGTGGGTGGGCCCGCCTAGCGAAGCAAGGCTATTCCTGCCCTCCTCCTCCTCCCCTCCGGGCCCGCCCCCTGTCCGCCCCCAAGGGAAACTTCGGCCTAGCAGCGGGGGGCTTCTCCCGGACACCCCTTGGCGTAGCAACGGGGGTCGCCCCCGGGGCACCCCTCGGCCCAGGATTGGGGGGCTTCTCCCGGGCACCCTCGGCCCAGCAACGGGGGTCGCCCCCGAGACACCCCTCGGGCCAGCAGCGGGGGGCTTCTCTCGGGCACCCGCCCGCCCCGGCCCGCACTCACCCAGGCGCAGCAGCACCGCGCACACCTCCGCCAGGCGGCCTCCGGGGGCGGGAGCGGCGCGTTCGGGCGCGTTCCAGGCGAGGCCGGCGCGCAGCAGTCGCGCATGCACGAACTCCCGGCCGAGCGCCTTGGCCTGGGCCACCAGCTCCTTGTCGGTGGGCGAGCGGTCAAAGGCGTCCATGATCTCGGCGGCGAAGACCGAGGAGCGCCGCAGCACCTCCATGGCGGGGACGCGGGCCAGGGGCGCGGCACCTGCGGGGAGCCCGGCTCAGCGTCCCGGCCTGGCCGGCGGCGGGGACGGCGCGCGGGGAGGGGGCGCGCGGGGAGGGGGGCAGCGGGGAGGGGTTGGAGGGGCGCGGCCGGCCGCGAGGGGCCGTTCGTTTTGGTGAAGGGGGGAGGGACAAATCTTTGAAATCACGGTGCCACGCTCTTTGAGATTCCGGGTTCCATCACAAGGCTCCCCAGGGTGCCCGCGCCAGAAGGACCGCTGCGAGGTGGCGATGCGCCCCTGGGGCCCCGCCTCGGAGGCGCGGCGTGCCCCGCGCCCGTCCCCAGCCGTCGCCCCGCTCACCTCCCCCGCGGCATGGCGCGGGCGCGGGGCCGGGGAGGGGGCTCTGGCCTCAGCGTCTGCGGGCCGCGGGCCCCGCCGGCCTCGGTCCTTCCCCCCGCAGCGGCGGGGACGCGCGCCCGCCCCTCGCCCCGCAGGTCCGCGCTCCCGGGGGCGCACGGCGCGGCTCTCCGCCGGCGAGAGGCGAGGCTTGGGGCTTCGCCTTCTAAGGAAAAGGCAGCCCCCGGGGCGGAGCCGCGGCCCGGCCTCCCCGCCGCCTCCCGGCTTAAGGAGGACCGAGCGAGTTCGCCGCCACCGGCGCCACCGGGCAGGACCTGGAGCTGCGGCCCCCGCGCGGGCCCCTGGCTTCGCACCCAGTGCGTTTTCTTACTGGTTCCCAGACGTTCTCCATGTGCCCCGGGGACGTGCCCCTGGTCTGACACGTGGCCTTGCGCTGTAGATAGACGCTTGGCCGCGTAGCGCATTGAAGACCCTACAAAAATCTTGTGGCGCTGGGGGGGGTGGGGTGGGGGGGTTGCTGTTGCTTACAAGGAACTGGAGTGATTCTCAGCCAAGTCCAATTTGCCTTTCTCTCTCTCTTTTTTTTTTTTATTAAGAAATGTTTTTAACTTTGTTTATCTTGAGAGAGACAGAGCGTGAGCAGGGGAGGGACAGAGAGAGAGAGAGAGAGAGGGAGAGAGGATCCCAAGCAGGCTCCTGGCTCCTCGCTTTCAGTGCAGAGCCTGATGCGGGGGTGGAACTCACCAAAGGGTGAGACACTTAACCCAAGGAGCCATCCAGGCGCCCCTGTCTTTTCTCGGTAAGGTTGGTGTTTTTTCATTAGGATAGTCTCCTACATTTCCTTTTCATAGCATAAATGTTTTACCGGTGACATCAATGGATCACAGATCAGTTCTTGTGAAGGGCGTCCTAGGGACCAGACAGAGCTCTTTTTTGTATTTTCATATGAATATCCAGTTGACCCAACGTCATTTCCTGGAAAGACCATCCTTTTCCTCTTGAATTAGACAAGAGCCCCCATCATAAATCAAGTAATGGTGTATGTGATGACCTGTTCTAGATGCTCTTATGTCCCACTGGTCAATTCCTCTATCCTTGAACCAACACCACACAGTTCAAACAACAAGATTAACCAACCTGCCCTAACTCACATACATAGAGCACATCATCCAATAGCTATAGAATACATGTTTCTAACACGTGCACATGGAATGTTAATCAAAATAGACCACATCCTGGGCCATAAAACCTCAACAAATTTCAGAGGATTGAAACCATGCAAGTGTGTCCTCTTTGAATTCAATTAAAACTCAATGTCAACAAAACTATTAGAAAGCCTCCAAGTGCTTGGTATTTAAACCTTACCCTTCTAGATAATTAAGGATCTAATGGTAAATCACAAGGGAAACTGTAAAATATTTTGAAGTGAAAATATGACCTGCCAAACACTGAGGGGCGCAGGTACAGCAGTGCTTGGAGGAAAACTTGTAGCTTTAGGAGAAAGGTGGAAAATTAATGCTCTAAGTTCCAAGTCAAGAAGCTAGTAAAAGAACAACAAATTAAACCCAGAGGTGAGAGGAAATAACAAAAACTATGGCAAAAATTAATGAAATAAAGCAAAATTAGAGAAAATCAACAAAGCCAACAGTTGGTTCTTTGAAGAGATTAATAGAATTGATAAACCCCTGGAAATGTTGGGTAAGAAAAAGAAAACAGAAATTCCAGTATCAGGAATGAAAAAGAGGACATAACCAGATACTACAAACATTAAAAGGATAATAAGGGGACCCTGGCTGGCTCAGTCAGTGTATCACACAACTCTTGCTCTCAGGGTTTGAGCCCCACATGGGTGTAGAAATTACTTTAAAATAAAATCTTAAAAAAAAAAAAAGGGGATGATAAGAGAATAGTATGAACAACTCCAAGACAGTAAATTTGAAATTTAAATGAAACACAATTTACCAAAACTGACATTAGAAGAAATAGAAAATCTGGATAGTCCTATACCAATTAAATAAAATTAATCCATAATTTAAAATATTCTCCAAAAGAAAATCTAATTCAGATGGTTTCTTTTTTTTTTTAGTTAGTTAGTATATTTATTTATTTATTTATTTATTTATTTATTTATTTATTATTGAGAGAGAGCACAACTGGGGGAGAGGTAGAGAGAGGGACAGATAGCATCCCAAGCAGGCTCTGTGATGGCAGCACAGAGCCCCATGAGGGGCTTGAGCTCACGAACCATGAGATCATAACCGGAGCTGAAGTGGAACGCTTTACTGACTGAGCCAGGTGCCCCATGTTTTTTTTTTTTAATTCAGATGGTTTCATTGGGGGAATTCCTCTAAACAGTTGAGGAAATATCACCAACCTTACACAAACCTTTTCAGAGACTAAAAAGTGAGCAAATACTTCCCACCTCATTTTGCAAGGCCAACAAAGCATTGATACCCAAACGTATGTAGAACGTTACAAGAATCGAGGAAAGCTATCGAACCTCTGCTGCCTTGGCTTCTGCATCTATAGAACAGTTACCTACCTTGTGTGGTTGTCAAGAGGCCTGGACTAGTGAATCCACGTAAAAACTTGCTTGTCACATAGAAAAGCTACGGGGCTCTCAAATGTGAGTGCGCATTTTAATGACCTCTTCAGTGTAGGGTCTGGAGTGTCGGGACAGAGTCTGCCCTGGCATTTCTGCAGAGCACTCGGGTTTGGTACCTCCCTGTGTTTTAAAGATGGGAACATGGAATATGGATGCTCAGAATGGAAAGGGATTTACCCACGGTATCTCCGCAAGACTGTGCATAATCAGATTGTGAACTTTGGGGTCCACCCCTGGGGCCCCTGGAATGTACTTCTGGCAGAGGGAAAACCGGTGTCTGCACACAGGAGACAGGGATGCCCCCTCCTGCCACCTTCCCCCCACGTGGCCTCAGGCAACTTTCGGCCCCACTCACAGCCTCCTATAGAACGTGAGATCCCATTCTCTGCTTCCTTCCTCCTGGGGAGCATGGATGGGTGCAGAAAGACTTGCTAGGCCCCCACGTGGAAGTGACAAATCACTGGACATAACTGATAGATGCCTATGTTTAGCACAGTCCCTTCAGTCCAGGAGATGCCATGCCTGAAACCAGCCATGCCTGAAACCAGCGGACTCCTCCCTGGACCTGTTATAGCAGATCAAAGCCATGTCTCAGGATGTTCAGTACAGAATATTGATAACAGTGAGGGACTGGAAATGCCCCCAAAGGCTTATTAAGAGAGAAGGTTTTTGGGGTTTTTTTTTTATTTTTTTTTTAACGTTTATTCATTTTTGAGACAGAGAGAGATAGCATGAATGGGGGAAGGTCAGAGAGAGAGGGAGACACAAAATCCGAAGCAGGCCCCAGGCTCCGAGCCGTCAGCACAGAGCCTGACGTGGGGCTCGAACTCACGGACCGCGAGATCATGACCTCAGCCGAAGTCGGACGCTCAACCGACTCAGCCACCCAGGTGCCTCCACGAGCCAGCCTTTTTAAGGTCTGGATAAGGGTTTGTGCTCTAACCACTCAGGACTGCTTTAACCTTCTCTCCTAGGGGCACCTGGGTGGCTCAGTCGGTTGGGCGTCCGACTTCGGCTCAGGTCATGATCTCGCCGTCCGTGAGTTCGAGCCCCACGTCGGGCTCTGTGCTGACGGCTCGGAGCCTGGGGCCTGCTTCGGATTCTGTGTCTCCCCCTCTCTCTGCCCTTCCCCTGCTCATGCTCTGTCTCTCAAAAATGAATAAATGTTAAAAAAAAAATCTTTTTTTAAAAAGGCTGGATCATGCTGGAATTAGTTGAGGCCTTCTTGTCCCTCGAGGCCTGAGGAAGCTGGCCTTGTCCACCCAGTCCTGGTCGCAGTTCCCCATGAGTGCCCCGACGCTCCGCCGTCACCTTCGGCCCCGATTCTCCGCCTCTGGAGAACGTATTGCTTCTGCCCCTCTGTCTGCCCTGGTGTTGACCAAGTGTGGACGTTGGTGCCTGGTGGCAAGGAGCCTTCTGCGGCCCCAGACTGGCCTGAGCATAGGGGGGCTTTTGGTTCGTGCGACTAAAATGTCCAGGGAGAGGTCCACTGGTTTCAGGCACGGCTGGATCCTGAAGGAGGCTCTCCTTCCGCCTGTGGGTCTGTCTGTGCTCCTTCGTGGTGGCTTCACTCTCAGGCAGGCTGTCCCTGAGTGACTGCACTCACCTCAGCCATGCAGGCTTTCCCAGAGGGAAAAAACCCAGTCTTTCCAGGATGCCCTGGGGCCAGCAGCTTTTGTCACAAGCCCCTCCCTGAACCAGCTGTGGCTGGAGACAGGGAAGGTGCCACGGTGTCAGGTCTGATTATATTCGTGGCCCTGGATGGGGTGCAGGGGCCTGTCAGTGCCACCAGGTAGCAAGGATAGGGGTGTAGCTCATGACCTGGAGAGGGAGCCTGGCTTTCCATAAGATCCTGCTCAAGGCCTTTGTGGGGGTCACGATTTGGGGAGCAGGGGGTCCACAACCCAGTGATGCCAGGTTTGAAAGGTGAGTGGTCATACTAGCACAGACGTGGACCAGGGTCCCTGCCTGGTCCCCTATAGCCATGCAAGGGGGAAGGCACACAGGCCAGTGTCCTGTCCCGCAGAGCCAATGCCCAGGCCTCCAGAAACCCCTGTCTACACTAGCACGGCCACCTACAGAGTCTGTGTGGGCCTCTCCCCGAGCCCAGCCCTGGAGGAGACTGAGCAGCTGGAGTCTGCAGGGATGTGGACGGTCACGGACGTGTGGATGGGCATGGAAGTGGCTGCACAGGGCTGCATACGTGGGGCTCACGTGAGGCCTCGTGGGCAGGACTGGCTGTGGCCGAGAAGGCCACGTGAGGTTCCTGTGGGACTCTGATCTTCTGGACCCCGTCCAGGCCTTCCAGGACATCATGGGGCTGCTCGTCTAAGGTGGGGGCCTGCATGTTGCATTAAGTCTTTGCTGAACTCCTCCTGTGTGCAGGCTGGGGACACGTGCCCGCCGTCCGGGGACCCATGACTCATGGGTGGGGTGGGGCTTCACCAAGCCTCTTCATTCTCCTTTCAGAAGACACCCTACGGGAGCTGCTTCTGCCTCCGTTGCTGTAAGCACCCTGACCCAGGTCAGCGCCCCTCTCTTCCGGAATGCCTGCCTCTCAGCCACACCTCTCTAGGCTACCCTGTGCGTGGGGAGTGCCTTTTCAAACCCAACCATTTTCATTAGTGCCCGGCACCCCGGCACCTGCTTTTACCCTCCCCGACCTCCGAGGCTTCCTCTCCCCTCCCTCTGCCTTGCTCTCAGCTCCAGCCACCCATCTCCTTGTAGATCATCAAACACTTGTGCCTCAGGGCCTTTGCACTTGCTGTGCCTTCTTCTCTACTATCTTCACGGCTCTGCTCACGTAACATTTCATCAGAGATGCCCACTCCTGGATCCTGACTCTCCCGCCATTCCCATTACAGTCTTCCTCACTCTCACAACCTCTGTGCAAAGCAGGTCCCTACAGGGGTAGCCCAGGACAAGGTGGACCAGGAGGACACGAGGCGGAGTCCCCGAGAGGTGTGACACAGCCTGCCGCTCACATACCCGAGTCTGCCCTCTCGGAAGTCCAAAGCCTCACTGACGGTAGATACCCTTATTGAGTATCACTTTGTGTATGTTCTACGGGGCACGGCGCACCGTCCTTCCGGGTACCTCAGGGCTCACCTCCTCCTCTGGCTCAGGTGTTCATCAGGTGCTTTGCTCCTCCTGGACGCAGGGGCAGAGATCTGTGCGGAGCACCCGTGTGGACTGAGCCGAGATTGGGGGGTGCTGCGACTCTGGCCCTCCATCCCTGTCGGCGGATCCCCTGGAGCTCTGTTGTTAGGGGTTCTGTTTACTCCAAGGCGTTCTTGCCCCTTTTCTCTTGAGGTCCAGGATGTGCACCTCGTGGGTGGTGATGGGATACCCTCAAGGTTCTCTGACAGGAAACGAACTGATGTACTTGACCTACTGGAAGGAGGTCAGGAGCCTCAGAAAAGACAGACGAGGGGAAATGGCCCCCCAGGCACCAGCCTCTCTGCAGGGGGTTCCGCACGGGGCCACTCGGGCTGGTGGAAACTGGAGCAGAGAAGGAGCCAGAGGATCCGGACCAGAAATGCACAGCATCCTTGAACCCTGGAGACGTTTAAAGAGTCCCAGAGGCAGAAGCCGATAAGGTGGTCACGTGGACATCAATCTGCAAACACTTGTGGCTTGGCCCAGGCTCTGGGATGAGGTCCCTGCCCTGCTGCCAGATGGGAACACCCCAGGAGGGGCCCTTGGGGGTGCTGAGCGAGGTCTGAAGGGGCTGGTTCCCCGGGCCCGTCTCCCCACCCCACCCCACCCCAGGGACAAAACAGGGGAGCGCGGTGCAGGGCGGAGCCGTAATGTGGGCGGGGCCCCAGGTAGCCCCTGCAGGGCGGAGCCGTGGTGTGGGCGGGGCCCCCAGGTAGTACCCCAGGGCAGGTGACCCTCACTACCCCTTCAGGAAGGCTGCGTGGGCAGAAGCTGCCCGGGTGGGCGTCCACTCCGGCTCTTCCATAGCGATGCTGCAGTAATAGGAGGGCTTGTGGGACAGAGGCGGCACCTGGAAGCTTCCTGGGACTGAGGCCTGGGGAGGCTGTGAGACCCGCTCTGGCCCCTCCCTGTTTTTCTCTAGTAGCTCATTCTTCTTCCGGAAGGATCAAAGCCCGGACAGAAGGGTTTTGTATACACTGGGGTAAGTGCTGGATAAACACCCAGGGGCAGAGACGGGGGGGGGGGGGGGGGGGGGGGAATGGAAGGGTGGGCTCCAGCCTTGGGAGGCGGCCTCAGGGCGGCGGGCTCAGCCGGACCAGCTGTATCCGCCCGCAGGGCCCGTTGCCCCTCTGCCAGCCCCTCCGCTGCTTAATTATAAAGTATTTGGGGGCACCTGGCTGGCTCAGTCAGTTAAGCATCCGACTTCCGCTCAGGTCATGATCTCACGGTTGGAGGGTTCGAGCCTGGCGTTGGGCTCTGTGCTGACAGCTCAGAGCCTGGAGCCTGCTTCAGATCCTGTGTCTCCCCCTCTCTGCCCCTCCCCTGCTCGTGCGCTCTCTCTCTCCCTCTCTCCCTGTCTCCAAAATGAATAAACATAAAAATTTTTTTAAATGCGAACATTGTCAAGCAGCCAGGTGAAGAGCCCAGTTAATGTGCCCGCTGCCGACAGAACTGAGCAACTTTGCACCAGCTGTGAGCCATCCGGGCTCTTGTAATTTCCCAGGCACAGAATCAGCCCTTTTCCTTCAGGTATTTATTTGTTCTCCTTGGCTTGTCCATATTCTTTGTATATTCTGGGTATTAATCTTTCGTCTGTTTTATATAAATGTTGCAAATATCTGCCCGCTCCCCCAGGCTGCCGCCCTTCCCTGGGGCCTTCGTTGGGGCAGGGCCGCCCACCCCGCTGTCTTACACCTGCTGCCAGGCTCTGTTCCTGCCCTTCTGGTGGTGTTTAAAATCCAGTTTTGTGGGGCCCCTGGGTGGCTCAGTCAGTTGAGCGTCTGACTTCTGCTCAGGTCATGATCTCATGGTTCATGGATTCGAGCCCCACCAGGGCTCAGCACTGACAGCCGGTAGCCTGCTTGGGATTCTCTCTCTCTTCCTCTCTCTCTGCCTCTCCCTGACTCGTGGCTTTTCTCTCTCAAAATAAAGAAATAAACTTTAAAAAGAGAGAGATTCTCTCTCTAACAAAAAGCGCCAGTTTTGTGGATGTTAGTAAGAAAGATGTTCTTTTTCTTGGTCTTCTCCAACCTGGGCTGGAGGTTTGTCCAACACTTCCTGCCGAAGAGGCTGGTGTTTTCCAGGACTTTGAAACTCAAAGCTGAACTTGAGTCCAAGTCTGGACTCACCGTGGACGGGCCCTGCCTCAATTCCTCATGCTCCTAGCTACTTCATGTATGTGTTCACATCTGGCACGGTGAATTCGACTTTCATGCATTCTTTTTGCATTTATTGTGCACTTCAACGAAAATCATGCACGTCCATGATTTAAAGAACTCAGTAGTAGCTTTATGAGATTTTCGGTGAAAAGCAGCTGTCCCCGGGGCCTCCTCCCCAGACACACCATCTCCAACCCTCACTATAAGGCACGCCTCTGGGCAGCTCTGGGTTCTCTGTCAGAGATGTGCCCACTCACTTGCTGCCTTGGAAGGTGAGGAATCAGCCCCCCAGCCCCACACCTACTTCCTGGCTGCTCTACCTTCCCGTTTTCACTCTCTGGGACTGGGTGAGGTTTGTGTCTGTGCCAAAGGGCAGAGCCATGCTCATAGCCCTGGCGTCCCGGTGGTGGCCCTGCAGTGCACACTCTTGGTCTGTGACTGTCCAGTCCCTGTCGTTTCCAATCTTGCCCCAAAGGAAGATAACCCAGAGCTCTGGGGCCCCTCGTCGCCGGTCCAGCCTGCCACTCCCCAGTGACATCCTCAGGAAAACAACATTCTGGATCAGTCTGATGGATTCATGTGAAGAAACCCAGGCCACACCGATCCTATAGTGTTCTCTGACCTCAGAGCTTGGCGGGGATTCCCCCAGGAGAGGTACAGGGCCTTCTCGGGCTCACCCCTCGCCCCTGCCTTCCATTTCCCCAATATGGTCACATCACAGGTTCACCTTGGACATGGCTTGTAAGCAGCCATTCTGATTCACAGGCTTCCCTGCCTGGCGTTAAGGACTGCCTCCCCTCCTACTGCTTCTGTGTGCCTGGTACGAACAGTTGATGGACACTTTGTGGTCCTGTCATCGTTATCAGTCATTGTTCCAAGTGCATCTGTCCGTTGTCCTGTCCTGGAGGCCCCCCTCTGCGTTCTTCCCCCGTGTGCATGGGTCTCACCCCTGTGCAGGTGATGCCAATGGCCTGGGGCCGGCACCAGCTTCCCAGTGTCCCCTCCCCCGCCCCCGTCCATATTCTCTGTTCCATCTCTGTGTCTTTGGTTCTGGCTTCTGGAAGAGTTCCTTAATTTTATCTTCATGCATTTCTATTCCAATGCTTCTTTCTTATTCTTTGATCATTGCCTTAACAAAGCTTCCTGTTCTCGGTGTTATGGACACAGTATCTTCTCTTTCTGAGGATTATAACTTTAAGGGACTTTTTGGTGGGAGGCCTCTTATTTTGCCCCCTCTCCCCCCACACTTCTGTATGATTTAGTCCTCCCCTTTCGTGAGGGAGGTGCTCCTTGGCTGTCCTTCCACGTGGACAGGAGGTCCAGCAGCTCCTTGTGGGTGTCCAACCAAGTCTGGTAGCTGGCCTGCTTCTCTCCTGGGAACCCTAAAACGAGGTCCTTTTCCTGGGCAGTCTGGCTTCCCTGAGAAGGTTCGTCAGGTCTCCTGCTTGGGGTGAGGGGGGCACTCCCTGTCTTTCTGGCAGCATCCTGGAGCAGCGCTCGTGAAGGGAACCAGGGTCTGCAGGCTGGGAGACAGCCCCTCCTTGACACCCCTCCCCTGGGCCTCACCGCCCTCGACATTCCCACAGCTGGAATGCCTCAGACCCAGTTTCCTCCGAGGACAGAGTCTGATCTGGTTTTGTCCTGGGGGCAGGAGGCTTGGGCAAGGCCACCCAGCCTGGCTGCGGGACGTGGGTGAGGGACGTGGGGGTCAGGCCCTGCTGCCTTCCCTGGCAGGGACTGGGCTGTGACACTCAGACACCCTCGGGGTCAGCGTGAGCTCCATCGATTTCACAGTCCCTGCCTGTGTGTGTCGGGGTGGGTACAGGCCCTGGACCCCAGATGTCTGGCGGGGCCACGAGACTTGCCTCGGCCTATGAAACGTGAGTAGGGCGACGAGGGCCATGAGTGAGCAGAAACTTGAAGAGCCAGGACGCGCTTCGGCCTCCTGACTCGGCCACAGGCTCTGCCCCAGAGAAGGCTGCCCCTCCCCCTGACTCCTGGAACGCAGCAGGAACAGGAATGTGTGTGGGCGGAGCTTCAGGGAGGAGCCAATGTGTGTGGGCGGGGCTGCAGGGAGGAGCCAATGTGTGGGGGCGGGGCTGCAGGGAGGAGCCAGGGGGCACAGGGTGCCTGCAGGAGAGAGACAACTTGGCAGCCGCCAGGGCCTGTGAGTCAAGGGCTGCTCCTTACTGGGAGTCACTGCCCGGAGCTGACAGCTACTTGTGCCGAGTCACACACCACCTTCCATCTTTCTTTGCATTACAGTGTGGTGGAAAGCAGTCAAATCTCTCATCTACTGTTGCCTTCTCTGCCTTCTCTGCAGTTCTCTTTGTTTTTGAGGGTTTTCCCTATTGTACAGTTCTTTCACTGCCATTTTAGAAGGGCGTGGGGAGGAGATGTGACTGATGAGCCTTTTTTTTTTTTTTAACGTTTATTCATTTTTGAGAGACAGAGAGAGACAGAGCGTGAGTGGGGAAGGCGTGGAGAGAGAAGGAGACACAGAATCTGAAGCAGGTTCCAGGCTCTGAACCGACAGCATGGAGCCCCTCGTGGGGCTCCAACTCACAAACTGTGAGATCATGACCTGAGCCGAAGTCAGACGCTTAACCGACTGAGCCACTCCGGCGCCCTGCTGTTGAGCCATTTTAAACTGGGATTGTGGTTGCCTGCTTTCCAGCGGTACAGTCAACACTTATGCTGACTTCCCAACACGTTTCGCTGACCTCTGTGCAATTCTGCTACTTGTGTCCTGTGCCTCTTTATCGTTGTTCTGGGCGACGCCGTCCGATCCTTCTTTCCGACTCCTGGGTCCCTGTGTGTTTGAAGATGCCTGTGACTCCACTCGGAATACAAGTAGACAGCACTCCACGGTCTCGGTGCATTTCCATTGTCCTCCCTCCCGTAGTCTTCCTCCCTGCTCCGTCCCTTCCTCCTCTCCTTTATTAATCTTCATTAATCTCCCGGGGCTCCTAACAAAGCAGCACAAACCTGGCCTAGAACAGTAGACAGGCTCTTTCACAGTCTGGAGGCCAGGAGGCCAGAACCCCAGGTGTGGGCAGAGCTGGCTCCCTCGGAGGCTCTTGGGGAGGGTCTGTCCTTGCCTCTGTCCTCACTGTGTTGCCCTCTCCCTGTGTGTTTGCGTCCAAATCTTCCCGTCCAGAGGCCCCTACTCCAGCACGACCTCATCTGAACTTGACGTCCTCTGCAAGGACTCCCTGTCCAAACAAGGTCCCATTCACAGGGACAGGGGTAGGACTCGACATGTCTCTCTGGGTGATGCCATTCAACCCTCTCAGCTTTTTTTTTTTTAATTTTTTAACATTTATTTATTATTGAGAGACAGAGAGACACAGAGCGTGAGCTGGGGAGGGGCAGAGAGAGGGAGACACAGAACCTGAAACAGGCTCTAGGCTCCGAGCTGTCAACACAGAGCCCGACACGGGGCTTGAACCCACGAACTGTGAGATCATGACCTGAGCCGAAGTCGGACGCCTAACCGACTGAGCCACCCAGGCGCCCCAACCCTCTCGGTTTTTAAGACTTGTTTTTATCCTTAGAATTCTAAAACTTACTACAATGTGTTAGGTCAAGACTTTATTTCCTCTTCTAACCTGAAAACCCACATTTCTCTTCACTTTTGTGGGGAAATTTTGCCTACTGTGTGTCTCTGCACATGCATGTGGTCTGAGTGGTTGTGGGTGTGTGTTTGCCCCTGCCTGCCTGTCTGTATCTGCCTGAGCGTCTGTGTGTGTCTGTGTCTGAGTGTGTGTGTGTCTGCGTGTCTGCGTATGTGTCTGAGTGTGTGCGTGTGTGAGACTGTGTGCGCCGTCCGTGCTTGGCGTGCCGAGTGATCAGTTCCAAAGATGTGCTCTGCCTAATCCCTGCGCGTGAGCTGCCTCACGTGGCAAAAGTGACTTCGCAGGTGGGGTTGGACTGAAGATCTTGAGGGGGGAGATCCCCCTGCATTGTCTAGATGAGCCCAGTATCATCACAAGAGTCCTTGTAACTGGGACCAAGGAGGGTCGGCCTAGAGAGCAGATCTGTAACAGGGTCTGGGAGAAGCAGGGTCAGAGAGAGGCTGGCTTTGCAGATGGGGGAGGGAGCATGAGCCAAGTTGGGCTGCGTGTGGCTTCTAGAAGCTGGAAAAAGCAAGCAAACGGGTTCGCCCTGGAGCCTCCAGAAGGAAACAGCGCTGATAACACCTTGACTGTAGCCCAGTGAGACCCATGTCAGACTTTTTCTTCCAGAACCATCAAATACCTGCGTTGTCTTAAGCCATTCGGTTTGGGGCATCTTGTTAGAGCAGCCGTGGGAAAGGCGCGTGCCTGGCGCTTCTGGTTGTGAGCTCGCCTCTGTTTAGGCTCAGGGAGCCCAGGGAGAGCTTGCGGGGCACTTTGGGAGCCGAGCTGCTGCCCTCCGCCAGGGGAAACCTAGTCTATAAGTAATACAGGGTCATTGATCAACTCTGAGAAGTACAGAAAAAATTAAAGAATTTGCAGGAAAGATTCATAATCTGGCTCACAGGCAAGCGAGCACTGTAAACGTTCAATACATTTGTTTCTATCCAACAGGGAAGAAGGAAGAGAGAGAGGGAAGGGGGGGAGGGGGGAGGGGGCTGGGTTGCAACAGGAGCAGTTTTTCTATTTTCCCACTTGCCTTGGGAACACTTTCCTGTCATTATGGCGTCTTAGCAACAGCAGTTGGATGACAGCACCGCGTCCCAAGGATATATGGAAGTATTATTCAACTGTTAGTATCACTGGGTTTTTGCGGTGTTCCCACTTTCCCACCTTTGAGCTAAATCGTGCCTATTTTTTTAATATTTATTTTGAGAGAGAGAGAGCGTGTGTGAGCATGTGTGCGCGTGTGCGCGAGGGGGGCAGCGAGAGAGGGAGGGAGAATCCCAAGCAGGCTCCTTGCTGCCTGTGCAGAGCCCGATGCAGGGCTCCATCCCACGAACCGTGAGATCACGACCTGAGCCGAGATCAAGAGCCAGACGCTTAGCTGACTGACCCCCCAGGTGCCCCGCGCCTCTCGATTTCTTCAGTGCTGATGCCTGGAGGTGGTGTTGCCGGGTCAGCAGGAGGGGGCGTTTTTTAAAGCTCTGCACCTGGGTAATATTATGCAGGACAGCATTGTTCCCCCCGCCGCCCGCCCCCGAACCCCACTGCCAGGATCTGAACCCATCCGAGTCTGAGCTTGCCCGGTGGGCACTGGGCAAAGCAGCACTTTTTTGGTCCGGAGCCTGACACGACCCAGGGTGTGTCTAGAGAGGCTGTACTGGCTGCTGGTGACTGGGAAGCTGGGCGGGAGGCAGAGGCTGCTGGCTAATACGGAGGCACCTGAATGCACCAGTCTTCACCAAACTGGGTTTAGATGTTTCCGGAACTTCAAGTCAGTCTTAGAAGGTGAAGATTTGCTGTCTGTGAGGGTGGAGGAGACCTCGACCCAGGAGAGCCTGAGGATCCTCGAGGCTGCGGTTGGGGGCCGTCACCTCCCCAGGGCCAGCCGGGGCTCCCACCCTGCCGCCTAGTGGGCCGGGGAGCAGGTCCGGGCAGGCCCAGGAAGTCACCTGAGCCCTGTCGTCGTGGGCCCTTTACCTCCAGTCCAGACTTCGTGTTTTGTTTGTTTGTTTTTGCCCTGAGGGGAGTGAGTTTTCTTCTACCTTAACCTCCTTCCTGAGATCCTGAGGCCTTGAATGTGTTGTTTGGAAACAATCCTCATTGTTCTGAGATTTCAAAGTCAGCCAGCAGACACAGATAAGGCTGTTTTTCTGAATACAGGAGTAAAATCTGGTCACTGAAGTCTACTGGACCTGGAAAGTTAGGATAGCAAATAAAATAAGACTTAAGATCCACATGGCTGTGTCCAGTCCCCATATCCTGTCAGTTCAAAATAGTCCCCATGTGTATACACAATTAGCGTGTAGTTCTAAAACCTGGTTTTTCGCAGCGCCGGGGTAGCTCAGTCGGCTAAGCGTCGGACTTCTTGCGGTCCGTGGGTTCGAGCCCCGCGGCCGGTTCTGTGCTGACGGCTCGGAGCCTGGAGCTGCTTCGGGTTCTGTGTCTCCCTCTCTCTCTGCCCCTCCCCGGCTCCCGCTCTGTCTCTCTCTCAAAAATAAGTAACCATTAAAAAAAAATTTTAAACTGGTTTTTCACTTAACGCCATCCCTGAGCATGTGTCCGTGGCATCTCTTCCGTCCCACGGCTGGAATCCTCCACCGCCCTCCAGGAGCCGTCGGCCTCGTCCACAGACGGGCGTGGACAGGACACTCCTGCCCTTCTCAGTGGCTTTCCTGGTGGTGGCAGTGGGTGCCAGGTCACGGCTGGAAAGTGAGGCTTCCTGGGGGTCGCACTTGAAGGCGCAGAGCCTGGTGGGCGGAGAGCGGGATGGGAGGCGGAGGTGCAGAGCCCAGGGAGCCCAGGGCCTGTGTGGAACTGGGTGCTCCCCATGCCGGTTCCATCCTACACCCAAGCCCGGCGGCCATGCCATCTGCCCGTGCGGGGTACTCTCCCGGCAGTCTCTCGGTTGCCCAGACATCCCAGGACACCCCTGTGGCCCTGTGACACCCGCTGCCTGAGTGCTGCCTCCCGTCCACAGTCACCAGTGGGAGGCATTGTCCTCGGCCTAGGGAACACCCTCCCCTTCTCCATTCTCTTGAACCCCTGGACTCCGGGATCCAGGCTGATGGGCGCCTCTGGATGACACAGGAGCCCCTAGGGGCCGGCTCAGCCATCCACACCCTCCTCCCACGACAGCCTGGGTCCCAAGGAGGGGCGGTGAGGCCGTCCCCACGCCCCCCCCCCCCCCCCCCCCCCCGCGCCGTGAGCTCTGCACCCTCTCATCCTTGCCTGGTTTAGGGTCTGAGAAGCCTGGGGATTCCCCTCTGGGACCTACTACCAGGGGCAAGGTGAAGCCCCCAGACGGCTCAGTCCCCTCCCACCCAGGGGGCGGTTCTGGTGCCTCCCCCTCGCCCAACACTGCCCCTGCCTCTTTGGACGGCGTGAGCTTCTGCAGCCCTCCCAAGATGAGTCCATTTGACCCTGACATTGGCCAGGAGAGCATGCACGTTAGAGCAGAAGCTTCTGGCCCGCCTTGTCCCACCCCTGGGGCCCCAGAACAGGGGGCCCCTGCAGAACTCTGACCCAGAGCCCGGGGCACTGGGCCAGTGGGATCATTCAAGGCCACGGAGGCTGGGAGAGGCCTAAAGAGAGAGAAGCAACCATCCAGATGTTGTCCAGAGCGGTGGTGCCATTTTGCATTCGCACCGTGTAGGATGTATGAGAGTTCCGGGTTTTCATCCTCCTCCTGAATGACCAACTGTTCAGCTCTGCCTCAGGCAGAGGGGTTTCCAGGGATGTGGGACTTTCAGTGCCAGAACTGGAAACTCCCTATTATCAGTACCTTTGATTTTAGCCATTCTAACAGGCATGTAACAGTACCTCGCTATGGTTTTGTTTGCATTTCCCTGATAGTTAATGACGTAAAGCATCTGTTCACGTGCTACTGCCATTCACCCATCTTAATCAATTATGTATTTATTTATGAGATAGAATGAGCAGGGGAGGGGCAGAGAGAGAGAGAGACAGAGAGAGAGACAGAGAACCCTAAGTAGGGTCTGCACTGTCAGTGTAGAGCCCAACTCAGGGTTCCAACCCACGAACCATGAGATCATGACCTGAGCCGAAGTCAAGGGTTGGACGCCCAACCGACTGAGCCACCCAGGTGCTCCTCACCACCCCCTTTAATGAAGTGTCTATTCAAGTCTGTTCTCAATTTTTTTTAATTGGGTTGTTTTCTAACTGTTGAGTTTGGAGAGCTCTGTGTATATACGTTGTATAGTATGTGTATAGTATAAATACATATTTCACGTACATACATCCGTATGTATGTATGTACGTATGTATTTGGATATGTGCTTTGCAGTTTTTTCCCCCAGCCTTGTAGCATGTCTTTTCCTTCTCTCAACAGTATCTTTCTGAAAGCAAAATTTAAAAAATTTGTTGACATTCACTTTATCACTGCTTTTCTTTCTTTGCGTTAAAATGCACGTAACGTAGGGGCGCCTGGATGGCTCAGTCAGTTAAGCGTATGACTCTTGGTTTCAACTCAGGTCACGATCTCAGTTTCCTGAGTTCAAGCCCTGCATAGGGCTCCGTACTGACAGGGTGGAGCCTGCTTGAGATTCTCTGTCTCCCTCTGTCTCTGCTCCTCCCCCACTTGCGCTATCTCGCTCTCTCTCAAAAATAAACTTTAAAAAATTAAATACACATAACATAGACTATACAGTGTACAATTCAGTGGGATTAACAAATTCACGATGTTGTGTAATCATCACCACTATTTCCAGGACTTTTTAAAAATCACCCCAAACAGAAACTCTGTCCCTATTAAGTAATGATTCCCTGTTCCCCTCCTCGGCCCCTGGAAACCTGTATTTGACTTTGTCTTTTGAATTGGCCTATTCTCCATGCCTTAGGTAAGTGCAATCATGCAGTATTTGCCTCTTGTGACCGGCGTATGTCCCCTGCGTAATGTGTTTGTTGTTGTTTGTTCTATTTTAAATAGGCTCCATGCTGGGTGTGGACTTGGGACTTGAACACACCACCCAACACAGAACTTGGACTTGACTTCATCAAGATTGGGATGCTTAACTGACCAGCCACCCAGGAGCCCCTGCATAATGCTTTTAAAAGTTCATGTTGTAACACGTGTCAGAACGTAATTCCTTTTCTATTTTATTGTATTTTATTTACTTTAAATTGTGACATAACACACATAAAATTTACCATCTTAAAAGTTGTAAGTACATTAGCATTGTTGTGCACTCAATCTCCAGAACTCTTTATTTTGTGAGACAGACTCTGTGTCGATTAAACAGTAACTCCCCCCATTTCCCCTCCCCCGGACCCTGGCACCCACCGTCTACTCTGCGTAAATCTTCCCCCTCTAGGGACTCCACGTATGTGGACCCATGAAATAATTGGTCTTCTGTATCTGGCTTCTGTTACGTGGCATAATGCCCTCCAGGTTCATCCATGTTGTCGCAGCTGTCAGAATGTCCTTTTTCAGGCTGACTAGTATTCCACGGCTTTGCTACGTCACATTTTGTTTCTCCATCCCACCCTCCACGGTTACTTGAGTTGCTGCACTGGGCAGGGTCTCCAAAACAGGGCATCGGCGAAAGCCCTCCAAGGCGGAGGGGAGGAGGGAGGAGGGAGGAGGGAGAGCAGAGAGCGGGGAGGTGGGTGGGAGGGACCACCAGGAGGGAGGATAGAGAGGGGAAGAGAGGAGGGGAAGGGAGAGGAAGGCCGGAGGGGGATGGACGGGACTGGGAGGGAGGACGCAAAGGGGGTGGCGGGGGTAATGGAGGAAGCAGACGGGGACCGGGTGGGCGGGAAGGGGAGCGAGTCCACGGGTGGGAGGACGCATGCCCAAGGGCCCCCCTAACCCCCGGCCGCAGGACCCCCTCCTGGCCCCGGCCCCGCCCCGGCCCGGCCCGCGGCCTGCTGGGAGACGTAGTGTAGAGCCGCTCAGGAAGCCCGACTCCGAGTCCCGGCGAGCCCCGCGACACCGCCCTGCCCCGTGGCTTGCCGGGACTTGTAGTCCAGAGCCGGCGGGCACCCGAGCGCGGAGCGAGCGGCGGGACTCGGTGTCCCAGAGAGCCCCGCGCCGGGCCACGACACCGCGCACCGCCCTCGCCGTCGCCGCCGCTGGGCTTTCTCCGGTCGCCGCCGCCACTGCCACTCCTTCGCGGGCTGGAGGTCCGGGCGTTCCCCGGGCGAGAGGAGGCTGCGGGTGGGAGCCTTCGTGGGCACTGAGGAGCGGGCCGGGGGAGGCCGGGATGGAGCCCCCCGGAGGTGGGCGCGCTGCCGGGTGGGCCCGCGCCTGCGGCGGTTGGGGAGGGGGCCGGGCGGTGGGGGGTGTCGGGCAGTTACGGACCGTGGGGCGAGTGGAGGGCGCTGAGGGAACTGGGGGCGGGGCTTGGCGGTGGGGGCAGGGCGCGGGGAGGGGGGAGAGGACGCTGGAGGTGGGGTTCGGGGTGGGGTAGGGCACTGGGGGCGGGGCTCAGCGCTGGTGAGGGGGGGGGGGAGGTGTGTGTGTGAGGGGCGTGAAGGGGCTCGGGGACCCGGCCCTGGGCTGCGGGGGGGGGAGTAGCGGTGGAGGGTCGAAGGCCAGAGCGCGGGCGGGAGAGGCTAAGAAGGGGGCCCCGCTTGGTGAGGCCATCAAGGAACGAGACGGGTGGGGGCGCCTGGCCCCGGGGAGCCCCGTGTACCCCGAGCAGCACCAGCATCGAGCGCGCCTGCTGTCCTTCCAGTTGACTGAAGCGAGGGAGCCGGCTTCCGGAGCCTCGAGGCGGGATCTAGGGGCCTCGTGGGGTTGCAGCCGATGGTCTGAGGGCATCGCAGACATGGCTCACCTCAGGGGCTTCGCCAACCAGGTAAGGCTGGTTCCAGGATGGGGGGTGTGCGGCAGCGTGCCTGCCCCGCCCCCGCACGTGGGAGCGCCGACCGCCGCGTCCCGGGAAGACGTTTATTTCACCCACGAGCGTGTCACCTGAACAGCGCCTGGGCTTTCAGGAGAGCCGCCCGCTGAGGACCCCGCTCCTCCGGGGACCCCGAGGAGGGGGCAGTGCAGAGGGGCTGCTGCCTCGGGGCGGCTGGTGCGGGTTTTGGGGGGGCAGATGCGCGCAGACTTCTCAGAATAGAAGCCCGGAGTGGAGGGTGTGCGGAGGCTGACCTTGGGAGCAGAGCGGGGCCGGGCGGCGCCGGTGGGTTTGTCTGGGAACCTGGGTGGCTGCGTTTGCGGGGTCCCGGGGCCGGGCCGGGGGCATGCCGGGCTGTGGCAGAGGCTGGGGGTCCCCTCCCTGGGGGCGCGATGAAGCCGCCTCGGGTGACTTGGTGTGTCGGGAGAGCTGAGGGCCCCAGTGTGTTTCTGTCGTGGTTTCTTGGGAAGGCTGCTCTAGGAGCGCGTCACCTGGGCCGGAAGTGCCTGCCTGCAAGGTTCTTGTGCTTCCCCACCCGAACCACTTTGCGGCGTCACCGGCGGGCTCTGGGGGACCCCCCACATCCGGCCGGAGTCTGCCCGGCTCCAGGACCGGCTGCTGCTGCTGGGACGTGGTGGCGGCAGCCAGCGTGGGGGCTTGTGGTTGGTTCCCCTCCCCGTTTTGTTGTCTCAAAACAAGGGCGATGGAGGCAGCACGAAGGAGACTTTTCCTAGGTGCTGGCGGTGTGGTCGTGTCCTCAGTGGGCTGGCTGCTGCAGGGCGATGGAATGGCCCGTTAGCCCCCCTCCGCTGGCATCTGCCCCCCGGGAAGGTGTGGACGGGGAAGCCTGTGGGGCTCCCATCGAGCGGCGCGTCCTGCACCAGCTGTGGCCACAGATGGGAACCGAGCCTCGCTGGTTGATGCCGAATGGGGCTAGCAGATTCCTCTCTAGGCTTTGACATTTCTGTCTGGTAAGTCACATTACTGGTGCGCAGAGAAAACTCGGCCTCGAGCTTATTTTCAAGAGCCGCAGGGTACATTTTGCACCCAGAAAGAGCCTCCCTTGCCTTACCCCGCCCCGCCCCCCATCCTGCTGCTGGTGAGTGGCAGAAGCTGCAGAGAAAGCACCGGAGAACCAAGCCGGTGATCGTGAAGTGACTGTATCGAAGCTCACCTTGTAAGTTCCACGGCTGCAGCTCCAAGTGCACAGGAAGCCCCAAACCCATGTGTGAAGGGCTTTGACATTCATTGTCAAACTTGAGAGAGGCGGTTAGAAAGGTGCGGGTTAGAAAGAAGAATTGATTTGGAAAAAAAACAAAACACTTTGTCTGGGTGACATTTACTCGTTCAGTAAACGTTTATAGAGCACTTGCCGCCAGTCTCTCTGCGCTAAGCCTTTTGCGTGTGTAGCTCTCGTGGTTCCCCTCAGCCTCACCACACAGGTGCCGTCGTCACCCTGGGTTTAAAAACTCGGTGCTTAGAGATGTTAGTCGGCTAGAAAGTGGCAGATCGAGGCTTCGAATCCAAGTCTACCTGGGGTGACGCTCCCAACCGTCCTGCAATCCGATGGCAGGATGTGTCTGTCGTCACGGCTTCATTGTTTCTCCCAATGAATCAGAAATACCCTTTACCATTCTTCTTTTCCCTCTTAGAATACAGGAAGGAAAAAAAGCTGTGGGAGTAGTTTCCGTGGCTCCCGGAAATCGGAGCCCTGAGCTGCCCCCGTCCCCGTGTGCGGTCGGTGCTTCGTGTCGGCCCTCGGCGTCCAGATCAGACGGGGAGAAGGGACCCCTCAGGAACGAAGCCCCCTTTGTCCTTTCAGAGGCCAGTGGCAGGGAGCCTGTCAGTGTATCATTTTCTCTTGAGACAGTTGTCACTGTGGCTCCGTGGGGCAGTCCCTGCATGGGGCAGTAGGCTGTGCTCCCCCACAGCCTGCCCTCCCACCCTCCTCATCTCCCCCCCCCCCCCCCCCCCGGCTTGTTCCTGTGCTGCCACCTGTCGTGTGGTGGGTGGGGATGGCTTCGCTCCCCTCATTTCGTGAGGTGACATTAACAGCAGACACGCTGCCAGGCAGCGGCCACAGACCTGGCAGCCTCAGGGTTGGAGGACAAGGGTGTCAACCCCCAGAGCCAGTCGAGCTTTTGAGCTGTTACAGCATCGGCTGGAAAAGCAGCCCGAGGCCCCCAGACCCAGGAGCTACTTGCCTTTCCTTCTCCCGGCAGGGCTGGGAACAGGTGGGCCCTGTGACATTCTTGTAGTGTCAGGCTCGCAGCCAGGCATGTGCACGTGTCACACTGTCTGCTGAGTTGACTGGCCTGCAGTCGGGGGGGACTCAAGGAGTATGAGAGTCGGGGGTTGCGGCTCCCCGCCTTCCTTGCCAAGCCAGGAACTCTGGCTTAGGGTCCACCGTGTTCTCCCGGGCAGTGGGGGTCTGAGTGCCCCGTCTGGGGGTTTCCCTTGTTGGGTTGCTGGCCCTGCGTGGAGAGGGCCGCGGTGTTCTCAGCAGGGCTGAGGGGAGCAGAGCTGGAGGACGTGTTGCCAGCAATTGCCTGAGGGTGGGAAGGGGACCCGCTGATTGGTTCTGCCTGCTGTCCGTCCCACCTCCTCCAGCTCTTCTCTCAGGGCACCTTAGGAGAGGGACTCTCTTCGGCGACAGAGGACACGAGGTCAGGGCACCAGCTGGACTGGAGTTACTGGACAGCCGTCGTGGGGTGTCCTGCAGGGCTGTGCCAGCCCTTCTGGGGCAGGGGACAGGCTGGCGGTCTGGTGGACTGCCGCCCCTGGCACCGAATAGGCGGTGACGGCTGAGTCGATGGCAAGAGCCTCTGGGAAGGTGCTGTTTGGGCAGATGCGGAAGGAGCAGGTCCGGGAGGGGCCGTGTCCCAGACCATGACCCACCGCGGCAGCCAGGGAACAGCGAGGTCCCCCACCCGCTCGCGGAGAAGGCCCTCCGGCAGGAAGGTGTTCTTGTCCGGCTGCCGGCCGGTCGCATGTGGGGTCGCGTGTGGGGCCGGGGGTTGGCGGGATGGCGCAGGTGCCCTGCCGGGCCTTTCTTTCGGGTGGGGGTGGGTTCTGGCCACGTGATCCGCGCCACCCCCTTCCTGAACACAGCCGACTGGCTGCAACTCGCGGCCACATGCCTAACCTGTCCTGGTTTTCTTGACACGCGCGGCAGGAATGGAGATGCCCGGCGGTTGGGCCCGAGGGACCCGAGTGGCGCTCAGCTCTGTGTCCTGCTGAAGCCTTCAGCCTTGGCTTGGGGACTCGGTGGTAACTTGACCGCGTGCACCCGCTGCGCCTTGTCCTCTACACGCACTGGCTTGGGGACTGGGCTGCTGGTTCTGGTGAGGAAGCGAGGAGGGCCACGTTCCTGAACCAGCTGGGCCAGCGTGTGGGTGGTGCCTGGCCCAGCCCGCCCCGTCTGTGGGGACTGTGCTGAAGTGCTGCTCTGCCCCTTGGTCCCGGCCAGGCCCCGCTCCATCTGCTGTCCTGCGGGGCTCCTGGCACCCGATGGCCCCTGCTGTCCTGGCTCTCCGGGTGCTCGGAATCAGGGCTGCTCACCTGTGGGCCTGCGTGCTGCCCCCTCCCTCCCGGTCGCACACCTCGGGAAGGCGGCTAATTAGCAGTTTCTGTTGACGCGTTGTCTCTGTCTGGAGCCGGTCAGGCCCGACGTGGAGCTTTGCTGGGGGTGAGCCCAAGGTGGGCCCCGTGTGTGTGCCGAGTCCATGCGTGGAGGGCTCTGCTCGGGACCGGGGGCGCCCACCCACCGCAGGATGGGCCGTCCCTCGGGCCGATGAGGCACGGGAAGCTGTACTTTTCTCCCTCGTGTACCCGGCACCAAGATGCTCTGTTGCCGGTGGTGCTGGGGCTGTGGCAGCGGCCTCTGTGCCGGGAGGCACCTCCTGGTGGATCCGAGTCTCGGGGCCTTGGAAAACCCTTTCTGCCTCTGCCTGGACAAGACGCTAGGCTCCCACCCTCCTGGCCCCCTGCGTCGCTCTGGGGCTGTGTGGACTGCTGCTGGCTCTCTGAGGACACAGTGGCTTGGCGTTCCCAAGAGAGTGCTGTTCTCGGGAGCCCGGGGGGCCACGTGCGCAGGGGTGTTGCCTCCTTCGGGCAGCCCCCCGAAGGCTGAGCGCCATCTCAGCCCCTGACGTGTGGAAGGGCAGTGTCAGGCGTGTGAGTGTCCGCCCGCGAGCGGGCGGGCGGGCGGGCGCCCCTCTGCCGGCCGCGCCCTGGTGCTCAGACCTCTGGGCGCTCTTTTTCAGGCTTTGAATTGAAGTCCGAGGACAGGACAGTGCGCTGGTTTTGCGTGGTACTTGAATATCCAGGATTAAGCATCCAAGACAGCATCAGTTTTCAACTCCCCGCTGGTGTGAGGGTGGAGCTGTCTTGAGGACTGATTTGGGGACCAGAAGGGAAGCCATTTCCGGGGGGTGTGGCTCCCAGGTGTGCAGGGAGAACCGGCTGACGCCATAGACTCTTGCTCAGGAGGAGTTCGGGGGGGTCCGGGGAACCTAGCGCGCCGGTACCTCCCTCCCCCGCCCCCGAGTCTAGCTGGGGTGTGTTTGTTACAAACGAAGAGGCGGCATGGGTACGTTCTTGCGAACTAGGCCCCTGGTCCGCGAGACTGCGTCGGTGCTGTCCCCACTGTCCCTGCTATCCTATGGGATAGCCTCGCTGCCCCCAAATCCCCATTTCCTACCCACGTATCCCCTTTAAACTTGTCCTTGTGCCTCACTTGGCCCTCCCCATGTGTCCACGTGTGGGGTGTGGGCAGGTAGGGCATGACCTTCACGGTCTCTCCACCTGCTCCACAGCCTGGTCCCTTGGCTGCTGCGGGGGCCTCTGTGCTCCTTTGTGGGGAGGGTACGTTTAGGTTTCCTGAACAAAGAGGTAAAAGCAGCAAGGAGAGCGGTGCCTGGCCGGCTCAGTCAGAAGACCGCAACTCTTGATCTTGGGGTTGTGAGTTCAAGTCCCACAGTGGGTGTAGAGATTATTTAAAAAGCGTAAACTTAAAAAAAAAATGTGGGTGGGCTCCCTAGCTCCTCATTTTGGGGATTGCCACCTCCTCCAGCAGGGTCACCCTCAGTCTGCCTGCTCCGTGTCTCTACAGCACTCACGCGTGGACCCCGAGGAGCTCTTCACCAAGCTCGACCGTATCGGCAAGGGCTCCTTTGGGGAGGTATACAAGGGCATCGACAACCGCACCAAGGAGGTGGTGGCCATCAAGATCATCGACCTGGAGGAGGCCGAGGATGAGATCGAGGACATCCAGCAGGAAATCACTGTGCTCAGCCAGTGTGACAGTCCCTACATCACCCGCTACTTCGGCTCCTACCTGAAGGTGCCTGTGGGGTGGGGGCTCGCTCCATGCCAGGCCTGCGCTTGGGTAGATGCCCGTGACCGCCGCCCCCCACCCAGGCTGCCTCCAGAGAGGCAGAAAGTCCCTGTACCTGCTCGGGAGGCCCGGGCTGGGTCTGCCCCCACATGGGGACGGTGGGGACAGGCTGGGTCTGAAGGATGAGGGCACTCAAGAAACTACAGTCCCGAGGGCCAGGTAGGCATGTAGGACATGAATGCGACCTAGTTGGCTCTGAAGTGGCCGTGGTGTCTCACTTCCTGGCTGTGCCGTCTCCCAGGCCAGGGCAGCCCCACGGCACAGCGTCTTTGAGCCCATCTCCCGCTCTGCCCTTGGGGGCCCGCCCAGGGGGCCGCCTGGGTGCAGGTGCCCGCAGGCCGAGTGCCGGCTGGACATGTCATGCCTGCAGCCTGGTTTCCATTGGGGTACTGGCATGGGGGACCTGGCCACCGGCCTGAGCACTGGGTCCATCTACACACACACACACCAGGGCTGTGACAGGAGGGGGGCTGGATAGGGGCCCCTGGGGCCTTTTTGCGGTGGGTCCCTGAGGGTTGGTCCCTGAGGCTTCCTGAGGGCTGGAGGCCTGAGTCTCCCCTGCCGGGGAGTGTGTGTGTGTCTTGGGGCCGTGGCCTTGAGCTCATGGGCGTTTCTCTGGGCCCAGGGCACGAAGCTGTGGATCATCATGGAGTATCTGGGCGGAGGCTCCGCGTTGGACCTGGTGAGGCATAGGCTGCGGCAGTGGGCGGCTTGTCGTGGGCAGGAGTGGACACAGGAGGTGGCTGTGGGGCTTGGGGCAGCAGCCCTGGACCCACTGCCTGAGGACCCCCGGCTCCTGTGGGCCTCCGGTCCTTGGCTGCTTCGGTGTGGTGCGTGCTCAGAGCCTTCTCAGCCCAGAAGTGAACTGGGGTCCATTTCCGCTGGTTTCCCAGGGGTTCTGGGCTGGTGGGTGCAGGCGGGTCAGCGCCCCCAGGTACGTGGGCTCGGCAGTGGCCGGGATCCCCTTCACGCCAGCGGAGAGAGCGGTAGATGCCGTCTGGAGACAGCCTCCCCCACTCCCACCTGACTCAGCATCTGAAGTCCACTTGTCCCCTGGTGGACGCTGCGGCCGTGGGGCTGGGATTGGCGTGTGCCGGTGGGGGTGCCTGAGGCCCTGCCGTCCCTTCTCTGCCTGCAGCTGAAACCCGGGCCCCTGGAGGAGACGTACATCGCCACCATCCTGCGGGAGATCCTGAAGGGCCTGGACTACTTGCACTCGGAGCGCAAGATCCACCGAGACATCAAAGGTCCCCGGGGGCGCGCCCCCTGTCCCTCGTCCCCGTCCCCTCCAGACCCTAGAAGCGCCAGGGTGCGAGGTGGAGGTCGCTGCGAGGGGTGTGCGGCTGGCGGTGCTGGGGGGTCTGGGATGTGGGGACCCTTGTAGTTCGGCGCTTCTGGCCTGAACTCCCTTGGGCCGTCCGACGCCGAGCGGTGCCGTCTTGCTCTGTTCCTGAAGATGCTGCCAGTAACAGAACTTTCCGAGTATGTTGTGCCCGTACGATGGGGACACCACCTCTGCTCCTCGGGTCGGAAGGGACCTGATTAAAGCAGACGTGTGGATTTTTGCTCGTGGTCTCCTGAGCGCCCAGTGTGTGCTACAGCGGCCCCACCGTGGGAGCCGGCCCTGCCAAGGGCAGCCGGGGGTGTGAGGGCGAGGGCCAGAGTCACCTCTGCCTGCTTTGCCGTTCGGGAGAAAAGGGTGGCGGCTCTGTTCTTGGGGTTTGTCATATAAGGCACACTCTGGGAAGGCCTGGACCTCGTGCCCAGGCGGGCCCCTCCCGCAGCCACCCCCCGGCTGTGCACGTGGTCCTGGGTGCCTGGCCTGCCGGGTGCCGAGGAGAGCTAAGGTCCCTGAGCCAGACCTGCTGGCGTCCCCAGGTAGCCCTGTGCTTCCTCAGGCAGCTGTGTGCAGGGGGAGGGGCCCTGCGCGGCGCTGAGGGTGACCCCCTACCGTCCTGTGTCGAGCAGCCGCCAACGTGCTGCTCTCAGAGCAGGGTGACGTGAAGCTGGCTGACTTTGGTGTGGCGGGGCAGCTCACAGACACACAGATCAAGAGGAACACGTTTGTGGGCACCCCCTTCTGGATGGCACCCGAGGTCATCAAGCAGTCGGCCTACGACTTCAAGGTGGGTGCAGCGGGCGGCAGGGGGGCCGCCACGTGGCTTGGGGCCCCCCCGGCGGCAACAGTCCTGTATGGGTCTCTGTCCAGGCTGACATCTGGTCGTTGGGCATCACGGCCATCGAGCTGGCCAAGGGCGAGCCTCCGAACTCTGACCTCCACCCCATGCGTGTCTTGTTCCTGATTCCCAAGAATAGCCCGCCCACCCTGGAGGGCCACCACAGCAAGCCTTTCAAGGAGTTTGTGGAAGCCTGCCTCAACAAAGACCCCCGATTCGTAAGGCCTGTCTCACCCTGGCCGCTGGGGCCCTGGCTCTGTGGGGTGGGCCGGGAGGAGGCCTGAGCGGCTGAAGGCGGTAGGGGCGGCTCTGGGACCGGGCCCCAGAGAACGGCCCCGTGGGAGGGGACGGGGCCTGAGGCCCCTTCCTTGCGCCCAGCCTCGCCCAGCCCCGATCGCCTCCTGATCCAGAGCGGACCCTGGCCAGGGGCTGAGGTCTGGGGGAGCTCGAGGCGGGTGTTTACCTGGTGTGGAGGGGGATGTGTTCCACCCCAGCCTGCTGGTGGCCTCGTCCCTCTGGTCCCCGGGGGGAGCCGTGAGCTCCGGGAGTGTAAAGGCAGAGCTCAGCTGTCCCTGGCGTCCGCTGACCTGTGCCCTTCCTTCGGCAGCGGCCCACTGCCAAGGAGCTGCTGAAGCACAAGTTCATCACCCGCTACACCAAGAAGACCTCCTTCCTCACTGAGCTCATTGACCGCTACAAGCGCTGGAAGTCGGAGGGGCATGGCGAGGAGTCCAGCTCCGAGGACTCCGACATGTAAGGGCCCTTCTGGGGGTCACGCCCCCTGATGGCCGTGGGCCTTGTGCCGTGGGGGGTCAATGGGCCCCTAGGGCCCCAGGGCGGGCCTACTCGACATTTAGGGCCATGAGGTTGTCTCCAAAATCAATGGGGAGACTAAGGGCAGGTGTGGGCCTTGGGACCCCCAAATCCCAGCCCCCATGCTCCTCACGACCCTTCTCACCTTCCACTGTAGTGACGGAGACACTGAGGATGGAGAGCAGGGCCCCCTCTGGACGTTCCCCCCCACCATCCGGCCGAGCCCCCACAGCAAGGTGCACAAGGGCACAGCCCTGCACGGCTCCCAGAAGGTCTGACCTGGCTGGGGGGTGGGGGGCAGGCACCCAGGCCTGGACACCTCACGGGCTGCACCTTTTAAGGAGGTCAGAAAGCTGGGAGGGGGACGGGGCACGCCTGACCCTGGGGCACACTCGCTCTCATCACCCTGCCGGGGCTTTGACTTGGCAGTCTGCGGAGCCCGCCAAGAGGCAGCCGAGGTCCCAGTGCCTGTCCACGCTGGTCCGGCCTGTCTTTGGAGAGGTAAGGGCCAGGTCAGGGGGTCCCCTGGGGCAGGAGGCTATCGTGCTTCCCTGCATACGCTGTCCCCACGTTGTGACCTTGAGGTTTATCAGGAAGTGTGCTGGCCAGCCCCCCCCCCCCCCCCGCCCCCCACGTGTGGGGCTTCTGGGCCCCTTGAAGCCCATTGTGGTTGGACCTGGACCTGGGGGCCAGGCTTTCTGAGCAAAGCAGAAGCGGCCGGGAGAAAGTACTTTAATGTGACCTCCCCAAGTTCTCCCCCTGCTGTGGTGGTTTGGGGTCTCAGGATGGCTTTGATCGAAAACTCCTGTGACTTTTATTTTGAACTGCAAACGCATGGGATGGTCATCTGTTGAGACAGAGCCTGGGAGGTTCAGTTCTCAGTGCTGGATGTCGGGCCCAGGGCAGGGAGGCCTCAAGGGTCATGCGACCCTGCATGTCACCTACCACTGGGGGGTCGATAGCACCCCAAGGACCCCCACACCCTGGACTTGGGGCTGGCAGTAGGTCAGGGGCCCAGTTCCCACCGCAGGCCCAGAGAGGGAGGAACGGGGTGCTGAGAGCCTTCCTGAGGCAAGTGGGCCCTTGGGTATCCGCTGGGGGGCAATGGGTAGAGGCGGGAGAGCTCCCACCTGGAGGGGCCTGATATTCAGGGGAGGAGGTTGGGGAGGAGCAGGTGGCAAGAGCGGTACTGTCGGGCCATGGACCAGGAGCTTGGGCTCAGCTCCTGGGACACGTCCCCACACTGGGGAGGGAGGCAGCCAGTGTCACAGGAGGGCTGGGGTTATAGCGCCCTGGGCCGCTTGGAATGTGTAGAGTGGAGGGGTGGGGCCCTGGGCTGCTGGAGCCCCTGCACCGTGTGTGATGGCGTGTGTGTGGGGAGGTTGGTGGGGAAGCATAGCCTCATCCAGGTGGTCGGGGCCCCCCGTGGGGCCTGATTCTGTGGGCGGGGCCTGAGGTGGAGGCCGCTGGACGGGGTGTGCTAGGGGGCACCCTTGTAGTTTCTGTGAGGGGTGTGGCAGGGGACCCGGGTGACCTGCTTCTAATCCCCAGGGCGGTGATGCCTCCATCTGGTTCTCACAGCCCCCGGTGGTGGTGGGGCCCAGGGTCAGGATGCCTTGATCTGGCTGTGCCGCGCACTGGGGGGGTTTCTGGGCTGTTCTCTCAAGTTTGTGGGGCCTGAGGCACGGGGTTTCTGTGACCCTTGGGAGGAAGCCACGTGGTTAGCCCGACCCACTGTAGCGTGACGGTGAGAGGCCATTAGAGACCCCTCTCGAGAACGGAGTTGGGAGATTCCCTCAGGCGTGGGGGTGGGGCAGCATCTGTCTTTGCGGGAGCCCCGGGTTTGGCCTAAGCAGCAATCCCAGGAACCCCGGGGGACCCGGCCCACCCTAGCTCTGCGGTGGACCGACGGCTGGGGTCCCGCAAACGCAGGTCACAGCGAGGGGCCGGGAAGCCTTCCGCGGGAGCTTCCTTGTGGGAGCGTCAGAGCCGAGGGCCCCGGGGTCGGCAGTTCCGGTCAGGCTCCCGGTGGTCTCTCCACAGCTCAAGGAGAAGCACAGGCAGAGCGGCGGAGGCGTGGGGGCGCTGGAGGAGCTCGAGAACGCCTTCAGCCTGGCCGAGGAGTCCTGCCCTGGCATCTCGGACAAGCTGATGGCGCACCTGGTGGAACGGGTGCAGAGGTGAGGCCCGGGGCGCCGGCCTTGTCTGCGTCGGCTTCTCTTTTTCTCTCCTCTGGAGCCTCGGGGCCTGCGAGGAGAGGCTGCGGCCCTCGTGGCCCCCGGCGGGCTGTGCTCAGAGGCTCGGGTCAGAACGCGGGTCACCCCCTCCCTCGGCATCCCGGAGCCCCCACCCTGTCCGGGGCCGCGCCCCTCCTGGCCGGGAGTGACCGCGTCTCTCCCGCTCCGCAGGTTTTCCCACAACAGAAACCACCTGACGTCATCCCGCTGAAGGCGCTGCTGCTTGAGAAGTGGGGAGAAGGGCCTTTGTGTGGAGCCCCCTGTGCTGTCGTGGCCACGTGGGCCTCACTGCCGGGTCACCGCCCCCCACCCGCGCAGAGGGTCCCTCTTCCACGTCCCCTCTTGGCAGCGGAGCACCGACCTGCGACCACGTGGCACGAGGAGCAGAGACTGTCGGGGCAGCCCTGCCTCCTCCCCTGCCTGGGGCCCACCGAGGCCGCGCCGGGCCCAGGTTTGCTTCGTGTCGCATTACCGTGTCTCCCAAGGACTCGTTTCGGCCAGGATTTTTTTTTTTTTTTTTTTTTTAAAGAAAATGAACTTCCTGCTTCCCTAAATGTTCTGAGGTTAAGGTGTTAGTTTTCATAGAACATCGAGAGGCTCGGGCCACTTTCAATAAAAACCTGAATCGGACAGATGCCGGTGGTGGGCAGGGGCCCCGGTTCTGGCTTCTGAGTCCTTATCATGGCACAGGGTGACCCTGTGGCCCGCTGGCAGGAGAGCAGGGGAGAAACTCTTTATCTTGGACCGCACGCACGTCTGCATGGACAGACTAACAGAGCCTGTGTCCATTTACTTTGATTTGTGAGGAAACCCTGGGGAACCGAGAAACTCTAGGCCCTTGCCCTCCCGGGGCCAGGTGGGAACTTTGGTGTCCTCTCCTCCAGAGGTCTGTGGGGCGGGCCCCAGAGTGGCTTCTGCTGGACTTGCGCGGACACGTGTCACCTGGCGTGCAGCTGTGGGGCCCACCCTGGTTCCTGTTCCGGGCCGGTCCTCGGCGGGGCGCTGCTCTGGAAGAGGAGAGGGCAGGGGAGCGTGGGGTGCGGCCACCATCCCTGAGCCGGGCCCGCCTTTTTCCTTGTGTGTCCTTCCTGGTGCCCACTGGGTCTCGGGATGACGACCCTCCCAGAGGTCACTGTGAGGCGTCCCCATGCTGTCCTACCCCACCTATCCTACGCCGGGGACCCGAGGAGACCACAGCCACCCCTGCGCCGTCGGGAAGACGGGACCCGCAGTCACGGGGGATGTGCTGACCCTGCTCTGCTCCTTGGTTCTGCCCTCCTCGGTCAGGGCGGGCTTCACGCCTCGTCCTCGGGGCGCCCGGCCCTCCCGGGTGAGCTGCTGGCTCTCTCGATCACCTCCATCCACCTGGAAAAGAGGCTGGGCCGTCAGAAGCTCCCAAGATGCTCGCTCGCTCGGATTTCAGGGTGTGCCCTGGTCACACCAGTGGCCTTGTGCTCAAATAACTCCCCAGGGGCAACCCCAGGCACGGAGCGAACAGGCCAGCCAGCCATTCTGGAGGTGGCACCCAGCCCTAATCTCCAGGGCTCAGAGCGCCTGTCTCCGGCACCCTCTGTAACAACAGGAGACCCGCGGGGACAGCGGCTGACCATGGCCGCCTGCCACAGGATTACCTCTCAAACGTGTACTTGCTCTCAGCCCGGAAGAAGTAGACGTGGGACTTGAACTGGAGCTTGAAGACGTGCTCCTTGTGGACGCAGTCGGCCTCCTTGGGGACGCTGACACTGTAGCCCAGCAGCGGGAGGCTGGCCAGGGGGTAGTCGTCCTGCAAGGTGGCATGCGGCTCGGCGGGTGCGCCCCCTCCCCTCCCCCCCCCCCCCCCCCCCCCACCGCCCTGCGACCACCGCCCAACCCACTCTCCCCGTCGGGACTGAATGCCCCGTGGGAGCGGGCGGAGGAGCCAGGAGGCCGTGCTCTCCTGTGCTAGGAGCAGGGGCCGCTGTCTGCCAGCGCCACGGGCACAGCCGCCTCCCCGCCCCGGCTCTGTCCAGCACCTTTACCTGATGAGTTTTGTAGAAGAACAAACAGAAGTTGGTGAAAACCACCCAGAGCTTCTGCCAGCCGTTACTGTTTTTGAATTTTCTCAGCAGATACCCTGAAAGCTGGTTCTATGGGAAAGAAAGACACCGGTACTGGTTAGGGTCCTGGGACTCTGTCCCGGAGCAGCACCTGCTACCCCGAAGCGCGCATCGGCCCCCGAGGGCTTTCTTGGCTGTGGCCTTGACTACACTTTCCTGAGCGGCAGCTTCCTTCGCCAGGGCTCTGGGTCGTCAGTCTGTTCATAGTCTGACAGAAGGATGTTTACAGATGTGGGGGGTGAGGTCCCGGGCGCTAAGTAGAAGGACACGAAGTTTCTTTTCCCTGTTTATAACCTCCCCAGCCATGACCCTCATAAACCCGATGCTGTGACAGGCCACGTGGAGTCAAGTTAGCACAGTCCCAACGAGACGGCCTGGCCCTGAGCGTGGCGTCCTGACCCAGGATGGCCCCTGTGGCCAGTGGCCCCGCCTCTCCCTTGTAACCCTGACTGTGCTCACGAGGGCCCTGCAGGGACGCCGTCACCGTGCGGGCCTTCAGCCCGCACTCCTCGCCCCGGGCTCGTGGGGCCTGGCGTGCTGGCGGTGCTCTGCCCTTTCTGTGGGCCCTACCTTTCGGGCCCCAGCTGACGGGGGAGCCCGGGGCTCTGACGGCTTCCTCACTTGGTTCTGCCTCAGGTACGACAGGAGCCCAAAACCCATAGCGAATGGGAGGCGGCCTGGGGGCCGAAGGGCTGGAGTGCGAAGTGGCCGCTCCGGGTGAAGGAGGTGGGAGGGGAGGCGGCAGCCCCCACGAGACCGCCCTTTCCGGAGAACCCCAGGGACGCCGTCCGCCCAGATCCTCCCACACGGAACTAATCTCGTGGGCCTGCACAAGCCCTGATGGTCACGGTCAGCCCGCAGCCTGGTGGCCCCCTGCTCTGCCCGGTCCAGCCCTCCTCCCCTGTAGCCAGCGCAAGCAGAGGGCGCTTGGGGCCACCGTACCTCAACGGCCGCGCTCTGGTCGGCTCTGGAGACGCTGGTGTTCCGGTACCAGCACACGTGCACTGTGGTGTTGGCCCGGTGCTGGCCCTGCCCCTCCAGGGACCCGTGGACGCCATGAGTGTCTTCGGACTCTTGCTCCGGAGAGACCTCCTCAGAGGACCCTGGGGAAGGAGTCGGCCCTCTGCTCAGAGGGAAACGGGAGCACGGGGCAAGTAGGGCGGGGGTGGGGGCTGCTTTTGGTCCAGTGCTCTGGACTGGGGGACGAGGGGAGCCTGCAGCCCGGGTCAGCAATGGGCGGAGAGCAGTCACGCGGCGCTTCTGCCAGGAGAGCTCGTGGCCCCTCCCCGCGCCCCTCCCAACCTCCCCCCTGGTGTTCGGGGTGCCTGGACCGTTCTCTGTGGAGGGAGAGCCTGTGGGCCGGCAGGAGGCCTGTGACCAAGAAAAGGGATCTGTAGGGAAGCTTAGGTGCAGCGGGGTCCCCGAGGGGGCGTCCCGGCCGGAACTCACTGCAGGGAGGAGCGCAGAGCACGCTACCCGGCAGCACCAGGGACGGGTCACCCCCGCTCTTGGCCACGTCGATGGCAGTGTTCAGGTCACATATCCACTTCTCCTTTTCCAGGCGGGTGCTGGTGGGGGAGGGCCGAGGCTCAGCGCCCGGATCACAGGACCCAGGCCACCAGGGGCTCCCTGCTGTGCCGGCTTCTCTGACTGAAGGTCCGAGGGCCGCACCCCCCTGGGAGGTGAAGGGCCTGGAGGGGGGGCTTCTCCAGGGACACTTTATTCCCGAAACCAGAACTTTCAAGTCTCTGCCGCTGAACTACCAGACCCGTTCCTGGTTCATGATTAAGCTGCCACGGCTTCCTGGTGGGGCATTAAGTGTCCTGTGCTCTCTGACGTCAGCCGTGACACGGTGACGACGGGGTGGAAGCCCAGAGCCAGGTGCCCTCCCGGGAGGAGAAACGCCTCCCCTCTGGAAGGGGCCAGGGACCCCCGGCCCCTACAGGGCAGTGAGCCGCCTGCTCACCTTTGAGCTCAGGCCTCCTTCACACTGGGGTGATTTGGGGGAAGTGGCTCGGCCGTGGGGGCAGGTGGAGGCCGGGCCCCTCCCGACTTGAGGGCACCTAAGTGCCACTAACCACGTGGGCTGCCCCTGGTCGAGGCAGCTCAACAGCACCGTGGCCGCTCCGTGGGGACATTCTCAAAGGTCACTCGCTTCCCACCACAGGAGAACCTGCTCTCTGGTCACATAACTGAAGCAGGGCTCAAGGGGGCACGCGCCCCACAACGACCTCGCTCGTGCCAGGGAAGCACTCCCCCGCCCTACCCCACCGCCCCGGGCCGCTGGGTGCACAGTGGAACATTCTTACCTGGCTGCCACCACGACTGTTTTCTGAGCTGCACAAATGGTGAAACAGTGTGGAACCGACCGCTCGCTCTCGCCCTCTTCTACCTGTGGCGGGAGAAGAGGCGGGCGTGTGGAGTGAGCCCGGGGCCGGCAGAGCCCGCGCCTGCAGCACAACACAGGTGCCTCGGAAGCCCTGTGCTGGGCAAATCTCTGCTGACTACCAGGGGCTACAGGGGGCATGGGGATCCCCAGGCCACGGCACCTGCCACCCAGGTGGGCGAGCTGTGGGCCGCAGGGCACCGAACTACTCACCGGTGGGTCCAGCACTATTAGCTGAAAGTCAAGCACAGGAAAAAATGTTGAGCATTTTCATTATCAAAAAGGGAAATGGACAGTTCGCTTTATAAACCTGGTACCAAAACCTGACAAAGTTAGTTTCAGAGAAAAACCCAACGGGCTGCTCACGGTCTAAGTGACTCACTGAAGTAACTCCCAAATAAAATACTATCCAATCAAACCCAAAGCACAGACAAGAAATTGTCCTGTGACCGAGGAAGGGTGCTCCCGGGATGCAACGGTGCTTTGACGCTGGGAAGCCGGCCAGCAGAGGTCTCCCTGTCGGGAGGAGGGCGGTCATTTCTGCAATGCCACATACACCTCAGCTAAAATCCAACGTGTGACTTTTGATGTCTCTCACATGGAAACAGGAGGAAGCCGTAAACATGACATAGGTTCTCTTTCTGAAGCCAAGACCTGTCACCCTTCCCTCTGCATTCAGGATGAGGGCCGGCTGTCTGTTCCCCGGAACCAGCCGGTTACAGACCACCCCCGAAGAGACGGCTTCCCCGTGTGGGGGCCCATGCGATGCCAACCACCAAGCCTCACTCAGGACACAAAAGATCTGAAAGTGTGAGCAGTGGCAAGAGAAGGTCACGATGTTCGTCTCCCTGTAAGTCAGCACGTAAATGTAATGCCATTGAACTAGAAATCCCGGTGCTGTTTTTGGAAGGAATTTGTCCAAATGATTCCTCAGTTTATCTGGAAGAATTAAATACTTGAAAGTAGCAAAGAACTTTTTAAAAAGGAGGACGAATAAGGGGTGGAGCTTCCCAACACAGCAACCCACCCCCCCACGTGACAGAACAGTGTGAACTGAGGCTGGCCCGGAGAAATGAGACGGGAGGCCCAGCAGGCACCCCAAGTGTGAAGGCCACAGTGTTTCCATGACGAGGGCAGCCTTGGAGGTCAGAGAGAAACAGGTTCGACAAAGGAAGCTGCGTGCAAGGGGGGACGTGGCACGTCCCCATCTGGTGGCCCGCAAGGAAACGCGTTCAGGCAGTTTGTGAGGGAGACTTAAGGAAACTGAACGTATCAGAAGAACAAAAAGGCGCCGGTGTGATCTTGGCACAGGGAAGGACTTCCTGAGCCCGCACTAAGGATGGGAGCCCTGACGGAAAGGATGAACTGATCTGACTATAAAAATGTCTGGATTCCCTCCTTCAGCAAGGATTTGTTGGGACCTCTGTGCCAGGTGCCGTCCCAGGAGGAAGACACGATCACTGTCCAGTGGACTTTCAATTCTACCAGATCACACCAAACCGCAGGCGAGACAAACAAGACTTGCCAGCTGCGGAAGGGATCCGTGGCCTCCGCGAGCAGGTGGCGTCTATAAAATGCGGCACAAATGTGTACGAAGAGCCAACAGACCGACAGAGACTGTGGCAGCAGACACCCGCGTGTCTCCTCGGGGAGGCCCCAGACTCTAGGAGACACGGACTCCGTCAGCCTCCACGACCGTCCAAAAGCTGCGCCACTGGCCGGACTGCGAAGGATGAGGGGTGAGTGCCCAGTGCCCCCCGACGCCGTGGAAAGAGGCTCGGATGCACTTAGTGGGAGGCCGGGTCGTGTGTATGCTCCGGCAGTGATGTGGCGCTGATATTCGGAGCCAGAAAAACGAGCGTGCCCAAGGCTCGAACAACACGTGCCGGGCGTAGAGATGTGTAGAAAGACCAAAATCCAACGGGGTTATTTCTAATTTCGAAAAACTAAATGGAGCCAGAATGTCCAATGTCGGGAAACAGTTCAGAAAGCCAGAGTCTGGCCTCCCAGTCCACTGCCCGTCTCCGTTAAATGTGCACGGAGCCCACCTATTACAAGCACAGGAGACGTTAGGGATGAAGTGCTGAGCAAGAACAAGCGAGTTACAGAAGAGCTTGTAGGTGATTGTGCCGTGCCACCCATGGAAATGTTCCCGTACAGACGAAGCCTGATGGGCACGTTGCAAAATGCCAACAGTGCGTGTTACTTGGTGGCGAAGTTATGAGAGATTTTTATATTTTCCATTTTTTTCTATAATGAAAGTATAATTAAAAAATATACACTTTAGGGGCGCCTGGGTGGCTCAGTCGGTTAAGCGTCCGACTTCAGCCCGGGTCACAATCTCGCGGTCCGTGAGTTCGAGCCCCGCATCGGGCTCTGGGCTGATGGCTCAGAGCCTGGAGCCTGCTTCCGATTCTGTGTCTCCCCCTCTCTCTGCCCCTCCCTCATTCATGCTCTGTCTCTCTCTCTCTCTCAAAAATAAACAAACGTTAAAAAAAATTAAAAAAAAAAATATACACTTTAGAACAGATGGGGTCTGCTTCCAGCGAGGGCAGAGGACTGTGTTTGGACAGGCCCCGTTTTGCTGAGGGTGGGGAAAACCACCAAATGTTACAGGCTCGGGTGCCCAGTGGAAGGAGGCACAGTGCCCAGGAACACGGAGGGCCGGGAAGGGGAAAACACCCTTGAAGAAAGGTGGGGAAGTTGAGGCAGACCAGGCAAGTGTAGCAGAGTGGTGTCTGAGCCCCCACCGTGGGCACCTGGACGGGAGGCTGGCGGGCCTGTCCTGGAGCAACAGCACAGCTCTGTGGCAAACACCCGAACCTGGCCAGCCATCTTGACTGTTCCCAAAGACGGGGTCCGGGCTGAGTGCAGGTTTACGCTCAAGGGCGAATGGACAGTGAGTCGATGTGTGTGCGTGAGCCTCTCCGAGACCTTCACGCAGGGTCGTCAGACCACGAACAGCACCGACCACAAAAGGTAAAGCTGGGGAACTGGGTCACGTCAAAACGAAGGGCTCATCAGAGACCACACTGAAGTGTCGGGCTGAGCCTGTGCTGAGGGGACACAGACACGCTGACCGGTGTGTGGTGTGGACAGAGGGCACACTGTGCAACAGGGTCACCGGTGGCCCAGGCCCGCTAGGGCGGCGCACAGACGGGGTGCGACGTTTCCTGTGGCCAGCTCCTAGAACATGGAGGGAAGGCCCGAGCCCAGCCCCCAGCTACAGCCCGACGACTTGTTGGTGGTGCTGTCTTCTGGTTTTGAAGCTGTGCGCGCAGGTGCACGTGTGACAGAACTAGGAACGATCAGACGACGTGAAGAGAATGGCCCATGTGAGAAGGGATGAGCACAAGAGCAGTGAAAGGGAATCGGGTTTTTTTTTTCAAGAGCTGGGTCAGCCCCATTCCCTGAGCACCCAACTGGGGTCTCCCATTGTGCCGTCTAAGGAGGGACAGGCCCCCAGGGGAACGGCAGGTGGGCTGGAGCGTGAGGAGGGATAGTAACGACCACCGGCGCAGTGCCTGGCACTCACCAGCATGCCACGGAGAGGAAGGAGGCCCCGGATCCGGAAGTGGCTGGTACCCGTGACCCCTTTGCTTGTGTAGAGCAGCATATCTGAGAACTGAAGACGACAGGCTTTATTACGTGAAGCTTAAAAGCAAGCGACAGGTTTCAATGTCTTAATAGACCAACTTCAGCGCCTGGGGCCTTTATGTGGTTATCAAATTTGCTCAGCTTGCTGGAGATTTGGGGCAAAAAAGGGATTTTTTTTTTTTTTTTCAGTCACACGATTATTTTGACGAGCTGGTAACCACATGAGGCAGCAGATCTCTTAGGCCCGCATGCCCAGTGCCCTCCAGCTGGAGGCGGTGGGGACTTCTGGCTGGTCCTCCGGTCAGGCTCAGCCAGGGTGGCTCAGGCTGGGGTCTCCTAAGTGGCAGGAGGAAGGGAGCCGATCAAGGGGACCTGCCGGGAGGGCCTCTCTGAGGCAAAGCCAGCTCTCAGCGGAACATTCCTGCAGCAACGGGAATGTGGACTTTTCTATCTTCTGGTTTTCTGATGGCCTTGCAGACAGGCTCCCAGAACACAGAATGAGGCAGGCGCCTCGCTGCGAGTGTTTTGTGCCGTCCTAGGCGGGCTCCTGTCTGACTTGGGGCTGCTTGCCTGGGCCTCAGCACCGGCTCACCGGACACAACCACACCCACCCCACCTACCAGAAAGAACATTCTCTGCTGCAGACCTTTCTTGGTGAGCTTGTGAAGGCAGCCCTCGCGGATGAACTCCTAAAAGAGAGAGATGAGGTCCTGTTTGTGCCGAAGGCCACCTCTGCAGGTGGTGTGCTGGCGGGGCTGAGGGCCAGGTGATGTCACCATTTATACTTCTCTGAGCCCGTCTGGATGAGCCACTCACAGGCCCCCGTCCGACCCTTCGACAGTGCCCTCCTACCCAGGACGCTCCATGCTTTTCCGACCTCTTCCCTTCCCCCCTCCCCCCCCGCACCCCCCCCCCCCCGCCTGCCTCCCTTGGCATCCAAGTCGGTCCCCAGACTGTCTGCTGAACACCTGCAGCCCCGTCTCGCCACCGGCCAGCTATGCTGAGAGCCTTCATGGAATGCAAAGGACACTGTTCTTGTTGAGGGGAAGCTTCTGGAAGGTTCAGACACAGAGATACCGGAGTTCAGCTTTGAGGAAAAACTCGGCCAGAGCAGCCTGAGAATGGGAGGGAGGAAGGGACAGCTGGTTCCCACCAAATGTTCACAGGTAATTAGTGTCAGCTGCCACCTGGGCACTGGCATTTGGAGAAATGATTCCCCAAACCATGCAGGCTTTTCCACCCCAAAGGAATGAGGCCCTGGTGGGAGCCGCCCACACTCGTCCTGGGCTGTCCCTCCACCGAGGAGGAGAGGGTGCGGCCTCTGCCGCCAGGGCCTGATGGCACCACCAGGACCCGGGCACACCCTCACACTTCCCCACCTGCCCCGGAAGCGGCACTTCCCAGGCCCTCGGGCGTCCACACAGGCCTGACTGCCCATACCAATGGCGGGAAGGGTCGGTCCTGGTAATTCCGAAGAATTCTGGTTTGGACAATTTCCAGACATTCTGTTGCCATCTGTCATTCCTTTCAGAGAAGCAGGAGCGTGAGCTTCACACCCTGAGCACTCGCCAGAGACCCCGGCCCTCGAATGGACCGAGCGAGGGCGTAAAACGGAGGACTTCGCGGAACCCCTGCGGACCCACCTGCCCAGCCGCACGCACTCTTCTCACTCTTCGGCTGAGGGTGAGCAGGGAGCCCAGCCCCTTCCTGCGGCCCCTAGTCCTGTTTGCAGGGCTCCTCCCTTCACACAGCCGGCTCCTCCCCCTCTGCCCCAGGGAGGGGGAGCCGCAGGGCAGCAGCCCCTTCTCCGGGGAGCGTGTCCCAGGTCCGTGGCTGCCCTTCCCTCAAACACTGCCTGCGGCACTGCAGGCTCGCCCCGGGTGGCAATTGCGTCCTGCCTCTCCGACAGGGCCCTGCTGGCCCTCTGGTACCTCATTATCAACTTTCTTCCTAGTTAATAACCCTGGCTCTTAAATTCCTCTGCTCACATCTCTGGTGTGGCTTCTGTCTCTGACATGAGCATTTAGCAAGCAGGGAGACCAGGAGCCCTGAGTCATGAAGACGTTAGAGGTTTGGGCTAAAAACAACTATGGCAGCAAGTGTTTGCAGACCAGCCACTTCATGCCAGGCGCTGAGCCAAGCAGCTGCCATCAGTCCCCTGTGGCCCCAGACGTGGAGCAACTTGCCGGGCCACACAGAGACCCCGCCCGGTTTTCCAGTCCCTGTAGTGACAGTCCCCTAGGCCACCACCGATAACCCATTGCGTGGAGCACCGAGAGAAACAGCCTGTATTGAGAGCCCTACTGACCTCCAGGAGCTCACAGCCAGCTGCAACCCTCAGCCACGTGGCAAGGAGAGAAAGGACACAGAGCTGTCTGGGTACCAACCAAAGCCCTGACTCCAGGAGGTCAGCACCTTCCTGTACGTAAAAAAATTTTTAATGTTTTATTTATTTTTGAGAAAGAGAGAGAGAGAAACAGTGCTCGAGCAGGGGAGGGGCCGAGAGAGGGGGAGACACAGAATCCGAAGCAGGCTCCAAGCTCTGAGCTGTCAGCACAGAACCTGAGGCGGGGCTCGAACTCAGGAACCGTGAGATCATGACCTGAGCCAAAGTTGGACGCTCAACAGACTGACCCACGCAGGCTCCCCCCTTCCTATACATTTTAGTGTAGCTCATTTCTTTTCTTTGTGATCCCACATTCTCCACACCTTCTAACAAGGCTAACACGGACACATGACTTACACACCACAGTCTAATTTGTGTTAAGATGAGAAACATCCCCCATGCAACCCTTAAAAAGGTCTTCTTAGGTTGACAGTACTAAGTTCAAAGCAAAAAGCATTAGTGGCAAAGCAAGGAGCAAGCAGCCAGGAGACATGTAGACCCATGGAAGGGAACTAGGGTTCAAAAAGAAACCTGCATATCTGTGTCTATGGACAGTTCAACAAATGGTGCTGGGAACACTAGATGTCCACGTGGGAAAGAATGGAGTGGGACCCCTACCTCACACCACACATAAAAATGAACTAAAAATGGATCAAATCTAAATATAAGAGCGGAGGGGAGCCTGGGTAGCTCAGTTGGTTGAGCGTCTGACTTTGGCTCAGGACATGATCTCACTGTGTGAGTTGGAGCCCACATCGGGCCATCTGCTGTCAACATGGAGTCCACTTTGGATCCTCTGTCTGTAACCTCCCCTGCTCATGCACTCTCTCAAAAATAAATAAACATTAACAAATATAAGAGCTGAAACACAGAAAGCTTCTAGAAGAAAACACAGACGTATATTTTCACACTGTGGACTGGGCAGTGATGTCTCAGCTGTGACACCTAAAGCACGAGCAACCCAAGAGAGAATAGGTAAATTGGATTTCGTGAAAATCAAAAATCTCTGGGGGCGCCTGGGTAGCTCAGTCGGTTAAGCATCCAACTCCCACTCAGGTTGTGATCTCACAGTCCGTGAGTTCGAGCCCTGTGTCGGGCTCTGTGCTGACAGCTTGGAGCTTGGAGCCCCATTTGGATTCTGTGTCTCCCTCTCTCTGCCCCTCCCCCACTCACAGTCACTCTCTCTCAAAAGTAAATAAACATTAAAAAACATTAAAAAGAATAAATAAAAACATTTAAGAAATCCCTAAAAACAAAACCCAACACCTTCTGTGTTGTGATACCATTGAGAAAGTGAAAAAACACCCCACAAAATGGGAGGGCATATTTGCAAATCCTATTCTGGTAAGTGTCTGGTATCCAGAACAGATAAAGAATCTCACAACTCAACAGCAAAAAGACAACCCGGGTGGAGAAAAGGATCTGAAGTGGCATTTCACCAAAGAAGGCACACAAATGGCCGACAAACACACAACAAAAGCCTTGGCATCTGCTGTGTGAGAAACGCAAATCGTAACCACAGTGAGACACCCTGTGTAGCAGCCCGATGCCTAGACTCACAGGGACAAGGTACAGAGAAACCGGAATCCCAGCGCACCCCTGGTGGGAACGTAAAGCTGTCCGGTGACTCTGAAAGACTTTGGAAAACTGGCAGTTTCCCACAAGGTTAAACCCAGTTCCCATACAACCCAGCAGTTCCACCCCTAAGTGTCTACCCAGGAGAACTGGAAACGTGTTCACAGATGGACCTGTGTGGCAGGGACAGACGTTCACAGCAGCGTTGCTCACGGTCCCCATTAGGGGGAGCAGCCCGAGAGTCCACCAGCAGATGAACGGACACAGAGAGCATGCTGTATGCAGAGAACAGAATTTACAGCCACCAAAGTGAGTGAGGCCCTGACATGCTACAACATGAACCCGAAAGCATGATGCTCAGTGAAAGAAGCCAGACGCAAAGGCCACACAGTGATTCCACTTAGAGGAAACGTCCAGAAGAGGCAAATGCACAGAAAGTGGATTAGTAGCTGCCGTGGATTGGGGACGGGGGAGGGGAGTGGCTAACAGGTGCAGGGTTTCTTTCACGGGGGATGAAAATGTTCTAGAATTAGCGATGCTGATTGCACAACCTTGTGGACACCCTAAAGACCACTGGACTGTACACTTTGGAAAGACGAATTCTGCAGTATGTGACGCAGGTCTCAATTACACGCAATGAAGTGAAAAAGAACAAGGCTGGAGGCATCACAATCCCAGATGTCAAGATGTACCACAAAGAGGTAGTCATCAAAACAGTGTGGTACCGGCACAAACACAGACACATAGAGCAGTGGAGCAGAATAGAGCCCAGAGATAAACCCATGATCATATGGCCAATTAACCTTTGACAAAAGGTGCAAGGATATACAGTGGGGAGAAGACGGTCTCTTCAACAAACAGTGCCGGGAAAACTGGACTACTTTCTCACACCATACACAAAAATAAGTTTGAAATGGACTAAAGACCTAAATGTGAGGCCTGAAACCATAAAAATCCTAGAAGAGGTAACATCAGAATAATTTCTCTGACATGGGCCTTAGCAACATCTTTCTAGATATCTCTCTTGAGGCAAGGGAAACATAAGCAAAACTAAACTATTAGGACTACATCAAAATAACTTTTTGCATAGCAAAGGAAACAGCAAAACAAAAATGCAATCTACTGAATGGGAGAACATATTTGCAAATGACATATCTGAGAAAGGATTAGTATCGAAAATATATAAAAACTTACACAACTCAACATGAAAAAATAATCCAAGGTATGAACAGAAATTTCTCCAAAGAAGACATCCTCATGGCCAACAGACACATGAAAAGATGCTCAATGTCACTCATCACTAGGGAAGTGCAAATGGAAACCACAAGATATTACCTCACACCTGTTGGAATGACTTAAAAACACAAGAAACAATAGGTGTTGATGAGGAGGTGAAGAAACGGGAACCCTCGTGCACTGCTGGTGGGAATGCAAACTGGTGCAGCCACTCTGGAGAACAGTGTGGAGGTTCCTCAAAAAATTAAAAATAGAACTCCCCTACGACCCAGTAATTCCACTATGGTTATTTACCCAAAGAATATGGAAACCCTATTTGAAAAGATATCTGCACTTCTAAGTTCACTACCGCATCATCTACAATAGCCCAGATATAAAAGCAACCCAAGTCCACTGACTGATGAATGGATAAAGAAGACGTGGTGTATAGATAAGATGGGGTATTACTCAGCCATAAAAAAGAATGAAATCTTGCCATTTGCAAACACGTGGATGGATCTAGAGAATATCATGCTAAGCGAAAGAAGTCAGAGAATGATAAATACCATATGATCTCACTCGTACGTAGAATTTAAGAAACAAATGAAAAAAAAAAAGAGACACCCCCCCCCCGCCCCCCGGCAAAGACTCTTACCTATAGAGAACACACTGGTAGTTCCCAGAGGGGAGGTGGGTGGGCAGATGGGTAAAACAGGTGAGGGGGATTGAGAGCCCACTCACCGTGAGGAGCACAGAACCATCACTGTATTGCACACACGAAGCTAACACAACAATGTATTGTGAACTACACTGGATAAAAACCAAACAATTAGGTGACCATCTCAAAAAACTTCCTCGAAGTCACTCACCCTGCCGGGAGTGATGAGATTCTCTATGCCGACCAAGTCCCGCTGCAGCTCTGTCAGCTTCTGGAGGTTTTCCAGCCGGGCAAGGCTGTGCTGCAGTGTGGAGGTCACCTCTGTGATGGCCTGGAGGGCATCTGTGAGGAGAGACCCCTCAGTACAGGCACCGGGGAAGGTGGGCATGGAAGGAACCCTCCACCCACACCTCTGCCACAGGAACTGGCATTTTAAAAGGCAGTTTTAACCCAAGGAACATTCTACTCCCAACTCCTCACGGGACTGCCGTCCATGGTTTGCAGCTGCCAGGGACAGCACGTGGGGGTCCCTGCAGATGCCTCGAAATTTGGACCTGTTCCGTCCAAACCACTGACTAGCTAACGCTCCAGCTTGGAAAACAGGAAGAATGGTCTTTGTGAATAATTGCCGTTCTGGGCACAGCCATATTTGTTTTTCACGGAGAACTAGCTACTGTAGTTGAAAGGTGAATGATTCGCATCTTCAAAACCTTTGTCCTTTTTCTCCTTGAATCGAGAAACACCTGCCAATCTTGTAGTTCCAGTACAGATATGAAGGTTTATCATCAGGAGGGGAAACTCATTCAGACAAAGCACAAAAGCAGCCACGGAGGGTGGCCTTCACCACGCAGCCCTGACCAGGCCACACCGGGAGCAGCCGCTTGGCCAGAGCAGAGTGGCCACATTTTGTTTCCTTTTGGGGACGGCTCAGAGAAGCTTCCACCCTCCCGCCAGAACCTCCGCTGACAGCCTGGCCACTGCCTGGTGCGCCCAAGAGGCACAGCAGGAGCTGTCTGCACCCTCAGCTCCGCCCTGCAGGTCGGTTGCTCCCAGCGGGGTGCCCACCCCTGCCTCACAGCTTTAAGAGGATCAAATCGGGTAAGAAAGCACGCGCTTTGATGAGCCACTCCTCCGGAGGAACCACTGGGAGAGCGCCTGCGGCATCAGGCCTTGCTGTGCTGCAGGGCTCCCCTTGAGTCTGGACGCAGGGCACACGGATGCTTGCTTTGCTCTGCCGGTGCACCGCGGGCTGCCTCGCCGGTGTCCCTCGCTCTCAGACGCCTTGTGTGCATGGAGCACAGGGCCGGAACGTGGGCTCGCACTGCACCTTTGTTGGCTGTGGAAGCTGGGGACACGTGTCTGACCTACTGCCAAACTGATGTCCCCAGGCCCACCTGTGCCTGAGTCTCCACAGAATCACAGTGATGTCGAGGGATCAGACACACACGTGTGGCCCCGAGCCAGTGCCAGGCAGCGCCCTCAGGAAACCCTTACTGAATGAAAGATAAAATAACAACACAAGGGGCTCCCGGGTGGCTCAGTCGGTTAAACGCCTGACATCAGCTCAGGTCATGATCTCGAGGTCTGTGAGTTCGAGCCCTGCGTTGGGCTCTGTGCTGACAGTTCAGAGCCTGGAGCCTGCTTTGCATTCTGTGCCTCCCTGTCTCTGATCCTCTCCTGCTCACACTCTGTGTGTGTGTCTCTCTCTCTCAAAAATAAATAAACATTAACAAAAGAAAAAGAAAAAAACACAACGCAAGCCTCAACCTAAAGGGATCCCCTTTTGCCCAACAGGTTCAAGGAAGCCCTGCAGGTCGGGGAACAGGTGGGAAGGGGCCCTGACCGCTGCTGTCAGCTAAGCATGTGTTTCGTCCATGGCTTTCCCAGTGCTCTAGAGATGGCCAGGCTCTGAGGCAAACCCATCCAGGCTGTCGGGTTATCAACACTGTGTCATGTTAACAATTTACACAGCACGTTCAGACACGCAACCTTGCTGGGTTTTTGCATCAGCAAAACCCCAGCCCTCTCATGCATCAGCCCGGGGATGGGTTCCACCAAGTGGGAAGCCGGTGGTAGCCAGTGGGCCCCGCCCTCTCCACTTGCACTGGCCTCCCTGCCGTGTCCTGGAGCCCGGGCCTCCCCTGCCGGCACCGCCCACCCCACGGCCAACGGACTTTTATAAACGCTCTGTACTTGTATCACCCTAAATGTGCTTGCGAGGATTTCCCACAATTTTGTCCTTTTATCGAGCAGAAAGCCCTTGCTTTTGGAATGAAGAGGAAGGGAGATGTCAGTGTCCTATGACACATTAGAAAGTATCTTATTTACTCCCTTCAGGACTAGGTGGGGACCAGCTAAATAATCTTTCATCTTCCAATGACAGTAGGGGACTCGCACAAAGGCTGGCACCAGAAGCGCACAACTAGAGGTCGTCTGTAGGCTTAAAAGCTCTGGGTTTATGCTCCTTTGCCCCTTTAACACAAATAAAAATGACCAAGCTCATTAATATCAGAAGCTTCTGATGGGCCATGCTGGCTCAAATGCTTGACTTTTAGAGCCAAGGCTTCAAGGCCAGAAAGGGTCAGCTTTCTGCTGCTCTCTACCGGCAGTGGACTTGGGTGGGGGGGGGGGATCCCCTCACAGCAGAAGGCCACTGTGACTTGGCGAGGCGACCGGAGTCCTTCCCTACACTGCGCAGACGTGCAGAGAAGAGCCCTGCCCTGGAGTGGCAGAGCTAAAGGACAGGCACCCACCTCTCCGGCAGCTGGGTGGGGGGGGGGAGGGGACTGCGGCCAGACCAGCCCTCCCAGGGGGGAAGCCACGCACTCCCCAGTTCCCAGTAAGAAAGCCAGCATGCTGCCCTGTAGCCGGGCCTCTGGCACCCGTCCACGCCAGCTCTGGGCCGCACCGGCTCCCGCCTGTCCGGCCCACACTCACCACGGCAGTCCGCGTAGTCATGGTGCCCAGGCTCACAGTGGCCGCACAGCCGGCTCAGCAGCAGGCGGTAGTGCACCAGCCGCTGGATGGGCTTCAGCAGGAACGCATTCAGGGGCAAGTAGCAGACTTTCTGGAGCTCAAACTCTTTGTACACCGTCTCCAGCTTCTTAAAGCGTTTGGTGGCCTTTTCCAGTTCCGTCAGGACTTCATCGTGCCTTTGGAAGTAGCTGGTGAACTCCTGTTGGGGCATAAAAGGGAGGGCCTTAGGTTGGGAGGCCGGGAGAGGGGGGCCCGCGGGGACAGCCTGGTCAGCCGGAAATCTCAGTGGGGCAAGACAGAAAAGAACGGCCGGTGCGCGTGCGACCAGACGGCACTCAGACGGGAGTGCGGGGCTCAGCCACAGGGTCACCACCACGTGTGGTGAGGGGACACGGGGTGTTAGCCCCACTTTACAGATGAAGGGCTGGGGCTGAGAGGGCCGTAACCTGCGTCACACGACACAGTGGTGCTGGGCGGCAGGGAAACAGACCAAGCTCCCCTCTGCCCTCAGCCCCGCAGAGGCCGTAGGTCCCAGCCATGTGCAGAGCAGAGCGGGTGTTCGAGCCACTTGTTGGAGTGGGAATGATCACTCCTAATATTCTTACAGCACAAATCAAAGCACACGTGTATGGATTCTGAGTATTATACAGATAATCCCAGCCAGTCCCTCTCTACCTTCTAGAAGGTTTCAATATTAAATCAGTTCGTTTTACTAATGTTACACATAACGTCTGTGGTACGATAGCCTCAAGCAGATTCGTGTGTATTTTGATTTTAAATTCGTGCAAGTGCTTTTGGGATAGGAATGATGAATTTGCTACCTGGCTCAGAAAACCAAACAAGTCTCAGGGTAAGAGAAGGGGCTCCGAGCAGGGCTCTCTGAAGACAGAACTGAGGGATCTGTGGGCCCCCCAGGCTTCTAGGAGTGGGGCCTACAATATGTCAGGAGTCTGGCTGGACTGGCTGGAAGGCAGGACGGGCCTGGGATGGAGGCGGCGGCCAGCCCAGCGAGAGGCCATGAGGGCTCGGAAGCCCAGAGCAGTACCAGTGGGTTTGAGTCCCCGGGCAGGATGCTGCAGGGCTGCTCCAGGATGAGCATGTGGGTGCGGCACCTGTCCCAGGTGTGTTTAGCCAGAGTGAGACCCCTGAACAGCGAAAGCACGGCTGGCCCCATTGTTTTCCACACCGGTGACAACTGGTCCTAATGAGAAGACATGCTGCTTCTGCCATGTCGCTGACCTCGGCTCCCCAGAGTCGCTCTGTACTTTCCTTGGCACATTCCCTTCAGGGAGCTCTAACACGTCTGAGGGAAAAAACCTGAACTATAAGCCAGCAGACCTGTGTGCAAAGACCCACTGCCAGCCTAGACATGTCCTGCACATCCTACTGCAGCTGGTGAGCTCAGCAAGGACAGCGACAACTATACGGGTCAACTGTGATCAGCAGGCATCAGGAGCGCCAGCCCTCAGCACGCTATTCCCTCTCATGCTGTCCTGAGGGAACACTGCTCTAAGGGAAATGCTGTCCTTAGGGGAAGGGTGTCTGAGGAGAATGATGTCCTGATGTCCTGAAGAGGAAACTGCACTAAGGGGACCCTGTCTTTAGGGTCTGCAGTCTTTTTTCAAAAAAATTTTTAGGGGCACCTGGGTGGCTCAGTCGGTTGAGCGTCTTTCATTCAGGTCATGATCTCGCGGTTCGTGACTTCAAGCCCCGTGTCAGGCTCTGTGCTGACAGCTTGGAGTCTGGAGCCTGCTTCTGTGTCTCCCTCTCTCTCTCTCTGCCCCTCCCCACTCGTGCTTGCTCTCTCTTTCTCTCTCTCAAAAATAAAGAAACATTAAAAAAAACTTTTCAAAAAATGAAGTAAAAAAAAATTTTAAGTGTATTTATTTTGAGAGAGACAGAAACAGTGCGAGTGGGGGAGGGACAGAGAGGGACAGAATCCCAAGAAGGCTTTGTGCTGCCAGCACAGAGCCTGACCCGGTGCTCGAACTCATGAAACCTCAAGATCATGACCTGAGCTGAAACCAAGAGTTGACTTATAACTGACTGGGCAACCCAGGCATCCCGAGGTTTTGCAGCCCTGAGGGAAAAGCTATCCTGAAGGGAATGGTGACCTGAGAACCCTGATCTGAAGGGAATTTCATCCTGACTTTTGTGTCATTCTAAGGTGAAAACTGCCCAGAAGGAAAGGCTACTATGAAGAAAACTTTGTCCTGAGCAAAATGCTGCCCTGAGGGGAACACTGCTGTGAGGGGAAAAATGACCTGAGGGGAAAACTGTCCTGAGGTGAATGCTTTCTGAGGGAAAACTCTGAGGTGAACACTATCCTGAGGAGAAAACTCCCCTGGAAAGAGCTGTCCTGAGGGGATAAATGACCTGAGGTAAATTCTGTCCTGAGGCAAACACTATCCTGAGGGGAAAACTGTTCTGAGGTGAACACTGTCCTGAGGGGAATGCAGTCTGGTCCTGAGGGGAAGGCTGTCCTGAGAGGAAGGCTGTCCTGAGGGGAAGGCTGTCCTGAGGGGAAGGCTGTCCTGAGGGGAAGGCTGTCCTGAGGGGAACACTGTCCAGTTCTGAAGGGAACACTCTTCTGAGGGGAATGCAGTCCAGGTCTGAGGGGCACGCTGTCCTGAGGGGAACACTGTCCAGTCCTGAGGGGAAGGCTATCCTGAGGGGAACATGGTCCAGTCCTGAGGGGAACGCCGTCCTGAGGGGAATGCAGTCCAGTCCTGAGGGGAAAATTGCCCTGGGGCAAACACTGTCCGGATGGGAACACAATCCTGAGGGGAACACTGCCTCAGGCGAATGCTGTCCTGAGGGGAACACTGTCATGAGGCATACGCTCTTTACAGGAGAATGCTGCTCTGTGGCTAATGCAGTCCTAAGGGAAAGCTATTCTAAGGGAGTCTGTCCTGAGAGGAAAACTGTGCTGAGGTGAATGCTGTCCTGAGGAGAAAACTGACCTGAAGGGAAATCTGTCCTGAGTGGAATACTGACCTGGGGTGAACCATGTTCTAGGGGAATTGTATCCTGAGGTGAACAGTGTTCTCAGGTGAATGCTGTCTTGTGGGGAAACGGCCCTGGGGCAAATCCTTAGGGGTACGCTATCCTGAGGGGAGCTATTCTTGGATGAACACTGTCCTGAAGAGGACTGAAGGGAACGCCGTCCTGAGGGGAATGCTGTCTTGAGGGGAAAACTGCCCCCGGGGAGAAACATGTCCTGCCTACAAAACTGTCCTGAGGGGAACGCTTCCCCGAGGGGAAAGCTGTGTTGAGGAGATAACTGCTCTGAGGGAATGCTGCTCTGAGGGCAACGCTGAGGGCGCACTGTCATTTGCTAGGTATGGAGTTATCACACCAACACGTGGTACCTTTAACTGATGCATGTTCCTGAGCAGGATGTCCCCGATTCGTTGATGGCCGCCTGTGGAATGGGCACTGGAAGACCCTTCCCTGGAGTGGACAGAGATGGACAAATACGGTCAAAACCTTGTTAAAACTTGCGAGCTGTACTTTGACGCTAGTGTGCCTGGCTGTCCTAGTCTTAGAATGGCAGTGAGATGCTTCAAGGTGGGAGGCCCGTATATGACAGAAGACGGTAATGAGGCAAAAAAGTGGATCTACCTTGACTTCATTCTCTCTTACGGAAAAGGAAGAATCAAAGTGGCTGTTGTTACAGGTCTACCCCTCCCACAAGTTCTAAAAATATGCTTCGACCAAACAATGGTTCTTGTGAGTTAGTTTCTGAAGCTGGGAATTTCCTGAGGGCAGTGATATAGCTACGTCGGCGGAGCCGGCCGTGTGGGGGTCCAGGGCAGGGGCCGCCAAGTGTGCAGGGTGTTACCAGAGTGCCAGCCTCTGCTCCACCTCACGCAGGAAGCCTCTGTGGAACTCGTAGATGGGGTCTATGTTGGAGAAGAGCAGGGTCATCAGATCTGCAGGCATGGCGTCCTCCTTGACCACCGCACTGCGGAACCACTGCAGGAAGAGCTCAGGGTGACCGAGGAACCTCGCCCCCGATGGTCTGTAGCCATAGGACACATGGCACCGATCCCAGATTCCCCATTGTTCAAATCAGTGCTACAGCTATCCTCTTGGCTGATCACCCAGTTTTCACAACATACGAAAACAGTTCTGGGTGAAAAGCTTCAAGTGGATACTAGTTTTACAAAAAAACTTGGACTCACTATTCTGACTCTATTCTTAGACAGGCTTGAAGGCAAACATGTTTAATAGAAGATAAACATGTACATCTCATGGTGGCCAAGAGCTACTTCTCAGGACAGATGCTCTATTTCTGGTGTCGATTATATTAAAGAAGACAAAGCAACAAAGGATTTAGGTTTCATACCACAGTGAGAACTTCTAAATCCTTCAGGTATGTTCGTTCTGTAGCGAGAATCTCCTTCGCTATGAAATAGGCCTCATCTGCTGCCATGCTCTGCAAGAGGCACAGACAGTGTGAGCGTGTGTCTGTCGGCCACGTCGCCCACGCTCACAGCTCTCACTTTCTTCTGCCCAAGCTGACATCATTGTGGGCTTTTCATCTGTAATTCCTGAAGGGATTTACTTGTGAGTCCAAACATAAGCCCAGATGGATCTCCTTCACATGTTTTCCCCATTTTATGTTATTTTTTTGGAGGGAGAAAAAAAAAAATCACTGTTCAAACATCAACATGTTCTGAAGCTTATTACTGGTTTTGTAATGAAATTATTGTTCTGGTATCGCTGCTGCTGGTTAACAGATACATGTGTCCGTATACACGCATGTATGTGACTAGAAACGATTAAGCTGAACTCACAAAAAAGTCATTAAAGTTGCCAAACATTCTAACTGTGCCCAACGTCAGAGCACCAGGCCGGCTAACACGCTTTGAGTGCAGGGCCAGAGATGACCCCGCCCTGGGAGCTCCGAATTCTCCGTCGTCACGGCCTCTGCCTGACTCTAGGGCGCCGGCAGCCAAATCAGCAGGGAGGGGACCCGACCCTTGGGAGCAGGAAGGGCTGCCGCAGGCCCCCTGGGAACCTGGGCCACACCACACCCAGCTCTCGGCAGGCCAGCAAAGGACAGGCCGCATGCCCCACGTGGGTGGCCCTGCTCAGCCCTGCAGGGCTCCTCCACGCCATGAGCGCCTCAGGTAGCCGCCTCTGTCAAGGTCCGGCTCGAAGGTCCCTCCTCCGTCCTGTCCCACCTGGCTGACACCCTGCTCTGTTCTATCCCTGCACGCTCCCCTGTAGCTCCCCCACCCGGCCGAGGACTTCTCTAGGGCTGGCTGTCCCTGAGGCCACCAAGCAAACACCTACAGAGCACATACCAACGGCACACAGGCACTGGGGACTCCCCCAGGAGTAGAGGCCCCCGCGCTGGAGCGACAGCAGTGGGAGGAAGGGCAGAGCGGGGAGGGTGGAGGCCGGAGGTGTGGGGCGGCCGCAGCCCCTGCCGGCAGAGACAGGGGGTCGGGTAGTGGGAGACCAGCTGGAGGTCAAGGATGGGGGGGGGACGGGCAAGAGACAGGTGAGCTGGTTACTGGTGGGGGAAGCAGGGCGTCTCTGGGGCCTACTGGAGCTCATTGGGAGGGGCTCGGATGCCGCGCCAAGAGCCGCATGGGGGGCTGGGGCCCGGCAGAAGTCTCCGTCCATAGTGGGGAGGGGAGCAGCAGGACCCGGAAAGAGTCTCCTGGTCACGTTCTGGTGTGGGTGGAGGTCCAAGGGACAGAGGAGACAAAGCTGACTGTAATTTTGGGTCCAGGCCCAGGGACAAAGCTGCCATCCCCGAGGTGACAGGTTTGGGGAGGAAGGTGAGGAGTCGGGTTTGCACGAGTCTGGGATGGGCTTTCGACGCCGGCGAGAAGCTGACAGGGGAGGCTGGGCTAGAGGCTGCTATTTGGGGGCCCCTCTCCTCCCTGTGCCCCTGCCCCCAGGTGAAGTTGACCAGAGGTTGCCATGTTCCCACGGTGGCAACACAGTCTCATGCCTCCTGTGTGCCCCGGAGACCACCGATTTGGCCGTGACCTCTCCACCCACAGGGACTACTCCCCGCGGCCCACTCTTTCCAAATAGTCAACAGCTGCTCTGTCCCAGCAGCCCCGGTGAGCCTGCTCTGCGGTCACACAACACCGGGGTCCCAGCAGCATCTCCTTGGAGTGCCCACCCCTTGTTCCTAGAGCTCCAGACCCCCTCCCTGCAGAGTGGCAACCTTTGTGGCTCTTCAATTCTTTCTGGGCTTTGTGCTATTGAAACATGACTTTCCAAATCCTGATTCAGTCCAGTCTCTTTGACACACCCCATCTCCACCTGAGCTCGAAGTGCCCAGCAAGCTCTCGGGGGCCAGAGCCGAGGAGGAGGCCCACGTTCCCGGTCTGCAGCCTCTGCCCACCCCCATGCGGCCAAGTGTCCCTGATCCTGGACACCTCCACCTGCACGCTGTCGGCCCGGGGGTTCTGGGTGGGGGATCCAGGGCAGGCAAGCTGGCTTCCTACCCACATTTCCTTTGCGTGGGGTCCCAAGCAGTGCCTTAGCCCTGAGTGCGATCCTGCAGAAGCAGGGTCACCCTGAGGTTCCAGACCGACTCCTCTTCCGTGGGGGATGAAAGTACCCACAGAGAAATGCTCAGAAACACAGCCACGGCAGTGTCACTGATTAGCTCACCATCACGTCACAGGCGCCACCAGTTGGTGACGGGACACAGGGGTGTGGCAGTCAGGAGCGGCTGACGGACAGCCTGCCTGTGTACCGAGGGTGGTCCGCAGGTTTCCAATGCGGTGAAAAACCTCTTAGGGAAACTCCCAGGGGAGCAAAAGCCCGGCCGGCCTGGCTGCAGATCAGTGGGGCTGGGACGGCACCACCCCGGGAGGAGTGTACTTTCTGCCCAGCCCTGCCACCTGTCCTCACAGGAAGCAGCCCAAGAGCCCCAGGCAGGGAGTGCCCCACAAAGAACCTCAGTCTTCGTCCCTCCCGAATACTGTCAGTCCTCAAGGATTTCTATTGGAAAGGGGGAGAAACAGCCAGTTAAGTGGGACACACTGGGGAGGAGGGACTCCAGGAAACAAGTGGGCGGGTTGCTCCCCACGGAGGGGGAGTCCGGCAGTCAGAGGCAAACGCAGAAGCCCCTCCCAGCGCTTAGCCACTGCTGAGGCCCTGCCAGGGAGTCCTCCTGGGTCTGTGGCCCATGTGTCTTAGCGCCAGCCTGTGGGCTGGCCGTGGGCAGCACTGAGGAAAGTGCCCAGGGACAGGAGAGGAGGCAGGGGAGCTGTGGGGCAGGGCCTGGGGTCCCCAGGTGCAGGGCCCAGACATGGCTCTGTGAGCCTGTGGTGGGGCTCCCAGGTTCCATCTCTGAGGCCTGGTCTGGTTGGGAAGGCCACGGCCACCCACTGGGAATCCGGCCAGTGACCCTCGCAAGTCTCCCTACAGAACCACCTAAAGGATGACTATTTTTGTAGTGCGGAAGAGTAACAAAACAAAATTTAGTTTTTTATGCAGCTTTCCAGCCATTCTGTTTATGCACCAAAGCAACAGTGAGCTAAACAGATAATTGTTAGGTTTGCAAAATCAATAAATAAAAACACCCCAAGCCAACAGTCTTGCTGCCAAACCGGGTTCGAGGGACCAGAGTGACCTCTGCCAGGCAGCCCGATGTGAACAGAGGCCTGAGGGGCGGGGACTGTGAGCCCTGCCCCCGGGGCCGGGGTCCTGGGATCCCTGCCCTTGCCAGCCGCCCAACGGCACACCCGTCTTCCGGTTCAGGACCTGCTCTCTCTGACAGGGGCCCCGGGAGGGATTGTGTGCTGAGGCCTCGCCAGGCCTCCGACTGGTCGACCCCACTTCTCGAGGAATCTCCCGCATCCCACGCATGGCATCCCTCGGAACAACTTCAGGATGAAACCCACGGCCTGACAAGGTGTTCTCCACGACAGCCCTCCCACGTGACAGGCACCTGTGAGGCAGGGTCCCACCTGCTGGCAGCCCAGTTGAGCCTTGCTTCCTTCCAGCTTGCTCCTCGGGGACCCTAAACAGGGGGACAGGTGCCCTCTGGGCCACCACAATCCACCGCCCGTTATTTCAACCACTCTCTTCCCCAAGCCTCCAGCTGCCTGGCCCCTTTGTCCTCCCTTGTGTGCCCGCCCACAGAGCTGCCTGGCCAGGACCACCTGGTCTATGCTGCTGCTCGGGTTGGGGGGGGGGGGCACAGGCCAGGAGGGTGGGGGGGGGTAGCCACGCAACAGGTGCCACTGCCTCTGGCCAATGCCTCATCCTCGAGTTGGGGCTCTCTGACCTGCCGGCCTCCTGTCCCTGAGAGCAAAGAGAAACCTGTGGGCATCCCCTCAACTTTCCACCGCAAACCCCACACAACCCTCCTCCTGTGCTATCACGCCCCCTCGTGTGGACCCCACCCCACCCGGTCACTCCTTCAGAACCCACTCATCCACGAGACCAAAAAGATGGGGGTTCCTGGTCACCCTCCCAATTACCCAATCGTTTGAGAGAGTGCCCAACAAGGGAGGGAGGGCAGGAGGCTGAGAAGTCCTCCAAGGCCCTACCATTCCCACCACATCCCCACTTGAAGCCCACAGGTGCCAGGAACGGCCATTAAATGAATAAGGAAGCCTGCCTGTGCGCAAAGGTGGCCGAAGAGTCCCCAGTGACGTGCAGCTCTAGGGACAGATTTCACTGGGCGAGCCAGCCCCCTGGGACAGAGCTTGCCCTGGGCCCCCCAGGCTTCCCTGCAAACCAGGCCCACCAGCAGCCAGCCTCTTGCTGGGGCGGCGCCCACCTTGTGTTTTGGCTCCTCCTCGCCGTCCATCCTGGCTCCGCCAGCGTTGCTAAGGACAGGGCTCAGGAGGGGGAACAAGCCCTGTTCAGCTGGGCCCAGAGTCACCTGAGATGCAGGGCTCAGGCTCAGCGGGCTCTTCCGGGTGGAGGGAGAAGGCTGAGGACTGTCCACGGAAAGGCCTGGAATTGAATGGGGCGGGGGATGGAGCAAGAAATGAGAAAGGGCCGCCACATCGGCCAGACACCACAGTTCTTAGCGTGCTTTAGCCAACATTAGCCTAACGCTACCACCGGGCACCTTCTGGGAGGCATGTAAACAAAGCCTCTATCAGGTGCAATTCTCAATATGACAGAAAGCGAAACGAACACAGGCTGGTGGCCGGTCGACTCGATTTCAGAGACCAACCACAGGTGGTTCGGACACCCCAGGGCTCTGAGTTTCTGGGTTTTTTTCTCGGTTCTAGACAAGATGCAACTGTGATGAGAATAAGCAGCACAAGGCCTGCGAAGCAGAAGGCACACCTGAGTAGGGCGCTTCTGTGCGCACATTAACGGAAGGCAGATTGCGGAGCTTAGACGGAAGGTACCCACCTGGTGCTAACGAATCTGAAAAACAGAAGTGTGCTTTAAGGTCGCACTCCTCACTTAATCGTTCGTTAAAAAAACTGGATCATGTACTCATCATACTGTTTTCTACTTCCCTGAATTTTTTATTAACAAGGATTTTATATTGGTTTTCTAGATTCATACCACAACAGTAACTACTACTATTTTTCTTCTTAAGACAGGGTTTGCTTGGAACTGGGCAGAGGCCAAAGCGTGGCCGAGTCCTAAGAGGGCTGACGAGGCATGCCCCATCCCACGTTTTGCAATACAGGAATTCTGTTGTCAAGAGACCTTCAAGTCTGAAAGGGTTATTTCTAATGTTTTTCTATGGGAAATCAGTCAACTACTGAATGGCAACTTTTGAAGGTATCTTTAAAGCAGAGTTGTATGTAAGAAATCGAACCAGTTTAGAAGCTATTTATAATTGAAATTTACCTCAGGTTTACAAATGGGCGTTTAGCTCTCATGCTACCATTACTCCTGACTGTGGCTAAGTGGGCTTACGGAATGCGGGCACCTGAGTGACTTGGCCAGGACCCCTGGTGCCTCCCCACCCCACCTCAGCCCATCCACCATTGGCTTCAAAGCGAGATCCTCTTACACCGTAGACAGAGACTTCAAAAGCAGTCACCTATAGTGACCAGCTAATAAAACCAAACCTTGGCTTATTTGACCTCAAACATGCACGTGTGCAGGCAGGTTAGTGCAGAGGGCTGCCCGGAGGGCCGGGTGAGCATGGCACCAGGGAGCCCTGGGGCGCGGCCGGCAGGCTTGATTTTCACATTGACAAAGGTGGAGTTCTGGAAGGCTGCTGGTGCTGGCGGGGTCTCGCCCAGGGAGGGGGTCCCGCCTTGGAGGGGAGCTACCAATGCTATGAGGGCAGAACTTTCCTGTGGGCCTCTCACCACGACGGAGAGTGAAAACTCAAGCAAACATTCACTGACCGAGAAAACCTGGATGCTGTAAGAGCATGAAATTATTAATCAAATCAGAATGTGCTTTTATTCCACATTAATTTAAACAAATTAGAATTTGCTTTTATTACACATTTAAAACATGCTAAAGCAACCTTGAAATCACATGGGCTTCCTTCGTGCCCTACTCATGTGCAGGAGCCTAGTCGCTTCTGAAGGGGTCAGATGGGGTCGAGGGCTCTGCCGGCCCCTGTGGTGCGGAGGACCCCTACGAGGGAAAGCGGTGTTTCCAAAGATGAGCTATTTTAGGACTCCTATCCAAAACCCTTTTTGTCTCAAGCAAGCTCAGAACTGTGTCGGGAGATACTTTTACACACAGGAGAATTCACAAAAAAGTCTAGAAGCTCCTAGCAACATACCTTATTTTTCACAACTGTACTGTTCAAAGTGTGAGAACTGAGATATTTCATACTCATTGGTTATGAAAATAAGGTAAGTCCACTGCTCCCCTCTGCCCCCCACCCCGCCCCATGCCCTGCGCAGCGCCTCCCTCAAAGATGGGTGGTCCTACCACAAGGTCATAGTGGACAGTTTCCCAAAAGTCACTGTGAACTTGACTTCATGTTTAAACAGCAGAAGGTGACGTTGGAGGAGGTGGTCCTCCCTGAAGTGTCATGGATGGGTGCCATGACCCGTGGGGTCGGGCTGGTCGGGCCATCAAACTAGAGAATGCGGCTTCCAATACACGGCCCTTCTGATGAACTTGTGAGAGGAACCACCCTTCCAGGACGGACCGCTCATTTGGAATAAAGCATTGTGGTTCCAGGGAGGGTACAAGCCGTCATTTGATATTATCACTGTGGACGCTTACTTGACAAAAGTCGTCACCTCACAATTTAGTGAATAGATTAAAAAGTACCACAAACTGCTATTAAACACCTGTTTTTATTAAATCTGTCAGCTACATCGAAACAGAAGTCATACCTACTTCAAATTATGTGAACACAGATCCTACACGACAAAGCAAATCTGTTAGGAGACACTTTTTCAAGCAAGTGGCAGTGAGCATGGAACCCGTCTACACTGCTGCTGGAGGCTGCTGGAGTGGGCGCCACGGCTCCATGCCCTATCCTGTGTGGGTCAGCCTTAGTACTGCATCTGAGGTCACCAACGCGTACACTGCACACGGAGAACACAGGCGTGGGCTGTGGCTCTGTGGTGTGTTCTTCCGGAGTGACAGAAGCCAGCGGTGTCCACGGCCTGCTGCTCTGGACCCTGTGTTGACAGCGCGCAAGGGCACTCACGTTAGAAGCTCCCTGCCATAGCAAACCCTGTCATCGCTGACATACCAGGATGCAGGTCTGAGGGATTTTTAAAATGCTAAGCCGTCGTTTCAGATACCACGGAACACATTTAGTCTTAATGGACACGGAAAGAGTCTTCAATATTTGCGAAAACAGACTCCCGTGTCCGAGGTCCTCTACGGAAAAACCGCGAGAGTACTATTCTGAGTGACAGGGTCCCTACCATTGATCTACTCAGACACAAAGGCGGTGCTCTACTGTGTCACCGCAGCATCAAGAATGACCAGTTCCGGGACACCTGGTGGCTCAGCTGGTTAAACGTCCAACTCTTGGTTTCGGCTCAGGTCATGACTTTACGGTTTGCGAGTTCGAGCCCCACGTCTGTGCTATCAGCACAGCCTGCTTGGATTCTCTTTCTCTGCCCTTCCCCGGCTCACACACTCTCAAAATAAACTTAAAAAAGAATGACCAATTCTTCTACTTGTGCATGAGGAATTTTCCAAAATTCTTCCATTTCCAGCATCGAATTCTTTGAAATTGATAGACAAAAATGATAGCTATGTTCTACTGAGCACCTCATTCCTGCTGGAGTGGCTCCACACTGTCCACCCAGTGTTCAAGACAGCTCTGCACTCAAAGGGCCAACACACAAGGTTTGATTATCTTTGAAAACACACATTTAAACCATTTCAAACTGCCAACAGGAAGCAACTCTGACAGGTGATGTTCTTTATTTCCCAAAATTTCTAACTATCTTGTAATTTTTGAAATGCCATTTTAAAAAGCACAGTATTACACTTCTGTGATCATCTTCACCTTATCCATCTAACTAGCTGGGGAGAGATAACAGCACAGAGCAAAATTTAGGCTTATTTTCATTTCGTACCTTTAAATTCTTTTTCAAAACCCTGTAATGAACTCTCTTGAAAATCCTGCCTAAGGTGGACGAAGAATCAAGGTTCGGTTTGGAAAATACAAGGTGAAGTCTGAAGGTTAATATGATAGCAAGAAAGTAAGATCTAGAAACTCCTTTCGTTTGAAAAATGGATCATTAATTCCATAAATGGAAAAGGCTAAACTGTACAGAGAATTCAGGTAAATGTGAGCATCACAAGTTAGCAGAAAACTACTTCTGGCTCTGCTTTTGGACTAGGATGTCGGGGTCACTTTTACACAAAATCTGGCTCAAAAATAAGAGTGGGAGGAAAATGGCGGGCGCATGGGGCACAAACAGCAGCTCGTCGCCCGCCGTGTTACCGCCAAACGGCAGAGGAGGGCTGACTTGTGCCGCACCTTGCCACGGCGCTGTGGTGCTCACCCACAAGGCTGTGGGCCGGTGCCTGGCACAGGGGGACCTCAGGGTGTGGATGTGGCTGTGGTGACCTGAAGTGAAGAGGGAGACGCCATCGTGCATTGTCAATCTTTTCTTTTGTTCTAAATAAACAGGACTCTTTCCCTGTTAAGGAAAACAGGTATTGTGGCCTACAACACAGTCACATTTTGGGCGTCTGCAGGGGTGAGGTCTCTTGCGTGTGGTCCAGGGTGCCCTGCATCTGGGTTCTAACGGAGGACCCGGGTCTTCTGAACCCACTGCAGCATCGGGGACAAGGTACCCACAACCAACTATTCAAAAAAACAAAAACAAAAACAACCCACAAAAAAGCCTGTATGTGATGTTGTTAGGAAACAAATGTAACCGAGATTGACATAATTCAGCAATAAAAGTCAGACGGTTTTCACCCTTCTAACCAGTCATCCTAGAGATGAGATGGAAAAGAGAAAGCTTTGAGCAGTTTCTTGAAATCTGGATTTGTTAATGACACACCTCGTGGGGACCCACGTGTCGCGGGAGGGAAGGACTTCCTGTGGCACACCAACCCTCTGAGTGGGGAAGGGACCACCCACGCGGGTTGTGGGGTGTGTGCCAAGGTGCTTTTCTAGAAGGCTGCTGCTGCTGCCACGGCCCCCCGGTTCCGGCCACACCAGGCGCCAGGCACCGCGAAGCCCCAGGGAGGAGACCGGCAGCCGCTCCCAGGGGCCCGTGTTGCTCAGAGCACCAGGAGGGAGAGGTGAGAGCAGCATCCGCCAAGCTCCAGGACCCAGCGGGGGGGCTGCACAGGGGTGGGCGGCTCCGTGGGGGCAGCAAGAGCTCGTGTTGGCCAGAGGGGAAACTCAAGTTCAGACTCTGTGTAGCTGCTGCGCTTTGGGTCGGGGACTTCACAGGGTTCCAGCTGACTCGGGGAAGAAAAGGCACAACGTTCTCACCTTCAGAATTAAGAAGCCAGCAGCAGGTGTTTTGCGTGCAGTCTAAGCCTAAGGACCCCGTGTTTGTCCCCAATGCTGCAGACAGCGCCACGCGAGAGGTGCGGTGCGGGGCCCCGAGCAGCAGGCCATGGCCCCCCAAGTCCGCCTGCACACTGGCCGCACCCGTCAGGCCCTGAGACAGAGTGACCCCCGCGAAAGTGCACGGCACCTTCCCCTGCTGGCCTTCCAGAGGGCCGCCTGTCCACACCTGAAGCAAGCCCGCCAAGGTGCCTATTCGCTGCTCAGAAGCCTACGAAGTGAAAGAGGCGCCAGTGAAGAGGTTGTAGAAACAAGATGTAGCTGTTCCGGAGATTCGTTTAATACGCGAGACCATCCTTAACATATATAAACCAAAACTATAAAAAAAGGAGAGGGAAAGGAAGCTAAAAATCCCATTTAAGAGTTCATAGTAAATATTTCCTTATTTTATTGAATAAACAATTAAGTTCTGAATTAGTACATATCTGTGAATTTATAAATGGCAATTTCAGTGGAAAACAAATTCTGTTAAGTACCACAAAGGAGGCAACAGCCGTGTTTTCTTTAGAGAATGAATAAATTAAGTGCGTCAGGAAGTACCGGTTCCTTTCCTCTGCATTTCCTAGAGGAAAGTAGATGTTTTTAGGCCAAAGATAGCACTTTGGGACCTCACAGCACAGCCACCAGACCTCACAGAGGGGCCAACCAGGCCACCTGCACTCCAGCCAGCTGTGACAAGCTCTGTAACTTCAGGACAAGGGCCAAAGAAAAACCCTGGCAGCGTGACTCCATGCCTTGAGAACACACACTGAAATTCTCAATTCTCAACTGTACGCGCCTGGAGAAGGTTAACATTTTTGTCTGTGAAGTAATTGTTCTAGAAATGGATTTCTTTTTTGATGTTCCGTGAACCAGGAGGGAATGGTACCTTGAAGACACAGGCACTGACATCAAATGTCACACAAACACATGGCTCATGGGGAGATGGCCCACGTGCCAGGTGGGTCTTACGTGATTGCAGCCACGACACGAGGGGCGCTCGTGGTGACTCATGTGGGGCGGCAGGTGGAGGAGATCGTCACTGAAAATCCACGTATGTCCACACAGGACCCAGTTAGAAAGGACTTTGCAAACGACTATGATGAACAGATGTACAGGTTTCCCTGTAAGCTTTTTGATGTCCTATTTTTATTGTCCATCCATCTACCATTACTGCTATTTCTAAAATGTGTGTTGTCACACACAAGGTACTGTGATGAGGTTGTGTGGTGACAGATGGCGGCCACCCTCACAGCAAGCACACCCGATGCCCAGACTTGTCCAATCACTGTTGTACAACTGACACTAACGTAACATCATGTGTCATTGACACAACACACTTTGTTAACTGGAAAAGGGGATCCTGACCTAACTCCATACTCAGGGAATTCCCTTGGAACACAGAAAAGGCACACAACCAGACCTAGCGACTCATAAAGTTACACAGTACATACCATTGCCTATTTGAGTGCGGTCAATCTTGCTAACCTGAAACTTTACTGTTAGACTTTAGATACTCATATATTGGTGTATGTAAAATACTGGACTTTGGAAACTTAAATACAAAAATAGACTTGATAACTAATATAAATAAATATTCTGCCTCAAGCAGGTGTACTCTCAGAGGTGGACTTCATGGAGGTAACAGGCACTGTCTATGGCCCCAACACTCCCGTCTGTGATGGGGCTGGTGGGTGCCCTCCTGTGGGAGGTCAGGCCTGCATCTGGCCAAGGCAGGCAGCACATAAAAGGAGAAAACCATTTACACTGCAGGCACTTTTCAACTACACACTCTCAGCAAAGTGGCCACTGACATAAGAAGTGCTCGTTACAACTCTGCACAGCTCACTCAGGTACGAACATCCATCCTGTGATCCAGGAATAAGGGACCACCCTCCCAAGACGGCCTCGTGCACATGAGGGCTTCCGATCGTGATCAATGGTCATAAACAAACAAAAGAAAGACCCAACGATGCTTCAGGAAGTACTGACGCTCAATCCGAACTGCTCCAGATATTTTGATATTTGTGGTAAAGCATCTCTTACTAAGATAAAACAGAACAAGGTCACTGCCTGAACTATCTGCTACAAGCAGAAAGCACATATGTAGCAGGAAGCGTCCTTCGGGCTCCCCTTCCCCGGGTTTCTAAAGAACTCCCTATGTGTGGGGGTTACGACCCACCCGGAAGCAAAGGGGGTTGGTGGAGACGTGAATGGCAGGCGCCGCCAAGGAGAGCCACGACTGGTTTCCAAGTCACTGACTTCACTAGAAAGGGAGACCTGCCAACCTAAACATAGTATGAACACTCTGGAAGAGAAAAGCTCTTCTACATTTCTCCAGATCTTGCCAAAAAGCTAAACCTGAATCTGAACGTAACAGCTGTCCCAGTGGTGTCCACAGAGCGTCTGGGACCGGGCTCGTTTCTCAGCCGTGCTGCCCCACGTGCTGATGGCACAGAGGTGCCAGCCTCGTGAGGCTGCGGGACGAGGGCTGGTGGGTGAGGGCACGTGCTCAGCGGTCCGCACGTCTCGGGGCTCAGCCCCCAGAGAATCAGGGGAAGGGCAGACAGGTGACGGCATAGGCAGGGGCGCGAGCCAGGACCAGGGGCCTGGCTCCTTCTACAAGTCACTGGCACGAAGTGGGTCTTGTCAACAAGAGAAGGTGGAAGAGCGGTCACTGCCACGTGTGTTGAGCAGAGTGTGTTTAGAGCCGGATCTGAACAAATCAGGTATTAACAGGCCCTTCAGGCACCAGGGCAAATTCAAGTACATCCCTGGTACTGGAGGATACCACAGGGTTATTGAGGATACCACGGGATTATTAAGTTTGCATGACTGTCTGTGGCCCCAGGAGAGAAGGGGTCACGTTTCAGAGATGTACGTAGACATTCTGAGGAAAGGCATCGGCATGTCAGGGCCCACAAGAAAATATTAGAGCACCAAACGCGGAGAAGGAAAAGGGGCAGACGGCACAGGCACGGTCGGACTCTGGTAACGCTGAGTGGGGTGGCAACGGGGGTATGTCTACTCCCTTTTCTGCTTTTGTGTATTTTGAAAACATTCTGAATAAAAAGCTAAAAAACCAACTCTAGAAAATGAAGGCTCACTGGGGAAACAGAACTCCTCTACAGGAAGGCCTGGTAGAAGCTGTCGGAGAACAGCCTTTGCTCGGAATCTGTGGGACAAGGGTGGTGTGATGGGGTCCTCCCCCACCCGCCCTGGCTGGCTCCAACCCACCCACGTGGGGCCTGCTGCCTAGGCACCCGAAACAGGACAGCCCAGGTTCGCTGAGCCCAATGCCAGGCACTTTCATTAGGAGAGAGGCAGCCCTCATGACGACTACAGCCCAGGAAAAGCACTTTCCATGGAATACAGATTAACTCCTCGCTGCACAGACACAGGCAGGGTTTGTTTCTGAGTGACCCCAAGGGAAAGACAAAGTGTCTGGAACATGCTATTCTAACTTGTGGTTCCCACCTGTGCAACCCTACCACCTTCTCCCTCGCTCACACCGTCTCTTCACAGGTACTGGTCAGCCAACACGAACGACACTGCACCAGACTGCCTCCACGCTGGACACAGGCCAGGTCTCAGGAACAAGGGATACGATAAGCGAGAAGGACCTGCAGGCCACAGTGATGAGACGGTGCCGCAGGTTTAAGGCAGGTACAGAAATGGAAAATCAACACATTTGGCAAAAAGCCTCTGCTGGTAATCCGGTGAATGCGGATGACAAAGACGGCCCCTGGCGAGAGGCCGCTGGCTGCTGGGCGTGTGCACACGTACCGGCCAGGCGGAGGGTCCGCCATCCGCACACAGGGACAGACGGGAGGCCTGCAGTTACCAAGGGACGTTTAAGAAGCACAGCCTTTAACACGGCCTGTCTCTACTAGGTGAGACCAGAAAGGATAAGCTACGAAAGTCCGATCTGTGGAGTGGGCAGCAGCCCGGGCTTCACAGTGGCGCAGACCAAGGCACCTGCGAGTGTGCCCGTCCGGTGGGCACGGCCACCTCAGGCTGTCCATTCCCGTGGCCGTTCCGTCTGCCTCAGAAACAGACACTACTAGAAAGGGCTGGCGCCCACGTACCACACACAACCCGACCTGAAGGAAATGACACTCCCGAACGAAGAGTGAACATCTCAGCCCTTGACGTGTGTGGAGCTCTTGGGCGCTGCTGCTTTTTAGTGAACAGCCCCCCCATCGGTGTGAAGCAGAGAGCTCTGGTGAGAGCTTACGCACTTGAACTTTCAGGCGGATCGGTGTGTCCAGTTCTGCTTTTTCTGCAACCAAATATTTTATATCCCGATTAAGCCAGATGGAAGAAAGCAGTTCAAACTTACATTGCATTTTAAACCAAACTTCTCCAAGCCCACTATCTAAACACAGCACCATTTCTGGATCTAAAGTCAGTAGACAATGCCCTTGGCGCAGAGAGCGCTGCCGCAGGGCCAGGGACCCCGCCACGTGCAGCTGCAGGGCTGGGCAGGCAGGGGGCCTCGGCCTCCAGGGCCTTTCCCAGGAGCTGGGTTCTGCGGGGCTTACTGGAAATTCTGTGCGGGGCCTGGACAAATCCCACCAGACTGCCGTCCTGATGAAGCTCAGGCAGCAAGCTTCATCTTAAAAAAGAAGCACCAGGCACAATGCACACTGCAGGAGAGACCAACGTGGACCAGAACCGCGTACCGTTCCAAAAGTGGGGCGCCAGTTTCTCGCTGAGTCAACGCGTATGCCAGAGATAAAGCTGCGAAGACTGACTCATCAGCCTCTAGGTGGAAATACTCATCTACTTTATGCCTTTTAACACACCATTCTAAGCAAAAGTTTTAATCCTTTGATCTTCAGAACAGACTAAGCAGAAAACTAGAAAAAGAAGAACATCTAGCCTCGAACACAGACTCGCTGCCTAGGTGTAAAGCCACCAGTCTGAGCTCTCACCACACTGAGCGGGTGGGGGGTGACCCTGCAAGGGGGCCCAGGGCTGCTCAGGAAGGGTGTTTATCTACCCGCTCTCCTGGAGTCAAATTCTTTATGGTCTGCAGATCAAAAAGGACTCTCTCTCCACCTGCCTGTGCAAAAGGGTTGCCGAAAAAAAGGCTCATGTCTAGTGGGGCCCCGGCCTCGGCGCCCCACGAATCCGTGTCTGTGCTGCTGGAGTCCTCGGCGGTGGTGGGTGGGTAGCTGAGCTGCTCTAACTGGTCGATAACGTCTGAGAGCCGGAAGGCTGAGCTGGCCTCAGAGCGGACCGAGCAGGCTGGGCAGTTGGCCATGGAGCTGGCCTCGGACTGATTGGCCGAGCTGGGAGTGCGCACGGACAGGCCGCTGTGAAGCGGCAGGTGGCTGAGGGAGCTGTTCTCAGACTGGTTGTTCCTCAGCGAGCTGGTCTCCGAGGCGCTCAGCAGGCTCTGCATCAGGCTGGCTTGTGCCTTCACCTCAAAGAGCTCTGAGGTGTCTGAGGGGTGCACGTTGCCACCAAAGCCATCCTCTCCCTCAAATTCAAAACCGTGCTCTACGTGCATGGGTATGACCCCTGGGGGGTACCTGTCTGGGCTGGAGGGGGTGGAGTTGGGGTGACCACAGGGAGGGGCCTGCGGGGCTAATGCACAGTACGGGAAGGAAAATGCCTCCGAGCCTCCAGCAAAGAAAGAGATGTCTGCCGGGTCATCGTCTATGAACTCCTCAGACACCTGCAGCCGGGCATTTGTCAATGTGAAAACAGGCCCCCCCCCACCACCACTGCCCTGCCGGCCATGTGGGTGCTCCCCCTTGGTGGGGGACAAACCCACAGTCAAGCCACCGCCACCCCCGCGGTCACTTTTACCAGCAGCTCTACGCTCCCCGCCAGCACCCCCTGCATCTGGGTCTGTGGCAGTGTCGTGACTCTGCCCCACGGGGCGACTGGGGCTGCAACTCCTCACAACGTGACAAAACCCAACACCTTGACAAGGCTGCGGCGCAGGGGGCCCGGGGGACTGGGCCCGTCTGGTGTTGCCGTCGGCCGCTGCTGTGCTGCTCCTCTCTGCGGCTGGCCTCTTGGTGTCGGGAGCCTGGGGCTCGGTGAGGGAGCCACGGCTGTCTCTGAAATCAGGCAGGCCTCGCAGGGCCAGAGGGGAGGTAGGAACGGAACAGAAGGAGGCGTCTGCTGAAGACGGGGACGCAGAGGTCCTCAGGCCCTCGGTGAAGGAGACGCTCTGCGGGTCACAGATGAAGAGAAGAAAAGAGGCGCACATAAGATTACAAATCATCATTAGAAAGCTGCAAAGCTAACGGACCCAAGCTCGTACGTCTGCCTCTACTAAGAAGTGCGACTGACCAGACTTTCCCCATTAGAACTGAAGATTTGTAAACGTAGATAGGATTTCAGAAGGACCCAGGGTCATCTGTTTAAAACCCCTTACAGTTTCATTTTTCCTCTTATGCTGTAAGAGTGTCCCGTGCCACCCTGAGGTTGCAGGAGAGCGTGCTGGATACTCATCATTTCCGGGGCAGAGGACAGAGGGTGTGAGCCACTCCATTCAGCTAACGAGACTCCAAAGCAAAGCACCAATAAGGCGACACACACGGCTGCACATGACGCTCATTCCTCGGAGGTCATGGCCAGGCACTGATGAAGCGCGTCGGTAGTACATTCACATGGGCACGCACGGCCGGGGACTCTGCCAGCGCCAGCAGCACAGGAGCCCGGGGCCTTCTGGAAGCACTGGCGTCGCCCCCAGCTCGCGTGAGCAGCTGCTCAGGGGCAGGAGGACCCTGTCCTCACTCACAGTCCCACACGCAAGGAGACGGGGTGAGCCCTCTCTTCTCCTTCTGTCACTGCTCACGTGCCACAAGACAGTCATGCCTCCAGGAAACTTCAGATGACATATACACACACAACATCGTCAAGAGGGTGGTTAGACCAAGGTATCATCAGACAGTCCTGAATGATTTTCTGCGCAAGGAGCGGCATGCGATACGAGCGCAGCGGTAGAAGCCAAAGCAGTGACTGACCAGAAAGAAAATGGTAGCTTTCAGTCCACAGGTCAGTCTCTCACAGGTGTACATCCCATCGCTTTTTCAATCATCCAACTGTACTCAACATGCTCTTGTGGTTTTTAAAAGACAGTATCAGAACTGAAAGTTTAAATGTAATTTTTAGACTATTCATATTATCTTTTTAATGTTTATTTTGAGACAGGGAAAGAGAGCACGAGTGGGGGAGGGGCAGAGAGAGAGGGAGAGAGAGGATCTCAAGCAGCCTCTACACTGTCAGCATGGAGCCTGATTCTGGCCTCAAAACCCTCAAACCTGAGATCATGACCTGAGCTGAAATCAAGAGTTGTACTGGATGCTCAATCAACTGAGCCACCCAGGCACCCCTATTCATACAATTTTATTCATTCATTTTTAATGTAGGCTGCAGCTCCAATGTGGGACTTGAATTCACAACCTTGAGATCAAGAGTCACACGCTCTTCTGACTGAGCCAGTCAGGTGCCCCCATTCATACTATTTCAAACTATTCAGGGGCACCTGAGTGGTTTAGTCAGTTAAGTTTCCGATTCTTTATTTCAGGTCTGATCGTGATCCCGCGGTTCATGGGATCGGCCCCTACATTGGGCTCTGTGCTGACAGCGCAAAGCCTGTCTGGGATTCTCTGCCTCCCTCTCTCTTTGCCCCTCCTGTGCTTGTGTGCTCTCTTTCTCTCAAAATAAATAAACTTTAAAAAAAATTAAAAAAAAGAAACCATTCATAAATTTTAACTTTGTTTAAACAGAAGTCTTTTAATATCCATTGATTTAGCAAAAAATTCCTAAATGTGAAATGTACCTAGAGGAGTTAAGGAATGTTTTTATTTAAAAGATCCAATTAAACACAGTTTGGGAAACACGAGCTTTGATACATGAGGTACAAGTGCAGCTTCTGGAAATACTATAACAATATAAATGACCAACTGTCAACAAAGACTAACATCGAACGGGAATAAAAACTTCTAAATGTGAAACTACAGAGCTGCACGAGGAGACAGTGACAGCATCACATGAAGAGAGCAAGAGTCTACATACAGTACATATGTGGAAGCTGACCTGTGAGCCTGCAGACAGGAAGACTCTAGTCAAGCACACGGGAAGCACAGGACCAGCCACGTCCCCTCACGCCGGCTCTGCTATCACATTTTGGATTCTGTGGTCAAATGTCTTTCTGTGAAGCATTTGCACGTGCCTCTGGCTATGCCCATGCTTAGTATAGTAGTAATCACGCCAAACACGGATATAAATTTGTTTCCTGCTTTTCACCCTTAACATATTAGCAAAAAAAATCTCACTCTGTGAATATAGTTTAAGTAAATTAGCGCCCTAAGCTGGCATTTTACAGTTTCACGCTTTTATAAAGGTAACATTCAGTGTCTGTTTTCCTGACAAGCAAGCTGAGCTTCCTGATAGGCAAGTAGTAGAACTTGCCTGGAACCCTGCCACCCAGAGACGACACGGGACACTTAGGTTTGTGCCTCTAGCCTGTCCTCTCTGTGCATCTGTCACTTTAGATTCATCACACAGGCTGCTCCGCAACCTGCTAGCTCCCCTTGCCAACACATTGTGCGTGTGTCCCAGGCCGCACACCGCTCTCCTGCCCCGGGACTTGTGGCGGTTCCCGGGTACTCCCCATCGAATGGGCACACCTGAAACCAAAACCGTGCTAGTGAGTCACCTAGCACAGGCAGCGTTACAATGCCACCGTGGTGCGTCTCAGTGCACAAAGCTTTTTCCTTACTTAGGACTCCTTTTCTGCAAACAGCCCCCGGGCTGGGAGTGCCATGTAAACAACAGGACTGATTCTAAGAGTCCTGTTACAACACTGCCAGGTGATTCTGCAAAAGAGTAGGGTGATAATATCACGTATGTTTCAACCGGAAGGACTAACCTGTCTTGGCAAGTCTGCAGTCAGAGCACGAATAGACATCCGAGTCTTGCTGTGTCTTCTGCAAACAGAGAACAATCTGTGAGCCACAGAGCCTGCCTCTCCCAGCACCTGTTCTGAGGGCAGCCGTGCCCCGAGGAAGAGTGCACGTAAGAACGGGGCTAAGGTTCTGATAACATGCCACAGGCACCTGGCTAGAAACAGGCAGTGACAAAAAGCAGGAATTCAGATAAAACAGATGTCGCAGAAGAGGTAAAATTATCCCCTCACGCTGAAGAAAAATTCCACATGCAAAAAACCCATGCATTTTCAGATTCAAAGTTAAGCATACTATATAAAAACATTATATATAAGATACGCTATACAGATTAGAGGCTAAAAAGTAATTATCCGTATCTGCGCAGAGTAACTATAGACAGATATTAATCCATTATTTAAAAAAAATAAGAGAAAGAGAACTCCAGTGTCAAAATACATGTTTACGTACTTGAGGTGACTACGTAAAGGTTAAAACTATGTAAAATATTAACTTTAAAAGCACATACTCTCCACCACAAAGACCATGGTGCTCACCTCTCATAGGGAACCCTCTTCACCCCACTGTCTCGGACATAATCCACCAGCTGCTTCTGAGTCCTTCCACTGTGAATAAAAGTTCAGATTTTAAAGGAAAGAATCGGCAGCAATTCACAGCATAAATTTTCCAGGAAGGCGAAATAGCACGTGCCAGCCCTCTAAGTTCCCAGAGACATTGTAAAGTTCTGTTTGTGATAAGCATAACCGATTTTGCAGTTTTTATCACACTGTTTTTTCCACTATCTTTCTGGATTTGCTCCCTCCAGTTTCACAGTAGCTGTGTTCTGCATGTAATTCTCTGAACCATTTCACAGTGCTTGCCTGCTGACCAGAGACATGCACACTCTCAGTCCTACAAAGCCGCCAGAGCCCCGTTGACACATGGTGTGGCCCCACCTGTATCTGAAGGAGGAGCCCCTGCTGAAGAAGACAGCTTTAGCTCTGGGCTGAGGTTGATCAAAGAGTCTGAAGAAGGTGTGATACTCCACACAGATCTTCCAGAAGTTCTTACAGCCGTCTCTACTACCCAACAAGAACTCCAGTGTGTCCTGGTAAGGTCCCTAGAAACAAAACACAAAGGTTCAAGTAACTAATTCAAGAAGAAAATTTAGGCAGTACTCAGGCAACAGGCTTTTTATTCAAAGTTAAAAATTAGGAAGATATTTTTGGGAGACCTGGGTGACTCCATGGGTTGAGCGTCTGACCCTTGATTTTGGCTCAGGTCATGATGTCACGGTTCATGAAACAGAGTCCCGAGCTGGGCTCTGCGCTGACGGCACGGGACTCTCTCTCCCCCTCTCTCTGCCCCTCAAGTGCTCAAGTGCGAGTGCATGTGCACGCACTCCTGCTCAAAATAAACTTGGGGCGCCTGGGTGGCTCCGTTGGTTAAATGTCCAACCTCAGCTCAGGTCATGATTTCATGGTTCGTGAGTTCAAGCCCCGCATCAGGCTCTGTGCTGACGGCTCGGAGCCTGGAGTCTGCTTCGGATTCTGTGTCTCCCTCTCTCTCTGCCCCTCCCCTGCTCACGGGCACATTCTCTCTCTCAAAAATAAAAATTTAAAATAAATAAATAAACTTGAAAAAACTCAGGAAGATTTTTATTCTGAATTATCTATAAAGACTTCTGGTGTCATTTATATTTAAGAGAAGAAATTTCACTGTAGAAATTACCAGAAAAATACAGTCACCCACGATCACACAACTGCTAACATTTATAAGTGTATCCTTGCGACACATCCCACCCAGCAAACCAGGGCATTTTGTCTGTGAGGCAATTATTTATATGCTGTTGCCTGCAGAGTTTTGGGATGTGCTGGATGTCCTCACACACATCGCCTTAAAGAAACTACTGCCTTCTCTCATAACTACTCCTCAGGATAAGTTCCTAGAATTGTTACACTGAGCTTAAAACAATGCATATTAAAACAAAATTTATTTATTTACTTATGTAATCTCTACATCCAACACGGGGCTCAAAGTCATGACCTCGAGAACAAGAGTCACATGCTCTTCCGACTGAGCCAGCCAGGTGCCCCCACAATGCACATTTTTGAACCTCGTGACATATTACTAAATTATCTTCCAGAAAGACTATCCTACCCAGACTCCTGTATTCTGTCTTTAAAATCTAAGTGCTGACGGATACAAGCTGTAACTGCCATGGGCAGGTGCAGCCGCAGCCCTGAGCCTTGATGGGAGTGTCACGCTGTGGCTCCAGCACACTGGGCAGGGACGCTCCTCTTTCCAACTTGTCCCAACAGCCCCAGAACCCTTTCTTTCACTCACGGAGAAAACGGCAGCCCTTTACCTGATTTTGTGTATGTTTTCAGCATCCCTTATCCTTCCCTCCCATCCCTACAGCAGATACTTGAGTAAGAAACAAGCCTTCCTTCCTGGCTTCTACAGAAAGGAAACAGCCAGGCAGCCCAGGAACCTGCTGTTGGACAAAAGCTCTTGCTAATCAAGTGTCTTTTAAAAGCTTAAGTAGAGCCTTCTTCTCAGCTGGTTCAGGGCCTAAATCTCCCCCCACTGGAAGCCAGTCTTCGCTGACACAGCCTCTTAAGCCTCAACCGCAGCGTTCGGCTAATCTACTCTCATTTCCTAACCTCCTTTGTACACTGGGAACGTACCAATGTGGACATCTTCGAATCGTTTCAAGTACTGGATTTTTCCTAACTATCACACTTATAGAGACATTTACTTTTTTCCATCTTTACCCATTTCAGTAAATTCATATGTAATTATTACTTAATTGACAGACAATCTCAAATGAAAGGAGTACTTATTTTCTGAAAATCAAGACTTCTCCATTTAGAGCACGTAAAAGGTCAATTTCTGAATCAAAGAGACAGGAGAATACTGGGAACATCCCTCAGCTTACTCGTGACAGAAGCTCTAATGCTAATGTGCTGTAGGCCTTCAGACCACAGCCTCCTTACCTAGAGAACAAAGAGGCTCAATAAACAGACTGTTCTCAGCAGCCCCTGGTAGCTTCTCTCTCTCACCCCAGACCCGGCTAAACCCGAAAGCCAGCTGGGAAGAGCTGTGTAAGTGGTCCCTGCCCAGAACGCTGACCCATCCTCAGCGGCAGCCCTACAGGGCAGGTTATCTAGAAGCCCTTCCGCACAATTCCAGATCCCATCCTTAAACTCTTGTGTGCATGGCGCCAAAGTGCTTTATAATTTGAAAAGTCAATATTCTAGCAGAATAAATTTTCTTAAAATTTAGAAAGTGCTCAAAATCGTACTTACATGGACCTCTGGGTGCAGTTTGATGAGAAACCTTTTCCTCTTGAAGCTGAGTTTTCGGACTCTGGACCAGTTAAAAGTGTTAATTTTGGTGGTGCCCTGAAATCCAAGAGATGCACACTCAGACACATTTATAATCCAGACAGACACACACATTTTTTCATGAAAAGAGAAGATTTTTTATTTTTTAATATAGATTTTTGAAAAAGAACACAACCGGGGAGGAGTGGAGAGGGAAGGTGGGGTGGGGAGGACCTCTGTCAGCACAGAGCCCAACGTGGGGCTTGAACTCACAAACTGTGAGATCATGACCTGAGCTGAAGTTGGATGCTCAACCGACCGTGCCACTCAAACGCCCGGAAACAGAGAAATGTTTAAATTACAAACTTACCAGATAGCACAACAACCCACTTGATACTTTACAATTATATTTGGAATGACTCTGAATTAATATGTCAACACTAAACATACAAATCTGCCTGTTTTAGGAAAAGTTGATGTTTTTGATACGGCTCTCCTACAAATTACTATTATTATTTTTTAAAGTATATTTACACACAGAGAGTGTGCGTGCACGTGAGTAAGCAGGAGGGGGCAGCGAGGGAGGAGAGAATCCCAAGCAGGTTCTGCGCTGTCCGCGCACGCAGAGCCAGACTCGAGGCTCGATCCCACCAACTGTGAGATAATGACCTGAGCCGAAACCAAGAGTGGGACACTTAACTGACTGAGCCACCGAGAAGCCCTCCCCGCTTTTAAAGTTTATTTATTTAGAGAAAGAGTGAGAAAGAGAGCAGAGACTTTCTAACTTTTAAACCTGAGCAGCCGGCAGCACTGCTCTCACACGGATTTGTATGCAATGACCCACGGTGTAATTAGAAACGTCAGGCAGGGCCTGAGACAGAACCCAGGCATTGTGGGCCCCATGCTCAAGCACTCCTGCTGGGACAGAAACCCCCCCACCCTCCCCAGCAGCTCTGACGCCCGCCCGGGGTGCCTGTGGGAGACCTGGCCTCTGAGCCCTCCCGTACCCCTCGATGGCCGCTGAATTTTAAATTTGGTTTCCATACTATTGATCACGTGAATACAGCTCACAGGCTGAGCTATGGTGAATTCTAACTATATTTTGCTCCTTTCCTTTTTCTTGACTTACTGAGTGCCTCTTTTCATTTACTCAATTCTCTATGTTCCCATCACCAATTCAGCCTAAACCATCCATGCAGAATTTAAACTCTTCGATGGGTCTGATCCACGAGACAATTTTCTCCCCGCTGCCTGCGTGCTGGCAGGTGCTCTCCAGGCCCCAGCCCCCAGCGTGAGGCCACCCCCCCCCCCCCCCGCCGCCATCCTGGTCTCTTTCGTCCTTTAAGGGGTGCTCAGCACTCACCCCTTTGCAAAACTGCGTGTCTGGAAAACTCTCTTATTTTCTCTGCACGGAAGTCCTGGGAAGTCCTGCTGGACGGGGCACAGGCCCTTGGGTGGGAACTGACTTACTTTTGTGTTCTGCACGACCGCCTGCCCGGTCGTCTTGTGGCTTCCAGTGTTGCCCCTGACGAGTCTGACACGCTTCCTGGTCTCTCCTCCTGGAAGCTCTCTGGTCCCATCCCCTACTATGACATTTCACACCGGTGTGTTCTGTGGTGATCTTTCCTCGTGGGTTACACGAGGAACGTGTAGATGGTTCTAACATAGAAATTTGTGCATTCAGTTCTGGATATTTTCCCCAGGTAATTTCTTAAAGGCTCCCTCTGCTGCTTTGGGCTTCCTGGGTGCTGGGTGCTGGGCCTCCCGAGCTGTTCCCCGAATTTTCGCTCCCCTCCTCCACCTTCAGTCAAAGCCTCCTGGTGGAGATTCTGCCTCACTTTCATCTTCCAGTCCCATCCCGCCAACACCGCCCTCTCTGCCACCGCATCTCAGACCTGCAGGCGCTCCTGTTCTCCGTGTGTCCCTGTGACTGGACACTGCTCGTGTTTCAGAGATGAAGGTCCTCTCTGACTTCTGCAGGGCGTTCCAGAAAACGTAAGACAGTAACACGTCAACAAGGTTCAAACTCGCAGCACCAGAATGTGTCCACGGGAAAAGCCCCCTCACTGGCTCCCGGAACCCATAGCTGCCTTCCCCATGGCCACGAATACCACCTGGTTCTTCTGTGGCATAAATGGGGTGTAATTCTCCTTTTTCCCCACGGGCAGCAGCAAACCCCACACACACCTGTTGAGTCTTTGCTCACACAACAGGGACAGGGCGTCCGACAGAACGTCCCACGTGCCACGACAGAGGAAGCCTCTACGTTCCTGTGCAGTTGCCTGATGCTCCACAGTATGGATGCACCAGCCTCCTGATGAATTACCAGTGTTTTACTGTTATAAATGACTAGACTAGAATTTCACACAACAAGATGAAAACTGTACATTCGGATTCCTATTCCTCATAAGCATCACCCAGCATAAAGCAATTTTCTATGTCTTGCCCATGGGACAGACAGAAGGTGGGGTCCTCTCTGAGGATTCTATGGGCTTTGTTTCTCCTCTTCCGTCCCTGGCATAGGTTCTGTTTCTTCTGAACGGAGAGGATTTCAATCCCTGGTTAACTGAGTTTGAAAGTGAGGCCCAGGACTGCGGGAGCCTGTGACCATCTGGTTCAGTGGGTGTGAGATCTGGAGGGAAACAGGATAACTGAATGGTCTTAACATGCCTCTCCACAGATTGCTTATTAGTTGAAAGAGAAAAACTAGTAACTATAGTAACTGATAGCTAATAACCGGAAAGCAGCGATGAAGATTCACACCACCAGTGAGGCCAGGTGGTGTCTCTGTCATGACCCCCTGAGAAGGACGTGACAATACCCGGGTAGGGGTCCAGCTGGGAATGTGTCCCCTGAACCTAATCCCAGGAAAACAGATGACAAACCACAAGTCAAGAACATCCTATTAAAGAGAAAAAGGACTGTGCTCTTCAATACTGTCAAGGCGGTAAAAGATAAAGAAAAAAATAAATGTTCCAGCTTAAAGGACACTGCAGGCACGATCGCTAAGTGCTGCATCTGGTCCTCGACTGGGTCCCATCCTGGGGAGAAGAGCAGCTGTGAGGACGCTGCCGGCTGACAAGACCAGAAAATGAACAGTGGATCAGCTGCGTCAGTGAGGAGGGTAAGGGAGCCCTTTCTTGTTAGAAATATGTGCCTTCAGTGGTCAAAGGCCCTCAAGTCTACAACTCACTCTCAAATGCTTCAGAAAAACCATCTGCAGGTGCACATGTGCGTGTGCATGTAGAGAGCTGGGGGAGGAGAATGTGTGCTGGGGGAAGCACAAACCATAAAGCACAGGTGAGAAACGCTGGAGTGCGTCAATCTGGGCAAAGGGCAAGTGGGGGCTCAATGTGCTGTTCTAATTCTTTACAGTTTTTCTCTAAGTTTGAAAGTATTTCCAAATGAAAGTCTTTAAAAGAGGAGGCTCTCTGTGGGCTGGAGTAGGGACGCAAGCCTGTCACCACGGGGTGCCCCTGCATCAACAATTGAGAGAGTAATAGTGAATTCCATCTAACGTGGTTAATTTGAAGACTCTAATTTCTGGTTTTAACTTCTTCCAGTTACAAACTAGTTATCCTTTTCTGGAAAATGACACTGGCTGGATTCAGATGGATGTGATTTTCATCATGCATGATGGTAGAACTGTCATCTGAGTGAGCAGGTGTGGGAGGTCATGGGTCCACCAACTCACTGGGTGTGCCTGACACGATCATTGCCTGTCAGTCAGTGTACGATATAACACAATTAGCGTTCTGTTTACAAATTAATTTTTTTCCCAGTAGGCAATTGAAATTTGATGGCTAGGTTAAAAAAAGAAAGGGAAAGAAAGCAAGTGTAGCTTGACTACAGAGGCCTGGACTAGACAAGCCATTTTAGGCAAACACAGGTTAAAAAGAGCCCACAGATGGGGCGCCTGGGTGGCTCAGTTGGTTAAGTGTCTGACTCTTGATTTCGGCTCAGATCATGATCTCACGGTTCATGAGATCAAGCCCCTTGTCGGGCAGGCTCTGTGCTGGCAGTGCAGAGCCTGCTTGGGATTCTCTCTCTCTGTCTCTCCACCCACCCCCTCAAAATAAATAAATAAACTTAAAAAAAAAAAAAAGAGCCCACAGAGTGGACTCCCTGGAGTCACAGGATGCAGCCCTGGACTCCCAGGATGCAACCTTCCATGGCGGTCAGCAATGAGCAGGTCTCTGCAGGTCGGCTGCATGCACCTGGGCCACAGAGCCCGAGTGAGAGGATGCAGGGAGCCCTCCACCATGTCCAGGCACAAAGGGTCTGCGTTCCTCTGCTTCGGATGCTTCCACAGCAAAAACCCAAGCACACACATGTGTGACTGCAGGCAGAACTTAGTGGCCATTTTATGTCACTAATTACATATCCATACATAACTAATACACGAGTTCCTGAAGGCTGTACTGACGCTTATCACGTGCAACAGACTCTGATATTTTCCAGTCTATTTCATGTACTGAAATGACACCTCACAGAGCGTCACACCCAGACCTGCAGCAGGTCCATGCCTGAAGCGTGGAAGAGCCAGTGTTTCTGCTGAAGGTTCTATGGACATGAACTGTGGCTCAGCATTAGAATGGTGGCATTTGACCACGTGCCCTGGGGGGCAGAGGGCTCTGTGACAGCAAGGACAGGGAAAGAAGTGCTCCGCGGGATGAGACAGGCACACTAGGTTCTTCCGACCAGTCCAAGACCTTCAGCATCAGAACGAAAATTTACCAATACGTGTCAAATCAGCCCCCACCCAGTCCTCGCACACCCCTGCCCTCTCCCTACCTGGAACACGAGGACACCCATGTGGGAAACGGCCAGGTTAATTTTGGCCCCCTCCCTGTCAGAGGCGGCGTGAAAACGGATGCCATACATTTCCAACTTTCGGGCAATTTCGAGCACCTGGAAATCCGACTCAGCAGGCGTCTGGCCCCTATGACAAAGGACGGCATGATCACAGCACTGAAAACAACCTGATTTCTAAAAGAGCCAAGGTGTGTAACAAAACTGATCAGGAAAACAAAGCAGAATGAAACAAACCCACACAGGAGGCTTTTTTAGAGAATGGATTGCTTTTGTGAGTGTATTTACCCACTAGAAGTGCAGCAGAGCACACACAGGCCAAAGAAACTGTCCATTTCCTTTTATCCTGTGATCCACTTCCTGATGGGTAGAATGTTTTCTTTGTATGCACAAAATGAGCTGAGGTGCTCAGCCTTGTAATTTGTTCTTAATACTGAGGAGGTGACATGCAAACACTCTACGCAGAGACAGGTACGAAACGCAGGGAAACCACAGATAACACCGGTATCTCATGAAACCCATTTCATACTTAAAAAAACCGTTTTCGTAATGTACAATTCTAACCGAGAGAGTATACTTTTATAAGGATAAAATTATGAAACGGAATAAAACCATGTTTCCCAAGTGCACAGTCCACAGTCCTGCTCCCAGGGCAGTGACCTGGGCAGGGACCATGGCCCATGTCACACTGACCAGCCTCCAGGAGGCTGCCGCTCAGGGAGGGCACAGCTGGGCGAAGGGGACAGACAGGGTCCTGGTTAGGAGAACCCCTACACAAGGCCTGAGCCCTGCATGTGGGGTTCTCCATCAACAACCCTTCCTCTCACTCCCACATGTCTGAGCTTCTGGATCTTTAAGGAACAGCCCTTCCCACAGTTTCTGTTGTTAGACTAAAGCTTCTATTCTCTGAGTCTGATATGGACACCCGACTATCAGCTTATATTTGATAAATCATCATCAAGCAGGAACACCCAGGGTGTGACAACCGTTTTCCATGGTGTCCCAATGCTTCTGTTTTGGAACGGGGCACTGGGCGGAAGCTGGAGGAGTTCTGAGGGGAGGTTAGGGTTAGGGATGCTAAGGGAGATTCTGGTAAGGGCTAAGAAGGAAAAGAGAGCAGAGAAAAAGCCTTTCTTCTCAGAGAAGCCCTAAGCCTTCGTGAACAAAATTTGGTAGACACGAGGGTGGTAAAGATCATTCTGGCGAGGTCTCAGAAGTGAGGAATATGTCATTGGAAGTAGGAGAAAAGGCGATCCTTTTTATAAAGTGGCCCAACACCTGGCTGAGTTACATTCGTGTCCTAGTGTTTTGTGGAGAGCCTGATGCAGGCGCGATCTCAAGAACAATGAGATCATGACCTGAGCCGAAATCGAGTGGGATGCTTAACTGAGCAAGCCCTCCTGGCACCCGTGGCCGAAGAGATTTCTAAGCAAAGTGATGAAGGTATGGCTGGGCTCCTCTGACTGCTGATAGCAATGCAGGAGGAGAGAGATGCCCGAGACATGGAAGTTTAAGCAAAAAGGAAGCGCAGAATTTTAAGACGTGGAAAGTGCTCAGCCTGCCCATATTGCAGAAAACAAGAACACTGAGGTGTGGCTAAGAGGCTGAGCAGGAGGTCAGTATGGACCGGCCACCGCAATGGAAATCAGGACGGGGGAAGGAGGATCCCAAAGGCAATCTGGATCAGGGCTGCCTCTCCCATCACAGGCCACGGTGGAAGAGGGTGGGGGTTGGGAACACAACTGGCCCTTGCTCAGGTTTCTAAGGCCAGGGCTGCCTAGAGCCGCAGGAGGGTATACTTGAGGAGTATGGTAGGCCTGGAGGGCAGGGCACAGAGCCAAAGAGGATTATTCCTGAGCCTTAAGGTTTATGTCATTTGCTCCACTAGGTTCTGGACTTGCCTGAGACCCGTCACCCTTTTCTTCCTTCTAGTCCCTCCCTTTGGAAGGGAAATGTGCACCCTGCGCCTATCCCCTACCACAGTACTTTGGTTTTACAGCTAGAGGAGACTGTGCCTCAGGCAAACCATACCTGGAGTCTCAGCCAGATCTCATCAAGATGAGATTCAGGTAAGGCCATGGAATCAGAGGATTTAGTGTTGGTGTTAGAGCAGTGAAGGCTTTTGGGCTGTTGGGGTGGAATGAATGTACTTTGCATGTGAGAAGGACATGAACTGTGGAGGGTGGAACGTTCCAGAGTGAATGTCTGTGTCCTCCAAAATTCAGATGCTTCAGCCTAACCTCTGGGGTGATGGTATTTGGAGGGGGGTCTTTGGGAGGGCCTGGGTGGGGGATTCACGAGTAAGAATGCCCTAACAGAAGCTCCGGGGAGCTCTTGGCCCCTCCCGCCCCATGAGGATGTGCGAGAAGATGCCATCCGTGCCGCAGGAAGCAGGCCCTCACCACACCCGAATCTACCAGTGCCTCCATGTCTGACCCCCAACTCCAGAAGTGTGGGAAATCACAGTCTGTGGTCCCCAAGCTGCCTGGCTCGGGGTGTTCTGTTATAGCAGCCGCGAAGGACTAAGACACCAGTTTTCAAATGTTTTTCCTTCAATGTCAAAGATCCAAAAGAACTGTAATAAAAGTAAAAAAACCACTCCTTCAATATCCTCTTGAAGGGTGATTACAAGGGTGTTTCCAGTGGGTCGAGGAAGATAATTATAAATAACTATGTAAGAACTAGATCTTGATTAAAATGAAAGTACTACATCGTCTCTAAAAATCCTACATAAAAAATGATTAAAAGAAATAAAAGTGCAGTAAATATCTGATGACCGTGGAGGACAAAGTTAGCACATCAGAACCACGAGAGGGGCACCTGGCTGGCTCAGAGGAGTGTGCAACTCTTGACCTTAGGGTTATGAGTTCGAATCCCACCTTGCGTGTAGAGATCACTGAACAATAGATATCTTAATGTTTATTTTTGAGAGAGAGAGAGAGAGAGCGAGCGAGCAAGCATGTGCGCAAGAGAGTGGGGGAGGGGCAGAGAGAGAGGGAGATACAGAATCTGAAGCAGGATCCAGGCTCCAAGCTGTCAGCACAGAGCCCGATGCAGGGCTCCAACCCAGGACCCGAACCATGAGATTATGAATTGAGCCAAAGTTGGATGCTTAACCAACTGAGCCACCCAGGCGCCCCCTAAATATCTGACAGAAAGAAAAGAAAAAGATCATGAGAGCCAAGAGACAGCTGAGCTCAGGGATGGCGGCACTCTGTTGGAAAGAACCCAGGTTTAGTCCTGTGTCAAGCACATCACCTGATTTCTCTTTAACTGGCTTTCACGAATTTTTAAAGCAGCCACCTTGAGACACACCCCTAAGACGCACAAACACGCACACACGTGCAAGCTCATGAACATGTGAGCACAGGCGTCCTCCCACGCGGCTCTCAAAGTGACTGCTCATAGACCTGCACCATTCCATCACCTGACACACATGCCTGTGTCCACACTCACCGGGCCCGGTGGGGAGCCTCAACCCTTTCCTGATGTACCCGTCCCTCAGAGCCTGAGACCCCCACACACCCTGCCTTGTTCTCATGGCCTCTGGCGGAGCCCCCTTCTCATTCCTCCCTTCAAGGCCAGTCTTCAGGAGGCTGTCCTGGGCCCTGCTCTCCCATCTGTGTCTACCCTCTCTTCCCTGGGTGACCTGCACAGCTTGATGTGCCCTACGTGTTGACAACACTCTGCCCGCATCCCAGACCCATCCACCTGCTGGCACCGATGCCTTGGTGGGACCCTTGACCCTGTAGTGCCCCACGCCAACTCCAGGAACAAATCCCAAACAGGCGATCATCTCCCTGGGGACTGGCGCTGGGAGATGACCCTTTGTTCTTCTGCCCCAGTGTGCTGAACCCTGACACTGAGAGGTGCCCCCAACCGTGCACCGAGAGGGGGCTGGGGCCTTTGCTTGGTCTTACCATGACAGTGGAGTCACACAGCCTCCTGTGAGCAGCGGGCACTATTACTCGCCCCACCAGCCAAGCCAGAAATTCAGGTGCAACTGCGGGCACCATGCTGGGTCTCCTGGACCCTCCCAGGCTGCTGCCTTCGCCTGGCACTCCCCCTTCACCAACCCTACGTGGCCAATTCCTTAGAGATGCCTGCTGGCCCAAGCAGCCCGGCCACTCACCCTTCTCACCCTGGCCGCTCTGTCTGCCCTCAGCTTGCACACCATAGTGCACAACAATATACTCGTGTATCCAGTGCCCGTCCCGATGCCAGGCACACAAGAGGAGCTCCCCAAGTGCCGCGAGTGGCCAAATGCATGAGAAGCACACAGTCTTGCCGGGGTAAGGTCCTCCAGGTGAGCATCTTGGTCCACCTTCTCAAGGGCAAGGCTTCTCTCCTGTCCGCTCTCCTTTTGGGGAGTTCAATATCACAGCTAACTCCCCCCAGGCCCTCGGCCCTGGCCCTCCCTCCTGCACCTCTCTTCAACCTGAAAGGACGTACCAGCGTCAAGTCAGTCAAAGAGCAGGCCCGCCAGCCCTACCCCACCTCACAGGAGGGCCGCCTGCTGCTCGGCGGGCCACCACACGCTTCTCACCATTAAGAGTGTCATGCATGTGGTGGGACCCCATGGCTGCCCCTGACGCTCTGCCCTCTGGTCACTCTTACCAGGGCCCTGATGTCCCTTCCGGCCTTTCTAAAGCAGTGAGACTGTGCCCTCCCAGGGAGTGGACGGCGGTCACTTTAGTCAGCCTTGCAGAAGCCTTAGTGGTGGCTCCCGTTACTTAAATACACTATTTCATCATTATAGCGTAGGGACAGGGTGCCAGCGGCTGACTCTGACAGACTCACGTGTGCTTCCGGTGGAATTCTAGAATCTTCTCAAGAGAACGCTCCTGACTGGGTAGGTACTCATTCACTTTAAGGTGCTCTCGATCCAGGGTTTCATCATAATCTCCTATTTCAGCTGAAGTGAGAGAACAACAGTCAGTAATTCTAATTCTCAAATAAAGAAAAATACAAGCATTTGTACATGCAAACGCATGAATTAAAAGAAAAAAATTATCCTAAATCTGTAATAAAAGAATATATAAATATTTTTATTTTATGAACAAGATTTTGTATTTTACTTTCCCACACATCTTAAGCTACTAAAGGCAAATATAAAGGCAGGTAAAGAAGTTTCTTCCTGAGTTTTGAAGAACAAAGATGCTGGTGAGTGACCCCAGGGAGGATGACACTCAGTCGCCAGTTTATCCTGAGTTTTCTGTGTTTTAAACCTCGCTTTATTTGTCTGTAGTCTCAAGACTGTTGTGACCAGGAATATGTATCTTGTTTGTTTCAGGACAATTTTTAAATCATTTTAATTTATTTTTTATTTATTTTATTATTATTAATTTATTAATTTATTTTATTTATTTTAAATCATTTTTTCCTTCAGGGCCTCTCAAATTCTTGAGGAACAATGTCTCTTTCTAATTTCATGAAGCTTGAGAGGCCACTAATGTTTCAAGAATTGTAGTTAAAGCCCAATAATCTTAAACAATATACATCTTTTTGTTTTGAGACCATCTCAAGTTCACAGAAACGTAGCTTGCACTGTGCCACACTTGAGGGTGTGCTGTGTCCACATAAGACACAGCCGCCCATGAGCAGGGCACAGCCCCCGAGCAGGCGGGCCCCGGGTCTGCTGCGGTATCCGAGCCTCAGACCCCACCATGCTGTCAGCAGCTGCTCTGTCACGTCTCCTACAGCCAGACGTCCTGGCTCAGAGTCACGCTGCAGCGGGTGGCCCTGTCTCTGCAGGTTCCCGCAGCGGACGCAGTGCATGTCCAAGGGCAGGGCGACGGCTCGACAGGTTATCACACCACATTGGCACCGGAAAGCCAGCTGTCTCTCTGAGAAGACCTCAAACCCAATAAAAAACAACGAAGTCACTTTGAAAACTTATATCAACAAGTGACAGCAAGGCCCCTAGTGATAAAATATGCTATTTGTACAAGGTGTGTGTGGGGGAGGGGAGGGGACCTGGCAAACCACAAATTAACCCCCGTACTTAGCCGTTCCTATGATCCCCCACACTTTCTACATTCTACTTTCTGTGCTCAAATTTCAGAAACATCACTTCTGTGTCAGGGACTCTAGTCCAGAAGCAGCATTTCCTTCGTCCTACCCTGTCGGGGTGGGGGGGGCTTTGTAAAGCCCCAGCAAGACACACACCCGTTTTTCGGAACCTCTTCCTACAATATAAATTTTCCCGCTCTTCTGAGCTACATCTTGCTGTGTGACATACTGAGAAATGTGTTCTTTTCCCTCAGGGTTTGATGACTGACTTATCACCAGAGGGGCTGTGACGGTCACCCCAGGGAGGTCTCTTTCCAGGGGTGCTGAGGGTCAGGGCTGCCACTTGGCTCCCAGACGCAAGACATTTACGGGGAAAATGCGGGAAGACACAAAGGAGAGACGTTCGGAAGGGATTCGTGTGGCTGCAGCTCTTGGCCTGGAGCCTTCCTTTCTTGGTGGAGACTGTCTGCCTCAAGGACTTCCACTCTGTAGATGTTAATCTTCAGCTTATTGGAGAAAATACTCAAATCAAAGGCCTGTTCTTTCATCACATTCATTAACTGTGCAGGTACATCAGGTGCTGGCAGTCCTGAGGGCCGTGCACCTAGGACACCGTATGCGCCTCCGCCCGCGGCTGGGGACACTAACACTGCAGAAGGTGGGATGCCAGAAGGGCTGCCGTGGTGTCCGCACAGGGCAGACGCTCCTCCAGGAGGTCCCTCTTAAGTTGCAAGGCAAACAAGTACCTAGAAGGGAGTTCAAACAGCACAAATGTCAGCTCCGAAGGCTCTAGAGCAGACCCCCCGCATCTCCGTCGCAGGACAGCACCTGTAAACAGTGGTGACCAGGGACACCAGAGCAGACAGTGACAAAGAGGCGAAGTCGCAGGCGGCAGCTCCGTGGGCAGAGTCACCACACACACGAGAGCACTCAGATGCTCGCCTCCCGGACACTACCGCACCTTTAAGGGCAAGCTCACAAGTTCAGGTCACTTCTGTCACACACACAACTGCACTTAATGGCTCTGTTGTGAAAGAATCAGCAACATCCAATTCAGATAGAGCTTAAAATGTGGCTATGGAAGTTTGAGACAGATCGATGATATTCAGCCTTGGCTAGGATCTGAGAAACAGGCACTCCTGAATGTAGCTAGAGAAGGCAGTATTAATATGCTCATATGCACATTTATTCCACCGACAAGTAATCACTGAGCTTGTACCATGTTCCAGGTACTATTTCTGGAGCTGGAGCTACGATGGACAAGACAAACTCTCTCTGCCCTTGCTGCCATTTATACCTGAGTGAGCTGTTAAAATTTACTGTATTCTCTTAAATTTTAAATGTGGCTACCCTTTAACTTAGCAATTTCACTTCTATGAAACTTTTCAGGAGAGATATTTTCTAGAGCTTACAAAGATGTGTGGGCAAGGCTGTTTGTTTGCAGCAATATAGCAGAGAAAAATTGGAAATGATCTAAGTGTGCACTAATATAAGAATAATTTAGTAAAGCAGATACAGGCACATGCACTATACGCACAAAGACGGACATGTGGATAACAAAACAAGACCAAACAAGCCATCCAGCCCACAGTTCTGGGCGCATAGTGTGATACGGCTTTGTAAATTACCATTTCTTTAAAGACCTGGCTCCATTTATACATTTGCTGTGAATTCGTCCGGAAGACACTCCTCAAGTGTAACTACTTCTGGGGACAGCGCAGTGGGCAGGGAGTGAAGGGGAACATTTGCTTTTTATTCCATGTAGCTGTATTCTGAAGATTTTCTTCTTTTATAATAAACTGCTTTTTTTTTTTTAAATAAATAAAAGAAGCACCTTCTGCATAAAGTTGGCTTGGACCCAGTTAGGTAACACCTTCCGTTACCTGTTATTCCCTCAAAGAGGACTTTTTTGGGAAACGCCAGGTACTTAATATGCTAAGAAGATGAGCTCTGTATTCACTCATAACAACACTTTTTGCTGCCCTTGGGGTTGTTTCCTTACCCACAAAGTGAGCAGCTGGGCTAATGGGATCTCTACATCTCCCTGCAGCTGACAACCTGGGATTCTGTGATGTTACAGAGTTCTGTAAGAACCTTCTAAAGAGAGATTCATAAGATGCCCATGATGCAGGTATAAATACATTTTTTTGCTCAGAAAGGCTGGTACCACCACAATGATATCACAGTTCTCTTTTATCTTATATCTGATCTTGGGTTTTGAATTGGTACATAAAACACAAGGAAAATAAATTCCATAATCTGTGGCCAGATGAAGCAACTGTAAACATTTTCTTCAAATCATTTCTACGAAGAATCAATCTCGAATTCGAGAGAGTGATAACAAAAGAAATCACCTAAAATACTTCTGCTCATATATTCATAAGGACTCTCAAACTCAACACTTCTCCCACTTGAGAGTATTTTGGGCATACGGGCTAGGCTCCTGACAACTTTATGCACATGCATAAATCTGTGTCAGCAGGAGGCTATCAGTTCAACAGCACACTAACACGTGTTAGTCCCCCCACCTTTGTCCCCAGTTTGCACTATAAACACTCTTCCAAGCTCCGCTGGCATTTATGTTTGTGCAAGAGTTAAATGCCTCTTTTAATACTAGACACTGACCACACCTTTTATGTGTATACTGTTCACCTTTTAGGTGAATGAAGATGTATTCGTTCATTCTTTGAATAGAGCCTGAGCACTTGATGAGCCAGGCGCTGCTGGAGAGACAGGTGAATTCTAGATCCCGCTGACAGCAGCTGTGGCTTAGTAGGGGCTCTTTACCTTGTATATTCTTCCTGCAACTGACCCGGATCAGGTGGGAAAAATTTGACTGCTAGACGAAGCAATGCGTTCTTTGGCCCTATGAAAAGAAACATTTTAAACTTCACAAATATTAGGTCAATCCCACTATTTTTTGAGACCTTTGTACACTTTAGTGAAAGAAAAATGTCACCATCGCTAACTATACTGAACCAGAACAATATGACTGCTGTAAAGAAAAAGCACAAGGTATTATTAGCTCATCTGAGTATCTTAGCTTTACTGAAATTTTACAGTAACACACCCATGTAATTTTCACCAAAAAGGAAAGAGGAGCTGTTTCGCTAAATGTGATGATGCCCCACACGGCCTGACGTCACCAGTGACTGGTGAAGCTACTGGTGCATGCCCTTCTCTCCCATTCGGGACTAAACACGTTGCAGGTGAATCTGGACCCCTAGAAAGGACCCTGTGCGTTACATAATTATTAAGAGGCATCACTATGTGCCTCAATTTAACAAATTTAATAGAGACTGACAAAAATAATGTTTAAAATTACAAAATAGTATGAACTATTTTATTAAAAATGTAAACTGTGTGTCAACTATACTCAGAAAAAAAACATCAAAAAAAAAATTTTAAAAACTGTTTAAAAAAAAAAGGGGGGTGCCTGAGTGGCTCAGTCAGTTGAGCATCTAACTCTTGATTTGGGCTTGGGTCACGACCACAAGGTCATGGGATCGAGCCCTGTGTTGGGCTCTGTGTGGAGCATGGAGCCTGCTTAAGATTCTCTTCTTCTCTCTCTACCCCTCTCCCCAGTCATGCATGTTCTCTCTAGAAAAAAAAAATTGTTAAAAAAAAATTACAAATGCTAATTGAACCTCAATGTCTTTTCATAACTCAGAGAGAAACTGCCTTCTTATTTTTTTGTTTAAATTCAAATTAGTTAACATACAGTGTAGTATTGGTTTCCAGAGTAGAACCCAGTGATTCATCACTTACATATGACACCCAGTGCTCATCACAAGTGCCCTCCTTAATACCCGTCCCCCACCCACTTCCCTCCATCAGCCCTCAGTTTGTTCTCTGTCATTAAGAGTCTCTTGTGGTTTGTTTCCCCTCTCTCCTTTCCCCTCCCATATGTTCATCTGTTTTGTTTCTTAAATTCCACATTTGAATGAAATCGTACGATATTTGTCTTTGCATATTGGTCCAAAATTAAAGTGCTATCAAAGAGCATATCCTGTTACTGCCACACCTGAGAATGAAGTGAGTTAAATTACTGCCCACCCCCAGCTAACATAGGATAAGACTAAGTAGTGAAATGACTTTCAAGTTCAAGTACTGTTGTCGATCACCTTGCTGCTATCCAGTGACAATGAACATCTGAACATACCTTCAATTTGAACAGTCAAGAACGAAAGCATCTAAAATGAACAGAATTTTTAAAGACTTTAAAAAAAGGACTTACTCCGTATTTGCCTAGTGATGGGCTTCATAGGTTCGAGCCAAATCTAAAGAGAATTTAAGAAAAGAGATCAGATGTGTTCAATGATTTCTCTATTTAATAAGTATGTTACAAAATACAGAACTGTTTATAATTAGGAGAGATATTTAAGGCGGGCCTATTTTGGTTCTCCGCTCACACACCAGTCTAATGCTGATAAAACAGCTGGGAGTGGGGTGTCTGGGTGGCTCAGTCAGTTGAATGTCTGACTTCAGCCTGGGTCATGATCTCACGGTCTGTGAGTTCGAGCCCTGTGTTGGGCTCTGTGCTGACAGCTCAGAGCCTGGAATCTGCTTTGGATTCTGTGTCTCCAACTCTCTCTGCCCCTCTCCTGCTAATTTTCTCTCTCTCTCTCTCTCAAAAATAAATAAATATTAAAAAAAAAAAGACACCTGGGAGAGGTATAGGAGCACCTGCTTTGAGAAGTGTGGCAGGAGGCCAAGATGCCACACTGTATGGGACCCCACCATGAGGCCACAGCACGCTGCTGTTGCTATGCACAGAACAGGTACCAATAATTATTTTGGGGGGGGGGGATCTGTTAAGGCCAAACAACTATGTGGTGCATGCTGCACTTGTAAACAACAATGGCAAGAACACCACTACACGAAGGGGTGGATGGAACTCTAACGTTGACATACTTATTGAACGAACAGGTTGATTTTGGGTTTTAAAACAGTTCCACCTGTAAATATCAAAGCTCCACACTTTTTAAGGCTCATCTATCAAGTAACAAAAAGGATAAACAATTTAGTAGCACAGTTTGCTAAAAATGATCACCAAACAGATGTACTAGAGGGAGTTTCTGGATCTCCTTGGCACACGTACTGGCAGGGAGAACAAATTCAGGGAGGATGGGAACTCAGCCTAGCTAACAGGCACGTGTACTCCGTATTTCCACGGGACAGCCCCAGTAACAGCCCTGTGATCAGGTTCCGTGCTCCATTGCTGCCACAGGTCCTCCGAGGCTTGCCATGGCCACGTGCATCGCCAGCACCCACCACGTACCCACAGCCCGTCTGCAAGAGTGAGGCAAGAGCACGTACCCAGTAGGCCCGGGGGTGCTGAAACTCCAGCCCGAAGTAGTCACACTCCGTCAGGTTCAGGCGCCTCCACACCTGAGTCAGCAGCGTCTGGCCATCGCGCTTAGGCTGTGAGAGGCAGGGAGGGGAGCACAGGAGAATGAGGTGCCTTCCAACAACCCGGGTTCGTGAAACAGCGTGGCAAGATGTGGCTTCCGCATGTAAAATCCATCCTCCTAACTCCTTGCTTCACTCTGCCTTCTTCTAAGGCTCTTAGTGCTCAGAAACGGACACCAAAGTGAAGCCAGACAACCCCTTCACTCTTACCTTCTCAGGTGCATCTTTAGCTATTTTTCTTGGCAACGTTAGATGACAGAACCCATTCTTAGCCTCACTGAACACTTTATCAACTTGGTATTCACTACAGAGGTGGGTCTCATACTCCATGTTTGCCCGAGACCCCAGTGAATGCTTGATTATTTGGTAATAACATTAGCGAGGAGACCTCGCACTGCTCACACTAGAGGTGGGATGATCGGCCCTCCATTCAGAAGAAACGTGAAGTTAGCTCCCTGGTCTGCACTGGCCACAAAAATAAACTCCTATGGACTAAAGAACAGAACAAAGCAGGAAAATATTTCTCCAGTTTTGGGGTTAAGTAAAGTGTTCCTAAATACTACACAAAGACAGACAGACTCGATTAATTAAAGGTGAAAAACTTCTGAACAGAGAAACAGCGAACAAAGTTACCATCCAGAATCATACTAAAACAAGTGATTTCTCTCTCACATTGCTCTCATGAATTGGGTAAAGAAATACAAATGGCTTTTAGGCACATAGAAACATACTCAAGCCCTCTAATAATGAAATAAAACAGTGAGACACCACTTCTTGTCCATCTCAGAGGACTGGGAGCATGGGTTAGTGCGGCTGGGGGAAGGCAGCCGTGTCCGCGCACTACTGGGAGAACTCCAGTTCGTCCCATCCTCCGGGAGAATCTGAAAACACCTCCAAAACTTAAAGTGTACACATACACCTTTGCTCCAGCAATTCCCCTTCTAGAACTTTCTCCTACCGATATTCTCACACAACTGCACAGAGCTAAAGATGCAAGGACAAACCCAACAGAGAACTGATGACACGAACAACGGTACCTCCGTTGTCACAGCCCTTAGGACTCTGCACCAGTGTGGAATGAAGTCCAAGACTACAGTTCAGTCATGAAGAAAAAAGGGTTCCCTTCCTATCCAGTGTACATGACAGAAGCCCGCTTCATAAAATGTGCATGCTGCATTTACCTTAACTGAAGCAAGTCTGGAAGGCTCCATCCTGAGAGGAAATCACCATTCTGGACTGAATGGGGGTGGGGGACAGGGACCAGGGCCTTCACTTTTACCTTATTTTCTAACTTCCGCGATGTCTCAGTTTTCATCAGCGGGCATGTCATTTTCGCACTGCAAAGATAACATCTGCAGGGGGAGGAGAGGCAAACCTCCATGGCTCCCCAGGACGGTAGTTTCCGTGAGTTTAAACACTGGACTTTCTTACTGTGTGCCCAAGAAGTGGCTGTGCTCCTAATGTGAGCACTCTTTTCTCTTTTTTTTTTTAACGTTTTATTTATTTTTGAGACAGGGAGAGACAGAGCATGAACAGGAGAGGGTCAGAGAGAGAGGGAGACACAGAATCTGAAACAGGCTCCAGGTTCTGAGCAGTCAGCACAGAGCCCGACGCGGGGCTTGAACTCACAGACAGTGAGATCGTGACCTGAGCCGAAGTCGGACGCTTAACTGACTGAGCCACCCAGGCACCCCTCTTTTCTCTTTTTTTAAGTTTATTTTGAGAGAAAGAGAAAGAGAGCGCAAGTGGGGGAGGGGCCGAGAGAGAGGGGGAGAGAGAATCCTAAGCAGGCTCTGTGCAGAGCCTGATGCAGGGGCTCGAACTCACGAACCGTGGGATCGTGACCTGAGCCGAAATCAAGAGTCAGCAGCTGAACCTCCTGAGCCCCACAGACGCCTGTAAAGCGAGCATTCTTATGGGAAGACGGAAATAGCCGCCCTCTGTGGTGACAAAGCGGCATGCAGCGAGTCACAGCCGCAAAGGGATGCAGACAACGCCATCCATAGAGAAGGGAAGAGCAAATGTTCTGGACGAAGTACCAGAAGATCACGTCTGACAAGGATCACGGTGAGGGCTCGAGTGCCGGCCGTCCTGTTGGGAGAACGCACCCACGACAGGCTCTGCAGCCTGACGTGCGGCCCAATCCCCTCAGTGGTGAGCTGGTCAGAAATCATGGGGTCTGCTGCAACTCCTCTCACGCTCAGCACTCCTCCCCAGGAAGCTCTCCCACAGCTGTGTCCCCTCCCCCAGGACTGCAGGGCTGTTGCGGGGTGGGGGGCTCCACAGGAGGACGAGGAAGGCCCCAAAGGTGTGTGCGCATGGGCCCCACAAGGCCTGGCCTTGCCCATTCGGGGGCGACTTGGACACCTGGCTGCTCCCTCACAGGGAGACCCCCTCTCCCTCTGGCGGCCTCGAGCAGACCCTTGAGAACCTGGTGAGTTAGTTGCCTCGTGGGGAAGGTCCCCTTAATTGCGTTTGGCTCCACATAACCGCCACGTCACTTGGCGCTTCTCTCCAGCACGGTGCTTATGGCGCTGTCGTTCCCACATTTACTTGTTTGGGTGCATTCCTACTACTACAGGGTCAGAGACTGCATCATCCATCTTGAATCTCGAGGCCCAGCAATGTGGCAGATGCGCCACTGACAGGCCCAGAACGTCCACAACTGCTCTGCTGCTCCAGTCCTCCCCTCTCCCTTCTCAACTGCCTGGTCACCCCACGCGGTAAGGGGCGATGGTGGGATTAACAGCCCCATCCAAGCCCTCCACCCACGGGCAGTGAAGCCCTGGCTTGTCCCAGGAGGCCTGCCGAACCGAGGGATGCCAACATGTATCAAGTGTGCAGACACACAGGCACACATCCATGATGCACCAGCGTCCAAATCCAGAACAGGGTTTTTAAATCTGGGCATAAAACTACACTTCATTACACAGGTTTCTGTACTAATGTACACGCATATACATACATATGTATGGACACACACATGGATACACATATATCCATACACACATATGCATACGTGTATATATATGTGTGTTTAACTCCTGTATTGGAGTAAATTTTACCAAAGTAAAAAAGCTTTTGCAAGTCAACTATCCTATGTTCAGCAAAAAAATAATAAGTAATAATTTTAATGTTGGGACACCTGGGGGTGGCTCAGTCGGTTAAACGTCCAACTTCAGCTCCGGTCATGATCTCAGGTCCGTGAGTTCAAGCCCCGTGTCAGGCTCTGTGCTGACAGCTCAGAGCCTGGAGCCTGCTTTGCATTCTATGTCTCCCTCTCTCTATGCCTCTCCCCTGCGCTCTCTCTCTCTTTTTTTTTTTTTTTGCAGGGGCCATATTTCATCTTTTTTTTGGTATTTTTCTAGTTTCCTTTACTTTTGCAATTGAAGTATAATTAACATATAGTGTCATTATATTATCCTCAGCTGTACAATGTAAGGATTCAACAATTCCATACATTTCTGAGTAATCATCAAGATAAATGTACTTTTTTAAATGTTTATTTTTATTTTTTATTTTATTTTTTTTAAAGTTTATTTATTTTTGAGACAGAGAGAGACAGAGCATGAACGGGGGAGGGTCAGAGAGAGAGGGAGACACAGAATCTGAAACAGGCTCCAGGCTCTGAGCAGTCAGCACAGAGCCTGACGCGGGGCTCAAACTCACGGACCGCGAGATCGTGACCTGAGCCCAAGTCGGATGCTTAAACCCGACTGAGCCACCCAGGTGCCCCTAAATGTTTATTTTATTTTTCAGAGAGAGAGAGAGTGGCAGAGCATGAGCAGGGGAGGGGCAGAGAGAGAGGGAAACACAGAATTTGAAGCAGGCTCCAGGCTCTGAGCTGTCAGCACAGACCTTGACATGGGGCTCAAACTTATGGACCTGAGATCATGACCTGAGCCGAAATCGAGTCAGCTGCCACCCAGGTGCCCATAGAACAGGAAGAAAGTGATTCTTGAACAAGAGGAGGAGGCCACTCTCTGCAGTACACTAAATAGCTACTATGTGACACTGACATCAAAACAGAAAGAAATGAGACGTAAAAAATCAGAAAGGAAGCAAAACGATCATTATTTGTAGAAACGATAATTCACTTTGAAAACCTGAGAACATCAACCAGAAAACTATCATGAAGAGATGGAACTGAGTCAGGTGATGGGGGAAAAATACCATACATGCATCTAAGCTGCGTTCCCCTATACACAATTAGCCACCATCCTCAGGACAGAAAGGAAGGAATCAACCACATTTGTAACAGTCACGAAAGAGCTGAAGTATTTTGGAGTAAGCTTAACAAAAGAAAGCTTCATGGAGAAAATTTAAAACCACTGCGATGAGACAGAAAGGGGGACACAGAAGGAGCGTGGAGAGGTGCAGGGCACACGAACGCCTCCAAAGGGGCGTCATTGCTCACTGAAGTAAGCCACGGATTCCACATGGTCCTAATAAAAAGAGCAAAAGGATTCTTTGATGGACCTGATAGACTGATTCTACAGCTGGTATTTTTTTTTTTTTTTAAGTGCAAGCATGCCAATGAAAAAGAAAAATAGGGGAAGACTAGCCTTAGCAGACATTCAAACCACAGTAATTAAAATGTTTGGTACTGGTACATGTCTACACAAACTAAATAGAACAGATTAGGAGGTGAAGAAATATACCCAGATATATAAGGTATTGGAGTGTCTGATAAAAGTGATGTTTCAAGTCAATCAGTGGGAGGAAAGCAGATTACTCAATAAAAACTACTTAGTATCCATCTGGAAAAAATAAGGTTGTACCCTTACCTCACGTAATAATTTCAAGATGAGTAAAATACCTAAACACAAAAACATGCACCCATCAAGGTCCTGGCAATGAGACCGTTTTGTTTCATACTCTGGGTGGAGAGAAGGCCATGGTCAGGACACTCCAGAAGCTAAGAGCTGTAAGAGGGGCTTGAGAAACTGGGACATCAAACAAGAAACGTCTGCACGAGATGAAACTGCTGTGGAGGCCAGCTCCTTTGGGGGAGCATGTGACTCCATGCTGGGCAGAGAGCTTACTTAAAAAATACAATCAGGGAAAGGGGAAAGGGGAAAGGCGAAAGGGGAAAGGAGAAAGGAAAAAGGAAAGGAAAACAAAACGAAACTACTATAAAGCCAAAAACACTCAGGGAGAAAACATTATAGCTCACATCACAAGGTGTTAATTTTTAAGGCACCTGGGTGGCTCAGTTGGTTGGGTGTCTGACTTCGGCTAAAGTCATGGTATCACAGTTCGTGGGTTCAAGCCCAGCATCAGGCTCTGTGCTGATAGCTCGGAGCCTGGAGCCTGCTTCGGATTCTGTGTCTCCCTCTCTCTGCTCCTCCCCGACTTTTCTATCTCTCTCAAAAATAAATAAGCATTAAAGAAAAAAAAAGCAATTGATAAAGCAGATTAAAAAACAATATAAATACCAAAGCCTGGAAAGTGAAGACAACTTTAGAGAAGAGGAAAGTTGGAGGACTTACATTGCCAGATATCAAGACTTATTCTGGGGCACCTCGGTGGCAGAGTCAGTCAGGTGTCGGATTTCTGCTCAGGTCATGATCTCGCAGTTTGTGGCTTATGGGATTGAGCCCTGTGTTGGCCTCTGTGCTGACAGCATGGAGCCTGCTTGGGAGTCTCTCTCTCACCCCTGTTGCTCGTGCTCGCTCTCTCTCTCTCCATCTCAAAACAAATAAAAACTTAAAAAAAAAAGACTTATTCTAAAGCAGCAGTAATTAAGATAGTATGCTATTGGTGCAAAAACCGACCTGTGGAGTGTGCAAGAGCCCAGAGAGAGACCCCTATACGCACACTCATTTAACTTAAAGACACTAGTGTAATTCAGTGTAGGAAGGGTGGTCTTTTCAACAACTGGAGCCAAGGGAAGTGAATGACCATATGGGAAAAAAGATGAACATCGACTCCTACCTCACACCATACACAAATATTAATTCAACATGAATCATGGAGAGGCAAAGCAATAAAGCTTGGTGTGAGCATCATCTGCTCCTAAAAATCCAGAAATGCACCATCAGGTGGACTACAGGACCCATGCCCACTGCATATTCCCGAAGTAGCAAAGGAAACCAGACTCTCTCTGAACTACATAAGGGGCTAGGCTCTACAGACACTGAAAACACTGGCATCATGGACAGATACTCACAATGGAAGAAAAATGGTCTTCACAACCCATTTCCCACTGAGGCAAGCAGCCACCCAAATTAGAACTGTGTTTCAAACACTAGACTGGAGAAGAAACAGCATTAAAAATGTAACATACAAAATATAGATTAAAAACCAAAAATTCTGTTTGGTGTTCCCATCTTCCAGTTGGCCACAGTATTCAAGTTCTTCTCCAAGCTTAGACATAAAGCATATTGTTAGAAATTTGCATAGACAAAAGTACCATTAAAGATTTTGTCTGGATGCAAATGGGCTACAAAACCTCAGCTCACAAAGTACTTCTTTATTCTTTGTCTTAAGCACTGTGGGAAAATTCTGGAAAAAGCTTGATTTAGTTCTTCAACTTGTTTCACATGCCCATTTACAGTTCATTTGCCAAATTATAACTCCTCCATCTATCTATCCAGATGCCTACTCCTATTATACAACTCATATCTCTACTGTTTCATTACTTAAAAAATTTTCTTGTCTAATAATTACATCAATGTCAAATTTCCTTTTATAATATTATGTTGTACAATGAATATAATCTTGAGTGCTCACAGGAAACTGTAGCTACATTCATTCTAGATTCTTTGAAAGGTCACCAACATTTTTGATAGGCATTTCATTCCCACTCTGGCACACTTTCAAGTCTTAGGTTCTCACATCTCCCTGAAATGCTGTGCACCAGAGAACTCCTCCAAACTGCATGGAAAGCCACAAGGACTTGTGTTAAATCTGAGCGCCGAAAGATGGAACTGCCACTTCTGCTTATCAGAGAGGGGATCCTATGTCCTGGAAGGAGAAATGTATCCCCACGCATTCAGTGTTCTTAGACTGAGGAGATCACCTTGCACGTAAATTCCCTCTACCATAAGACATGGACATAACGCGAGAGCCTACTTATCAATGGATCCACTGCTACCTTAGCTCTTTCTATGATGGTTTCTCTTAAATTACTCAAGGAAACAGGACAACCTAAAATTACCAAATTTGAACCTGTTAACACGGGTGAGCCAGGTATCCATTTACTGCTATTTTCTCCAAATCTACCCTTCTTTGCCTTGCTTTGTCACACGGGGGCAGGTCCCTGTAGATATTTCTCTTTTACAAGCTGCCTTGTCAGGAAAGGGTGCCAGGGATACTATGAGAAGAAGGAGTTTCTCTCCCTGTTTCTGGGGCTTTGGGATTTTGTGCAGCTATGGCCAGTCCATAGCTTCCCTGCCCACTGTGTGCAGGAGATCCCATGGCTGTGCCCTCCTGGGTCTCCCCTCTTCTACTCCAGTCCTGTCAGGGGGCAGTTTCCTGCCTGCCAGCCTGTTCCCGTGGCACCTTAGCAAATATCTCCACCAACTGTAGGTCTGAACCTTGACCCTAGAGAAGGAGACCTCTTCCAAGTTTGTGTTGGCCACTCTTTACTGCATTTCCGGTTCTGTATTCTTCAGCATTCTCTCCTCCCCTTAGTAGTTAATCCTTATACTACTTAATAATCACTCCTATTACATTTCCCAGTTCAAATTACTGGCATGTATATATATATATGTTTATTTACTTATCGAGGGGGGAGGGGCAGCGAGAGAGGGAGGGAGAATCCCAAGCAGGCTCCTTGCTGTCAGTGCAGAGCCCGATGCGGGGCTCCAGCTCACGAACCGTGAGATCATGACCTGAGCCGAGATCAAGAGTCAGACGCTTAGCTGACCGAACCACCCAGGCTTCCCTGATGTATTTTGTCTCCAAAAATGACAGTTGCCCAGTCGCAGGGCCGTGGGAGTGGCCAAGATCCTGGCTGGGACCCTGAATACGTCAACAGGGAGACCCTGGAAAATGCTGACAGTTGGCACATCTATCTGGAACTTGGAAGGAAGAGTTCTGTAACTGAGGAGAAAAATGTCGCATCTATAGTGGCCCTCCTGTAATCTGTCCAAGCTCAAGCTGTATGTCCTGGCGCACAGGCTTGGCAGGGCCAGGTGATGCTTACCAGTGCAAGAGTAATAACTACGGGGGGCTTGCGTGGGTGCCTGTTCTGCTTGTTCCCAATTCGTCAGGAAAAGAAAACACTGTGCCTTCAAGCGGCTCTCATAAATGAGGGAAGGTAGGTTTCTGCCTGAGAATACAGTCAGTAACAAGCTTCATAACAGAGGAACTGATGGAGTGCACAGAGGGGCTGAGACGTGAGCACAGAAGGGGATAGGTGTGAAAGACTCTGCTGTTGCGCAGAAGGACCGTTAAAGTCTCCTCATGCCAGAGCCAGGGCGCCTCCAAAAGGATACATGCCAAGTGAATGAGGCCCGGTTTTGTGACACTCATGGTTTCCCCACCACATATGTACACAGTAAGTTATAGACCAGCAGCCAAAGAAGCAACTTGCTATTTCTGGTAAGTTTTAGAAGTTGGGCAATCAACCTACTCTTCCGCGCCCCCCGCAATTCCTTGTCTTTACCTTAGCATCAGGGAAAAAGCAAAGGAAAGGGAGAGCATCTTAGGTTGGCAGTAGAGCTCTCAGAGCAGTCGGCCTCACAGGTAATTCCTTTCTTTTTTCCTCGTCAACAGAAGGGCTCTGGGCAGCTTGCCTGTTCTTACTTGTACTTGTGAAAACGCATACACAGAGAGGAAACCTGTCTGTCAGCGTGCCCTACCCACTCACCCAGCCAGGATCTTGACTACTCCCGTGGCCCTGCAACCAGGCAACTGTCATTTTTGGAAAGGAAGCTTGCCTGGGAAAAATCAACCTGTGGCCACTGCAAAGGCCAACGAAGCCAATAGGAACAGTCTGGAGCCTCACTTGCAAAAACACACGGGCGACCAAGAATGAGCAGACACAGAGAAGGAAATTCCTGAAACAGAGGGATCAGCCTGAAAAGCAGAGGAACTGACCCCAGTGAACAGAAAGAGTGGGGTACACCAAAGAAACCGCAGTAAAAAAAATTAAGGTCCTCAAAAAGGCCAATGTAACAGGCCACTGCATTCATGAAATGAGGAGACTCTGGGGAAAAGAGAAGCAACTAATGACTTAAAGGGGACATGAAAAGAGCACTCCAGAAATTAAACCTCAACTCAGGAGGCCTGAATCACAGTATGAATCAAGTATGAATCTGAACCGATGGCATGAAAAACAGAGGCAAACTTCTGCAGATAGAAGTAAGGAGAGAAGAGTTTGGATTCAGAAATGTGTGTGAGAAGGATTTCAGGATGGAGACGGTAAAGGGAACAGGGGGTGTGGGTGGTGCTACAGACAATACCCGGTGGCTTGCCTCTTGAAGACTGTAGTCTGAGTTGTCATTTCCTCAATCTCTTGCTAGAATCGTTCAAAATCAAAAAAGAAAATAACAAACAAAAATGTAAACTCCATTTTCAGGAAAATTGCTAAACCCTGAATCAAAAACCTTAGGGGTATGGAAGAGAAACAAAAATAATATAAAAACAGGGAGGGGGACAAAACAGAAGTGACTCATAAATACGGAGAACAAACTGAGGGTTACTGGAGGGGTTGTGGGAGGGGGGATGGGCTATATGGGTAAGGGGCACTAAGGAATCTACTCCTGAAATCATTGTTGCACTACATGCTAATTTGGATGTAAATTAAAAAAAAATTAAAAATAAAATAAAAAAAAAAACCCGAAAACCTTAGGGGGAGGAGTGTCACTAGCCACAGAGCCAGAGGGTGCTGGAGTATAGGGGTGGCTCAAACTAGATGCCAGGAAGCAAATTTCAGGAGAAGCCTCAAAGAATACAGATCAACAGTGAAAGACAGAACCCGGGGAGTAAAACTTAAATCCGTCGTTTGCAGAAACGAGGGGCAAGAGGCATCAGGAGCAGAGCTGCACAGGAGCCAGAGGCAAACAAGAAGTTGTATGTGAGCTGTACAAGGGAGACACTGTGAGACCCACCCTCCCCTGCCCCACCCCCCACAACCACAGGCGAAGAAGAAGTAAAGGCAAAGCTAACTTACATACAAACCTCAGGTCACTGGATAAATTTCAAATTTCAGCTAGGTTATAACCAGCCACCCATACAAGACCTCCTGAAGATAGCCATCCACGAACAACTTATCTGCCCCAAAGATGAGAAGTCAAACTAAAATCATTGCAAATATTCAAAGATACTCAAGATAAAAGGAGAAAAGAAACAAAATACAAAACAAATGTAAGATGAACACTCAGTTGAAAAATGTTGCCTCTTAGCACATGAAGCTGTGACTGAAATTTGAACTGAAAAAGAAAAGTTCATAGAGCAACTGCCTCTGTAAATTAAGAGCAGAAAGAAGAGATACAAGAGCTCTAGAGAAGACAATAACATCTATCCTGAGAAAAAGGATCAGCTGGGTGACAGTTCCTCTGCACCTGTTTTCTACTTGTGTGACCTTGGGCAATATCTGAACTTGGCTCGCCTTTTCATTATTGAGTTGTAAGTCATTTTAAACTATTTTTCAGATATAGAATTTATAAATATTTTCTTCATTCTTTTTACTTTCTCAATAGTATTATTTCTAGCACATTTTTTGTTTTGTTTTAATAAAGTCCAATTTATCCATTTTTCTCTTTTGTCATTTCTGGTTTTGGTACCATACCTAAGAAACCACTGTTTAACCTAAGGTCATGAAAATTTTCTCCTAGGTTTTCCTCTAAGAGTTTTATAGTTTTAACTCAACACTTAGGTCACTAATCCACTTCGAGTTGGTTTTTGTGTGTGGTGTTAGGTAGGGTTCAGCTTCATTCTCATCCATTTGTGGAAGACCATTTGTTCTCTGTTGAACTGGCTTAGCACTTTTTTTAGGGTATTTTCTTCAACTGACCATAAACATAAGGACTTACTTCTTGACTTTCAATTCTATTCCACTGATATCTATGTCTATCTTTACGTCAGTACCACTATGATTTGATTACTATAGCATTATAGTAAGTTTTGAAGTGTGAGTACTTCAACTTTATTCTTTTTCAAAATTATTTTTAGCTATTTTAGTTCCCTTTCATTTCCATATAAAATTTTATTTTAAATGTTTATTTATTTTGAGAGAGAGCAAGTGTGAGTGGGGAGGAGCAAAGAGAGAATCCCAAGCAGGCTCCATGATGTGAGGGCAGAGCCAGATGTGGGACTCAATCCTGCGACTGTGAGATCATGACCCGAGCTGAAATCAAGAGTTGGACGCTCAACCGACTAAACTACCTAGGCACCCACCCCTAGGTAAAATTAAATATAAAATTTAAAAATCAGCTTGTTAATTTCTGCAAAAAAAGCCCACTGGGATTTTGATGGGGATCACATTAAATCTGTAGATCAACTGAGGAGTATTGCCATCTTAATAATGGTAAGTCTCCTTTTATTATTATTATTTTTTTAATGCTTATTTATTTTTGAGAGAGACAGAGTGTGAGCAGGGGAGGGGCAGAGAGAAGAGGGAGACACTGAATCTGAAGCAGGCTCCAGGCTCTGAGCTGTCCACACAGAGACCAACATGAGGCTCAAACTCACGAACCATGAGATCATGACTTCAGCTGAAGTTGACACTTAACTGAGCCACCCAGGTACCCCATTAATGGTAAGTCTTCTGATACACGAACATGGGATGTCTTTTCTTAGCTATTCTTTAGTTTCTTGCAACAGTTTTACGTTGTTTTTTTTTTTTAAGTTTATTTATTTATTTTGGTATAGAGAGACAGACGAACTGGGGAGGGATTGAGGGGGCGGAGGCAGAGTATCTGAAGCAGGCTCTGTGCTGACACCAGAGAGCCAAATGTGGGGCTTGAATTCATGAGCTGTGAGATCATGACCTGAGCTGAAGTTGGACGTTCAACCAACTGAGCCACCCAGGCGTCCTGCTTTACAGTTTTCAGTGCACAATTAAAGAAAAAAAAAAGTAATAGTTTCACTGGAGCTCATAATATCTGTGTTTGGAATTCTGTTTTATGGTCTCTCATGATCACTGGAATCTGGGCTGTCCTGAACATGGCATGATGAAGTGGAGTGATAACATGCAAAGCAAAATTCCTGGACTTCCACAGCTGAGCTCTAGGTTTCATTTTACTGTCTTTTGCTAGAAGCACCAGCAAAAGTTGCTAATGAGTATTTATTATATTTTGGCAAACACCATCCTAAAATGGAAATGAATAATATATGTTCACTTAGCCCAATCTTTGCCTTTAATCTTTAAGTATTTGTTGAAGAAAAAAAATCTCAGTGTCTTGACATTTGGTTCTAGTGTTTAAAATTTCTCTTTAAAAATCATGTTTTTCATAAATATAGAGTGAGATTTATTGGATTTATTTTTAGTAGTATGTAGGTTTTTTTTTCTAATTAATATAGGTTTCCAGAGAAAATATAAAATTTGGTTCTATCTCATATATCAGTACTTCTAGCAGACAGGCCAAATGTAAATACAGATAGGAACAGTGATTCAATTATTTTAGGACTTTACATGTATTACCATGTTTAGTTTTTAGAAAAAACTGCAATGTAAAAACCAGTAAATAATTTTGCAGCTGGATTCAACATAAATACTCTACAACTGTAATTTAAGTTCTAAAACATAGGAAAATAGATGGACAATGTAAAGGAAGGATAATTAGACCCTATAAACAAATCAGTGGACTGTGTTTTAATTAGAATTTTGTTGGGCTCATGAATTTGTAATTATTTTGATAATTATACTGGGAAGGAGAAAAAGCCTCTCTGGGTTATTCTCTTTGGATTCTTCTTTCCTAAAAAGTTTTTTTTTTTTTTTAATCTTTTTATTTTATTCTATTTTAGAGAGAGAGTGAGCGAGTTGGAGAGAGGGACAAAGGGAGAGAGAGAGAATCTTAAGCAGGCTCTATGCTGTGTGAAGCTGGACGTGGGGCTCAATCTCATGACGCTGGGATCATGACCTGAGCCAAAATCAAGTCAGATGCTCAACTGACCAAGACATCCAGACACTCCCTAAAAAGTTTAATTAAACACCTGGAACTAATGTAATATTGTATGTCAAGCATACTTCAATTAAAAAAAAAAGCTTAATTCAAAATCTCCGGGTCACTAATTAGATTTTTAAAACTCTCTTTTTATGGGTTATAACAGATTTCTTCTTTAAGAAATTAGTAGTTGATAACCAGAGAGTGTAGAAGTTTTGAGGTTCTCTTGTTAAATTTATTCCCAAGTATTTTTTTTGATGTGTAAATTAAAGTGTTTTCTTAATTTTATTTTGGAATTGTTCATTACTATTATAAAGAAATACAAGTGATCTTTATACATTAAAAATTTTTTTTTAATGTTTTATTTTTTTTTGAGAGAGATGGAGACAGATTATGAGCAGGGGCAGAGAGAGGAGACAGAGAATCTGAAGCAGGCTCCAGGCTCTGATTGGTCAGCACAGACCCTGACACGGGGCTTGAACTCACGAACCACGAGATCATGACCTGAGCCGAAGTCGGACGCTTAACCGAATGAGCCACCCAGGTGCCCCAAGATCTTTGTATATTGATCTTGTATCCTGCAACCCTGCTGAATCTGTTTATTAGTTCTAACAGTTTTTTGTTTGGGTTTTTTGAGGTAGATTCCTTAGGATTTTGCATATTATGACAATGTCATCTGTAAACAGAGATCGTTTCACTTCTTCCTTTCCAACCTGGATGCCTTTTTAAAAAATTTTCCTCTTCTTTTTCTATTTTCCCCAATTGTCCTGGCTAGAAATTCTAGTAGTAAGTTTTTTTTTTTTTTAATTTTTTTTAACGCTTTATTTATTTTTGAGACAGGGAGAGACAGAGCATGAACAGGGGAGGGTCAGAGAGAGGGAGACACAGAATCTGAAACAGGCTCCAGGCTCTGAGCTGGCAGCACAGAGCCTGACGTGGGGCTCGAACTCACGGACCGTGAGATCATGACCTGAGCCGAAGTCGACTGCTTAACCAACTGAGCCACCCAGGCGCCCCATAGTAGTAAGTTTTAAGAAACCTCTTTACCTCAGTTTTCTTAAGTATAAAACTAATTATAATGCAAACGGTGAGGATGAAATTAAGTAACACATCCTGCAAAGCACTTTAGAACAGCACTCAGAATATGGTAAATACTTAATGTTGGCCATTAGGTTAGGACATCTAAAGCAAATGATTCAGAAAGATTGAAAAATAAAACTATGCAATGAGTGTACCAGGCATACTGTAAACAACAACAACAACAACAACAGAAAAGCAAGGGAAACCTGAACTTAGAGAATACACAGTTGCATTTAGGCCAAAAAGTCGCTAGAACAAAAGAAAGAGGACATTTTATAAAAGGAAAACAGTGCCATCCTCGTCAAGCTATAACCGTGAATATCTCTGTACAAGTGAATCTAGTGTCAACATTCATAAAACAACAATTACAGGAGATAAGAAGAGGAATAGACATGAACACATTACCAATGGCTAATTTACTTCCTCAGTGCTAAAGTAATCACATGGACAGAAGTGATATTATGGATGATGTGTGTGTGTGCACATAAGTGCATAAACAAGACTGAAAATGGTCAGGAAGAATTAAATGGATAATATGACCAAAACATCAAAGAGGCTATTTTGGGGTGTAAAAGAGTAAGAATTTTTTTTTCCTCTGTACTCTTTTATATTGACTGAATTTTTTACTGTGAGCGTGTATCAATTTTATAATTAAAAAAATACATACAGAAACTTCCTGGGGCAGAAAATGCAAAACAAAAAGACAACACAAAAAAGCACACAAAATGTTATTATTTTATAAATCCAACTGACTTGAATAATTAACAATAACAGCATTAAATTCTAAACTGCAGAAAATCTACAGCAATAGGAAATTTTGTTTTTCCAGAACTTTATGGAAACAACGTTCCAAAAACAATTTACTTTCTCTAGTGCTCTGACTTGTCTCCACATTTAAATCCAGTAAGAAAAAAATTGACCCACTGTAAAGCCTGTGTTCTCAGCAAGAGTCTGTCCTCTCTCAAGGTACCTATTTTTATTTTTTTTAAGTTTATTTATTTTTGTGAGAGAGTATACAAGCGGGGGAGGAGCTGAGAGAGCGAGGGAGACACAGAATCCAAAGCAGGCTCCAGGCTCTGAACTGTCAGCACAGATGTGGGGCTCAAACTCATAGAGTGTGAGATCATGACCTGAGCCGAAGTCAGACACTTAACCAACTGAGCCACCCAGGCGCCCCGTACCTATTTTTATTTTTTATGTTAATACACTAACAAGTTCAATTTTTATGATCTTACTACTTATACCTAATTTATACTTTCATTTCATATTACAATTTGCATTCATAATGACATTTAGGTCACGTTTTTATTATTCTGTGTGGTTTTAAAAGATGGAAGATTGATGTAAATTAAAGCCAAAAGCAAGCAACTACAGAGCTGAATGTTCTTGATTTAACAGAAGTTTGATTTGCAAGAGCTCACTATGTATTTAAAAACAAATTTTTTAATCTTTATTTATTTTTGAGAGGGGGGGAGGGGCATGGAGACAGGGAGACACAATCTGAAGCGGGCTCCAGGCTCTGAGCTGTCAGCACAGAGCCTGATGTGGGGCTCGAACCCATGAACCATGAGATCATGATCCAAGCTGAAGTCGGACGCTTAACTAAGTCACCTAGGTGCCCCACTATGTATTTTTAACATGTATCTTTCAGCATATTTTCCAGGAGAACAGCAACGTCCAGAGCCTTCAGGTGATTCTGAGTTGTCTTAACAAAAATTACTTTAATAGGAAAAAACTGGTTTTTCTTCTGCTCTAAAAATCTGACTTTACCAGTTTCAAATACCAATACATGCCCCCCTGCCAGAAGCATACTGCCACATATTAGTGAGAAACAAATTTAAAAAGTAAAGTTATGATGATATGAAGAAACATTATGAATATTTAAGTACGGAAAACTAAGAATGTATTTTTCATAATCAGGAACATGAGACTTATTTCCGAAAGACATTTTAGTTTATCAATGGACTTATTTCACAGAAGTCTAAACTGAAGCTTTTGAGAAGGTTATTAGTTCCAGGCAGGTGTTTAAGATTGTGGATTAAGGAAGAAAATATTTCTTTTTTCACCATCATGAGAAAAAGCTCTTGAATAAGGGCTGGGATCCTCTCTGCCACTGTGGCAAAATGAAGCTGTGTTATATAAACTATACAATTATACACATAAAAGCATAACACGTGTGCACAAGAACATTCCACAGCATTCCAACAACAGCAGTTTGGAAGCACCAACAGATGTTTTCATGTTTCTCTTTAATGACTAGTCAAAAATCTCTAAAAATAAAAGCCCCATAATTACTGCAACCAGGAGTCAAAGACTGAGGATAGTTTTAAAAAGTTGCCTCCCTGGCCCACAGCATGACACTTGTGACACTCGTCCTTTGACATGAACCAGTATGAATGCAATCACAGCACCACACAAGGGCAATACTAGCATCTCGGGAAGGTCACAGCAATGGCTGTCCTTGCCCTTGTGTATGAGAGTGCAGGTCACTAAAGGACACGGCAAGGACCCTCCACTCAGATGCTGAGGATCACTTCAGGCTCCTTGTGTCCCCAAACAGCTCCCGACCGTCCTCCCAAAGCAACTCTCCTCATGACCCCTATCTGAGGCCCAAGCTGGCATCACCTTGGCTCTTTGGTTTCTGTGCCAACATCTTCTGCACAGCAAATCCTGTGGGCTCCTGCTTCAAAATCCTTCCAGGACGAAACTGATGGTCAGCACTGTCCTGATCCTCCTCTCCATACCAGCTCTGACCTGGCTCTGGTCCAGTCATCATGCCCTTGGGGCATTTCTGCCTGCACCTCCAGACCACTGTTCCAACCACCCTGAACACTCTTCCTGAGAAGAGAGGTCTGAGCCCCACTCCCTTGCTATCTCAGAGTGCAAACCCCACATTCCTGTCCCCTTCCCGTTTTGTCTCTCTCCCTAGCACTAAGTGTTCTGTGTTTCGCCGTGGTCATTGTCAAACTCCTGCTGCAGAACAAGCACCGAGAAGGCTGAGCCCACTGTCCATCCTGCTGACCTATGCACTTCCGGCTTCCACGAGGGTGCCTGGCAGGTGCTGAGGAAACACACCAGCTGAACAAAGGCGGCCCCTATGGGCCTCTGGGTCAGTAAGCACAGCTCAACCCACACTGACAGTCTGTTTCCTAGGTCTCAAATTCTCATGTGTGATTTCCACCATTTCCTGTCCTTTTCGTCACTGTAGATGTCACTTCTGTGAAGTCTCCAGCATTCCTTCTTGTTTCCATCTCTTTTTTTAACTCTAAATACAATGTATATGCTATTTCCCTAACTCTTAACCTCGTATTTTTTTCTAAACTTCAAATACAATGTAGAAATATTTGCAAATCATGTATCTGATATAGGGGTTAATATCCAGGATATATAGAGAACTCTTAAAACTCATCAACAAACTCCAAACAACTTGATTTAAAAAGGGGCACAGGACTTGAGTATACATTCCTCCGTAAGAGATCTACCAACGTCCAATAGACACGTGAAAAGATGTGTGACATCACTAATCACTAGGAAGATGCAAACAAGAATCACAATGAGACACCACCTCACACCCATTAGGACGGCTGCTATCAAAATAACAGAAAACAAGTGTTGGAGAGGATGTGAGGAAATGGGACCCTCAACCACTGTGGGTGGGAATGTGAATTGGTGCAGCCAATGTGGAAAATAGCCCGGGGATTCCTCAAAAATTAAAAACAGAATTACCACACGATCCAGCAATTCTACTGCTGGGTGTACACTCCAAGGAAGTGAGAGCAGGGTCTCTGTGAGGTGTTTGCACCCCCGCGTCCAGAGCACCGTTATCCCCAACAGCTGAAATACGGAAGCACCACTGACAGATGAACGGAGGAGCACGGTGTGGTCCACCTGCACGATGGAATATTGTTCAGCCTTAAAAAGGAAGCAAATTCTAACGCCTGCTTCCACATGGCGGAGCCCTGAGGACATTAGGCTCCGTGATCAAGCCAGTCATGAGAAGACACGCAGAGTCGTCAGATTCACAGGGACAGAGAGCAGAAGGGTGGGCGCCAGGGGCTGGGGATGGGGGACGGAGAGTCAGTGTCTCATGGGGACAGAGTTTCAGTTTTACAAGAAGAAAAGAGCTGCACAGAGGATGGCAGTGATGGCTGTGCTGCGGCGTGAATGTATTTAAGGCCCCTGAGCCGTGTGCCCTTAAAGGTGGCTAAGGGGCGCCTGGGTGGCTCAGTTGATTGTCTGACTCTTGATTTTGGCTCAGGTCATGTTCTCACAGTTTGTGGGTTTGAGCCCCGCGTCAGGCTCTACGCTGACAGCTCAGAGTCTGCTTGGGATTTTCTCTCTCCTCCCCTCCCCCACATTCATGTGCTCCCTTTCTCAAAAATAAATTTAAAAACATAAAAAAGGTGGCTAAGATGCTACATTTTTGTTGCATGTATTTTACCACAATAAAAAAAAAAAAACAAAAAAAAATGATGCAGATCAAACACCAGAAAAATCCTCCCTAGACCCACAAAACAAAAAACCAGAAGTTTTATAAAAAACAGGCTCCTGCCCATTTTTTTTATTATATATTTTTTAACGTTTATTTATTTTTGAGACAGAGAGAGACAGAGCATGAATGGGGGAGGGGCAGAGAGAGAGGGAGACACAGAATCGGAAGCAGGCTCCAGGCTCCGAGCCATCAGCCCAGAGCCCGACGCGGGGCTCGAACTCACAGACCGTGAGATCGTGACCTGAGCCGAAGTCGGACGCGTAACTGACTGAGCCACCCAGGCGCCCCAGGCTCCTGACCATTAAACTGGAGATTTTATTAAAAATTTTTATAAGGTGGGAATGCAAACTGGTGCTGTCACTCTGGAAAGCAGTATGAAGGTTTCTTAAAAAATTAAAAATAGAACTACCCTATGACCCAGCAATTGCACTACTAGGTGTTTATTCAAAGGATACAGGAGTGTTGTTTTGAAGGGGCACATGCACCCCCATGTTTATAGCAGCACTATCGACAAGAGCCAAAGCACGGAAAGAGCCCAAATGTCCATCAATGGATGAATGGATAAAGAAGATGTGGTATATATATACAATGGAGTATTACTCGGCAATCAAAAAGAATGAAATCTTGCCATTTGCAACTACGTGGATGGAACTGGAGGGTATTTATGCTAAGAGAAATTGGTTAGTCAGAGAAAGACAATTATCATATGATCTCACACATACGAGGACTTTAAGACACAGATGAACACAAGGGAAGGGAAGAAAAAATAATATAAAAACAGGGAGGGGGACAAAACATAAGAGACTCTTAAATATAGAGAACAAACTGAGGGTTGCTGGAGGGGTTGTGGGAGGGGGGATGGGCTAAGTGGGTCTGGTGCGTTGAGGAAACTACTCCTGAAATCATTGTTGTACTATATACTAACTAAATATTTAAAAAAGAAAGAAAGAAATAGCAAAAAAAAAAAAAAATCTTGTAAGAAACATTGCCGAAGGGGGAGAAGCAGGCGCTGGTGAGCACTACCGGGGGTGCGGAGGAGAGTGATTTCACTGCACCTGTCCCAGCCTCACAAAAACGCGTAACACCCTCTGGTGTAGGACTGCCACTGTACATATTTATCTAAAGGAAACAATCAAGAATGTGTATAAAGACTTATTATAGAGAAACTGAAAGCAGAAAACTTTGTAGCCATTAAAAACTGTTTAAAGAGTAATTACACAGAAAAATATTTACAGTGCATGAAATTTAAAAATAGACTACAAAAATGCATGTAAATCTGATTCCAATTTTATTTAATATATGTGGTAGGTAAAAAGTAAAAGAAAGATATTCAGAAAAATGTGAATGGCTGTTCCCTCTGGGTAGTTATCTTTGGTCATGGATCACTTAAATTTTTCTATTTCTCTACAACGAATTATTTGTATGACAGAAACTGAATTACTTTGCAGATGAGTTCCATCTAAAACCAGGAGCATCAGGAACCCCAAGTGACATCCTGGTTGGTCTTGCAGCCACAGTCAGTTCAGCAAGCAGCAGAGAAGCGAGAGGGACCTCGCCAGAGCACAGCTTCTCTGTGGACACTGACCCCAGTGAGCACGTCATCGTGCGAGAGTAATAAAAAATGTACAAAACACTCTACAGAAGTGAAAATGCAGGGGTGCCTGGCTGGCTCAGTTGGAAGAGTGTGCAACTCTTGACATTGGTATTGTGAGTTTGAGCTCCACGTTGTGGGTAGAAATTACTAAAAAAAAAAAAAAAAATACACTTAAAAAATACAAGAAGTAAAAAAGCAGAATGCTCTCTTTGAAAAAAGAGAAAATTATAAGTCTACAATTAGTTTTCTGGAGAATCTTGGTTTCTTTCTGGATCTGGAAGTGACCACTAACACTGATAATGAACCGTGGGGCTGGTGTGCTCTAGAAATGCTCCACAGGAAGACACTCCAAGTTGGCTGTGAAAACAACATTGGACCTTCTTGTACAGAGAAGAGGGTTTTTGAATCTTGTTCAGTGATGGATGGGTGGGTGGGTGAATGAAGAACGAACGAACGAATGAACGAAGGACAGGGCCAGGAGAAAAGGGCACAAAGGTTGGAATCAGGTGGGGAGGGTACACGTTCCAGAACATACCAACTCTTCTTAAAGCCACAGGCCCTGGTTCTGCCCAGAATCACCTGAGACCCCTGCCAACAAGACCCTGTGAGCCAAGTCTGCGGCCGGTGCCGAGGCCCCTGGAGACTGTAGCAGCAGGAAGGAGGGACAAGTCCCTCCTGTCAAGCCGGTGGCAGCAGGATGGAACTGGAGGGTAAGAGAGGGTAAGAGTCCCCCATAGAGGAGGAGGGGACAGCTCGACAGGAGGGGAGAGAGGCACACAGTCCGGGGGGCATTGTGTGGAGGAAGGGAACGTATGACAGGAGAACCGGCTGGCAGAACCATCCTGCATGACCTGGGCAGGGCCAGAATGGGCACATCTCACAACCACAAAGTCTATGCTAGGAACACACCCTCGAGAAACCCACACGCGTCCCCACGACAACATATACAACCTCACTGTTCCCACCAGAACAAGACTGAATTCTAGTGCATCCAGAAAACACTGCGCTGAGCCCAGGGCAACAGGGGCTAGCAGGGCAGCCGAGGGAAGGCCTGCACTGGAGGACTTTGGGCCTTTCTGGCCTCCGGGAACTGCCCTCAACTGCAACCCACATGGCCCCAGTGGGAGGAGACATGGACCATGTCATCCCACAGTTCCAGATGGGTCACCTGATCAAAGCTGTCCCCAGACCTGGAACAAGGCACGTCTATACGCCGTCAAGAGGCCTAGGGTAGAGATTTAAAACTTGGTCCTCACTTGCCCTGTGTGGTGATTTTTTTTCTTTTTTAAAGGCTGCCCCTTGCAGGGACTAACCAATTCATTAAAAAAAAATTTTTTTTTAACGTTTATTTATTTTTGAGAGAGAGACAGAACACGAGCAGGGGAGGGGCAGATGGAAAGGGAGACGCAGAATCCGAAGCAGCTCCAGGCTCGTAGCTATCAGGACAGAGCCCGACGTGGGGCTCGAACTTACAAACTGAGATCACGACTTGAGGTGAAGTCCGACACTCAACTGACTGAGGCCCCAGGTGCCCCTGTGTGGTGATTCTTTAGGGACAGAGAGAAAGAAGCTGGCCGAGGAAAGGGGGACCAAGAATACTGGGCAAGGGGGCCCCAAAGAAGAGCTCATCAGGCAAGCATCACCCTCAAGTGGGTCACCTACTTGTGGGGAGGTGGGCCAAGAATGCAGGCATCTGAAATTTTGGGGAAGAGGTGAAAAGAACTGAAGGGAGCCATGAGTCAAAGGCCAAGTCAGTAAATTAGGTGTATGTTCAGCTCCTCAGCCTTCTAGGAACAAGCCAAAGCAGAACCATTCGGGATGAGAAGTGAAAGTATCACTGGGGTAAGACGAGAGCACGGGGCAGGGTGGCGCTCCTGGGTGGCTCAGTCAGTTTAAGCGTCTGACTTCTGCTCAGGGCATGATCTCATGGTTCGCGAGTTCGAGATTCTGCTTCGGATTCTGTCTTGCTGTCTCCCTCTCTCTCTCTCTCTCTCTCTCTCTGCCCCTCCACTGCTTGCACCGTTTCTGTGTCTCAAAAAATGAATAAAAACGTTTAAAAAATTAAAAAAAAAAGAGAGAGCACAAGGTTTCTGGAGACAGCACGGGGGTGGTCACAAGAGCAGGCTCCCAGCTGGAGAGGTTAGCTGCTACCTGTGTCACCTGGGGGCTCATTCCGTCTCATTCCCATATCCTGCTGGGGCTGCTGATGATAGGAGATAAAACTGCCAACTGCCAGAACTGAGGTGCCCAAGAAGTGGCATTCCACGTCCAGGTGACCCTCCGCCAAGACACTGAGAGATCTCGGTGGTGATGGGACTCTCACCGGTACAAAGATCAGGAGGACAACAGTTCCCTTTTCTTTTCCATTTGCTGGTCTAGCTCCTCCTCCGTCAACATCACATCCAACAGACTGTGTATGCCGACCTCGAGCTGTGTGCATGCACGCGCATTAGGGTTGGCGGGGGGAGCCGGCACCAGCAGCTTTGATGACACGTCTCAGTCACTGAGGATAAAAACATCCACATCTCTGCCCTGTACCACCTGGCCACATTCCTGGGCATCATGGTCAAAGGAACAGATCAGCTTTCTCAGACAAAATAACAGGGTTCTGAGGCTAGGACAGAGTCCTATAATAGCTGTATATACTCGAAATACATAAGAGCTTTTGTATAGAGCCTATATTATCTCCAAATTCAGATGCTGAATTACTGCCTTTTTCTTCTGAGATCACACCAAAATAAGTTCTAAGGAGGTTTATTTGCCATATTTAGGATGTTCATGTGGGAGCAATGACAAACATCTGGCTACGATACTTTCTGGAATTTTGACTATTTCTTCCTGGCCAGAAGGAAAACATTAACTTTTTACTGGAATAGCAACTAGCACAGAACTTCAGGATTGAGACACTGTCCTCCAACTTGTTACATATTTAATCTAAAGCTTTTCCAATTTTTAAAAAAAGTAAGCCTCCTCCAAAAATTCTGAGTATGATAAAGAAAAGGGGAATGTGAGCAAACAGATTAACAATAATCAAGAAACCTCATATTCATTAGAACTTGCTCCCCAGTTGCCAGCAAAGGCACGGAACATTCACTTCTGTGGGTGAGGTCTCACACACCCAAACTACACCCCAGATTGTTCTTTTAATCACTAAATATCACCTTTTCCACACTATTAGCTTCCAGATAACAGAAAAGCTAAAATTCACATCAGTTCCTAAACCTGGTGGTGAATTATCAATTAGAAGAATATCTGTTTTAGAAATCTTGCCCTGAAGTCTAGCAGAAGGCCTCTCCCTCTAGCGCACCAACACTCAGACACTTTCCACGCTTAACGTGGTGTGGAGCTGAAAGCATTTCTACTCTGTGACTTTGCACACAGGACAAGACAAGCTGACACATGGCTTCCAGATGGTTTCTTTTATGGCTCAGAAAAAAAAAAAAGACCTTCTAGAGCTGAGGCCAGATTTCTATTTTCAAAACCACAAAATTCATTTAACTCACTGAAAATAAATCAAGACTTTACTAGATCAAAAAACCGGCCACTGACTGACCTTCGCATAGCTAAAACCCCCATCAATAGATGTCAAATGTCACTTAAAATGAGACATGATGGGAGCCTAGGCAGATGGCTCCCCAGACTCCGTTGTGCAGGCTGCTCTCCTTTCCCGGAACCACTAGATAAGTGCCTTCTGTACAGAAAGTATCTTATCTTCATTAGTCATCAGAAGAAAGAGCCACAAAGTGTTATCTCACCTCCTATCTTACAAAGTCCTCGTAAGTATAGTTGTGGGCAGCAAACGATTTATATGGACAAGGGTAATCAAAGTAGTGGTTACTTATAAATGAATTAAGTGAGAGAAATAACTGATTTAAAAATACAGTGTATCGGTCCTTAGTTCTTTAAATTTACAAGACAACTCTAAAGGGAACTTTAAAATGTTTTACAGATCTTCCAAGTCAGCGTCCACTCTTCGCCAGCTTCATCTCAGGGACACTGAGGCCAGCCCTCAGCTGTGCTTTCTTGGTGGTCCTCACAACCTTGCAATGTAGAAACGTTCATTCCGGGGGCACCTGGGTGGCTCAGTCGGTTGAATGTCTGACTCTTGATTTTGGCTCGGGTCATGATTTCGTGGTTCACAGTCCTGGGATCAAGCCCCCATGCTGGGCTCTGCACTAATAGCTTGGAGCCTGCTTGGGATATTCTCTCTCTCTCTCTCTCTCTCTCTCTCTCTCTCTCTCTCTCTCTCCCCCTGCTCACATATGCATGCTCTCTCTCTCTCTCTCTCTCTCAAAATAAATAAACTTTAAAAACAAACAAACAAAATGTTCATTCCATATGTGTACCAGGGCTCTGCAAGAGGGTTAACTTCATAAGTACCCAAAACCTACCCAAGGAACCACTCTGGAGATAACTGTTTACTGGTACAGTTCTCATGTTTTTGGCTCAAAACTTTCCCTTCTTTAACCATTAAAAATAACCATTCAAAATAAACTTCTAGAATTTCACCTCAAACCATAATGAGCTACCACCTAACACCCCCCAGGATGACTAGAACTCGGAGACCAGGTAATACAGGTGCAGGGGAGGACACGGACAGACTGGAGGCCCACACACTGCTGGTGGGTGAGCCCCAGACACAGCCAGCCACTCTGGAAAATGGTGTGGCAGTTCCTCTAATAGTTACCATGTGACCCAGCAATTCCACTCCTGGGTACACACTCAAGAGAAACACACATGTCCACACAAAACCCTGCACATGAATATTCACAGCAGTACGATTCCTAACAGCTAAAAGGTGGAGTGTCCGTCAGCTGCCGAGTGATAAACAAAATGTGGTCTATCCATACACAGCGTTATTCGGGCACAGAAAAGAAAGCAGTGCTGACACATTCTACACACGTACAAACCTCTGAAACGTGGTGCTCAGGAAAAGAAGCCAGTCACAAAAGAACACACGTAGTCCCACTCACAGGAAATGTCCAGAACAGTGCGGTCTATGGAGGAGGGGCGCAGACTACGGTCCGCTTACCGCTGAAGCGAGAGGAGACGAGGGCAGCGAAGTGGCAGCTAAAAGCTGTGAGGTTTCTTCCTGAGGCGGCGAAGATGTTTTCAAATTGACCGCTGCAGCTGCCCGTCTGGGAACACACTAAGCCTCGTGGAAGTGCACACTTCAAATGGGTGACTTGTGTGGGACGTGAACTTTACTTCAACGAGGCTGTTGAAGACTTTACCATCGACGCCACTAAAACCTGTCTGGATGAGAGCAGACCCTGGCTTCTGGCTGTAAGCCCTCTGGACTCGCGGGCAACAAGCTCTGGACAAGCTCACGTGATCCAGCCCTAGAAGGGGCCGGAACAAAGTTTCCCCACACCCAGCGAGCCCCCCAGCTCCTCCTTGGCAGTCGGAGTGCTGGAAACATGGGCTGTCACCGCGGCGGTCAACACAGCGACGTGACACGCGGTGTGTCCGCACACCCAGAGACAGCGGAGAAAGAGATACAACTGGGGGCCTGCAGAGCTCACCTTTCTTAAGAAACTGTAACGAGGATGGCCAATGCCATCTTACTTACTAAGACAGACACGAAACAGCACACACTGCTCAGGAAGAGACGTGAACCCCAACAGGGAGGTCTTCGGGCTGAGCTACTCTGTATTTTCACTGAACAACATAGAAGCATTTCAAAAATAACTAAAAGTCAAAATTTTCCCTAAATTAAAAAGGTCCCTTCAATGTCAACTAGGGATTCTACACAATGCCAGTGATTCAAACTCCCTGTGTGCAGGAGCCAGTGGCCGTGTCCCCCCCCCCCCACCCCCAAACAAACACACACGCACTCGAATCTGAGGTCAGAAAACTCTGCTCTAGGGGAGAATTCAGGACACTCTTGAAGAAAGGATGTTAACCCAATCTATGTTTTGATTTCCTTCATTCAACACGTATTTACCGAGCCAGCACGGTGCCACATCAATAACTCGGCAGAGCCTCAGACAAAACCTTGTCTCTGGGACTTGCCTTCCAGGAGGAGAGAGACCTCAGACAAGCTCTGGGCCAGGGGGTGGCTTCACTAAGACCTTCCTTCTGTGCTGCCAACAAAGACCCAGCCAGGGGTATCTGTGCACTGTGGGCCTGCTGCCCATACCACGAGTGTGCGCCATCCCAGACAACAACCTGTGTCTCTTAGCTCAGATATAAAGGGCAGAGGGTGGCAGAGCAAGTGTCACCTGCAGGACCCTGAGACCTGAGCTCTACTGCCACCCGCTTGTCCCCCTGACCTTCATCCCCCATTCTTCCCGAAGCTCTTCCTTCCCCCTCATCTCCTCATTCAGGCACAAGACCCAACAGGTAAAGCATCCCGTGGAGGAAACTCGAACTTCCCCCAAGCAGTAACGACAGTCTGGGCGAAGAGCTTTGAGGGCCCAGACCGCCCAGACCAGTGTGAGCTCAACCCCCGACTCATGCCTGCGCAGACGGACCACGGAGTGACCCATGGAGCCGCCGACAGTTACCCTCACCTCATTGTAACGTTCCATCCTCCATCCAAGGAAGAGCCCAAGCCTCATTTCTACAACACACAGCGTGTGTGTACGCGGAAGGTTTCCTTAAGGCCCGTGTGTGACCGCGTGCCCGCCTCTACACGGGATGACGAGGCTCCCCTTTCTGAATATTCCATCCTAACCCTAAATGAAAGGAACCCAGCCACCCTTGCTCGAGGGTCACGGCTTTGGAAGTTATTTCCCGTGATCTCCTTCTCTGCTGCAAATAAAGTTTTCTTTGTGTGCTAACTCACCTGGTGGAGTTTCTATGTGTGACTCACCAAGGAGGGAACTCACGTCAGTTTGGTCACCAGTGGTCAAGGAACAAGCAGTGGTGGATCAGTGATGGGGCCCCAGGGGCAACCAGCCTCCATCTCTGGATCTTTTACATCTTTGGAGCCATGGCTCGTGGGAGACACTGGGGAGAATGGATCAGGACAAGCCTGTGTTCTTGGACCAGAATCTCACAGAGGGGTATGGGGGAAGCATGACCCCCCAGAGAAGGCCACGTGGCTTGCTCTGGGGCAGGCCCCACAAAGCATGTCGCCCGGCAAATGAGACCAGCCCACTGACGGGAGATACTAGAACTTCACAGAGACAGTCATCTTTCCAGAGATGCATTCCTGATCCACTGGCAACAGCTGTTGTGGTATACCGAATAAAATGGTCACAAATTCCTTGGCACTCCCGCTACAAGGTAGCTCTACTGCTCCCCACTCTTCCCTGCTTGAATCTGGGCTTGCCTGGTGGCTTGTTTTGGTCAGTTAAACTTGGTAGGCGTTACAGCACATGAACCCCAAGCAATCCAGGGACCTGGCAGCTTCCACTCGTGAGAACATTTCCATCACGGAGCAAATAAGAAGCTAGCTCCCTGGAGGGTGGAAAGAGGTTCTAGCTGGGGTGCCAGACATGGTAGGCCCTCCAGGCCGGCCCAGACCAGAAGACCCTCCCAAGCCAACGCTCAAACATGCAGGAAACATTTGATATTTACTGCTTGAAGTTACAAGGTTTTAGAGTGGTCTGTTACTTAACAAAATCCACTGACGGGGTTGAAGAGGACAGGATACCTGGAAGCTGAATACAAATGACTCAAAAAAATATACTGAATTCTAACTCCTCCTAAAAGGTATGCGTTAGTGGGTAACATCATTCAAAAAGTACTCCATCCAACTCGGGGTATGTGGCAGCAATGTGATTCTGCAATTTCTGGTGACTCCGACAGGCTTACCAAAACATCAACCTGCAGGGAAGTGAAGATGATGATTCCATCTGATGAACAGAAGCAACTATAGGGGCCAAGGGCAGGCCTCCCCAAGATGGGCCACTGTGGCATGAACGCTATTTTGAGTTAAAAGCAATAAAAACCCAGCAGATTCAGGAAAAGCTCTTCACCGCCCCCCCTCCACCCCCCAACTAACTGTCTGCACCAGGAAGACAACTATTAACAAAGACTCTTCACCTGAGACACTTATCTGCACGACAGTCAACCCCTATTCCCAGACATCTCCTCTCCCCTTCCTGTCCCAGACCCAACCCCCCTCCTGAGCTCATATAAGCATCGTGCTGCCTGTGTTAGGAATTTCCATCTCTGTGGATTCCCTATACATATGCTATTAAGTTGGATGTTTGCCCATTGATCTGTCTCATGTCAATCTGATTCTTGGTCTAGCCAAACAGATCTGGAAGGGCAGAGAAAATTCTTCCTCCCCAACACAATAATCTCAACCTACTCAACTCTGACAAGTTCTAAATATGGTGAAACCTTTACAAAATGCCACTTCTGAATGCTGACGAATAAAGCAATCCAGACACTTAGCGATGGCGTGTATATCAGAGAAGGGCTATGTGTTATTTATGACTCCACAATAAATATGTGCTTTCTTCTTTTTTGGGCCTAGTTTTAGTTGATAAAGACTATTAGGCAGGATAAAAAAAGATGCTCTGAAAGTAAGCTCTGAATAGCTCAGTTCTTTGTGTTCTTTTCTCTCCTCTCCTCTCCTCCCCTCCCCTCCGTTCTTTCTTTTGAACATTCTGAGAGTGTTATAAGCCTAGACCATAGTGGGTGTGTCTATCAGAAGACGGCTAGACGTGGAACTCTTGAGAGCACTGGCTGGAGAAGATCTGGGAGTCCAGCTGGCCCTGCACACCTTTAGCCCATTTCCTGCAGGTGACTCATCAAAGAGCACCACGCGGGGCTGGGAAATGCTGCCAAAGAGAGCCCACAGCCAGCCTCTAGCTCTCCAGCATTCAAAGGTAGCCTGTTTTGGACTACCTTCCCAGCAAAGGCTGCCTCTGGCAACACGGGAGTGACCCGGGAAGCTGGACAGACAGGTCCTACCAGTTTCAATTACTACTGCCCTGATGAAATGCTACTCAATTTCCTCCTCAGGTAAGACCTTAAAAGGAGTGTTCGGGGTCCTCTGAATTCAGATACTATGAATCTATGCACTAGACGCTTACCATCAAACACTCAAGCAGGAGAGGCAAGAGAGGCTGGTGTGCCTGGGACCCCAGGCAAGAGGACTGGGGTACAGCCCTGACCTCCAGCTCCCCACCACTGACCCCCTCCCTCACTCCCTCCTCCCCTTCCCATGCAATGCGTTCTGAATTAGGCACCACCAGAGCCCCCAAGAAGTTTCCTCTAGGGTCATCACAGCCTGGCCCCCAGCTCAGTAATCTTAGCTTCTGTGTAGCATCCTGACTTCTTGACAGAAATCTCTAAGCACAAATAAGCCTCCTGCTAAAGTTTAAATTCATTCTCTTGTCCTTCCTTTTGTGACATTAAGAGCAGAAAAAACTTCTAAAGATACTACTTTAAACCATTATGAAAAAATTAGAGAAGAGAGACTATCTTTGTGCATTACATATAAAATAAATAATTTTAAAAAGCACACTCATTCTAACACCATTTAGAAAATCAGTGTTTTCTAAAGTATTATGTGGGTCTAAAAAGTATTGATTAGATACATATATACACACATACACTTATACGATACAGGTACACATTTTTGCTATATTCACTTGTTTTTGCCAACGTTATCAGTGCAATCTATTGTTAGGAAATTTTCAAAATAAAAACGTTATTATGTTTTCTGTATCTGTTGATACAGAAAAACAAATTGAATGTTACTGTGCACCACCACCTGTGTGCCAGGCTCTTTGCACGCGTCCTTCCCACAGCCCCTGAGAAGAGGGGACTACAATCACCGCCATGTTTCAGAGAGGAGCTGACACACAGTGGGCAGATCTGGATGGGTCCAGTCCGTGCTCCACAGCAGTCAGCCAGCCTCTCTGAAGAACAGAAGGGCCATGTTGTATCAGAATTTCAAAGGAAAGACAGGAGAATATCACTTTTCAAATAAAAGGAGAAACTCAGAATCACTGTTTCCAAGGATCTTAGTGTTACCAACACCACCCTTGGTCAGCTTGATAAATAGGCCAAGTCTGATCAGCAAAATGGAATGTGGTTCATCATACTTGACTTTTAGAAAGTATAAGGAAATATGCATCCAAATATCACTACTTACCTCAATGTCAAATATTTCCATGCTGTTGTCCAGCAGCTTTACTCGGAGGTGAAGGTGCTTCTCCTGTGTTCTGGCTGATGCCCGTGCTGCGGTTGCCAAGAGGTTCTGCCCAGGTTCGAGGGTGCTCACTCCCCCTGGGGTCTGGGCGCCCAAGCGTGTCCCTGGAGTCTGCAAGACTCTGTATGTTCCTTCTATCTCCCCCATTCTTCATCAGCTAAGAACGAAGAGCACTCTAAAACAAAACAAAAAACCCCAAAGAGTCATTGAAAGTCATTTAATGTTTGTTTATTTTTGAGACAATGTGAGAGACAGAGTGCAAGCAGTGGAGGGGCAGATGGAGGGAGACACAGAATCTGAAGTGGGCTCCAGGCTCTGAGCTGTCAGCCCAGAGCCTGACGTGGGGCTGGAACTCATGAACTGTGAGATCATGACCTGAGCCGAAGTCGGATGCTCAACCGACTGAGCCACTCAGGCGCCCCCAAAGTTATTTAGATATTAAAAAAAATCAGGTGCCCAGGAATTCTCTGCTCTAATTTTGCAACTTCTAGGTGTCTTAAGTTACATTAAAGCAAAGAGTTAAACAAGATTACCTTCTACTCATACATGGATCGGTGGATCACAAAATAACTAGCACTGTTCACAAAGACACTATTTCCTGGTGCTTCTGCAAGCCAGGCAATGCATCCTCTCATGTAACTCACAAGACCTCATCCAACAGTGGCCTGTGCCTTCGTCTGGCCGCCTGGAGTCCCCCGGTACATCCTCTGGGCTCCAGCAGCCCAGAGAGTTGCTGTGCTGATGGTACACTGTTAAATGCCAGATGGTACATTTCAGCAAAGAGGAGCAGGTGCCACAAAGCAAGTGCAGTGCACGACGGGCACCATTCAGTAGGCCACTCCCTGTGCTGGGTGAGGACAGCCAGGTGAGGACAGCCCAGGTTGGTCTGGGCCGGGTTCAGGCTTCCCAGTTTTGTAAGTGGTGTCTTACCAGGCTGGATGGAGGCCATCAGAGTGACATGAGGGCTGTGTGCCTGATGTGAGGGGCACTGGCCCCAGGCCAGGCCGTTCCCAGCACCACTTACCTGTTCTCACAATGTTCTTGCACCCGCTGCCCGCTAAGCAGACACCAGCACACAAGCGATGCCCTCCGCCCTTTCCAGTCCTCCATGGCATGCCATGGAAACTTCTCTAGCTTCAAGCCAGAAAGCTGAACAGGGTTAATCACGTCATTGTTTTTACAAAGAAAGAAGAGGCTGAGTATCAGCTAGAATCTAATAATACCAGCTTGCTTTCCTTTGTATTAATCTAGCTACTCTCTATTTATGACAAATTTACTTCTTAAATATGTGTATTTATGTTTGAAAGTCAGCTTAAAGAAAAATCTTGATCAGTGAAGCACAGTATGACAAAAAATAAATTTGAGACGTTTACTCAAGAAAGAGCAAATGGGAATGCAAGCTGGTGCAGGCACTCTGGAAAACAGAATGGAGGTTCCTCAAAAAACTAAAAATAGAACTACCCTATGACCCAGCAATTGCACTACTAGGCATTTATCCACAGGATACAGGTGTGCTGTTTCGAAGGGACACAGGCACCCCCATGTTTATAGCAGCACTATCGACAAGAGCCAAAGTATGGAAAGAGCCCAAATGTCCATCGATGGATGAATGGATAAAGAAGATGTGGTATATATATACAATGGAGTTCTACTCTGTAATCAAAAAGAATGAAATCTTGCCATTTGCAACTACGTGGATGGAACTAGAGGGTATTATGCTAAGTGAAATTAGTCAGTCAGAGAAAGACAAAAATCATATGGCTTCACTCATATGAGGACTTTAAGACACAGAACAGATGAACATAAGGGAAAGGAAGCAAGAATAATATAAAAACAGGGAGAGGGACAAAACAGAAGAGACTCTTAAATACGGAGAACAAACAGGGTTACTGGAGGGGTTGTGGGAGGGGGGATGGGCTCAATGGGGAAGGGGCACTAAGGAATCTACTCGTGAAATCATTGTTGCACTATATGCTAACTAATTAGTATGTAAATTTAAAAAAATAAAAAAGTAAATAAAAAAAAAAAGAAAGAGTGGAGCTGCTGGGAAAACTACCTCACTCCCTTACCTCTGACAAGCATTCTACTAATGTGCGGTAAATTTCTTAGAGAATTAATCTAAATTTCCGGTCCATTCCCTCATGTGCCAACCTAACTGTTGGCTCCCCTGGCCCTTTCATCCGTTCCATGCTTACTTTGTTATCAAGAAGAACCATTTCATGAATGTTTTGTCTCTTGAATTAAGTTTAAAAACTTCTCAGTCACCCGCTGAGCCACCTCTACCACACACTTAAACCCTCCCCAGCAAAGACAAGGTCTCCAGCCCACGTGGGCAAGAACTTCCACACACGTGTGATCTGTCGAACAAGCAGGCAAAGCACAAGAAAGCTAAAACCTCCCGGGACAGTGAACCAAGAACGGTATGAGCAAAGTGACAAGGTGGTGTCACTTTGCCAAATACACCTCCCGCCCCCACTCTTGCACAAGGACGGACTGCCCCTCGTGGACAGGCACAGGTCTGGTTCAGGTTAGCAGTTACCCACCATATTCGAATCCCCTCTCCGGGTTGTATGCACCCTGACACCCTTGATGACAGCAGTGTCATCAAGGAACATGAACTGCCTCGTCAGGCAATGCACCATACAGGCCTGAGCAGCGAAAGACAGACTATGGTCACAAACAGAAAACACTGGAAAATCACTAATATTCATGCCACTAATATTAAATGTGGGATGAGATTCTGAGAACCAGAAGGATGAGCTTTTTCAATTTCACCGATGTGAGTAGTTAATGCAAAATTGATGGGATATGAACAAAGAAGACACCACCTGTAAGGCGTCTCTAATGTGCACACAGAGGAGAACAAGTTCTTGGTTAGTTCACAGCATTTACTGACCCTGAGGCACTGAGAGCAGGTCCTTCTGAGAAACTATGGGCCGTTTAATCCTGGGCACCAAAGTGATCCTTCCCTTTTTAAGCTACTGTTCTGAAAATTTCTGTACAACCAAAACATATTTTAACAAGTCACCTGTTTATTCCATTATATATTCTCATGTAGACTTTTTCTTTTTTAAATTTTTTAAATGTTTATTTATTCTTGAGAGAGAGAGAGGTGGGGAGAGAGAGAGAGACAGCAGGAACAGGAGAAGGGCAGAGCAACAGAGGGACACAGAATCTGAAGCAGGCTTCCAGGCTCTGAGCTGTCAGCACAGAGCCCAATGTGGGGCTCAAACTCACGAGCTGTGAGATTATGACCTGAGCTGAAGTTGGACGCTTAACTGATTAAGCCACCCAGGGTTTCCTGATATAGATTTTTTTCTTAATAATTTTAGATGGAAAAAATTTCTTCAGATTATCTTCTACTCATTATAATAAGAGAGTCCTGTCTAGACACATACTTCTAAAACAAAACAGGCAAGACTCACCCCCAGTGTGCTGAGGGGCACATCAGGGTGGGCACACTGTAAGAAGAGTGTGCAAAGAGATTCGTACTAGAAAACTCGCAGTGGTCCATCTTGGTGGGAGGGCTTCTGTCTCCAGGATAAGGTTTCAGAAGGGCCCTCTGGCATGGTCAGCATGGTTACGTCACTTGGTTAGACCATGTTCACTTTATAATCATTAAGCCATATACTCGATTTATGTGTTTTTTCTAGATCTTTATTTATATAATAAATAAATTAAAAACAGCATACTTTTAACATTATTTCATCTTTTCTAAGAACAAAAGACCACTTCTTGGTCCACAAGAGATCTGTGCAGGTCTGCATGCCTTTTGAGCAGCAAATGGACATCCTAGTTATTTTCATCTAGTCCAAAGACCTCAATGTAGCTTAAGCTAAGACTCGGGGTCATCAGACACTCTTGTTCTGGAAGGTCATTGAGGAAATGGCCCCGAAGTACCCTACTGCTTATGTTCTAAAGAAAAATACAGTTGCTATCACATAACGGTATGTGGCATAAATTACACGTTTAATATTTACTTGGCTTCAAAGTTTAAGAAATCTTAGAAAATGAGGAACTTAACAGAAAACGGGTACAGAACCCCGATGCTGCCCTCAGAGACTACCCATCTGCCCCAGAAAGAACGGCGTAACCGGACCCCTGTAGAAACGCCAGGCCACTCTTTCAGCAGTCACGTGCCCCGCCCACTGCCTCCTCCAGCTGACCGCGGGAGAAAACGAAAGGAAAAACGTATGCGCTGAATGAATCTGTTTTACATCAATTACGACCTAACAGAAATTACTTTGTTTTGCCTTGTGTGCTTCTAAATAAACATTTAAAGGGCAAAAGTATGCAAGACAGATGAGAAACACAGCAAGGCCACGTGAGCTGTTCTTCGGTCCTGGGAGCCCTAAATGTTAGATGTTAGCCCCTGCTCACTTCTCCTGCTTCCAGAGAGCCTCCCAGAAATCCAGAGGGAAGCAGTGGTGTGAAGAACCAAGGCCCTACACGGGCTCCAGATTTTGTCATCCTCCTCCATGAATGAAATGCTCTGCAGATTTCATTCCTAAAAATATTTCTGGTAGCCGGACACAATTTCCACTACTGACATTTAGCACTACCTACTAGAAAACTCCGTTCCTACCTAAATATTTTCATTTAATAAAAAATTTTTTTAATGTTTTTTTAATTTATTTTTGAGAGAGAGAGAGAGAGAGAGAGAGAGAACGCGCGCGCATGAGTAGGGGAGGGGCAGAGAGAGATGGAAACACAGAATCCAAAGCAGGCTCCAGGCTCTGAGTTGTCAGCACAGAGCCCGACGTGGGGCTCAAACTCACAAATTGTGAGATCATGACCTGAGCTGAAGTCGGCTGCTTAACTAACTGAGTCACCCAGGCACCCCTAAAATTTTTTTAATTTTCATTTTGAGAGAGACAGAGAGACAACAAGCGAGTGGGAGATGGGGGAGAGAGAGAGAGAGAGAGAATTCCGAGAAAAACTTTAAAAACCACCTTGTGATATATTTCTATCTCAAAGTTGGAAAAATTCAGCTCAAAAGTCTGTCCATTTGGGCGCCTGAGTGGCTTAGTCAGTTAAGTGTCCAACTGATCAGATCTCATAGTTCGTGAGATTGAGCCCTGCATCCGGCTCTGTGTTGACAGCGTGGAGCCTGCTTGGGATTCTCTGTCTCTTTCTGTGCCCCTCCCCCACTTGTGCCCTCTCTTCCTCAAAATAAACAAAAAGTCTATCCAAGCTTTGGGTGATGACATGTCAATGCGGGTTGTAGCAGATGTGCTACTCTGTGTGTGTGTGTGTGGGAGGGCTGATGGTGGGAAAGGCATAAGAGGGACAGGGCATTTGGATATCTCTGTACCTGCAACTTGACTTTGATGTGAACTCAACACTGCTCTAAAACATAAAGCCTATTAAAAAAAAAAAGTCTGCCACAGAACACATAACTCAGAAATGACTGGGCCAGGACCTAAGCCCGGCCTGGACCTAGCCACTAATCCGCCTTGCTGTCTACTGGAAAATGAGCACATGGCTCCCCAGACAAAAGCACCCACTGGTCATGGTCCACAATAAAGGGAATTGCTTAAAAATTCTGTTATGCAAAAGATCTCCTTGGTTGCCTCTTCCACCCTCCTTGGTTGCCTCTTTCAGGAGGATCATAAAACCTAAGTGTATACTGACCAATTAAGGAAGCAGAACATGGCACTCACTTCGACGACATGTTTCTAACACACCTAGAGCGTACGACAGCGCTGGCAAGAACGCTCGTTGCTGACAATGTTCAGATGGAGTCCTCACCTGGCTCCTGGGCCCTGGACTACATCACCTCTTCACTACAGCACAGCAAGAGGTAGGCCCTTTTATTCCCTAATAAGCATGACTGGTATTTTTTAGAACAAGCAACTGAACAATTCAATCGGTATAAGGAATCAGAGAGAAAAATGTCAGAACATGCACCGTAAGGCAACGCCTCAAAGAGCTGACAAGAAACAGCTGGCCAGATGGAGGGCAGGCAGGGCATCCGCATGCATGGGCACGTGTACTGGTGGCACAAACACACCCACCTCCTCCAATCAAGAGGTTGATTCTCAACCCTTTTTTCCTTTGGTATGAAGCTGCCCAATTTAACACCAAAATCTTCACGGACAAAAGCAAGGTCTTTATGGTTCTCTAGCATGAACAAGAGAGTTGGAATAGAAACATGTGCATTTGCTTGTCTTCAAACAACAATGGAAGGACAAACCCAAACGTACTGACAGTGGCTGCCCATGGGATGGAATGCACCAGGAATACAGCACTGGAAACCTCTTCTTCCAGTGCACAAGGTTTCCATGGGTTGACTTGGGAACCTCCCGAATGTTTTACATACTTAGAAAGCAAAATGAAATCAGTGTTTTAGAAAAGCCCCAAAACTCAAAAATGAAATAAATGATCCTCACTGTACATTCAGACAGCAGCTAAACTACAAAAGGAATTACTTCAAGTGACTTTCAAACTCAGTAACCTCATTACCCATCACTAGTGAAATACATCCTAAAGATTAAAGACTACGAGTAAAACCACAATGTGGCATATTCTACAAGAAAAACAATCTCATTTCTTCAATAAATGGCAAAGAAAAAAAACAAGCAAGCAAGCAAGCAGGCAGGCAAGCAAGCAAGCAAGCAACGGGGTGGGAGGAAGGTGATAGACACTGTTAAAAGATATTATCTGTCAAATGCTCCCCATGGACCTTATTTGAATCCTGAATCAAGTATTTGTGGAACAATCAGGGAAATCTGAGCACTTCCTTCAAATTAGGTGATTTAACAAGTACCACTAATTTCCTAGATGTTTTAATGGTATTGTGTATATACGAAGGTGGAAGACACCCTATCTCTTAGAGATACATAACTATTTTTGGATAGTGGAATAATACCTAGGATTTACATTAAAATAATCCACTGAGGTGGGGGTCAAGAAGATAATAGTCCCTCCCCCCCAAAAAAACCCCAAATTATTGCCCATATGTTAATCATTGGAGCTGTTTTTGATATATGCACTTTTGTGGATGTTTGGAATTTTCTACGAGTTAAAAAAAAAGAAAAAGAACAAATGAAAGAACAAACAACAGATCTGGCGACAATTTTCAGCGTACATTAAGGATCCAGAAAACCGCTGGAACAGTTCACCGGTGAGAGGGCGAGTGTGTGTACACCATGAAATGCTGGCCCAGCCCCTTATTTTCCATAGGAAACAGCAGCCTGAGAATGGAGCCACTTGCTGAAGGCCACAGATCCAACCTGTGTAGACAGGACTAAGGCCCAGTGTCCTGACTCCCAGTCCAATAAAATATAATGCAAATTCTTCAAGTTTAAAGGACAAAACAATTTGACTTTAAAAACTGTACATCCAGGGGCACTTGGGTGGCTCAGTCAGTTGAGTATCCAACTCTTGATTGGCTCAGGTTGTGATCTCATGGTTTGTGGATTCGAGCCCTGCCTCGGACTCTGCACTGAGCACGGAGCCTGCTTGGGATTTCCCCTCTCTCTCAACATAAATAAATAAACGTTTAAAATATTGCACATCCATGCATCATACGTTCACTGTCATTTGTTAACTCTGTAACTCCATTTTACGTCAGTTATTGTATTTTCAGTTCTAAAATTCCTACTTGTTTTTCCTTTACATCTTTTTTTTTTAAGTTCACTTTCTACCTTTCCATCTGTTTCAAGAATACCCTTGCTTCTCAGGACATTTTAGTAACAGTTGTTTTCAAGTGCGTTTCAGCTTTTTATCGCAGCCTTTAACAGTTGAGCAGCTTAAATAAGAGCCTTTTATTGTGTCAGTCTCTGTGGATCTGAAGTCTGGGTACAATGTACACCCGCAGAGCACTCTGCTGAAGGTCTCACAAGGTCTGCACAAGGGGACAGCTGGTGTGGGGTCTGAGACGGAAGAATGCATTTCCAGGCCCGCCCAGCTGTCTGGGTAGCGAACTGAGACCCCTGTCCTTGCTGGCACTGAGCTGCTGTACCATCGCATATTCCTAGAAGTAACATCAGGAGGTGAAGGTCACGGGAGCCAAAATTCTGCCAAAGTCTCTGTCGGAGACCTGCAACATTCGTATTACCTTGGTTTGTGCCTGTCTTGTGTCTTCTGAGGGGATATTTTCCCGATTCTGTGTATGCTATGTAATTTTGGATAGGATTGTGGACTTTTGGAGCCCCGGATTGTGGCCATTTTTAATACTGTGTGCACTTGGGGTATTTCTGCTTTAGTAGACACAGGTCTGCTTGGGATCAGGCCGCAGGCTGTGGTCTCAGCGTCAGTTCCATGTTCAGAGGCTCCATCCTCCTTGTGTACCATCATCCAGAGGCCAGCTTGGTTCCCAGGCCGTGGCCTACCTCTTAGTTGAGTTCCCAAAGCCTCTGGCAAGTTCTTCGGGGTCAGACTCATACGTGCCCAGCTCAGCGTTGAGTTCAAAGCAATTTCAGGGGTCACTTTCTTGAACTCTTCCCTCTCCCACATCTCCCTGGTATACTTTCCAGCTGCCTGGAGCTCCCCTTCTCAGTCCTTCAGCCAGAAACCTGGGGCTTTAGTTACTGGCTCCGCTGTGCACTTCCTGTGCCTGCACCCTTGCCTGGGAGAAAACAGCAATGGGGGTTTCTGGACTCCCTCAGAGTTTTAGGTGTCTGCAGGTTCCAGAACCACAGCCTGACTGGCGGACAGGGGAGAGGGGAGGAAACCAGCAGCTTTCTCCCATTCTCTCCTACAGCACTTTCTGTTTGCATCTGGTGCCCACCTCTGGGTTTCAGATACTGAGACCAGGCTGGGGAATCCTGGAGGAAAAATAGGAAACTCTTTACTGGTGCAGTAGTTCTTCAAATTCTGGCCTTTGTTCCCAATCCTCCTGTCACCATTGACTTGTCAGAGTCCTCAAACACCAGTTCCCTGCAGCTGTCCAGGCTTTATAGCCACAGGCAGTGGGAGAGCCAGGGTGGAGCATGCTTAGTCCATGGTCCAGGAGCCAGACTTGATATCCATGCATTTTAAAAATGGTTATGGTGGTTATCTTTGGGAGAGAAAGAAGGTTGATTTTTATTTCTTTTTCCAACGTTCTATAATTTTCAAATTGCCTCCAGTGATATGTATACATCACTTTTAAATGAGATGGCTTTTCTGCAGACAAGTACTACCTGCTTTAGGAGTCTTAAATGGTAGGGGTACCTATGGTATGTCACTGCTCACCTTCCAAGAGAAAGATGCAATAGCTATTATCTCTAGTCTAGGAAGTGTACTTGTTCTTCTAAAACAGTTCAGTAAAATTAAAAAAAAATAATAAAGTTTATTTATTTTTGGGAGGGGGGCAGAGAGAGAGAGAGGGAGAGAGAGAATCCCAAGCAGACTCTGCACTGTCAGTGCAGAGCCAGATGTGGGGCTTGATCCTATGAATCATGAGATCATGACCTGAGCTGAAATCAAGAGTCGGATGGATGCTTAACTGACTGGGCCACCCAGGTGCCCCTGAAATAAAAATATCTTTAAGCACTCCCTGGAATCGATTTCTTGTTCAGGTACTGAGACTTGTTCCCCCAACATGCATCTTATCAACTACTATCAAAAGCGTTCAGGGCTTTCATTATGAAGGAGGCAAGAGTTACTAAAGCCTAGTAATTGAAACAACTTGTAAAATTCCCTAGTGTTGCTTCTTCCTTCTCAAACACACTTCCACTGGGTGTTAGAAGGTGCGCTGAGCACCCTCAACCCTCGTGCCTCTATCGTGTTATCTGGCATCGAGCACAGGGACACAACTGCCCTTGCAAAAGCCTGATACCTCTAAAGCTGTTCTGCCTCTGGTTTGGGCCCCCCCCCCCCCCCCTGCAATGCACTGGCCCCTTCCAAGGTCCTAGGACAGGCCCTATGCAAAGTGTGCCTATGGTTGTAGCCTTCTGTAAAATTCACAGAGCACATTCTGATTGCAATCAACTTAGGCTGCTGCCGCTTTCCACTACAACCTTGTTCCTTTTATGTCAGGCAGCTTAGTAGGGGCTGCTGGCATTTTGGGGATGCAGCTCAGGGCACAAGGAGCTGGAGACACATTTAGCTTGGATTTGGTGGGATACGTGTATGTTTGCAATTACTTCTTGTACACTTACCACCTGCCATCTCAGTGCAGGTAGGGCTTCTGGGAACACTGGCGTCACCCACTACGCCTGCCCACCAGGGGCACATGAAACAAAGGTGCAGGGCTGGGGGCCTGAGGCCATCTGTACACATCTGATGGTGCCCAGCACTGGCAGTGCATGGGCTATGGGAAAGAAACAAGGTTTGAAATAAGGGGAGCCAGATGCTCACCTGTGGGAAAATTATCGTCACACATGTTAAACTGTAAGTAGACAAAACTGACGCTCTTGTTTGTCAGAAAAATAAATGTTAATGTAGTAGGTCTATCAACATAGCACAGATTATTTTTTTACTTTTTGAATGGAATTGTACAGAATTGAATTTATCAGAACTCCTGCTTTTCTGAGACACACACCTATAGCTGTACTAGAAACAGCAAACATATACTGTCCATAGGTGTAACCATGTTTTATGCATCCTATCGATATTTTTGATCACTTGTGTGAGAGGGATCATTGAGTTCTTTCTATTCTCTATCACATGAAGAGACAATTAAAAAACACATATGCTACTTTTGAACAAATATGGCATTTAGTGATGTTATTCTCAGCTTTTTTGAATCTGTACCTTTTTCTTATTCTACATAAATATTCACTTTCCAATTAATTATTTACAACATTGTATTCGTTTTCTTAGAAAGGCTCCCTCTCCCAAATTGTATGTATAAGCTTCAGGCCACATAAAACTTGGCATCTGCCCTTGCCCCAAATGAAATTTGAAATTTGATTTACTCAAACGTATTGAGCACGTGCTCAGTATCAAGAAAACCTAAGTCTGTAAGAACATGGGAGTTTTTTTGTAAGTTTTTTATTTTTAATGTTAATTTATTTTTGAGAGAGAGACAGAGCGTGAGTGGGTGTGGGGCACAGACAGAGGAGACAGAATCCAAAGAAGGCTCCGGGCTCTTAGGTATCAGCACAGAGCCCGATGTGGGGCTCAAACTCTCAGACCTCAAGATCATGACCTAAGTTGAAGTTGGACACTCAACTGACTGAGTCCCCCAGGTGTCCCTATAAGGACATGGGAGTTTATGAGACAACCCCTTCCTATTACAGCAGGAGAAGATGGTGTGTTAAATGGTGGTGGGCACCACAGAAAAAGTAAAGCAAGGCTGGCAGACAGGAATTTGGTGTCTGCAAGAGAGGGAGAAGCCCTCTGCAGGAGGGCATCTGCATCAGGCCAAAAGAAGGTTCTGGCACACACTCCAACGCCACAGTGTCCCAAGGGATGGCCACTGCTAGGCCCACATCATCTTTTTAATCCTCACAATCCCCATCACATAGATCGAGGAACTCAGGCTCAGAAAGGTTAGTGACTTGCTGGTGGTTGTTCAGTTCCTCAAGTGGCACCAACCCTACCCTGATTCCACAGTGGATTATCTCCTCTTGGTTTACGTGACCCTGCAGGCCAAGCACAGGCCCACAAGATCTAAAGACAACTCTGGGGGCGCCTGGGTGGCTCAGTTGGTTAAGCATCTGACTCTTGGTATTGGCTCAGGTCATGATCTCATGAAGCCTGCTTGGAATTCTCTCTCTCCCTCTCTCTGCCCCTCCCCTGCTCATGTGTGCACTCTCACAGAATAACTACGCTTTATTTTATTTTTGTAAAATTTGTTAATGTTTTATTTTTGAAACAGAGAGAGAGAGAGACAGAGACAGAGACAGAGGAGACGGACAAAGTGCGAGCGGGGGAGGGACAGAGAGAGAAGGAGACAGAATCTGAAGCAGGCTCCAGGCTCCGAGTTGTCAGCATCGAGCCTGACATGGGGCTCGAACCCACAAACCACGAGATCATAACTTAAGCTGAGGTCGGATGCTTAACTGACTGAGCCACCCAGGCGCCCCCAAATAAATACACTTTAAAAAAATAAGTAAATAAATTGTGGTATGATTATATTCCAGTTGACTGTAGATCACTTCACTAATTTACATTAAAAAAAATAAAATAAAAGACAGCTCTGTAAGTGGCCAGTACCACCTCTCCACAACAGTAACCAGGAGCAGAAAGTACAAGGTAAACCTAGGAAGAGGGTGCTTGCCTGACTCAGAGAGGCTTCCTGGGAGAAGTCAGGGCAGGGGCCCTGCAGGGGTCAGGACAAAGAACAATGTGGGTAGGTGTGGGGTCCTGAGGATGCCCGCAAGGGGCTGGGCCCTGAGGGATCTTGTGGGCCTACCGAGAGGTCTGGATGCAATCTTAGGTCTCCTTCTGCTCTGCAGCTGGGAGAGTCATCACTGCATCCTACAACGTTACAGTACCTTTCTGTTTCTTAAAAAGGCTATAAACTAAAACACCAGTTTGGCAGGGTAGAAATAATCCCATGACCCTAAAATAAAACTACATATATCCCTAACATCCCTTTCCATCCTGGTCCACGTCTTCACATATTTTTACAACAGTCTAATTGCTATGTACCCATGGTTTCACCTTTTTAGTGAAGGCATGTTTTTGAACCGATTTCCATAAATCAAAGGTTCACATTTTGTCTGGAGAGAAGGTTCGCATTTTGTCAGGATTCCCAGAGCATGCTCCCTAGCTGTGGAGAACTCTCCCATCCCGACATACAGGATTTGTGTATCAGGGTTGGTTTTCAGAACTGGGATTACAAAATGAAAATCTTTAGCACATACCGCTAACTGCTCCCCAAAAAGATCAAACCGATTTATAGAATCACCACCAAAGTAACCAATCCCAGAAACCCACAAGAGTGGGCTTTACCATATTAAGTTCTGTGTAATCCTCACTTCTTTGACTCCCTGTTGCCAAGGTAAAACCTGGAGTGGACAAATATACTATAGTCCAGTGACCCTGTGGACACCCAGATTTCAGACCACGACGCAAGAGCCCCCAGATCAACACTCAACTTTACAGTGGGGTTTCCCTGAATGCCCACTGCCACTGCTGCGTGTAGGAGGCTGGCCACCCACCGAGTGAAAGGGGCAGCTGGTGAGCTGATGAGAAAGTGGGTGAAGGAAAAACAGGAACAAAACGGAACAGGTAAGCAGCAGTAAGTTACTGTCCGACTACAGAGGGGGTGCCAAGGTGACCAGAGGCCAGTGTGTGGACAGAAGGGATCACCCACGTGTCCATCTTTGCTCTGCCAATCGGTTCCTATCTTCCCCCCCAAGGCAGTATAACTCTGCTTAAATTCTGCCTACTTCCCGGGGCGCCTGGGTGGCTCAGTGGGATAAGTGTCCGACTTCGGCCCAGGTCTTGATCTCACGGTTCATGGGTCCGAGCACCGTGCTGAGCTCTGCGCGGACAGCTCCGAGCCTGGAGCCTGCTTGGATTCTGTGTCTCCCTCTCTCTCTCTGCCCCACCTCCACTTGCTCCCTATGTCTCAAAGTAATAAATAAAACATTGACAAAAAATTAAAAAAAATACTGCCTACCTCGCTCTACCCTCTACTCAGATTATTCTTCCACCTGAAGAATAATGGCTAACGTCACTTAAGCGCTTGCTGTGTGCCAGACATCTCACACATGGCCCAGGTATATACAGACACTTCGGTGTCACAACAACCATGTGGGGTAGCTAAGTTTTCACCCCCTTTTACCGATAAGGAGCAAAGACAAATGAATAGATCACATAAACTTCCTCACATAAACTGGGGAATGACTTAGTGCAGAAGGACCCTGGAAACCTAGGAAAGGATGGCCATCATGTAAATGAGCCAGCAAACCTCCCCAGTTGAGGGAACTGCAGCAGCATCTAGTCCAAACGGCTCAGGGCACACTCGCAGGAGAGAAGCTGCAATAAAGTTCGGAAGACGCATGGCCAGGGTGTGATCCTAAACCGGTCTCTCCACTTCCAGATGGGGCTGTGCGACCTGGCCACGTCTCCTCCTCGGGGTTTGAGAGAACCAAGTACGATGACCAGCCCGGAGCACTTCACGGCTCTTCACACCTAATGCTCTTCGCGCACAGGGGCTCGCACGAATCTCAACAAACAGCAGATGCGGGAAATTAAAATTACATTTGAGCTACGAGTAAAGTTACTCCATGCCTGTCTGCCTGCCTTAGTGTCTTCTACAGTCTCTCTGGCAGAGAGAAAATCCGAGTTGTCTGCTGGTACGTCGTCTACACACAACCAACACTCGAACCCAATGCCACCAGATGGTTATCAAACGTTTCCACAGTGGTCCCACCAAAACCATCTCATGGAAACAAAACAAACGAAGAAAGAAAAACCACCCTTTAAAGACTTAGCCCTGGGTCTTAAATCTTCCCATCGGCTCTTTATAGGACGTACTGGCGTTATTTCCTTCAGCACATGGTTAAATTTCTGTTCTTTGCAGCCATTCCTGACCAGCACACCAAAGGCCACTGGAGGCTGTGGACACCAGCACAAGTGGTAAAAAGTGCTGGCGCGATACGCTGGGCCGTATCCCGGCCCCAGTTTTCCTTTAGATGCCTTCCTAAGGCCTTGGGGAACATTTCTAAACCTTAGTGGACTAAAAGCATGAACACCCAACACCTAGTTAACCACCTTTAGGATACCATTTAAAGGCCAAGAAGGGTGTGGTCACAACCAGCATGAGCTTCCACCTGTGGCTCTGCGCGGGCCTCCACGCGAGACGCTCCCTGGGCCACCTCCAGGGCCTCCACGCAAGGCTCTCCCCAGGGTCCCTGGGTCCCCACGCGGGACCTTCCCCGGGTCTTTACGCAAACCCTCTCCGGCCCGCCCCCGGGCCCCCACGCTGGACCTCCGCGGCCCGCCCCCGGGCCTCCCGCGTCCAGGCCGCCAGCGGGCAGGCTCCGCACTCTCGGGGCCTCCTCGCGCGGGGCCCGCCGCCCTGGAAGGCCTCCCGAGCCCGGGCTTGACTCCGCTGGTGGACCGCCGTCCTGAGGCGGCTCCTGAGGCGCCGGGCCGCCGCGGGCCCCAGCGCCAGCTCGGCCTCGGCTCCCTGCCCTCGCCCGCGAAACCGCGGCCCCGCCCGCCCGCGGGCCCTTGTGCTCGCGGCCCTGCGTCCTCACCCGCCGGCCCGGCCCGCGCCGTCGTCCGTAGCGGACTCCAGGTCTCGGCAGCTCCGCCCGCTCGCGACCGCCGCGCCAGACTGCCAGCCAGCCGCCTCCACGGCGCACGCCCCGCCCCGCGCCGGGAGCTCCGCTGGGGCCCGCCCCCGCCTCCGCGGACGCGCCGTCGATTGGGCTGCGGACCTTTGGGGCGGGGCCTCCACGGCCCGCGGCCTGGAAGTGCGGCACAGAGTTCTGATTGGTGAACGAACGGGAGGAGGCGGAGCTAAATCGACAGGCGGAGTCGAATGCAAATCAGCGGAGATTCGCCTAGGCGGACGGTGCTCGGTCCTGGGGGACGGGGGAGGGGGGGGGGGCTCGGCTCGGCAGGCGGGCCTCAGCCTGGGGCGGGGCTCTGAACCCGCGGCTGGGCCCCGGCGGCTCGCCGGGTCGGGGGCGGTTCTGGGCGCGGCTCCTCTCTTCCCGGTTCCAGCCCAGCCCGCCTGCTTGTCCTACCCCCGGATGCATTCCTCCTGGGGCTACCCGGACCATGGCCTAAGGGCACTGACTGCTGAACAGTGACGTGCTGCGGTGGGCAAGGGAAGGCGGCCCACGTCCTCTCAGCCTTGTGGTTCCCCCTTTAGCTTCGCGACTACCACTCGGGAATGGAAATGTGACAGTACGTCTTGGGTCTCCCAGGCCCGCGACCACTAGGTGCACACACCCCTTCTTCTAGGGGTTCAGTGAACTCCTACGCATCCTTCAAGCCCTACCCAACTTGCCCTCAGCACCAAGTCCTGACACCCGCCCTCCTGGGGCAGACCAGGCGTGCCACCGGCTGCTGTCAAGGAGATAAAGGTAGGATCAACTTGGGTTCGTTCTCAAGGGGACCCCCCACCCCCACAGTGTTTCACCTCCTGAGCTTAGCCAGACCCCTCAGGTTTCCTAGAGGTTCGAGGAACTGATGCTCCCCACAGGGCAGCCTCAGGGTCTGAGGCTCCGCAGAGACCCAGCTTGGCAGGCCATCCAGACAGCTCTGTAGAGAGCGGCCCCTCCACCTCCCGGCCCCATGTCTCCCACCACTCCCTTGAGGCCTTGCCTCTAACTGGCCCCCAGCACCAAAATTGGAGTCCAGAGAACTGTCCTCACTGCCCCCAGGGTGGCACATGTCTCAGGACTGGCCGCAGGGCAAGTGGGGGCTGGGAACAGAGAGCCTGGTCCCAGGGATGGGTGACTCCCCGGAGGCTGCAGGGCCTCTACTAGCACCAAACAGGAGGGTACAGGCTGACCTGAGGGAAGGAAGTGGAGATGGTGTTATCTTCTACCCTGGGGTCTGTGCAGGTGGTTCAGGAAGCACTAAAGGTCCTTGGGTGGTCAGTGGTGGAGGCAGCAAAGAGCATCCAGCCACCCAGATCAGGCCTGCAGTTCAGGTTCAAAGTTTCCTCTGTAAGTGGCCGCGTGTTCCTTATCCGTCTCTTCTCAGAGATATTTACAACAGAAATGATTTCCTAGATCTAGTCCAGGCACCACTGGACTCCTAATAGTGCTGACTTTTATTTTTATTTTTTTTAACATTTATTTATTTTTGAGAGAGAGAGAGAGAGAGAGAGAGCGAGCGAGCGAGCACGAGTGGGGGAGGGGCAGGAAGAGAGGGAGACACAAGAATCTGAAGCAGGCTCCAGGCCTTGAACTCATGAACTCAGGCCTTGAACTGATGCGGGCCTTGAACTCATGAACCGTGAGATCATGACCTGAACTGAAGTTGGATGTTGAACCGACTGAGCCCCCCAGGCACCCCGTAATAGTGCTGATTTTTAGCATACACTCACTATAGGTAGGTGAGCAGGTCACCCATAATTCCTTCCTTCCTAGTCTTTATGGCTCTTTCCTTCGGGCTGGGATCGCCAATACAAAAGGTAGGTACTGATATTACTGGTGCAAATAATTCTTCCTGATTTTGTACACAGATGTTTTGTAGGGCTTTGAACCCTTCCCAGAAGACATTACACCTTCATAAAGAACCAAAAATAACTATTCACTTCATAGCCAAACAATAGTGCTTTATTGATAAAAGGTTAGTTTCAATGGATACAAAATTGCTATGTAAAATAAGTTTTCAAAATACACTTCTATAGGTAAAGACTATCTCTTAGTAAAAGCAATTATCTATAGCGAAAGTATTTATTTAGAATTGGGCAGCACAACAAAAGGGGATTTAGAGGGGAGACAATGTAGGTCCACCTGCCCCCGCAGAAGCCTTATGGGATGGCAGCTGGCCCTAGTAGTCTTACTCAAGCAGACACAGGGCTTGTACTGACCACTTGCACATGTGCCCCCAGCTCCACCCTTTAAACAGCTTTTACTAGTGTAGTTCATGCCAAAATAACCCAAACAATTGGCCTTGCACGGACGCGGACGCGCTCTTTAGAGCACTTTCCCCTGGTAAAAACTCGGTACAATGTGCCTAAACCTAACAGCTTGTGACTACTCACCATTAAGTGACAGTGAAAAGGCAAAGTTGTTGACAACACCCGATTATTTTCCATAATACACCTTTGGAGTGAATATATTTTGACCATGTCACCATATTGTGTCTGGCAAAACAAAAACTCTTCTCCTACTCAGAGGAAGCGATTTCTGCATCTTAACCCCTGTTGTTACAGCAAAATGAAAACACTGAAGCCGCACCTGCCCCCTCCAGGTCTCCTTCCACCCTCTCTTTCTGGGAACTGCTTTCCCAATGTCAGTATAAATGTTGAAAACAGCATGCCGGGAGCATCGGCGCCCCTCGGAGCACATGACAGGGGGACACACTAGGAGGGAATGGAAGGGCCAAGGCTGCAGAGCACAGAAAACGGACCTGACTGGTGGCATCTACCAGTCAGATCGTGGTGCACATCTGAAATGTCTTTCAGTCTTACTCGGTACATGGGGAAATTGGTATTACACAGAATGATGGAAAGGACAGTGGCTGAAAATGGACAACAGTCTGCACATTAAAAAAAAAAAAAAAAAATGATCTGCTATTTGGCTTTCAGAAAACCATTAAAAAAACTTCAAGGAAACAAAAGAAAAGCCAAATCAAGAAAACCTGGTAGGCACTGAGGCTTCATGGGGCCATGAGCCTCAGGGCCCATGACAGGTCTGGGGGTTCAGAGGCCTACCCACCAGAGGACCCCGATTTCCACTGCTCAGGCAGATCTTACTTGCAGTTACAGAAAACACATTAAAGTGCAGTACAAAAATATAAAAAAGTTGGTTTCTAAATGTATCAACTTACTAATTTTCCTTAAAAAGTAACTTTTTATGTTAGTTGAGTAAAAATCGTTTATTGGCTATGTGTGCGTTAAGAGTCATCACTGTAATATGAAAACTGGAGTTCATGGACGACACCTGTCCACAGCAGAGTATAAACCAGGATCAGTGAAGAACACTACAAAACGTGGCTTGTGGCAGGTTCTCTGCAGAGCAGTTTAAAAAATGTAGCATCAGAATCCAGAGAATTCTTAACATTTGCTCCTAATGGCCTGTTTTTAAAGGAGCTGAGTATGCACGTCACATTAGATAATTCTATTGTTTCAAGTGGTGGAAAGGTGAACGTGCAGATGAATGAACAGTATCGAATTACAGCAGCAAAACTGGTTTTAGGTGTTGTAAATGCCCTACTGCAGGCCAGCTCATCTTTCCAGATCATTTGCTGGGTCTACATTGCCACCACCCAGGAACACTGCCGGCTCGATCTGAATGTTCTAGAAATGAATCAAGAGTGCTTCTTAACCATTAGTCAGTTAGGCCAGCCAAACCAAAGAAATTCAATGTTAACTACACATTCTAACTGACCCCGGAAATCAGTTCCAACATTAGTGGTTAGTTAAGGTGGAAGAGAGATAAAAATGAAAGGTTCACCTCACAAAATATGAAGTATAACAGAGCAACAAAATTACAAGTGTTAAAAGTACTTCATACAAAACATCAAAAGTTTAAAAAAAAATTAAATTCTCAGGCACAGGTACTGTAAAATGTGGACGGGCACCCCTCCAATAATCTGTCGGAAACACACAGCTGTATTACTTATGCGGAATGTTTTCTTCATCTTGCAATGTGTTTTCTGGAAAAACAAAGCACAACATGTTTAGATGGAAGCAGTGCGATGCTCCTGCTAGGATCATCAACAACATTATTTTCTGTATCACAAAGGGCACAAATTGAGCAGAAGGCTGGCTCACGTGACCAGAGTTAACTAAATCAAAACAGCATTGATGAGGCTCTTGGGAACTTGGGAGTTACCACCAAACTGAAAAGTATACAAAAATATAAAGTGGCTGCATACACCTAAAGTAGAATTTTCCTGATTTCATAATTAAAGTTTTTAAAAGAAAAGCAGGAAAATCAAGAGAAAATGAGCAAACATCGGTCACTCCCTCCTGCCTCAAATGAGCCCTCCCCATCAGAAGTCCTGTTTCCTGCTAATTCCCCAGCACTTCCCCATCAGGCACCAAACCTGCTCACGCACAATCAGCCTCCCGAGCTTGGGCGGTGCTGACATCTCCCCAGTGAGAGGCGCACAGGCAAATCACTGGAAACCCTGGCACGCGATCGGTGTCCACGGCAGTGCAGCGCAGACTCAGCACATGGCCTCGCGACTGCCGGGAGGTGTCGACAACCAACTCTGGGCTGCCGTTCAACCCCAAGTGGGGATATGTGGACGCTCCCGTTCCAGTAACCGGGGACACCAAACAGGTGTATCTGTTTGCTTCACAACTGAAACCTTGCCCCACAAGCCGCAAGGGCCCCACAAGCATTTGGTGGCCAATGCTCCCAGGGTGAGCCTGCAGGGCCTCCTCTATCACGTGTGCGACTGCCACGGTGGACTCCTGACAGTGGGTAGACTCCTCCCAGCCTCCAGGTTCCTCGCTTTCTGGCTCATCAATCCTGCTCTATGTCAGTTAAGCTTCAGCTCACTTATGTCCCCACATCATCTCCCTCTTGTCATCAACACTCTCCTGCCTCTGCAATCAGGCCCCACCGGTAGTGGACTCTGTACTTGCAGCACCCCCAGACCTGTGCCAGCGCTAAGCACCTCTCTTCCATGGAGCCTCTGCCTGAAACCCACATAGCTGCTTCCTCCTCGGGCCTGTATTTGACTTAACCTCTCCCTCCTTCCTCTGGGAGGTGATGACAGCAGTTCCACAGACACCTGTCCACAGAATACAGGGGAACATTTGCCCTTTCCTGGTCCTGGGTCCCTGCTGTCTGCAGATTCCCTTCAAACAGGGAGGCGAGCGCACACCGGGCTAGACATCTACGAGATTCACTGATTACCACGGGGCGGAGCAGGGCTGCGGTGGGATCAGCAGTCTGGATCAAGGAACCCCTGGCCTACCTGGTATAATTCACCCTTTCACGTCACCTTTACCTTTGGTTTGCAAAAACTGTTTTAATAACACTTTGAAATTCTCTTTGAAGAGATGTTTTCAACTGCAACAAATTTCCAATTGTATGACTAGTTAAAGGTTATTAAAAAAAATTTTTTTAACGTTTTATTTATTTTTGAGACTGAGTGTGAGTGGGGGAGGTGCAGAGAGAGAGAGAGGGAGACACAGTATGCAAAGCAGCTCCAGGCTCTGAGCTGTCAGTACAGAGCCCGACGTGGAGCTTGGACCCATGAACTGTGAGATCATGACCTGAGCCGAAGCTGGATGCCCAACTGACTAAGCCACCCAGGGCCCCCTAGCAAAGCTTATTTTAAAATATTTAACTTATTTTCGTTAATCACGTTTATCAGCTCAGAAAATATGGAAAATCTTCTCTACATTGGCAGGGGAGAAGGTTCCATCTTTTAGAGGCCACACTGTCTCCTTTAAGGTCAGTAATAAAGTTAAAGACAGCTTCAACACGCAAAACGTTAGTAAGACTTAAGGAGGAGGTGCCCGCCATTACATTTAGGTTGAGGTGTCTGGAACCACAGGTGTCTTCTAGGCTTCACTGTTACCTTACACGTGGTGCCCGTGGGCCCCACCGTCGCCGTCCCCGCCCTGCAGCTGCAGCTGCATCTGCGCCTGCATCCTGGCGATCATCTCCTGCATGCGGCGGAGCTGTGGGCAGGGATGGGCAGACAGGTTATTGCTTCTCCAGGTCCGTTCTCCCTGGACATTCTTTAGAGGTGTTCTCGTGATTCCTAAAACTTCAACCTCCATGCTTTCCCAAAACATTATAGAGAATTTAGAAAGAACTCTTACAGATCAGTAAAAGAACCAACAACTCAAGAGAAAACCAAGCAAATGATAATATGCAATTCAAGCAAGAAACAGAAACGATCAATAAACACGAGAATTCAGTAAAGGCAACAGGAGATATTCTTTAACCTAGAGGGTGGGAAAGAGGCTGCCACTTCAGGGTGGGGAGTAGGACTGGGCTCTTCTGGAAGGGAGCAAGGCCCTAGCTGTTCCAGTGCTGAGTGGGCCTTCCCTGCCACCCTCATCAAATTTCATCATTACGGTCTCCACTGGTTTAGAAAGGCCTCCAGGCAAGCATTATAAAGTATCTACCTAAATTTTCTTCAGGTAACTTTGTAGTCATGTTTTTAACATTTAAGTATTTTAATCCATACTGAATTATTAGAGCCAAAGAAGTGAGTTTAATTTTGTTTCGAAAAGGCTTGCCTGTTTGAGGATTTCCTGGATATGCTTGAATTCCACAGCCCTAACAGAACCCACCTTTACCACAGACACTTGTTTAACAACTTCAGACCTATTTCCAGCTGTGAATGTCATCAGCCCGTCAAGCCTGTGCCCCACTCTGGATTTCCACGAGCAGTGGAGCCAGCCCTCCTGGGTTAGTCTCCCTGACCCTCCTGTGCTCAGTCTTCAGATCAAACATCACAACTATGTCAGCAAGCTTCCCCCAGAAGAATTTCGCAAACCCCACCATTCTGCTGGAATGGAGTTCAGTTTAGAGAGCACTGTGATCTGTGCACTGAGCGTCCTACCTAAAGTGATGTGTCCATTTACACTTTGAAAATTGTTTTCGGTAGAGTTTTCTAGTTTCTTTTCTGTAGGAGTCCTACGTATTTCTTCTTAAGTTTTTGTTAATGGTTGTAAACGGCAGTCTCTTTCATTATATTTTCAACTGGTTATTGTCCAGGTATAGGAAAGCTACTAAATTTTGAATATTACTAAATTATCAAATTTGCTAATAAGCCTTAGTAACTAAAGTCACTAAATTCGCACTATTCCCCAATTTTTCCCACTAAATTGCTACTGGAGATCAGACGGTAACACATGTAAAGCACTAATCTACAACACATACCGATGTACATGTAATGAAATAAATTAGTGACCTATGATGTATCCCTTAAAAGAGTAAGGAAAGAAAACTGTAATGATGTACGGATGCACGCTATAGGCCTTTAGACTTAACAGGAACCCTTTTCTACTTACCTCAGCTTCCTTCTCCAGCAGGATCTGGTCTTTATTCATGTCCTCATTGTCCACTTTTCTAAGAGTTGAACGAAATTACAATTTATCACATTGCAACTAATTTAGCTGGTTATTTCTGATGACAAATGTCCAAAGTAAAATTTCACTTTGTTTTTGAGAAATGTTATCTATCTAAAATTACCCACATGCATTATTTTTCTGATTAATGACATAAACAGGTAAGAAGACAATGTTGGAAAAATGCACATCGTGAAATGGTAAATTCAAGAAACTTTCCCAACTCCAAGCGGGGCTGGGACACTCTGGTCTTTACTTACTCAAGGAATATGAGACATTATCAGGAGAATACTCTTTTTTAAGGTAAGCTCTTTACGGACATAGATCATAACAAGTTCACTTAAAAAAGGGAGGGAGCAGGGCCTGAGCACACACACAGAAGATGCCGGTGAGGGAGGCCCTCTGAGCGATGAGGACATAGCTCTTCGTGAACTCATGCCTGGCTCACTCACAGTGGGATGTTCTTGTGGCTTCTAAAACCCGTCTTAATGTCTGGTCCCCAAACAAATAACATGACAAAGCAGACCTTAACATATACCCTGTATACACACACAAACCCACCAGATGTCAAGAATGTGAGCACTTTAAAATAAACTACAACACGGCAGTCTCCCTCTTATCTGCGGTTTCAGTGGACCGTGGTCAGCTGTCATCCGAAGGCAGGCGACCCTCTCAAGCGTCAGGTCAGCAGCGGCCCAGGGCTCCGACACGCCGTCCAGGTATTCCCCCCACCTCACCTCATCCATCACATGGGCATCCTAGCATCTCACAGCATCACAAGGGGCGTGGTGAGAGCAGGGCAGGAAGCTCGTTCGTGTACTCTGATTAGAGTACGTGGCTGTAACTGTAGCACCGTATTACTGTTGTTGTTACTCCCTCACTGCATCCGATTTATAGATTAAACTTTATCGCAGACACGTACATACAGGAAACAGGTGCATGGGTAGAATATTTGGCACCATCCGCGGCCAGGCATCTGCTGGGGGCACTGGAACGTGCTCCTGTGGCTCAGGTATGTGGGAGCAACTACTGTACAGGAAACTCTTTTTGTAAGTGATGAAGGTCACTACCTGGGTAGCTAAACTGGGCAGAGATGTGATGTGACCAGACACAAATCAGGTCACAACACACAGACCTTGAGTAAAAACCCACTACGATGGTGAAACAGGAAAGGTGAGGGCAGCCGCCTGTGTCACTGAGGAGCCGGGCTGCTGCTCACCCCACCTGGGGAGCTGTGCTTCGTAACATCACGTGAAGTCTGTCCTCACTGACAGAGTGATGTTCTTGAGACCAGTCACTGGCCTTTCCACCTAAAGCTGTTCTTTGCATGCAGATGATTAAAGCTACCTTGGACAGATTAAACAAAGCACGACACAGTGACATGAGCAACAGGTACCTGGAAAGAGCTTCCGAGTAGGAAACCAAATCATGTTGCTTAGAGTCAGGAAGACAGAGTAGGACAGGTGGAAGGGGGGCCAGTGGGACTCTGTGACGCAGTATGGGCAGAAGGACAGTATAAATTGGGGGTAACAACCTGCCACCTCTCTTGAGCCTCTCGGAACGGAAGTTTTCATAATGCAGGTCCTGGGTCACCTCCTGGAGATCCTGCATGTGGGTGCTGGAGGAGAAAAGGGCACAGCAAGGCCGGCTGAGTGCGGAGCCATCTGCACGGAGAAACTAAAACCCCACTTGCTACTTCTAAATCGTACATGAAGTCGCTGGAGCTTTGGATACAGGAAGGAAGCTACAGAGGCCTCTCTCTCCTCCCTACCACGAGCAAGGGCGCACAAGCACACAGCACAGGGTCAGGTACAGAGGCCCTTCCGTGGGATGCCTCCCCCAGGCACTGCCCACCTCTGCATGAGACTGTCACCGGTGCACAGAGGCAGAGATTTTAGCAGACCCTTTTAGGTAAACAATGTCTGAAACACAACGTACTTTTTGTTTTCTCTCTTTCGACTATTCCTGACTTCTCAAGCTTAAAGAGTTGGTCAGTGTAAGCTATCAGCAAGACCATAAAACAAAGTATTAATATTTTGGAAAAACTAGAGATAGCACTTTGCATCCTGTAATCATCTCAGAAAACACTCATCATTTTTTTGGCTCGGCTCTTTCAAATACATAAACTGCCAGGAACGAGTGACGATGAGGCATTCTTGTCTGCTGCTTAGAGTCTGGAGAAGGGGACCAGTGACAGCAGAGGGTGGCGGGCTCTCCGTCACTCTAAGAAGCTGCCAGCAAACAGCAGCATGACCACAAGGACCCATCCTGAGTGACCTAAATGATGCCCGAGAAAGCTTGTGGCGTCGTTCTAATTCTAGTTTTGGTGCTTTTTCTGTTTATTAAAAATTGCTCAACCAAGACACACGTCGATGAGCACGTACATCAATTTTTAGTTACTCAAAATGTACCTCATCTGTTCTTTGAATTCTTCTAATTAAAGAGATTCTAGATTTTAGGAACACTCTTCCTTTCAGCCTGATTCAAGAGCAATAGCATGTGCATGTATGTCACTAAATGCGAACTCTACTTCTCAGAGGGAAAACGTGTGCTGCTGTAGCCAGGCCTGTGGGAGGTGCTGAGAGTGCACTGAGGACCCTCCCGGTGGCCCCAGGGCGGGAAGGGAGGCTGCCTGCCATCCTGCAGCGCCTGAGCCTTTGTGCCCAGAGCAGGTGTTCGGGCGTGGCCAGGCCGCAGTTTAGGACCAGTCTGCTTTCAGCGTCAAGAGAGCTGGCTGATGAGAAAGGAGAGGGTGCTAAGCCACAGGCCTCGAGTGGGAGAGGTTGGTTCTGTAGAACCACAGAGAGCTCCCGGTGAGGGCCTTCCATAACAGGTGCAGCGGCCCCACCACCTAATACCTGTGGCGCCGGCAGCTGTCTGCGAGGCCACACGCACACCCTGTGGTCAAAAAGCTCTGCTTCCTGCTATAGGCATTGCCAACGGGAACGCACGGGTGTCTTACATGAGCATCGTCCGCAGCTTCAGAAAGTCATTGTGCTCCGGGTTCTCCACCTCCACAACGCCCCACGGGTAGAGACGGCCTCTGACCTTCTTGCCCTTGGCTTCAATCAACTGATTGGACCCGACCACGGAGAATGGGATACTGGCCTAGAGAGAGACACATGAGGTAGACCGGGGCCCCACCGGGAAGCCCAATTCTCGCCGTGCACAGACGGAGCACGCTGCGGCTTACTGCAAGATCTCCTCGGAGAGCTAACGGTGTAGGACATCTTACTCAGAAGGACAGGTGTTTTCCACACGGGACAAGTTAGATGGAAACATATTAAACCTGCAATAAGATTTCTAAACCTCAGGTGGCAGCTGTATCACAATATATTTGAAGCAAAACACTATGAATCTCTCAAAGGTCAGCCATCCTGGATATGGCCCTTTGCCAACTCCTTCCAGGGTGCTCATGACAGAGCAGGAGTGACTCATGTTGGGCACCCGGAGAGGTGTTCTTACCTTGAGAAGTCTAGTCTGCTCTTTAAAATCCTCATCTTCATCGGATTCTGCATCGGGTAAGTGATAGATTTTGATATTATGTTCCTCAATTTCATCCAGAATCTGGAAAAATGACAAAGACAGGAGCAATTTTACCAAACAACTCATATTAAAGACAGGGGTGCCTGGGGCACCTGGGGGGCTTAGTTGGTTAAGTGTGGATTTCAGCTCCGGTTATGATCCTGGTTCGTGGGATTGAGCCCCACATTGGGCTCTGTGCTGACAGCACGGAACCCGCTTGAGAGTCTCTCTCCCACTCTTGCCCTTCCCCTGCTCATGTTCTCTCCTCTCTCTCAAAAAAACCAACCAACCAAACCAGATAAACCCCCCAATAAACAGAACTATCCAAATGCCAACACAGAATCAAGCTGATCACTGACTGCCAAGCGATTTCCTGTTAAGAAAGGCCTCGTGCTTGCATGTTGAGGGGACCCCCTCTGCCCAGGGATGACAATAACAGTGTGCCGCTGCTTTCAGGGCACAGAGCAGCAGGCAATCACTCCAGCACGGCAGCTAACAGGAAACACACTACAACCAGCTTCAGGAATGACACGTACCCAGGGAGTGGCACACCCAGACGCCGCAGGCCCCAGAAGAGCCACAAGCATTGTCTGAGGAGTCGGCAGGTGTGAGGGCTGGAGGGAGGGAGGGGCCTCTAGGGACCACGAAACCCAGGGTGGCCAGGAAGTCAGCTTCCAGGTTGGGGAAGACAGAAGAGTAACTGGAGTTACCAAGTGAAGAGTCCCCTGGAAGCCAAGCTGGGTTCTGGGTTTTGTTCAAGAGGCAAAAAAAGGCAGCCATAGAACCACACACTCAAACCAATTGGGCAAGCGGGAGAGTGGCCCAGAGGGCACGAAAACCTGGGCTGGAGATGAAGGAAGCAGCTGCGCACCCGCTGGCCAGCCCGCGCCCAGCCCCCAAGCGCCTTCTGTGCAGGGAGCGCCAGCAGATATGGGCAGGCTGGAGCTTCGCCTCCGCCGAGTGGGCAGAAATCCCTGCTTTGAACCCTGCTCTGGCATTGGTGGTTCTTAACGGGAACTCTGGGGCCTTTACGATTAAAGGATCAAAGATCGTGGGACTTAACGCGTTGTCCTCACTAATTCAGGACTCGCAAAGAGGTCTTTCTCCCTCCTCCCAACATCCTTCCCCTTCCAACTGGACCATCTGTGCTTTCAGAGCCCTCCCTCCTAGAGGAAGCAGAGGAACCATCTCACTGGTGGGAGAAGCCCAGCAGTGAGCAAGAACCTCCTCCATCTGTTCCTCTTTCCTGCCCATCATCCACCCCTGCTGCCCCATCAGGACAAGGCTTACGAGACAAGGACGAGAACCGAGTTGACAAAATGCAGTAAATGGGCGATTTCCAACCGGAAAAGAGGAAGAAAGTGATGAATCAAAGGCAGTCACACATTTCCCTGTCTGGGCAGCCACACCAAAGATGGGGGTGCAGGTGGAGCCAGCGAAGCTGGGTAACCAGCTCAGGACCGGGATGGCGGGGGTGGGGGGTGGGGTGGGGGTGGGGGGTGGCGCGGCTATCTCCTGTTTACACACAGAGTTCATGTGAAAAAGATTCTCTGAAAGGAAAAGCAGAAGCCACAGGAGATGACACGATCTAAACAATACTAAGCAATGCTGACATTCGTGGCTTGGAAGATAGGTGGTAAAGCAGGCAGAAAGACCCAGTCTCCCGAGAGCGCGGCCAACCCACTGGGGAGGCCCAAGGCTGGTGGAGGGTCTGCAGCCAGACCCTAGACAGGAGACCTGCTGCTGGATGAAGTGGAGCCAGTTAGAGACGAAGGAAGGGTAGGACTAACGCAGATCTGCCAGAGGCTCTTTCAGATGAGGGAGCGGGAGTACAGCAGGAGGCACAGGGAAGAAACCAGATAAAGAGAAGGGATTACAAAGGCCCAAGATGAAAGAGAAAAGAGCAAAAAAGGGTTTCAATTCATTTCAGACTTGGAAATCGAGCCCTAAGAGTTCTGGGCCCAGGATTAGAGACGGGTGTACAAAACATTCTAACCCTGACCCTGGTTCCCCCACCTCTCTGAAATCCAATGTGTAACATGCCTATTATAAAAGGTGGCGTTTCCTTAAGTGGGCATTACTAAAACACATACTGTCAAGCAAAAGCATGCCTAAGCTTTCAGGGGCTCTTCCAAAGGCCTGGATATTTCCTAAAAGGCTGGCAGGCACTGAGACAACAAAGGAAAAGGCTGACACAGTCCATACAATTGAAGAATTCTGCCATGACAGAAGACATCAAGAAAAATGTGAAAAGACAAAAATCAGACTAGGTCCAAAAACACAAGAATATCCGTTAATTAATAAAAAGGCAATAAAAACGCAACACAGGCTCTAAAAACCTCAGAGAGCACACTAACAGGCATCAGGCACCAGGATACATACTCACTCGCATCAGCAACCAGACACTTGTGGAAAACACTCGCGGAAACTAGACACCGCTTCCCATTTCTCAGATGGGAGACACTTTAGAAAACCTGGTGCCGGATCTGGGACAGTTCTGGCAGGCGTGGAGCATGCGCACATGCTGCTTTGAGAATGTGAGTCGTTACACATTTGTTTTGAGGGAAATTCAGCTACCTTTTGTAACTTTAAAAGCCAATCGATTTCCTTTCCAAGAATGTATCTGACTTCTACAATTGTCAGAAGACAGACAGGTGCCTACAATGTGCCAGGTACTGTTCTAAACTTTTGGAACACACAAGTGAGCTAAGCAAAGATCCCTGACGCCAGGAATAGAGGGGTGGGGGTGGGAAGCCAAGAAACACACTGAAGAGAGAGTTTGTGCCGGGAATGCTCCTGAGTGTGTGTGTGTGTGTGTGTGTGTGTGTGTGTGTGTGTGTGTGTTGCTCTAAGCTGAGTAAGGACGCGGGGGAGTGTTTTCTGTGTGTGCTGGGTATTCTTAGAAAGTGAAAACGGCAGAATAATATGTACGCGATGATCCCATTCTGTAAAAACAAAAACATAGGTAAACTATGTTCTGGAAAAATAGGTATGTCACTGTAAACAACAACTGCTTTTATGGATAATTCAGAGAACTCTTATTTATAGAATTTAGCATATGAACTTGGACTTTCTTTTACCAATTAAAACTTTTTTTAATGTGTATTTTTCAGAGAGAGAGAGAGAGGGAGACGGAGCACAAGGTGGGAGGGGCAGAGAGAGAGGGAGACAGAATCTGAAGCAGGCTGCAGGCTCAGAGCCGTCAGCACAGGGCCCACCTTGGGGCTTGAACCCATGAACAGTGAGATCATGACCTGAGCTACAGTTGGAGGCTTAACCAAGCCACCCGGGCGCTCGTAAACTTGGACTTTCTTAATGCGCATTTGAATAAAAAGACAAGTAATTAAAAAATATATATGAAAGAATCAACAAAGACACACCAGAGACCAATGACCGGCATAGGGCTGCTGGGTGGTGAGAGTCACACAGGCTGGAAGATGGACAAGTTCAAGGCAACCTCTAAATGGCCAAAACACAAGCCCTTGAAACGTTGATGGTACCAAACGATTACAACTGAAATACATTCCTAAATGAATTGGCTGCAATAAAATGTTTAGATAAAATAACAAAACTTCACAGAGATGATCACACTTCCATACTCATTCCACTCTCGTAACACATGGCGTCCCTTCTACTCATGGACAGTATTTTCATCTGAGGTGAATTACAAAGAATAAGAACTTGACATCTTTGTCAAAATACTAAAAATCTACAACTGTTAGGTGTTTTTCAAAACACCACCAGCCTCCCTACCTGCTCCCCCACATCTCAGGACACCCCTCCACTCTCTTTCCGAGGCACCTGGCCTTCAGCTACCCTGAGTAAAATACACTCACCCTTTTCTTCAAGCGCTCCCGCTCCTTCAGTGTGAGGGTGTCGGCTTTGGCAATGACAGGCACAATGTTCACCTTGTTGTGTATCGCCTTCATAAATGCAACATCTAAGGGCTTCAGTCTGTGAGGAGTGAGACAGTGCCACGAATTTAGGGGAAGAGCAGGGAGATCACACATTTTTGTTCTCTCAAAATTATCTCAATTCTTGTATTAAAATGTGCAACTGGGGGCAACGATCAGCCCACAGAGTAAAGACGAGACTGTAGCACACTTGGCTTCTGCGGCCAGTGGCCCACATACCCGTGGCCGAAAGGGGAGATGAAGTAAAAGCAGCAGTGCACCCTGTTGTCAACGATGTGCCGCCTGTTCAAGCCGCTCTCGTCATGCAGGTACCGTTCGAACTGCTCATCAATGTAGGCGATGATGGTCTTAAAACTGTGAGAAACACAAATACTGACTATCGGATTCCAAAGGCAGGCAGTCCCAAACTTCAAAGACGCAGGCTTTTTCTGTCCCCTGCCTCCACACCAAAAACAATTTGACAATCACTTATAAGATGGGGACGGAAAACTCACTCCTATGTTTGGCAAGATGGATGTTTTTGGAAAGTGTGCCAAGCATAATCTCCCCCAACCACAGGGGGCTTAAAGGCCCAAAGGGAATAAGTAAAAGCACCCGAGGTGGGTGCCTGGGTGGCTCAGTTAAGCATCCGGTTGTTTTTTTTTTAATGTTTATTTTGAGAGAGAGAGAAAGCACACATGCACACCCCAATGGGAGGTGGGGAGTGGCAAAGAGAGGAGAGAGAGAATCCCAAGCAGGCTCCATTGGGAGTCTGGCCTGAGCCAAAATCAACATCTAACAGACTGAACTACCTAGGCACCCCAAGAGTCCAACTCCTGACCTTGGCTCAGGTCATGACCTCACAGTTCCTGAGACTGAACCCCGTGTCGGGCTCTGTGCTGACATCGAGGAGCCTGCTTGGGATTCTCGCTCTCCCTTTCTCTCTGCCCCTCCCCTACCGGCGTGCATGTATACGCACCCTCTCAATAAACATTGAAAACAAACACACAAAGTGAATGAAAGCACCTGAGGTGACTGAGTGGACAGAGGGCCACCAGCTCTCGCAAGGACTGTAACTGTGCAGAGGGCAGAGGGGCAGCAGCAGAACACACGGTGGGGACAGGCGTGTGAAAGTGTGAACCAAAGAGCAGGGAGAGAAGGGAGCGACTCCCAAAGAAAGGAGACGGGAGACCCTTCCCCTTCCTTCCCTTCCCTCATCAGACGCTGGCAAGTTGATGCTGTCCATTGATGACGTAAGAAATTGCAGTTTCTACCACGAACGTGGTGCTCTCTGCGCAGCGCAGGGACAGACTGCTCTTCTGCTTGTAGCTTTCCTTAGTTTTGCTCATGATGTCAAGGACCGAGTCTCTAAGGGAAAGGGCTAGACCACAATCTTCCCCACTGGCCAGGGTTGATTCAGATCAAGGGGTTTCGTTTATACTAGCATTTGATGGATGGTTGGCTCTTCCAGAAAAAATACTCCTTCTCTCTGAAATTCCTCACTTCAAATGTTATAATCGGCACACTTGTAAACTGTTTCACTGTATTATTATACACAGCTACCTCAAGCCTAGTCATCACTCGTTAATGCTATGAAACCTGAATACGTTAGAGTAACCATAGCACTTCCAGGACCCCGTGTCCCTGAGGAGCATACCAATCCCTGCAGTTGATGGCGTCCCCGTAGCCGGGCGTGTCCACCACTGTCAGGCGCAGCTTGACCCCTCGCTCTTCAATCTCCACGGTCGAAGCCTCGATCTGGACAGTTCTTTCAATTTTCTCTAAAAAAAGAAACAAACTTAATGAGAGGATGTACCTAAAGACCGACCCAGTTCACAAGAGGAGAAACGAACCTGTTACCTTCTTATTAAGATACAAACGAACCTCACTACCTTTCCTAGAGGAAGGTTTTCCGAGCTAACACAAGAACTGTGTAAAAATAACCCCCAAGTTGGCAAGGGAGACCTGGAAGCGAAGATGAAACGGCAGCTCGGCAAAGTTAAAATGCCAACACTGGAAATTATGACCTTTGCTCACACAGCAGGCGCAGGCAGATGCCTACACCCGTGGCAGTCAGCCACTTACAGAACTCTCACATGAGGAAACACCGTCCCCCGGCCCTCCCGTCAAACACAGAATACAGGCAGAAACTATTCCTTCTACTTTGCCATAAAGGAAAACAAACTCGGAGACGATGGACCCGTGCACAAATGCCGAGTCTACAACCAAGACTCAAGGGCTGCAGGTCAGCACCTTTCCCGACCGAAAGAACGCTTGTCCTTGTGTTTCAAGCTGAGGCAAAAACACCAATTATGTGCTCTCAGCAGCTCTCATGTAGCACGACACTTAACAGTCCTGCGGGGGCTTCTGTACCTGCGGCTCCAGGTATGATTCTTTCTGGGTAGAGATCGGTCAGGAACAGGCTGTTTATGAGAGTCGATTTTCCTAGACCCGATTCACCTTTAGATGAAAATGAAAACATTGTCATGACTTGACCTGTAAGACACGGTTCATCTCCTGAGTTTACGTGCGGGCTGGCACTAGGCTAAGCCCTCACAAACCCCATTCTCTGCACTCCATATGACCACTACCAATTTGGTACGACTCTCCCCACTTCATTGATGGGGAAACGGGTGCTCGAAGGTTACTAAGTAGCGTTTGCTCAGAGAGCTGTCCAGAGCAGGGCCTTGATTGGAATCAAGGTCTCTGAGTCTCCAGAATTCCCCCATGGTGAGATCAGAAACATTACCCTTAATTCTTCACAAATGTATACGATGGACTTTTAGAGGTGGGCCTTTATTTTTTGATAAATAGAATGCAAAGGTTTTCAGTTATGAGTTTTGGTAATTATTAAAGTTCCCAATTTTCAGGAAACTGATCTACCAATGTCAAGTGCACTATGGCTCGCCAAGCTGTGGGAACCTGAACCAGAACACACGCCCAAGGCTGCTTCGCAGTCTGCATTTCTTCCTCCTGTCGCCAAGGCAGGGGCAGGCCACCTCCTCCCTTTCCTGCTTTACATACATTCCGTGCCCCAACACTGGCCCGGCAGCTGCCTCAGGTCAGACAGCCTGCCCACGCAACACTGTTGAGTGTGACATGACCAATTAAGAGAAACACATACTCATTCGAATATATAATGAGTTAATAAAGCTCTTCAACTACCATAATACCTGAATTCTGAACACTCTTGAGTTAAGTAACGTTTGTATTCTGAGCATCTGCAACTTAACTTCAAGGATGCAAAACACCACAAATGAAATATCTTTCAGAAATGTTTATTATTTTTTTGAGAGAAAGAGAGTGCAAGCAGGGAAGGGTCATTCCTAGAGAGAGGGAGAGAGAATCCCAAACAGGCTCTGTGCTATTTGCACAGAGCCCAACACGGGGCTCGATCTGATCATCCGTCAGATCATGACCTGAACCGAAATCGAGTCAGAGCTTAATCTACTGAGCTACCCAGGCGTTCCCCACCCCCCAACAAAATGAAATATGACATCTTAAGTAAGCATGCACAGATGCCATCATTTCACTGTAGCTGTGATCAGCCAAGGCTACATTCCGCGTGGAGAAGTCCTTCTGAACTCGGTGCCTGACTATCTCCTGGGCATCTTGGTCTGAACCTCCCTCTGCTAAGTCCTGCGCAGCACGTGGAAAGAGCGCACATCAGTTTTGAAAATTATTTCCGGTGAAATGAAGTACAAGAGTAAATTTGAAATGAGTAGACATATAAAATCAGGACTGCGCTTTAATTGGATGGCGATTTTCATACGTGGAAAGGACCACCAAGAGGACAAAACCAGAATTTCACGCTGAACATGTCCAAATAAAAGAGCATAAAAATATGCCACCAAATTATCCTTTTAACAAACTGCCCAGCAGTTTACGTCTTTATCACAAAACGAAGAGGTCTTGCCAGTACGCGAGTGCTCAGTCTTTATGTGTGCCTGGCACAGCTCCATGTGCCGGACAGCTAAATTCCTGCTCCCGTGCAGACTGGCAGTCCAGTGGGGGAGACGACAAACGAACAAGGTTACTTTGCCACCAGTGAAGTGGTGACAGCTGTGGGTAATGAAGCTGAAAGGGAATGGGGCTCAGGAGATATCTCAGCAGAGGTGTTTGAGTAGAGACACCTTCTTTAAAAGAAAAAAAAAAGCAGTTGCAACATTCCAATGTCTGATTCTGAATTACAGATCTTCACTTTAAGGGTGGAAGCATCTTCCCTTGGAATGGCTTTCAGGCAGCACCTACAAGTAATTAACTCATAAACGCAGAACATGATGCTGCTGTTGGGCTGAATCTCTGGGCGTGGCTAGCTTTGTGATTTCTTGTTCACCAGTATCTCTGTCCCAGAGGCGTTTCTCAGGCGCCTATACATGGGAGACACAAGAGCTCAAGAAGCCCTGCAGTGTATAACTCACAGCATAAAATGCACGGGGCTGAGCAACCCTACGTAGTTGTCCTGCACCAGTGATGACAGCAGAAGCTGACTGGGATGGGAGGTACTCAGGGTTTACAAAACGGCTTACATTCTCACCAATCGAGATACACAGCACCAGGCACAAGGGGGCGCCGCCACATGAAGAATATGCACAGGAGGAAAGGGAGCTTGGGTTTACAGCATCCTGAAATCCCATCAGGCTCAGGGTCCCAGAGATCCCAGAAGCTTCCAATTAAAACCTAGGCGAACCCTCCCATCCCCCCACAAAACTTAGGCCAAGCCAGGAATGCTAGGAAGCAAAAAGCTCCTAACCTGGGTGGAGGGTGTCCTCCTCACATTTACTTTTCAATTTTAACCAACACAAGAAAGCGCTTGCTTTCTCAAACACCCTGCAGCCAGGGCCACCTGGGAGGGCCCCGAAGGGCAGCACTCTAAGTGATCCCTTTTTTGCCCAGAGCCAAGCCATTTCACGGGGTAAGGATGCGCAAGCAGGCCCGGCTCAGAGTGGCCAAGGTCCCAGGTGCATGTGCCCTCATGAACGAGTCCACCAGGACACAAGTGTGCATTTTCAGGACGCGTGAACCTACAAGGATTCGTTCTCTTAGCTTAGTTCCGGAGTCTTCGGAAGTGTTCATTCTGTAACCCTCTTGTGAATTTGGTCACACTATCCATTCTTCGCACTTTCTACCAGGTAATATATATATTTGACAACAGGCTTTCTATTTTAATTTTGCTTTTCTTGTGAACAGACCCACCACCCCCAATACTCGTGGGGAGGCTGGAAACTTGATATGAACTATCACCAACTATCACCATTTGGCCAGACTTCAGCAGCACAGGCACCACGTTCCCTCACGAGCAACTTGCCACTGGGCTTTGATCTGTGATGTCTTTAAAGAACTTATTTGTGATTTTTAAGTTTCTTCCAGATTGCTGCCCAAACATTTGTAGTTTTTCACTTGCATATATGATCTTTTCATGAAATTTCTTATTCCCTTAGATGTTATCTGCAATTCTGAAAACACCTTTTTCAATAGCGTCTGACTTACAAGGTGGGTGCACTGGCCTTTTCCTGATACAGGTTCTCCCTCTACCCGAAAGTAGACTGTTCCTAAGCCCAAATGGTAGAAAGCAAAAAAGCATTATACCACTCACTTAGATGGAAACATTTTTTGACACTCCTAGCTTAAAAAAAAAAAAAAAAAAAATCATCTCTCAGCCTTTCTGATACCTTAGAACACATCATAACAGGTGCACAAAATCAGTCGAGATAAAGTCCAGATGCTCTCACAGCTCTGGCAGCCGGACACCAAAGCGCTTCGCGAGGAGACTCGGCGGGCGTGCTGCCTCTGCCACGGCTTGCTGCAAAACCTGCTGAGCTCTTGCTGGTCTTTTATTACTGAAAACAGGCACTACTACAGGCCTTTCATAAAAGTGGCATGCCAGTAACTTTCAGAAAGCAGGGGATACCTGTGTATCATTTTTCTTGTGCTTCTAACAGGTACAATTTAAAAGTTGAGGGTTCTCGTGGTTAAGTTTCTAGGTGTTATTCACTACCTGTCTCACCTTTAATTCCCTTACTACTTGCTTTATTTGAAACCCACTTTACTGAGGTGTAACTCACATACACCTCAGTTCAACAGTTAAGTGCACTCATTTGAACTGTACTGACGGATTAGTCTGACCAAGTACACACTCAGATAAATAAACTCAAGATAGAAAGGATCTCCATACCATGAGAGCTCCTTTGCCTAAGTCAGAGTCAGCTCTACCCCTCTCGTGTCATTATATGCATACACCAATCTGCTTTCTGTCTCTACAGACTGGTTTTGATTATTCTAGAACTTCACAAACATGGGATCATACAACATGCCTTCTTTTATCTGGCTATTTTGGCTCAGCACAATTAGCTCTGGAGGTTCATCCACGTCACGTCATCCATCAGCAGTCCGTTTCCTTTTCTCATGTGGACACATCATGACATGTTGATCACCCTCTTGCTGGGTACACCTGTGTTACATCCAGTTTGGGCCACTGCAGGGAGAGCAGCTGTGAACATCCAGGCGCAGGCTCTGTGGTCATGCTATCATTTCTCCTGTGTATCTGCCTAAGAGCGGACGGTCTAGTTACACAGGGAGTAACAGCTAAGAAAGCACCGAACTGTTTCCAAAGTGGTTGTTATCACTTTACACTGTCACTAGCCACTAGGAGAGGTGCGTCTGTCCATATCCTCGCCAACACTTGGACTACCGGATTTTTTGCAAATTTCAGCCATTCCAGTGAGCGCGTGGTGGGATCCCGTGGGTCCTGGCCATTCAGGATCTCCTATGAAATGTCTGTCCCAATCTTGTGGCCCTTTCTGTAACTGGGTAGCCTATCTTCTTTCTGAGCTGTACGGGTTTATGTTCCGGACAGGAGTCCTACGTTGCACGTGGTGCTGTGAACGCTTTCTCAAGTTTATGACCTTCTCTTGTTTTCTGAAGAGAATTTTTAACAAAGTGCAACTTTTCATTTATTTTGTGATTAGTGTTATTCACGTCCTAAGCAATCTGTTTACTCCAAGTCATGAAAATTTTCTTGCCCGTTTTCTTCTAGACTTCTTACAGCTTTACAGTTAAGCCAACAACCCACTTGGAGTTAAGTGTGTTGTACGGTGTGAAGGAAGGTTCGCGTTCGCTGCCCACCACACGACCACGCACTTGGTACAACGCTGTTTGTAAATGGCTAACCTCTCCCCCTCTGTGTCACCTTGGCACCCTTGTCATGAATCAGTTGATCATGTGTACACGGGTCTTTGGGCTGGTATTTTCAGTTGATCTGGAGTTCCACCCTCACCACGCTGTCATGGTTCCTATTGGGAAGGCTTGAAATCAGATAGTACAGGCCCTCTAAATGGTTCTGTCTGTTCTAGGCCCTCTGCACTTACATTCACACTTTAGAACCAGATTGTTCATTTCTATTTTAAAAAGCCTGGTGTGACTCTGGCAATGTGCTGACTCGATGGGTCACTCTAGGGGCAGAGTCACGGGCACGGTGTGCACGGTCACACCCAGAGCACTGGCAGGTCTCACAGCTTGTCTTTCTCTCAGCAGTGCTGCCATGGTGTCAGTGAAGGTCCTGCACCCATTCCGCTAAGTTAGCCTAAGCATGGTGCATTTCTTATATTACTATGGATGGTACTGTCTTTTAAAATGTTTCTTGTTGGGGTGCCTGGGTGGCTCAGTTGGTTAAGTGTCCGACTTTGGCTCAGGTCATGATCTCACGGTTCATGGGTTTGAGCCCCGTGTCGGGCTCTGTGCTGACAGCTCAGAGCCTGGAGCCTGTTTCAGATTCTGTGTCTCCCTCTCTCTCTGCCCCTCCCCCGCTCATGCTCTGTCTCCCTCTGTCTCAAAAATAAACAAACATACATTAAATAAAAGTTTTTTGTTACCATTGTTTTTGACGGTCTTTTCAAGTTCATTTTAAAATTATTTGTTGGTGGAGGCACCTGGGTGGCTCAGTCAGTTAAGCGTCCAAATTCAGCTCAGGCCATGATCTCGTGGTTCACGAGTTTGAGTCCTGTGTCGGGCTCTGTGCTGACAGCTCAGAGCCTAGAGCCTGCTTTGGATTCTGTACTCTATCTCTCTCAAAAATAAATAAAACATTAAAAAAAGAACCTGCAACTTGATAAAATTTACTTATTAAACATAGTAGTTTTGGGATTCCTTATAATTTTTAACATACACAAATCATTTCACTTGCAATTAAGAATGTTTTAGAAAATTTCCTTGTTTTTTTTAGTTTACAAAGTTTTAAAATCTTTAATGGGTTCGAATTGTTGCGACTGCATGTTTTAGATGACAGCATAAATTTCCCCTTTAGAACCACACAGATTAATCTTCTAATGTTAAATCATGCACTCCCAAGGGGTGGTGCCCGGGTGGCTCAGTTGGTTAAGAGTCACTTGATGTTGGCCTCTTGATTTTGCCTCAGGTAGTGATCTCAAGGTCGTGGAGATTCTCTCACTCTTTCCCTCTGCTTCTTCCCCTGCTCCCCCATGCTCTCTCGACAAATAAACAAATAAAAACACAAAAGCCCCTCCCCCCAAAACCCATGTGCTCCTGAGGTAAACCCCATTCATTAGGATGTATAGACAGCTTTGCCATTAACACATGCCTTGAAGGTGAGAATTTGTTCCAACACAATTGATATACTAGGGAACAACTTCAACATAATACAAGCATTGTATCTGCTCGTGTGATTTCACTGGTGACAAACTAGGTGAACGTCAAAAACTGTATCCAGTAGAATCAAGCCATGAAAGAACATTTTCAATAATGTGCACCCCTCAGCACCAGTGACCTCTGTTGAACAGTTATCGTGGACCATCCCCACTCACCTCTCCTGACACAGCTTCCCATCCACCATTTCCCGACACCCACTTTGACAAACTTCAGAGACTGGTCAAGCTATAGTGCCCATATTCAGTATAGTATGATTATTTTAACCAGTTAACAAGTGTAAAACCATTTAATATGTAAAAACCATTTTTATTATGTTCCTCACTTCTTCCTAATAGGTCCCTGAGGCAACTTTTGTGCCTGTATTTTCTCCAGAAGCCTATGGCTTCAAGTGTATTACTGCAGAGCATGGTGATATTTTTTTAATGTTTTTATTTATTTTTGAAGGAGAGAGACAGAGCATGAGTGGGGAGAGGAGCAGACAGAGAGGGAGACACAGAGACCTAAGCAGGCTCCAAGCTGTCAGCACAGAGCCCGAGGCGGGGCTCGAACCCACGAACTGTGAGATCGTGACCTGAGCCAAAGCTGGACGCTCAACCGGCTGAGCCACCCAGGTGCCCCACAGCATGGTGATTTTTAAGGAACACGTGTATACTGCATTATAGTAGAACTTAATGTATTAAGCATTTTTATGTATTGCTGGACTTGCTAAAATTTTATTGAGATGTCTGTGTCTACGCTCATGAATTGTCTATACTTTCTCATCATTGACTACAGGGTAATGTTGGCCTACTAAAATATTCTCACAAGAGTATCTATGGTGAATCCTCCATGTGCACTTGAAAAGAATGTATACCGTGGGGTTTCTCAGCACAGTGCTCTCGACATCAGTTGGATCAACCTTCAGATTTCTCTCTCTTGCAGATTCTGCATCGTGCATTATGAAGCTCCATCATTAGGTGCACATACATTTATTTTTTTAAATTTGTTTTTTAACATTTATTCATTTTTGAGAGTAAGAGAGACAGAGCATGAGTGGGGGAGGGGCAGAGAGAGAGGGAGACACAGAATCCAAAGCAGGCTCCAGGCTTCGAGCTGTCAGCACAGAGCCTGACACGGGGCTCGAACCCACGGACCACGAGATCATGACCCGAGCCGAACGCTCAACCGACTGAGCCACCCAGGCGCCCCTAGGTGCACATACGTTTAAAATGATGTTGTTTTGAACTCATCCCTGCATCATTAGGATACATACTTCTTTATCTCTGGGAATATCCAGGTAGTAGACACAAAGTCTACTCTGTCTCGTATCAATACAGCTGCTTTGGGTTTCTGATGGTTGGGCTTTGCATGATGATTTTCCATTCTGGTCCTTCAGGCTCATACTCTCTCCCTCTGACTTCTTGTCCCAGTCACGGCTATGCCCCTTCTGCTAGGGTGTTGCCCTCTCTCCATTTGTCTCATCTCTTGTTTCTTTGCGGCTTTCTGGATTGAACAGGGTTCTGTATTCTATTTTATCAAAACTATTGGCTTTGAGTCAAACCCTTGTTTGACTTTCCTAGTGGCTGCTCTGGAGTTGATAACACGCACCACTAACGCAGCATCCCTCCCTTATGTAACATCAGCTCAGCACCCTCCTGTCCTGTGCTGCCCTCATTCATCTTACTCCACGTTAAACACTGTTAACTTGGCTTTAAAACTATGTTCGACAGAAATGAAAAACCAAGAAAAGTGTTTTACATTTACCAACACACTTGCCATTTCCAGTGCTCTACCTTTTCCGTCAACCTGAAGAACCCAGTTTAATCTTTCTTTTGGTGTAGATCTGACAGTGACAAATTCTCAGCTTTTACTTAAAAATGTTTATATTTCATCTTTCTCTAAATCTCCATTTTTCGAGGTCATTTTTGATTAATTCAGAATTCTAAGCTGATGGTTTTATTCTTTCAGTACTTTAAACTATCACTGCATATGGCTCATATCTGATAAGTCAGTGGTCCTTTCCACCTTTGACCTTCTGCATGTAATGTGCTTGTTCCCTGCCCCCCACCTGCTTATACGATTTTCCTTCTTATCAGTGCTTTCACCAACTGTTTATTGTGTGCCCTGGTGTGCTTTTCTTATTTATTCTACTTGGTGTCTGGATGCTTTCTATTGCCCTTTCTCTTCGGCAGTATATAATTTGCTGTTAGCTCTGTCAGAAAAAAATTTAATCTCTAAAAGTTCCATGTAAGTTCTCTTGGTTATCTTCTATTTCCTTCTTATATTGATGTTCTCCTTTAGGTAGCAGGAGCACATTTAAAATAGTAAAAGGTCTTGTTCGCTAATTCTATCATCTCTGTCATTTCTGGATCTGTTTCTATTACCTGATTTTTCTCTTGGTTACGTGCCACACTGTTTTGCTTCTTTGCATTTACAACTTTTTACTGGATGATGGCAAGTGTAAATATTACACTGTACACTGGATTTTGATTTCCATTTTTAATGAATGATGGGTTTTGTCCTGACAAGCAGCTAATTTTTCACCCAGCTTGATCCTTCAAAGCTTGTTTATAACTTTGTTAGGGAAGGTCTTGGACAGCTTACACACAGCAACTGGTGGCCCTCAGCTCCTTGCCTTGTGAGACTTCTCTATAAGGCTGCTGAAAGGTCCTCCCAACATGGTGGATGGCATCCCCCAGAGTGATTCAAAAAAAGATAGGGGGCAAGCTGCAATGTCTTTTATGACCCAGTCTTAAAGTCACACACCTTCATTGCTGCCACGTTCTACTGGCTACACGGGTTAAGTCCTACTCAATGTAGGAAGGGGCTAGAAAGTATCACAAATTCCAGGAGGCAAGGATCACTGGGGCCATTCTGGAGGCTCACTGGCATAATGAGTGAATACTTCCACCACATACAAATAAGGAAACGACAGAAATATTAAGATTTTACTCTTCAGAAAAATTTTCTAAAGAATCTTTTCAAATTCCCCAGTTACTTGATCCTGACAATAAAGGAATATTCCCTTGGACTTTATAGGTCACACAATTATACCCTAAAGGTTGAGAAGAGGAAACACCTGCATATTTAAAAAGCTCAAAGGTGTAAGGTGTAAAGGTTAATTTCTTACCGACCACCATTAGTGTGAACTCAAAACCTTTTTTCACTGATTTTCGGTGAACTTGATTGGGAAGGTTTGCAAATCCAACGTAGCCAGGAGTTTCTGGATTTATAAACTGAGTTGGTTGTTGCTAAAATAAGATTTTACAAAAACAAAACAAAACAAAACAACAAAAAAACACCTTATTAGTTGCTTTTAAGATATAATCAAACCTGTGACAAACATAGGTATCATTAGTTCCCACAAATTAAAAAAAATACACAAACAAATCCACATTTTTGTAAAAAAATCACCTGTATCAGAAAACTGATTGTATTCACTTAACACTTTTAAAAAGATAAACCAATCTACTATTATTACATGCAGGAAAATCAAACTTACAAAGTAATGCCACAACTGAAAGTGGTTTCACAGAACAAACTTAGCAGAAGAATAGTTTCTAAAAGCCAATCCTTCTAGGTATCAGGTGTGATGCATTTGTGAACAGTGTTCAGGAACAAGCCGTGTCTCCTGTTTGTTCCCAGCTCTATGCAACAGTGCCATCAAGGGTGAGGCAGGCCATTTAGGGGTGGGATGTGAGCATCGGGCTTCAAAGATCAAAGAGAAGACTAGGAATGAAAAATGAATCACAGCTGAGGACAACGAAGCATCAATATTCCTGGACAGGTGGAATAAACCGGAGATGCTATAAAGTGTATCAAAGCTATAGAATCTAGGCATAGCATACTAAAAATGTGAGGAAATCAAAAAAGGATACACCAACTGCTTTATTAATTTTGACAGCCAAGACATAAGATAGTATTTTTCCTTTAGGATTTTGGAAACGTATATTCATATGCACACATGCGCAGATGTAAAAATATTCATAAAATGTTACTAGTAGTTATTTCTAGGTGATGAAATTATGGTTAATTTTTATTTGGTTTTTTGCTCATCAGTGTTCCCGACTCATACTTGCATAAAAAGTAAAAATTAGTAAGGTAATTATGCATCAGTAATGAACACTGAAACATTCAAAAATAAAAGGCAAAGGGAAGTAATAATCTTGCAATTTTAACCACAAGTTCTGCTTTTCTCAGCATGTCTTTCAAAACTAATTTACTTCAGGGCTTTGGGCTAATCTGCAAGAGCTGATACAAGCCAATTTGTCAAGTCTAAGAACCCTGTAAGTTTCATGATGAAATATGATTAGAATTTTAAATTATTATTTGATTGGTGTTCTGAAAATGATGTAAAGGAGGCTAAATGGATTGTTACTGATGTACTGAGAAACAAATTGGAAATCTAAAAAAATAAAGTTCAAAGTTTTTAGAATGTCAATTAAATTACACACTGCCTAGGGGCGCCTGGGTGGCGCAGTCGGTTAAGTGTCCGACTTCAGCCAGGTCACGATCTCGCGGTCTCTGAGTTCGAGCCCCGCGTCGGGCTCTGGGCTGATGGCTCAGAGCCTGGAGCCTGTTTCCGATTCTGTGTCTCCCTCTCTCTCTGCCCCTCCCCCGTTCATGCTCTGTCTCTCTCTGTCCCAAAAATAAATAAACGTTGAAAAAAAAAATTTAAAAAAATTACACACTGCCTCAACAAATCAAATATATCAGTCATATTAAAAATGAGTCACATGGGGGTGCCTGGGTGGCTCGGTTGGTTAAGCATCTGACTTTGGTTCAGGTCATGATCTCATGGCTTGTGAGTTTGAGCCCTGCGAGGGGCTGTGTGCTGACAGCTCTCTCTCTAACCCTCCCCAGCTAGTGTGCATGCGCTCTCTCAAAAAAAAAAAAAAATATTAAAAAAAAAAACACATAAAATGTAAAATAAATTAAAAAAAAAGTGTGATCTCTTACCTTAGACATCTTCAGTGAAGTTTTCTCAATCTGTTAAGAAAAAAACCCACATATACATATATGCATGTACACACACACTTTAGTATGAATTGACATGTACACAGACTTAACACCTAAAGCATCAACAGTTCCTGTTTTACTTGTTAATTGCATCAAATTACAGAAATGAGAAAATTATCATCTCATTAAAAATTAGATATAAAAAATTAGGTCAATTAAGTCAACCACATACACGTATGTACACATATAGACGTTCCTTATTTCCAACAAAGTCTAAACGTTTTTCTAGTACTGATTATATGCTAAGCACCAGGGACACAACAAGAGAAAAAGACAAAATCTCATGACCTCTGGAATTCTATAATTTCCTTTCCCTCTTCGAAACCTTTCAACAAGGAAAGCGTACTTATAGAGCGATGTCTGCTGCTGGGAGGTTCTCTGAGCTCTTGACAACTAGTTTTAGACAATGGGGCACTCAGAGCAACATTTATAATTAAAGGAAAAAGGACTGAAGGCATTGGAGTGTTTGAAGAACATGACAATAGTTTTAGAGATAGTTGGAATTTAATACGAATTTTAGAAGACTTGAAATTTTGGGGAACATGGAGTCTGTCGGCTAACAGTCTTTGGTAACAAGGTCAAAAGATATGAATGAGGTCAGATTTGATTCCCTCTGGAGCTTAGAAACTTATGCCCTTCGTGTTCTTGCTTCCCCATCCCCCAAACCTTAACATTCCTGAAAACTGCACACTGTTTCCCTTCTGAATGGAAATGTTCCCAACCACCTCTGAAGACGTGAGGCTCCTGCACCCCCATGCACAGTTTGGTTAACAAAGGCCAACAGCAGTAGGATTTGTATTATTTCACAGAAGGTAAGTTTACAGTCTTCGTTCTCGTTCTTAGTGGCCCATGGGAAGCCTTACCCTCATGTGTCCCACTGGAACAAGAAGGGAGGCAGAGGAGAGTTGAGAACTCACACGCAGTCTGTAAACCGCTTGTTGCTTCTATGGCTCAGAAGGGAGTATGAGGTAAGGCCTGGGCTAAAAGGGAAGGGCAGTGATTGAGGAGGAGTGGATAGCTCCAAGCCTAGGTGGTGGAATTAAAGTAAACTTAAAGGAAAGTAGGAATGTTAGGAAGAACAAAAGCAGGAAGTGAATTCTGAAGAACCTTCTGGCAAGGAAACGAATATAGTGCATCCTGGAAAAGCTCGGAGAACAGAGTCCCTGAGTGTGAGGACCCCAGGAGTAAGATGATAAGTGACCCCAACTCCCTGTCTCCAAGAAGAGCTCCACAGGCAAGCTGCAGGAAGAGGAAGGCAATAACGTGAACCAAAAAAATAGTAACGCTACGATAAAGATACAAGTATACTACTTAAAACAAAACATGATTTTCAAACTCAGACTTTGGTAACTCAACTGAACAAATGGTCACAGCTGCGATTCACCTTGGAAGATCAAACATTAGAAAACTTAATGCAAGGGCAAAAACACAGAGAAGGAAATCATGATTTAAAAGACAGTCTTGGAGAAACAATCTAGGCAATCTACCTTGTTTTTATTTTAACTTTTTTTTTTTTTTAAAGCTTATTTATGTATCTTGAGAGAGACAGAAAGCGTGAGCAGGGGAGGGACAGAGAGAAAGAGGGAGAGAATCCCAAGCAGGCTCCCCTATGTCATTGCAGAGCCTGATGTGGGGCCTGAACCCATGAACCGTGACATCATGACCTGAGCCGAAGTGGGATGCTTAACTGACTGAGCCACCCACGTGCCCCGTTGGCAATCAATAAGAGTTCTTGTCAGTAAAAAAGGAAGAGAGGGAGAAAAAGAATAACAATAGAATATTTTCCTGAGAAGAACAAAGAGCAGGGTCCATACATTAACAAACTATCTGGAATGAATTAAGGTGTCCTGAATGGAAAGGGACATCCTAGGAAAATTGTATTAATAATATAGAATTAGTATGAAACTACTTAAGAGTTGAGGGCAAGAGTGAGAACACAGAAGTAAAACATTCCAAAGGGGAAGTGAGGGGTCAGATGGAATACAGGTGGTCCCAGCGGAAGAAGGAGCTTTAGTCTTTTTTTCAAATATAGAAATTAAGTGACTATAAAAGAAAAAGTAACCATTAAAGAAAAATTATAGTGGAACTTCCAAATTAAGAGAAAAATATGGAATAGCAACTTGATCAAGCTAGCAAAATTGTGGAAAAAGAAAAAGTAATAAAATCAATCATTAAGTGGAAGAACATTCTTAAAGTAGCAAAAATGCTGAAAACAAAGGGACAGGCTGAAACATACCAGCCTAGCCAAACACAGAGAGCAGGACAGACATTACTGGTATTAACCCCGGGTGAGATTTAAGATTAAAATGTAATCATGATCATAAAAGGATGGAGAAAATACAACATTCCTAAACTTGCACATGCAAATCATTACAACAGATAAACACACAAGGAAAGCCTAAGAAAAATACCAGGTGACTTGGTAAAAATAAAAGACAAGTGGGAGACTTTAATAGCGCCCCTCAGAATGGTACAGATTCAGTAAACATAGTATGAGCAAGGGCAGAGGATTGAGTAATACAGCCAATAAATTAGAATTGACATAGAGAATCTTGAGGTAATAGAAGAAACGCAGTGAAAGAAAAAATTTAAAAATTATCATGTTACTATAGAGAAAATTTAAACTTTAAAAAATATTTTTACAATTTATGTTCTCAACTTCTGACCTGCTAAAACTAGGGGAAAAAAGATAAAATACAACTCCCAATTATTTGGGACAATCCTGGATAACCCTTGGATCAATGAGGGTAACAAAAGCAAAACCACAAGCTATCCAGAAAGCAATGGGAAGACAAAAGCAAGATCTATGGGACACAGTAAAAGCTCTACCGGTTCAAGTGAGAATTTGGGTTTCAGATATTTTCATTAAAGAACACTGAAAATAAATTCGATTCTCACAATATGAAGAAATGAATGAAATAACTCAATAGAAGATAAACAGATCCAAAAGCTAGTTCTTTGAAATAAATTCCCCACAAGTCAAAATTAAGGAAAAAAGAAAAGCAAATATGGAAAAAAAGCTATAATCACAGACTCAGGAGACATGTATCAAGATGGTCACAAATCTGGGGCGACTGGGTGGCTCAGTTGGTTGAGTGTCCAACTTCAGGTCATGATCCAGCACTTCGTGGGTTCGGGCCCCGCGTCAGGTTCTGTGCTGACAGCTCAGAGCCTGGAGCCTGCTTCAGATTCTGTGTCTCCCTCTGTGTGCCCCTCTCCCACTCTCTCTCTGTTTCCCAAAAATAAATAAATAAATAAATAAATAAATAAATAAATAAATAAAATAAAATAAAATAATAATTAAAAAAAAGATGGTCACAAATCCGAAAACCCGAAAGAAATGGATGATTTCCTAGACACTATAAATTATCAAAATGGAACCAAGAACTGGAAAATCTGACTAATAGTATTGAACAGCTGAATAAAATATACCAATGAAAACTGGGAGGGGGGGGTAGGGGAGCGCGTCCCCTGGGCAGCTCAGTCCGTTAAGTGACTGGCTCTCTTTTTTTCCTCAGAAATTTTACTATGCTAGGGAGCCTGGGTGGTGGTTAAGCATCTGACTCTTGATCTCAGCTAGGTCATGGTCTCCTAGTTTGTGGGATGGAGCCTGCCTCTGGCTCTGTGCCAGCAACGGAGTCAGCTTGAGATTCTCTCTTTGCATCTCCCCTGCTAACACGCTCTCTCCTCTCTTAAAATAAATAAACATTAAAAGAAAAGAAAGGAGGTGGGGGTGGGACCAAAACCAGACAGAATTAGAGCTGAGTTCTATCCGACACCCATGTCACTTAAGCCACTACAGAAACAGGGACAGCACTCCAATTTATTTTATGAGGACACTACAACTTCAACCACAAACCCAGAGAGATACCTAAGAAAGCAAGCTGGCTAGATAGTGGTATGTCAATCTCACTCATGAATATAAATGCAAAAATTCTCAATGAAATATTTGCTAGCAATTAGGTTCCAGAAATATACCCAAAGCATCTACCTACATAAAGCTGTTACAACAAACTAAAGGAGATAATCACATATGAATAGATGCTGAAAAGTCATATGATAAAATTCAGCAACAAACTCTAATAAAAACTCTAGGGAAACTGCTTAAATATAATACAGGGTGTTTCCAAACATTAATGTCAAATATTATTCTCTCAACAACAGAATACTAAATCTATTTAAATTACAATCACTAATTAGGTAGGGATGTCCATTACCACCATAATTGTTTTAAAATACTTACTAGAAATTCCAAACTTACACACAACGGAACAAAATCCCCATGTACCACCCATCATCCAGCTTCAGCAATGATCAATTCAATGTTTCAAATATCCCCTCTGCCGCTGTCATCATCCTTGATTATGAATCCCTTATTTCTAACAATAAGGACTTTTTAAAATGACAAATATTATTAAGGAAAATGAACAAATTTTGAATATAATATCCAATCAGCACTCCTATTTCTGATTGTCTGTTTCTGGTTGTTCCTGTAAGATCCAAGTTAAGATCTTCATATTGCAATCTCACCACGGTTACTGAATCTCACCACTCACTGAACTTTGACAAGTTTAGTGAGAATTCAGTGAAACAACAAAATGAGAAAACCACCTTTTTCACTGATAAGACTACACAGAAAACATAGATAGTCCAAAAATTCTAAAATAACAATTTAGTAAGGTAGCTAGATATAAGGCAAATATAAAATAAATAATTTCTCTCCAGTCTAGTTATGACGATAAAGAAATGGAAACAGGGGAGAAATGCCATTTACAACAGAATTAAAACAAAAAGCAACCAAACACGTAAGAACAAACTTAGAAAAAAGAAAACAGACCCTACGTGAATCAAATCATTTCTATTTCTCCCAAATTAGTATATAAATGTGGTCCAACCCCAAGTGGAATTCTGATGTGGCTTTTTCGCTAAAGGACTGGATAAAATGAGCTTCAGTTCACATAAAAGAATAAGTGCCCAAGTGAGCACTTGCCTTATAGGCTATCACATGTATCTTACTTCAAACCAACCCAGTAGCACAAACGACTATCACGGAGGTCTCCCCTGATCTCCCACAGACCTGCTTCAGCTCACTGAAGCCTGGGTTCTCAACAACTTCATTCAGCAAGCACCCTGAAGATGCTGTACCTCGAGCCCACCTGTGTTCATCTTACCTTGTTACCCTGTGGAGCAGGACTGAGGATGTCCCATCGGAGAAAAGGGGGACTTTCACTGCTCCTATCAGTTTCCTGGTATGTAAGAGCTACATGGATGTACAAGTTTGGGAAACGGAGAATACCATTATTGGAACAGGCTGTGAATTCTTTAATTTATCAAGTTTTTCTTGTCATATCCTATTTCTTCCATATTGTTTTTTTTTCCCTGAAATATAATTTGAATCCACTGTGATCTTTTAACAATACAGGTTAGAACTAACTAATGTAAAATGAAAGCTGAAAGAGGAATGTTGAACTTTTGAAGAACCAGAACACGGGATGCCAACCACTGTGATTAATTTAAACACTGAGTGCAGGCCATTGGCTCTCCTAAACTCAATGTGGTCAAATGAAAATTTTATTCTTTCAGGTTGTGCTCATTCTAGAGGCTAGCAATTGTTTAATAAACATTTTTTTTGTTGTTGAACATGGCTTCCACAGAACAATACTCCCATCCCAATTCACATAGAACAAATCAACTTTTCCAAAACAAAAGATGAAAAACAGACGGATAAAAATGGATTCTTGGCAATAAACGTACACTTTTTTTTTGCTAGTGGTATTTATACTAGTGGACTGTCCATAAATGCCAACCAGACATGTTATTCTTATATTTGCATACATTACCCCAATCCACAAAATGACCCTGCAGTATAGGACTCCAAATATCCATAATCTCATATCCAGAACTCTTGGAATGTTTGGCATTCAGATTCTTTGGATTGGAGGAAGGTACTTGTATAGCATACAACACAACATCCTCAACGGCCTCTAGGGCAGCACATTCCACAATCAAACGTATTTTCTATAGTGGCATATATGACCGTTAGCATAAAGTGGCACAAACACAGAATATAAAATGGCTTCAACCCAATTCCACTGCCAAATGAGTTATGATGTTCCCATCTCTGTGGGGGAAAACATTAAAAAAAAAATTTTAAAGCATTTTCTGCTTTTGAAATTTAAAAAGACCTGAATCACACTTAGGAATGACAACAGAGGGTGGTCCTTCCTTCCCTCGCCACTTCCCTGGGTCACCCCGCTAGCTCAAAAGCAGTCAGAATGCAAATACGATCTGATTGAGAAGCCCTTGTTCTTTACACTGGGCTTCTGTGTCAGGCGAGAGATCAAAGTGGAAAACAGGAAAAAACATCAGGATCACCTTCACAGCCGTATGTTGCCAGGACCTGACGGAGCAGCGCACATTGTGAGTCAGGGTACTGGCTGGTACAAAGAAAGTCCGAGTGGGAGCTACCAAAACCGAAAACAATGGGACCTCAAATTACAAGCACTGGGAAACAGCTTTCGTGACCCCCACGCTATCACGTATCACTAAGATGGCAAGACTATTTTAGAACATGAGACTTCTTTTGAGATATTACGATTTGAGTCGCTCAAGAAATACTTGAGAACTTCCTATGTGCTGGTCATCGTGCTAGACAACGGGTAAGGGTGACAAGACTCACACATCTCCTGCCCCTCAAAAGACCAACAATCCGGTAGAAAGCTACCACAGAGAATAAAGGCTGACACCAGGCGCAAACCTAACCCAGCCAGAGGAAACCGACTCTGGGCCGAATCTCTAACAACAGAGCAGAAGGTGGGGAGGTAACCGGGTTTCGAGCAAAAAGAAGGGTTTGGGCCAAGAACAAAGGTGACAAAGACCCAACAGTTTGAACGGAAAGTTCAAGGCGCTGGGTCAGGCGTCTGTGGAAGGGGGAGGACAGAGAAGGTGGGGCTGGTGCTGATAAAAATGAGTCCAGAAAGGTAGAAAGGTGGCCAGGTCTTGTGGGTCCTGCGGCCATCCCAGCTGAGCTTTTACTGAGAGCAACGGCAGCCACAGGTCGCCACATCTCAGGCTTTCATGGGAATGGCGGCCCCTCCCCACCTCCATCCTTCCGGATTTGGCTGTGCACAGGGCCGGGACCTCCTCCTCCTCGCCCCAGCTCTAATCGGCGGCCAGGAAGAGCCTGGAAACTTAACAAGACAACGAGGACTTGTTGAGGCTTACTCTCGGCTAGAGGACGGCGGGGTGGACAACGGGAGAGCCGCACGACAAAACCCGCCCCGCAGGACGCAGCCCGGACTTTCCCTCCCCAACCACGACCGCCAGCGCCCCAGGCCCATTATCAGAGTGGTCCACGTACTCTGCACAGGATGCGCAAGGGGTCGCTCGGGTTCTTCCGGACACCTCCCGCCGTGAGGGCCCGAGGAGGGCCAGGGAGGGCCGGGGACCCCGGGATGGGCAGGGTGGGGGAGGGCCCGGGATCCCGAGGAGTAGGAGAACCGGGGAAGGTGAGGAAGGGGCGGGGAGGGCTCGCGGAAAGTCCGCGAGCGTCGAGGCTCAGGCACACCGATCCTGCCGCCCCTCCCCCACACCCAAAAAGCCGCCCCGCCCGAGCGCCCCCGGAGCCGGTCGACCGCCGCCCCGAGCGGACCCCCACCGCTTCTGCATCGGCCCACAGCTCACGCCCCTGCGACCGCGGAACCCACGGCAAGACACTCACCGCGGAGAAGCCAAAGAACAGCAGTAACCGACCGCGCCGCGGACCCGCCCAGTGCCCGACGTCCGCCCGCGCCCCGCCCTTCCCCGCCCCGTGCGCGGATGGCGTCATCACGCCGACCCGCTCCCTGCTCCCCTGTCAACGCTGTCCTCGCCCTGGCGCGACCTGGCCTCCCTCCCCACCCCCACTCTCCGGCTTCCGAGTGCGCAGGCGCAGGCCCATCCGCGTTTTCCGCCTCTGCGCAGGCGCCGTGCCCCTCCCACGGCGGTTGGCCATATAGAGGCTGGGGGTGGGGGGGGGGAGGTCAAGCGTAGCCTCTTCTCCTTTACCAAGATGGCGGCTTGTCCCTGTTTCGCCACAGTTCCTACCTTATGAGCTTGGTTTCCTTACGCTGATAAAGTGGAAGAGGTAATGTGAGTCTTTGCCTTGTGAGTACCTAGAGTGGGGTGAAGGGCATCTCTTTACAAGGAGCTAAGTGGCTGCTGAGGAGAAGAGAGGCGGACGGGGATAGGGCAGGTCACAGTAAGACTGCGGAGCGACCACGGGGCGGGAGCCTTCGCCTCTGGCCCTCTCCTCCGGGAAGATGGCGGCAGCACCGAGCCGGGAGCACCAGAGCGGGACAGCGGAGGATACTGAGAGCGGCCGAGTGGGGCTGGTCTAGCCCCGGGCCGCCGTCGTCTCGGTGGTGCCGCGGCCTCGCCTCCATTGGCTGCTGCGGGTCACGTGGGCCGGCGGGCCTGTGCGCGGACCATCGAGTTGGGCGCCCGTCCCCGGGGACGTGGCCTTCGTGCGCCCGTGCTGGGGCCTGCGCCCGGGGGGAGGGACTGGCGGGCACGGCCCCTCGCGGTCTACTTGTCTGGTCGCGAGGTGAGACCTGGGGCGCGTCCCCAAGCCCACTGCGGCCACGCGGCTCGGGGACGGGAGGGCGACCCGCCCGGCCCGGGCCGCGTCGGCCCGGGTGCCCTTTCTCCCCGTCGGCGGCCTGCAGGCCCACAGCTGTCGGACCCAAATGCCTTCGCACAGGGCGCCTTTCTTCAAGACCCCGACCGAACGCAAACTCAGTTGCTGAGACTCTGATGGGCTACGGCACAGTGTTGGGGACGCTGGGGGATACCGACAGGGCACGTTAGGCACTTGCTAAGTGTTCTCTACCATCGACTCGGAAAATGAGAGAGTCAGACTTTGTAGGAGGGTTTGCACGCCGTGTGCATCCAAAGAGAAAACCTCCCCGTGTATTGTTTACAAAACAATATTTATGATCAGATGAAACCTCTGCGGGGATGTAGGTGAGTGGAATCTCCAGGAACAGGGTGACTTGTCCTTCAGTTTTGAGTTTGGTTTCAAGGCCCTGTTAACTTTTTTTTTTTTAAGTTTACTTATTTTTGACAGAGACGGAGTGCGAGCATGAGCTGGGGAGGGCCAGAGTGAGAGAGGGAGACACAGAATCTGAAGCAGGCTCCAGGTTCCGAGCTGTTAGCACTAGAGCCTGACGCGGGGCTTGAACTCACAAACCGTGAGATCATGAGTTGGGCCGAAGTTGGACGCTTAACCGACTGAGCCACCCAGGTGCCCCTTTGAGGTCCTGTTATGACAGGGCACGTCACAAGTAGGATTTTTGTCTGAAGCAGCTGGTAGTGCTGTCCTACAGAATAACTGTAGCGTTCATGGATGGAGCCAAACCTGGGGTATTGAAACATTGCATGAAACCTCGTCTTCAAGTTTAACGATTTTGATAAAAATAAGCACCCCCAAGCTAACCTTGTTAAGTACGTTTAATATTAAGGTACTTGGAAGCGGTGTTTTAAAATAGTTGAAAAGATATTTGGTTAAAAAAGGCTTCCATCGCTTGAACTCCCAATTCTCTGGGTCTGAAACATCAACCATCAGCCTATCATGAGACTTTTAGGCTAGGGAAAAATGGAGCACACCCCTTCAAGTCTTGAGGGACAACATTCAAAAGCCAGATAAATAATTTACAGTGATGATTAAACTTCCTTTCCTACGCTAACTTCCATTAGATCTTCTGTGTGCCAAGCACTGTTGATGGGCTTACCTGATTTTCTCTAATCAGGTTAGCCTCACTTGGATAAATGTACAGTGAGTTTAAGGAGAGCGCTCCTAAGGTGCCATCAGCCCACGTTCCTGGGCACCTCTGGGGCCAACCCCAGCTGGATCTCTGCACAGGGCCCTTTCTCATTGGCCAAGCTCCGCCTCTCAGCAGCCTGATGGGAGAACTTGGGTCATCGAGTTTTATGTGTTTCTTTTTCTTGTTTAGGGCTACTGGTTCGGCCTCATGACTTCTTCAGCAGTTCAATTCAAAAGCGTTTATTGGGAATTGTGTGCCAGATACTTTTAAGCGTTCTAGGGTCATAAAGATAAAGAGGATATAGACTTTTTTTTCTTTTCCTTAAGCAGCTTATGGTCTAGTATGGGGGATTCACTTGTAAAGTAACTAGGTTACAGAGTTTTTAGTGCAGTAGTAGAGATACATACAAGATACAGAGGTGCGAAGGAGGAGGCGGTAGTTACTGTTGGAAAGTTTTTACAAAGAATGTGGTTTTTGAACTGGTTTAGGGGATGAGCGTTTTTCCAAGATGAGGTGTTCTAAATAGAAAGACTAGCTTATGCCAAGGGGATGCGTGACAGCCATAGCTGGTGGCACAAATGGGCAAGAGGTTGAGAATTTTGGCATGCTGCTAATAACATCTCAAGTGGTAGAGGGCTTGCCCGAGGTCCTGTTGTAAAGGACTTTATGCCCTTCAGTCAGCCCAATCTAGGGCACTGTAACTTGGACAGGATTTCAAGTGATTACATTGTCCACCTGGATGATTTATATGAGCTTTAGTGACAAGTGGATGAGATAGGCTCTCCATTAATGCTTCCCATCTGAAACTTGTTTATTTACCGAAAGGGTTTGAGCAGAGAACACATTTTTTGAAGTACCAAGTGGTACTTACATTTGATAAGGCCCATTCAGCATACATCCATCTCACAGGGCTAGACTCATCCCTTTCCTATTAAAAAATAACCAAGCTCCTGGAAGAAACACAGCACACAGCCGAGTTCTCAGTTGCCACGTTATGGTAGCAAGAAGTCCAGCATGCATATTGGAAAAGTTTTTGGCCAAGTGGAAAAACAGCCAGAGAGCATCAGTGAGTCAAAATGCTTTTTCCCTTAAGTTATGAAAACACCACAACATTTCCCATTTGAAAACCAAGAAAACCAAACTCTTCATCGGTATGCCATTTTAAAAATTGATGACACAAGTAAGTTTGTTTTTTGTGTGTTTTTGTTGTTGTTTTATAGTGCTAAGATCAGAGACATTTTAGAAGCAATGGCCCTAGTAGGCTGTTCTGCCAGGCATACTAAAGGTCCTCGAATACTGCTAGAGACGAGCCAGACGTGTTGTTCCAGACATGTCTGGGCATCATGTTGTGTTAGTCATTTTGATGCTTGCCATTAATTTGGTAACAATACGTTGTGTGTACTCTGCCTTAATACTTTTTATTGGCATTCATGAATTTTAAAGTTAAAAATGAATTTTATTTCAATCAAGGTTATACCTTCAAGTAGTTTCAAGGAGGAGAAATAGGGCCCCTGGGTGGCTCAGTTGGTTGAGTGTCTGGCTTCATTCCAGGTCATCATCCCGCAGTTGGTGAGTTCAAGCCCCACATTGGGCTCGCTGCTGTCAGCCTGTCAGCACAGAGCCTCCTTTGGATCCTCTGTCCCCCATCTCTGCCCCTCCCCTGCTCTCCCCAAAGTAAATAAGCGTTAAAAAAAAAAAAAAAAAAGGAGGAGAAATAAACGTAGAAAGGCTTGTACGAAGACACTATGAATCTCCTTCCCCAGTCGTGTCTCCTCTCCTGCAGAGCATACACGTCCATCTCTTGGTGGGTTTCTTTGGTCTTTGCCTCTGACTCTAAACAGCACGTGTTCGCCTGCTCAGTTATTGCTCTTTTCTCTCCTGTTGCACACCTTGTCTCCTTACTTGACTCAATGGATATGAAGTTTCTAGCTTTCTTTCACTGCTCTGCCTTCTCTGTGTAAATACACGGCTGCCTAAAGCACATGCACCGTTAGTTTGGTTAGTCCAGTATTTAGTGTTTGAGTTTTTACTGCATAGTGCCATTCACAGCTAGGCAACTGGTGTGATGGGATTGCTTTTCCTTTCCTGGATCAGGTTTTGTTTTCCCTGAAGTTCTTGTGAGTCTTGTTTTTTGTGTGTTTAGTTTTCTGTATGTTTCTCATTAAAATTTAACCCCAAATTCAACAGTTGTCTAAATTTCTTTCAAGAAGTGGAGTCTTTTTGGGGGCTCCTGGGTGGCTCAGTTAGTTAAGTGGCCGACTTCGGCTCAGGTCATCATCTCATGGTTCACAAGTTCGAGCCCCACCTCGGGCTCTGTGCTGACAGCGCAGAGCCTGGAGCCTGCTTTGCATTCTGTGTCTCCCTCTCTCTCTCTGCCCCTCCCCCGCTGAAGCTCTGTCTCAAAAATAAATAAATGTTAAAAAATTTAAAAAAAAGAGAAAGAATGGAGTCTTTTTTTATCTGGTGAAATTCAATATTTCATTAATCTCCTTTTGAATAAATCTCCCCCAGGCTCCCATCTGCTGGGATCTTCCTGAAGATCTCACCACCCACTTGTGTTGGGTCCTTGGTTTCCTGGAACCCATGTCTCCATCTCTCTTGACTTACTACTCTCTCATTTTGATGAAGCACTTCCTCAAGAAGTCGTCTGGGAACAGACGCATGAGAGAGAATGTTTTGAGAACACGTGTGTTTGAAAAGTGCTTTACTTCTACCCATGTATCTGAGTGAGACTTGGACACCATTTTGCTCCATCTTCTAACTTCAGGGTTATTACTGAAGGCTTCAGCCATTCTGATTCCTTGGTCTTCATGTGTGGCTATTTCTTCTCTGAAGCTTAGTGGATCGTCTCTCTGAAGTTCAAAACACCCAGTGCAGCAATGTCCCTTGGAGTCAGTTTTCATCTAATGTCTTGCCTTACTTTAGGTTCCTTTATTTGGAAACTCCTGTTCTTTAACTCTGGGCATTTTTCTTGATTTATTGCTTTGATTTGTTCCCATTCACTTTCTCTCTGTAGAATTAGACTATCGTACCTTCTGGACTGACACTCTGGTTTTGCTCAGGTTGTCCACCTTCTTTCTGGAATATATTCTCAGCTTTATTCTGAACGTGCTGTTGAGTTCTCACTTTATTTCTCTAGGAATGTTCTCTTACTCGCTGTGTCTTCTGACACCCTGGTTTTGTTTCATAGCTGTTGTACCTCCCCTTATCTCTCTGAGGACATTTCTGAGTTAAGGTTTTCTTTTGCCCAAGTCACAGTTTACTTCAGGCTGCTTTCTGTTTGAGGTTTTGGCTTTCGTATCGAAGCCTTTCCGTGGTATCTGGTGGTATTTTCCCTGTGCTCATGTGGCAGTAGGTGGGGTTTGCCAGCTGTGGCATTCAGTGCAGAGGCACTGGCTGGGCCATTTCCTTGCAGCACTCTGTCAGCTTCCTTCTGTCTCTCCAGATTTTCCACAAAAATACCTTCTTGCCTCTCGCCTGTGTCCAGGGGGCCAAGTTTGGGAGAAGACTACAATCTTTGCAGTAACTACAGATGAACTTAACTTCTTGTCTTCAGAATGGTGCCTCACCCGCCATTGTAACGGGTACCCCCATTCCAAAGATTCTAGTTCCCTTTCCAGGGGAAAATGACAGCCTTTAACCAGGGTGTGAAAGGCCAAAAAAAAAAAAAAAAAAAAGCCCTTTTCAATAGTATTTTCTGATCATTTTTCTTCCTGGGTGTCCATCAGCAATGTTACTTTTAGCTTACAACATGAATTTCACTTACATTTGTAATTCTTCTGTTCTTTACTACTCCTTTGTAGCCTACATGTGGGTTTTCCTTTGTCTTACATGTGTGCTGAAATGCCCTAGCAGAAAAGAAGAGGTGAAAAAGGTCAGTCTTCACAGTCAAGAAATTGAAATGGCCGGGAAGCAAAGAAAGATTTCAGTTTTGCTCATGTCAGAGAATTGACATTGAATGCATATTTCACCTAGAAGTTGGAAGAAGTAAACATGACCATTTTAGTTATCAAGTGTGAGGGGGGGCATGTGTACTCAGGTGTTGTGGGGTATAAATACTTTAGCTCATTGGGAGGGTAATTTTGCCTCTATAATGACTATCCATGTACCCCCCTCTAGTCTTATCATTGAATTTGTGTGAATTTTTCCTGTGTGTAGAGTTGCTGGCTCTAGTGAGCAGAGAATATGTTTTCCAGCAGTGTTTGTAATCAGATACATACACAAAGCATGCAGTATCAGTAGAGAATTTCTGTTTTCATTCAACGTGCAGTTATTAATAAATGGGAAATTTGCACGTAAAATTTGGAAAGACAGCCATGATGCATTTTAAATGGAATTAAGACGGGGCGCCTGGGTGGCTCAGTCGGTTAAGCAGCCGACTTTGGCTCAGGTCATGATCTCACGGTCCGTGAGTTTGAGCCCCGTGTCGGGCTCTGTGCTCAGAGCCTGGAGCCTGTTTCAGATTCTGTGTCTCCCTCTCTCTGACCCTCCCCTGTTCATGCTCTGTCTCTCTCTGTCTCAAAAATAAATAAACGTTAAAAAAAATTTTTTTTTAATGGAATTAAGTGTAGCAAGTGGTAAAACAATGCGTATACTATGATCATATTTTTATTTGAATCATGTATTACATATCCAAGAAAAACCCTTAGATAAAACAATTTTGGAGATATTTCTTAGACAAGAATCAGGAGAAATTGCCAGTTTTTATGTTGTCTTATTGTAGTTGTGTTTTACAATTTTTTTTTTAATGTTTATTTCTTTTGAGAGTGAGAAAGAAAGCACGAGCAAGGGAGGGGCAGAGAGAGTGTGAGAATCCCAAGTGGATTCCACGCTCAGCACGGAGCCTGACATGGGGCTCAGTCCATGACCACGAGATCATGACTTGAGCCAATGTCAAGAGTCGATTGCTTAACTGACAGAGCCACCCAGGTGCCCCCATGTTCTACAGTCTTTTTATTATGAAAGTCCTTTTCCTTGGTAGACCAGCACTGCAGCAGGCTCACTATAGTGGTAATAAAACCAGTATTAATGTGGCCTTCTGGCCCCTGCTCATCCTATCCCAGGGTCTGTCATGGGTGTAGGAGCTTCTCAGGAGGCTGAGCTGCACCCTGAGACCCCACCTGCTATGGGAATAGCAGGCCTCATCTGGAGCAAGGAGAGTAGGGAGCCAGTATTTCGTTAGCAGGTACCGTTCGGCAATCTGTATGAATTTTTTTTTACAAATAAGTGTTTTCTGAAAACTCTTTCAGGTTTTCCTTTTATTTGTATGAATTGATATTTTTAGACATTGCTGAAGGTGGACCTTGTGAGACGTAACAGCAGTGCTTGTCCGTTAGTATAGATGGTGAGGCCTTGCTCTTTCTGCCAGACTGGACAAAGTGTTGAGACATTTGTAAAGTGAGGGAGGTGGTCCTCACCGGACTAGGAGTCAGGAGGCCTGGACTTCAGTTTGGAGCCCAGTCTTTTTTTCTTTTTTTTTGTTAAGTTTATTTTTCAAAAAATTTTAAAAATGTTTATATTTTCAAGAGAGAGAGAGAGAGAGAGCACAAGCTGGGGAAGGAGCAGAGAGAGGGGGGCACAGAACTTGAAGCAGGCTCCAGGCTCCTAGCTGTCAGCACAGAGCCTGATGCAGTGCTTGAACTCCCAAACCATGAGATCATGACCTGAGCCGAAGTCAGACACTCAACCGACTGAGCCACCAGCTGCCCCTAAGTTTATTTACTTATTTTGAGAGAGCAAGTAGGAGAGGAGCAGAGAGGGAGAGACAGAATCCCAAGCAGTTTCTGTGCTGCCAGCGCAGAGCCAGACGTAGGGCTTGAACTCGTGAAACTGAGATTATGACCTGAGCTGAAACCAAGAGTCTGGTGCTTAACTGCCTAACCACCTGAGCCACCCAGGTGCCCCTAGGGCCCATTCTTAATCACCCTTGTGACTCAGGGTGTTTCTTGACCTATAGGACTTTAGCTCCTTCTTTTTAAAGATAAGAAAGCTGAATCTGAAATTTTGTTGTTATTACCCTTCTGATAGCACAGAACACTTGATCAACTGACTCAGTTTGTCAGAAACTCAGTTTTCAAGTTTGGAAGGACGGCACTTGGAGCTGTTAGTCACTCATGTAGCACATTCTGTGATCCATTTCAAGGATGCACAAGTGATAGGAAAAGCTTTGCCTAGTAAAGCTTTTATTTGCTGATTCCTACGCAACAGGCCCCATGCCCTTTATTTCCAGCAGTGGTTCAACCAGGTGATTTTGGCCCCCAGAGAACATCTGGCAGTGTCTGGAGCCTTTTTTGGTTGTCGTGACTCGGGTGCTACTGGCATCTAGTGGTTAGAGGCCAGAGGTGCTAGGCATCCTACAGTGCCTAGGACAGCCCGTGACAAAGAATTGTCTGACTGAGGAGGTCAGCAGGGCTGAGGTTGAGAAGGCCTGCTTTGCAGGGTTAGTCCTTAGAAGGGTTCTGGGCTGTAGCTGTCATAGGCTCCATTTTCCAGTTAAGAGTGGAGGCTGCCTGGACGAAGCTCCTTGCACGAGTGGCTGGTTTAGGGCCGCGTTGCCCGTACTGTTGGAGCCCTCACATCACAGATCTCCAGGAGGGTGGTGGTAATAGACCGTCCTCACGGAGCCTATTGTGTGCGCTCTGGTGGAGCACGACGTATGGGCTGACTCAATCCTCACAGTGGTACCACCATTGAGAGCAGCTCCTTTTTACAGGAATGGAGACGGGGCCCAATCAAGATCCGTAATTGTTCCATCCTTGTCTTTGACGCCAGTTTTAGAAGTTCGACACATGTAAACATTCAGCCTTGACTTGTTTATCTGGTGTTTCCTTGCTGTCTCTAGGGCTCCTCCAAAGCTTGGGATGGAGAAGGCAGTATCCTATCCACACACTCTTTTCTAGCCCAAGAGTGGGGCCGTCCAAGCCTTTGCAGCAAGATAGATGGTCTACTCTGAAATAAATACTAAAATTGTCTTGCACCCCTTAGACTTTTGAATCTCTTTCCTTGGTTCAATCATCAAAGATTAATTTCTCACCAAGTACATATCCATTAGCAAGTTTCTGGTAAGGAAGTGGAGGGAAATGGAAGTTCCACTCCTAGAGTGCGCAGTCGTGCAGGGCCCATCTCTGCGGTAACCTGTAGACAGCTGCTGTCCGTCCATCTGTGGCCGCTGTACGGGATCCGCTTTCTTCTCTCAACTCCTTCTGGTCTGGTGTTTCCGTCCTGTTACGGCAACCCAGCACCACCGGCTCCCTGACATCATCTGGTGGATGTGCAGGCCTCGTGGAGTAAGTCCTCTCTTGGTTTTACTTGCCCCGTCCCTGTCTGCATTATAGGATAAGCCATCGGTAGGCTTTTGCTTGTTTTGGATCCCTGTGACACAGCAGAGTAACGGGGTTGTGGCAGATAACCTGTGTGTGCTGTGAGGGAATGAATAGGCAGGACAGCGTTGATTACTAAAATGGGAATATGCTGAACACTTGTCTTTTGCTAACTTTTGGTGAATTACAGCGGGCTGCTGAATTCCAGAATAGCTTTCTAGACTCAGGGGTACGCTGGACAGAGCAATAAGCCAGTCTAAAGGCCAGGTCCCAACGTGTTGCTCTTGTGTTCTTCAAGCTGCTGTTGAATTTGTGGCCTCAGCCGACCGTGGAGTAACTTTTTCCTGAGGTTTGGATGTGCTCGGATTAACAAACCGTTGTGATCCAAGAGCATTCAGAGCATGTGCCTTCTCCGTGTAGCACACCGTTTAGGGGCCAGCTGCTGCTTGGCCTGGTGTTCTGGCATAAAGCTGTCTCCTTGTTCTCGTTTTCTAGACTGTGTCTTTATTAGCATTCATTTCTTTGTGCGAACCTTCTAGCATCTCACCTCGGGCATGTGGATGGCGCTGGGGACCGCATTTATGAAGCAGAGCGGTAATTCTTGGCCTTGCTGTGTTGGGTGAGAGGGGACCCTGTGAACACTGCTCAGCTCTCTCCCCCCACTCAGGAGCAGGACACGCCATCAACCAGCAAGGGTGATGATGGCAGTGCTTGAAGCTTCTAGATACAGTGCAGGCTGGACCAGTGCTACTTTTGGTTTCTTTCTGGAGAGGGGAGATAACTTGAGCCTGGTGCATTTAGCAAGTATTGTCGTTTGCCACATGCAGAAAGTGTTGTGGAAATGGTTTTGCCCTTCAAGGGAGGTTCTGCTGTGGGAACTTGCTGGTGGTAGGGTGTGTCAGGCCTTTGTGCGTCACTGGCCCTGTGTGGCTGCAGTTCAGTAAATGGGGCTGGGAGGGAAGGCGCTGTGGGCCAGTGACTCCATCGAGGGGGCCGAGTTCCTCTAATCCCTGGTTCTGAGGCACCCTGCAAGCCTCTGGGTGCGTATGGTTCCTGGGAGAGGGGGAGCAGCCTGCGTGCAGGTGCCTTGATGGCAGCTACCTGCGTGGCAACCGTGCCCGCCCTCCCAGGAGGTTTGCATCTGGAGGCTCCAGAGAGAGCTGGCCTCCACAAACAGCCTTAGGGGAAGTGGCTAGGCTAGAGACGACACCCTGAAAGGACCAGACCTCTCGGAACAAGTAAAGGTAGGAAGGAAAAGGAACACCACCAGACGGAGAGAGCTAGAAGAAATCATTTCGGAAAGGGGGTCAGGTATTTGGCATTTTTTTTTGTTGCTGTTTTTAAGATCTGGTTGAGGTGAGTGACTTGCTGAGAAGTGTTCTCGTTTTCCAGGGCCGACCCCTCAGTGTCAGATGTGTGGTTTCTGGTTCCTTATTATCTAGGGTTGAAAACTTTTGGCCCTCTGTTTAACTTTCTTTAGTTTTATAATTAAAAAATAACATAAGAGGAAAAGCTAGCCCTGCGTGAACCTTTCCACCTTTCTGTTGTGCCGTTCTGACAGTTGTGAACCATGTTATTGATGGTGCCCATGACTTAGAGAAGGGGCTGGAGCGTGTCTGCTTGGGACTTGACGCTCACTTTTGTCTTTGTGTTCTTCCTGGTGGAGACAGTGTACTGACTCCTGGACGTCGGGCATCCGGTGAGGACAAGTGTGGGCTCCGGGCACTTGCCAGCTGTTGTGCACAAAATCACAAGTATGTGCTGCTCTATACTCTTGTGTGGTGTGCTTTCTGATTTTATTGCTACTTAGCTCATTTAGAACTACCTTTCAAATGGAATTGCTGAATTATGTGTGCTGTTTTGACTTTTTCTGGTATATAGAATATTAGCTAGGTGGTCCTGAAGTACCAGCTTAAAGCAGTGTTTGTGAGATCAATTTTAAGAATACAATTTTTTTCTTTTGAAACAAGGCTTCTATTTTGATACACTTGCTTATGCTCGGCGCTGACTCGCCAGCCCATGAGACCAAAGTTCTGTGTTGCCTTTGTCGCCCGCCAGTGAGCTCAGCAGTGCTGCCAGGCTGCCTGTGCGCGGGGCCCCTTGGCTCCCGGTGCTTAGCGCAGCAGCGTCTGGGATGTGCAGACAAGAGCCAGCTGCAGCCAGAGGGACCCGTCGCGCTCGGGGCTTTCGGGGCCCCTCCTTAGTTTATACAGGTGCTGAAGATGATCACCATGTCCCCTTGAGATCGGTAAGGGCGATTCTTTTCTGAAAGATTGGGCGAACAGAGAGAAAAAGATGGTGTTGCTCCGGGAGAGTCAGCAGTCAATTTGTAGAAGCGTGGGTAGAAAGAAGCCTTTGATCCGTGAAAGACATGTGGCCTTTGCTAGGTCAGCCTCACCTTGTTCTGGGGTGGTTGGGGTTTCGGGTATGCTTCATGCTGGAGATGCTGCTGAGCCGGAGACTGTGTGTGTAAACCTCCAGCCTTTCCATTTCTTTCCAATGCAGTCTTGTTGGTTTCAGGTTGTGCTGGTAGTTTTAGGACTAAATCCCCAAGGAGGAAATGCATGTGAAGGATTCAGTGTGGTCTGTGGGTCTTTCCCTTCCATCTGAGGTCACTGGAGTTGACTTGTATAGTGATTGTCTGCTATCATTCGGGCATGTGGCTTTATTGAAGGCTGTAGCCTGGTTAGCCCTTATTTGGTAAGAATTTTATTTTTTATTTTTTTCATGTTTACTTATTTATTTTGAGAGAGTGAGCGAGAGAGAGTGCATGCACCTGCGTGAGTGGGGTAGGGGTGGAGAGAGAGAATCCCAAGCAGGCTCTGCGCTGGCAGTGCAGAGTCCAACGAACTCCCAAACCAACTCACAAACCGTGAGATCATGACCCAAGCCAAAATGAAGAGTCTGACGCTTAACCGACTGAGCCACCCAGGTGCCCCTTGGTAAGAATATTTTAATTCCAAAATGTACTTTTCGTCTGTCTTCTCTCCTCACTGGTCCTGAAGTGGTAGGGTTGTGTGTGTGCTTTCCTCTCTTGTAAGCCATGGCTAAATGACATGGTCGCTCTCCTCACCCCGCCCTGGGCAGTGCTCCTTTTACATGACGTGGCTCACCCCATCTGCTGATGTCTCTGGGTCTGTTGTTGGGGTTCCCAGTGCGAGCTCAGATGGGGCGTTCTGTGCATTTCCCTTGTGGATGTGGTGTCTGAAAAGCCTGAGGAGCACCGAGGGGCTCCTGCCTTCTGTCGGGGGGCTGGTGTGGGACCCATGCTGACCTTGCTGTCGTCCGGGATGAGCAGCTGTGCATGTCTCAGGTTGTGCTGTCAGCAGCTTCCTTGACACTTTGTGATGGTTTGAAAATCTGTGTTTATGAACTTCGAGAAGATGACGTATAACGGAGGTTAGTAAGATGGAGATAAAACTTTGTTGTGCTACATAGAAGATGAGTGAGATACACACCAAGCCCAACAAATAAACATGTAATCAACTTTGAATTTGAAGGATCAGTGTCATTTGTTTATTTCGAAGATCAGTCATTTATTTATTTAAAAAAAATTTTTTTTTAACGTTTATTTATTTTTGAGACAGAGAGAGACAGAGCATGAATGGGGGAGGGTCAGAGAGAGGGAGACACAGAATCTGAAACAGGCTGCAGGCTCTGAGCTGTCAGCACAGAGCCCGATGCGGGGCTCGAACTCACAGACTGCGAGATCATGACCTGAGCCGAAGTCGGCCACTTAACCGACTGAGCCACCCAGGCGCCCCTATTTATTTATTTATTTATTTATAATTTTTTTTTTTTTTTTAGCGTTCACCTATTTTTGCGAGAGAGAGAGAGACAGAGCATGAACAGGGGAGGGGCAGAGAGAGAGGGAGACACAGAACCTGAAACAGGCTCCAGGCTCTGAGCTGTCAGCACAGAGCCTGACGCAGAGCTCGAACTCACGGACTGTGAGATCATGACCTGAGCCGAAGTCGGACGCTTAACTGACCAAGCCACCCCGGCGCCCCCCTATTTATTTATTTTTAAATTAAGAAGTAGTTCTAGGGGCACCTGACTGGCTCAGTCAAGCATCTGACTCCTGATTTCGGCTCAGGTCATGCTCTCAGGGTCGTGGGTTGGAGCCTGCTTGGGATTCTCTCCCTCTCTCTCTGCCTGTCCCCCACGAGGCCCCGTGAGTGCTCTCACAAAAAATAAAATTTAATTTAAAAAAGAGATTTAAAAAGTATGTTTAATTTTTTTTAACTATCTTACAGAGGAATTGTAAGACTGGTAGAAAACACTTTCTTAACCATTTGAGAGTAAATTGGGCACATGAATCCTCATCACCCTTGGATATTTTGGGGTGTTTCCCACAAATAAGATACTCTTCCTCCTTAACCACAATACAACCATCAAAATCAGGATGTTAACAAGAATACTTTGCTACCTTCAGACCCATTCACATTTCACCAGAAGAATCCACTCAGAAGCACACAATAACATTTCATTGCTGGGTCTCTGTAGTCTTCAAACTGAAACATTTATGGGGCTCCTGGGTGGCTGTCAGTTAAGCGTCCGACTCTTGACTTTGGCTCAGGTCATGATCTCACGGTTTGTGGGATCAAGCCTGCGTCGGGGCTCTGTGCTGACAGTGTGGAGCCTGCTTGGGATTCTCTCCCACCTGCCCCTCCCCTGCTCGCACTCTCTCTCTCAAAGTAAATAAAACAAGCATAAAAAAACAAAAACCAACAAACAGGACTATTTATTCCATCTTGCCTTGGCTTTCTTGGTCTCGTCCTTTAATGAGTACAGACACTTATTTTGTAGAATTTCCCTCAGTGTGTATTACATTTGGATTGGATTCAGGCTTTGTTATTTTGGCTGGAATAGCACAGAAGGAATTCTGGGTTTTCTCTGCATTCTGTCAGATGGCACACAGGTTCAGTTTGTCCCATTATCAGCGGTGCTCACTTTGATTGCTGATTAAGGTGGTGTCTGCCAGATTCTCCATTGTGGAGTCTGTGCCATTAATAAGTACATGCTGGGGAGCTACTTATGAAGCTAAATATTTGTTCCTGTCACATCTTCATTTTGGTCATGTGTCTGTATCAATATAGGCTAACCGTTGCCCATTTTACTTACATTATCAACCTTTGTCATTACTTACGGTAATGTTCATATTGACTGGAGAATGCCCCCCTTAAAGCTGGCTCCTGTGTCCTTCTGAAGCTTCCCCCATATTTGTTTAGAAACTCTTACTTTTTGGTACAGCAAGACACTCTGGGCTCTTCACGTACCTTCCCTTCCCTGGACCTGGAATCAGCCTTTTTCTTCAAAGACACCTCCTTTTATGGCAAGTGGTACTAAGAGAAGCAGAGTCTGGGCACCAGGTAGGTTGTTGTTGAAGTATTACTGACCCAGGTCCTCTCGGTGGAGAGAGCCACAGAATGTGTGTGTGTGTGTGTGTGTGTGTGTGTGCGCGCGCGCGCGCGCGCACACACACACGTGTATACACAGGTACCCATATGCACATGTGTGTGTTTATGACACAGTCATGTCTACTTTTATCTCTCAGTCGTAAAACATGAGTTTTTCTCTCTATTGAAACACATGAGTTCATTCCAGTACTTCCAACTCCGATCAGATATGTTGGTGCTCATTCCAGTTTCTCCCTTTTAAATTGGTAGCTGTCTTTTCCAATGATGATACTCCTTGATTCCGGTATCCCTTAATGTATTTGCTTATTTGAGTAGTCAACCCTGTGTGTTAACCAATCTCCTGCACGGATGTCTTCTGCCCTCTTCACCTCACTCAGCCTCTGCAATGTTCCCACCCCATGGAAGTGGCCTGCCACTTCACCTGGGCTGTGAAAACACCAGTGATGTGGACACCCTCTTACAGGGAAGCCCATAGTCTATTTTTAAAAAATAAAGCCCTGTATACTGTTTTTGCTCTCTCCAGGTCATTACCTAAACCGTCGTTTCATTGTTTGAGACCGTGCCTACTGTGGTTTGGACATGTCACCGTGTAGTTACCACTTGCTCACCTATGCGAACTTGTGTTCTTTCTAGTTCTTTGCCTTTGACGGAGCTTCTGTGAGTTTTCTTCTGTGTGTTAGACCTATGCCTTCTGCGTTCTTCTGCAGGTGCTTCTGGAGAGTGGCTTCTTTGAAGTGTGATTGCCGAATTGGATTGTGTGTCTGTTTCTTCATGATGTGTTTTTAAATTGCCTTCTGGTTTTACACATCCCCAATAGTCAAGTAGCCTGTTTTTCCTCACCATTTGAAAAATTGTACCACTTTTTTTTTTTTTTAAGTAGGCTTCATGGCTAATGTGGAGCCCAGCAGGGGGCTTGAACTCATGACCCTGAGATCAAGACCTGAGCTGAGATCAAAAGTCAGATGCTCAACCGACTTAGCCACCAGGCGGCCCCCAAAATTGCACCACTTTTATTCATGTTTGTTGATCTCATAAAGGGCTGAGTGAAGATGAACGTCCATTCCTGTTTATGTGTGGTTTGTATTACTTTTCTATGAACTGTGTGATCACATCCTAGCTTGTTGAGATGTTTGCCAAACAGAGAACTCTTACTTGTATCCTAACTTCTCTAGTAGATGATCTGTGCTATATAAAATTCTTAACCTCTTACGAGGGTCAAATGAGTCAATACCTTCCTTGATGGTGTCTACAGTCTGTATCCTCGGTAGACTTTTGTGCCCCAAAATCACTGGCTTTTCTCCTCAATCTTCTAACTCCCTAAGGCTTGATTTTTTACTTTCAGATCTCTAATGCAGTTGGAATTTATTTTGGTGTATAGCATGAGATAGAGACCAATTTTTATATTTTTCCAAAATGGAAATTTGTTATTGGCCCACTTCTGTCTGTTGCTATCCTTCCTTACTAATTTGGAGGGGCACTTGTATCAAGTGGTAAACTCATAGTACTCATGAGACTGTTTCATTCATACTTTTCCCTCTTTCTTAACCAACACCAAGTACTAGTTACTATTGCTTTGTCATGTGTTTTGCTAGTCTTTGAATCTCAACTCTTCTTTTTTTTTTCTTTTGAGGCCAAATAATCTAGGCAGATTTTAGGTGGATTTGGGAACTTTTTTTTACAGTAAAAAAAAAAAAAAAAAAGCTCCTGGGATGTTGGGTTAGTTTCTTAGGGATGCCCTAATAAATTGCCATAAATTTAGTAGCTTCAAACAACACAAATTTACTCTCTCACAGTTCCGGAGGTGAGAAATCTGAAATCTGGCAGGGCCACACACACCCTCTGTGGGGTCTGGGGGAGAAGCTGTTCTCTGCCTCATGTGGTTTTTGGTGCCTGCCTCTACACTCCTTGGCTTATGGCCACATCACTCCAGTTTCTGCCTCTGTCCTCTTACAGCTCCCTTTTCTGTGTGGGGTCTCTCTGCTGCTCTTTTATAAGGGCACTTAACAGTGGCATTTAGCACCTGCCCAGATAATCCAGGGCAGCCTCCTTAAGATCTTTAACTTAATTTGGAAAGACTGTTTTTCCAAATAAGTTAACATTTGCGTTCCACCTGTTAGGAGCTGGTACCTCCGGGTGGCTGTTTTCAGCCTACCACAGATGTTACTGGGCATCTCCTTGAGGGTGTAGATGAACTTGCAGGGGACAGACATCTTTGTGAGAAGTCTCTTGGACTGAAACCTGGCATCATCTCCGTGATATGGGCCTTTAGCGTGTGTTGTGTGTGTGCTTGTGTGTGCTTTGTATGGCTGATGTATTAAACTTTCCTTTAGTTTTCCTAGCTTTTTGTTATAGTAGAGGGGACTTCTAAGATGGTCATCTGCAAATAGTGACATTTGTCTCTGCTTAATTACGTCTAGTTAGGTTGCATATTTGACACTCTGTGACAGTAGTAGACATCCTTGCCATTTGAATACGTTTTACACAAACATGATATATTTTATCTCTTGGAAATATTCTTCATATAGCCTTTTCCTTCTATTGCTGATGTTAAATTCAATAGGAAACAAGGAACAGACACTGAATTTCCACATTCTTTTGAGCATTTTTTAAATGGCCCTCTATCAGGTCGTGTGTGTGTGTGTGTGTGTGTGTGTGTGTGTATGTATATGTGTACGTATATGTATATATGTTCTCTTTTTAGCTATAAATTTGAGATGCATACATTTCCTGACATTGAATCCTTACTGAATCCCTAGAACAGACCCTACTTAGTCATGATGTCTTATTTTATAAACTAAGTGCTGGATTTATTGGTTTGGTGTTTTGTTGACAACTTTTCATGTTTGTAAACTGGTTTGTAGTTAAGATCTTTTCTCTGCAGCACCCACTCATTGATTGGGGAAGCAAACAGTGCCTTGGTTTGCCTCTGGGGGCCACCCTTTTCACCACATACAAACTGTGTGTTTTGGATGAAAGGGCCCAGCTGCATGGGTGGACCCTGATTGGCCACAGCTAATAGACATATCCTATCCCCTTGGTCCCTTGACTGTGGTTATTGGTCCCCTGGTGGGCTTAGAACCCAATTAATGCCAGTGAGATACAAAAATAAATTTGTTGGGGCCCCATGGGGCAAAGAAGCTCTTACTTCCTTGGGAGCTACCAGAAGACATAATTACTGCCGTTTGTAATGGTTCTTATTTCAAAACCAAGCAAGGATAGTATTGTATCATTGTGACATTGTATTCTCTGTGTGTTCTTTTCTTTGTAAGACTAGCAGGAGTTAATTGCTCTTCCATTGCTATTTTCAGAAAAACTGATTTTGGTTTTGACTGATCAGGTCAGCTATTTCTTGTTTTTGTTTTCTATCTCACCAGTTCTTCTTTTATTTTTTCTACTTTCTTTGATTTTCTCTTAACATTTGACTTGAATACTTAGCTCATTTATCTTCATTTTTCCTTATAATAAAACTTATACGTTTGATTCACCCTCTGAGTACAGCTTTGGCAGCATCTTTTTAAAGTTTATTTATTTTGAGAGAGAGGGAGGGAAAAAACATGAGTGGGGGAGGGGCAGAGAGAGAGAGGGTGAGAGAATCCCAACCAGGCTCTGTACTGCTGGATGTGGGGCTCGAACCCACAAACCACAAGATTATGACCTGAGCTGAAACCAAGAGTCAGACACTGAACCGACTGAGCCACCGAGGCGCCCCACCTGTAAACCAACTTTAACAATTGTCACATTTTGCCATTTTTGGTTTGTTTTCCTCTGCCCCCCCCCCCAAACATTTTTAGCTTTGAGTATTTTATTTCATTAAACATTTTTTTTAATGTTTATTCATTTTTGAGAGAGAAAGAAAACACGCACACAAGCAAGCAGAAGAGAGACAGAGAGAGGGAGATGAAGAATCCAAAGCAGGCTCCAGGCTCTGTGCTGTCAGCACAGAGCCCAACATGGGGCTTGAACTCATGAACTGTGAGATCATGACCTGAGCTGAAGTCGGATGCTTAACTGGCTGAGCCACCCAGGCGCCCCTTGAGTATTTTATTTTAAAGCAAATCTCAGATTTTGTGTTCCTTGTAAATAAATACTTTGGCATGTATCTTTAGTAGAGGAGGGCTTCAAGAAGTCATAGCCGGCAAAATTAGCTGTACGTTGTTAATATCATCCAGTATCTATTGTGTTTGGTTTTCTCCAAATGTCATATTAGGGTTGGTTTGAATCAAAACCTAAAGAAGGTCTCTCCACACACTGCATTTTGTTGGTGCCTCTTTTGTCTCTTTTAAAATATATCACAATTTTCTTATTTTTTTTTTTTAACGCCATTTATTTACAAAAGCAACAGGGCCATTTGTGCTGTGGAATTTCCCATATTCTGGATTTGGTTGATTCTGTCGTGGTATGTGGTATGCTTCTGTGACCCTCATATTTCCCATAAACCAGTGGCTATGTCTAGATGCTTAATTTGTTTCGGGTTTGATGCCCCCCTGGAGGAGGGGGTGAAGTGGGAGGGAGGAGAGGTGTCAAGAGTATACCTTACACTGTGCTGTGGACCATATTGCATTATACCAGGAGGCATCACGTCGGTCATTTGTGATGTTAAAATTGATTAGTGGTTACCGTGTCAGCAGGCTGATTCCTTTATGTTCTTTACCAACCAGGGATCTAATGGGCTTAATTGCCTTTTTGCTTGTGTCCATTATTATTTCATTGGTGTATTAGTTTCCTTTTGCTGCTGTAACAAATTACCACAGACTCGGCTGAAGTCCGTCTCACTGGGGTAAGTCGTGGTGTCGTCAGGGTTTCCTTCTGCAGGCTTGTAGGAGAGACTCGGTTAAAGTACACGATTTTGAGGATGCTTGTGATTACACTTAGGTCCCACCTGTGCAATGCAAGGTACTCCCCCCTACCCCCCATCTCAGTGCTCTTAACCTAATTCATCTGTGACATTCACAGGCTTCAGGAGTAATGACTTGGGTATCTTGGGGGACAGTGATTTAGCCTATAATTGGCAAGTGCAAAATGAAGATTTTTCTATTTCTGCATTTATTAGCATTCTCTTATAAAGAAGGTTTCCCATCTCAGTTCTGGTTACTCTGTACTACAGTTCCTCCTCATCTTTATCGCTGTTTAGTGTGCACCAGGACTAGCACCTTCCAACGTGACAGAGCATTTTTGTGGCCTTTTTTCTTCTAGTCTCATAAACTTATGGATATGTATATAGTTGTGTGTCAACCCATTAAAGCCATTTTTTGAAGCTCATGTTATTTTCCCCAAGTTGGCTCTGTGTTCTTTGGATGTGACCCTGTGAGTCTGTAACTGCTTCCTTTCTGTCACAGCAAGGTGTCCCACCTTGTCCATATTCTTTAGCAGACCTGAGGTTTTTCTGAGGAGCCCTGGCTCCTTTCAGTGGCATGTGGTGTTTGGATGCCACAGTCCATATGCTAGGTAGGGATGCTCACTGCCACTGTGTTGTGTTAACCATAAAAATAAAGCAGCATGTTAAAAATGGATTTTGTTGAAGAATAACAGAATTACAATCGCAGATGTGCAAGCTATAGCAAAAGGGTAGGCGAGTCCGACAGAGAAGAGGAACGTAATGAATTATTACTCACTGAGCCTATCCGTGTAACCAGCATCAAGAAGGACATACTTTATTTCTAGAGTTTGTATGTCTCTGATTTGTCTGACTAAAAAAACCTATGAATTGTGCTATATTCAGATGAATTGGGCCTCCATCCCTTTCCCCTCCCTTCTGTGGACATTGTTTCCTTCCGTCCTCTCTTTTTAAAAACATGAACAGATAAGTATGTACTATGTGCGTGTGCGCACACGCAAGTGTGTGTGTATAGAGGCGGTATTTCTGATTCTTTCTTAGAGGAAGGCAGCATACTCTCTATACCTGCTTGCTGTCCTCTGTTGCCTTTGTTATTAACTGTAAACCCTGGAGATCACATATACTAGTGTGGGAAACCTCTCCCGTGCCTTATATGCTGCATGTTATTTCATGGCATGGATATAGCATGATTCGTTTAGTCAGCCTCCTCCTTAATGGAAGTTTTGGTCGTTTCCAGACTTTGTTACCTTTTTATTTCTTACTGTTTCTGCTGCCGCCCTTCTGTGTAATCCTTCCTTCACACAATAGGTAGAGTCCATTCCAGATAGCTGCTTAGTGTCCGCTTGGAGTTGGCCTCGGTTTTCTCTAGTCTGGCGCCACCATGCTGATCTGCCCTACTGCTTCTTACCCTTGACTCCCTGTGTCTTTACCCTACATCCCTCTTTGGTTGGTGCTGATTTTCTAGTAGCGGGGTTAATAGTTTGCTCTTGCCCTGCGTACCATTCTTTCTCAACAGGTGAAATGTCTCAGTTCCTGCTCCCCAGAGGTCCTTACGGTATGGTGGCCTGCTCGGAGTCCAGGATATCAGGTGTCTGACTCAGAACAGAGTAAGATGTATCTGCTTTGTTCTGTGCATTGGACTTGTATTAGTGCACCTTTACGTTGAATTCTTTAGGGCGACAGCTATGCCAGGAATTCTTTAAATCTAAAAGTGAGGTTTGCTCCCTAGAGCAGACTCAGAAAGACGGTACTGGAAGAGATAATGGAGTCCCACGTCCTCATTTGACAAGTGAGAAAACAGGCCAAGTGAAGAGGTGTGACATGTCTACGTTGAGTGTCCACCAGGGCTTGATACCCTAAACGGGAGAGAATCCAAAAACTTGCTTTTTCTGATACTTGTTTCCTTGTGGAGAAGCATTACATTTCCATTTGGATAGGACTGGTTCCAGTTTAGGTATTTTACCCATGGCTTTAGCTAACTTGGTATCTCTACTCTAGCATAGTGTTGTATAGAGATGACCTAAGTTCATTCTAGCTCATAGACCTTTTCTTTTTTTTTTTTAATTTTTTTTTAAACGTTTATTTTTGAGACAGAGAGAGACAGAGCATGAACGGGGGAGGATCAGAGAGAGGGAGACATAGAATCCGAAACAGGCTCCAGGCTCCGAGCTGTCAGCACAGAGCCCGACGCGGGGCTCAAACTCACGGACCGTGAGATCATGACCTGAGCTGAAGTCAGCCGCTTAACCGACTGAGCCACCCAGGTGCCCCGCTCATAAACCTTTTCTATGTAGATTGTAGGAAGAAAAAACATCTTTCAAGTATAAATTGTTGCCTTTGGTCAAATTGTAATTATTTTGTTTCTTATAGTTTTAATGGGTTTTCTAGGCAGAAGATCAAAAGTATTTTTTTTAATCGTAGGACTGAGGGGGAATACTGCCAGAGCCCTCCTCTATAGGCATTCCATCGCTGTCATGCCCTTACTGTCCTCTTACCAGAACCACCATTACCTTCCCAGAACTACCATTACCACATTGCTTGCCGTGGTCCCCAGTCTGTCACCACTGTGAAACCTGTGGCATTCGGAGACACGAATGACCCAGCGGTCAGTGGATGCATTTCCACCTGGAAGTACTTGGTTCCTGTAATGAAACGAAGAGTTTTAGACATGGAGCGACCCTCAAGAGGGGTCTGTCTGAGCAAGCGGTTGCCACATGGCGGGCGTGCCTGCTCCAGTGACTGTGCTCACTCTCAGGGGCGGTTTTCTGTCTGCCCAGGGGAGACGTGTCTCTGCAGTCTCTCCCTGTCCCTCACTTTTCCTAGCTGTGTGTGCTGGGAGCTGGGCAGAACTCATCCCTTCTATCCTGCTCTTCGAATATGTAAAGACCGGCTTGGGTACCTTCCAGTTGCCGGGGCCTTTAATAAGTTCGTGTAAGGCCTCCTCTCTCTGCAGTCAGCAGTCCCTCACAAGGAAGTGAACAACAGAAAAGTCTTACTTCAGATTTCTTGCTGATAGCACGGTCTAATAAAACAGCAAAGAAAATAATTCTTGTGACTCTGTCTTTCACTGATTTGTGGTAGCTAATGCTACTTAATAATACCTCTTTATTTCCCTCTCCAAATGGAAGTGTCTTTGTGGAAAAAGTAAGGAGCATCATCTGATACAGAACTAGGCTTCTCCTGCAGGTAATCCACATGAGCACTTAGCATATGTCCATCCATCATTTCTAAACCTTTTAAAATACACCTTTTTTGGGTAAGTGTTAAAAGAAATACGTGCTCTTTTTACGTGTGCTCACCTCCCAACTTCATAAAATGGCTCCTTTTTCAAGTCAGTAAGTATTGTCCCCTCTCCTCTCTCCAGCTCTGATGCTCGTGTGTCCTGGTGCCTGGCTCTGTGCTCCCTGTTCTCCTCGGTGGCTCGGCTACCCTAGAAGTAGCTCATGGGTATTTTATGTACATACAAGCATGTTTCTGTCTATGACACTGCTGGCTACGTAGCAATAGGATACAGAGCTACCCCTTTCTCCGGAGTTGACTCGGACACTGGTCCTACGGTTGAGGACCAGTCTTTGTTTCATTCTTATTCATTCACCAGTCTTTGTTTTTTTAAATGTGTATTTATTTTTGAGAGAGAGAGACTGGGGGAGGGCAGAGAGAGAGGGAGACAATCCCAAGCAGGCTCTGCAGCTGTCTGTGCAGAGCCCAACACGGGGCTCAAACTCACAAACTGAGATCATGACCCGAGCTGAAATTAAGAGTCACATAGATGCTGACTGAGCCATCCAGACGCGTCCCTCCCCCCCCCCCCCATTCCCCCATCATTGGTTGCAGGGCTGCAACCTAGTATCCGAGGGTCTGCTGACTGGATTCTACATAATCTCTGTCTATACAAACCAAACATAATGTGTTACCTAGGACATTCAGCATCAGTTTCTTTTAAGTGGATCAAGAACTTAAGACACAGGGCAATTAGAATATCACATTCCTTGAGGTTTTTAAGAACTGTTCACCTAACTGACATAATTCTTTAAAGCAACCTGCCCTCATTGAGAACTTCAGTGTGATAAGTTGAATATCCGTAGAACCATTTCACTCTTCCTTCCTTATTGTATTATTTTTAAATTATGTGGTTACGTACGTTAACAGTCAAGACTGGCATAAACAGCTTTGGGAGCAAGCATACACCATCCCAGGTGGGGGCTGGATTTCAGGGCGTGCTGGAGGCCGTCAGTGCATGGAGGGTGGTCCGTTCCTCTGTCTTCTGGTCGGTGGGGACTGGCTCACTCAGCAGGTTAGTTAGAGTAGACTTTGGGCCCTGCCATCATCTGTTTATGCAACCCCTTGCTAATAGAAAGAACACCAATGTCCAATCTTTTGCTCCTGCAGAAATGCTATAGTACATTTGTTTTTTATCACGTATGTGAGCATATGTGGGAGAAATTCTAAAGTAGGAATTACGGGGTCAAAGAATATTCGTATTTTAAGTTACAATATATAATCAAATTGCTCTCCAAAGAGATTCCATCAGTTACTCCTCCAGCCATAGCAGTTTCCTGTACCTTTTCCGACACTCATGAAACTCCATTTTTGCCAAACTGAGAGGCGTAATGTAGCATCTTTTCTTACTTTGAACTTGCATTTCTTTTGTGCAAATCAAAGTTTTCTGCATTTCTGTAAAAGATGGTTGTATCTTTTGCTTTTTTTTTTGGTTGTTAATGGGTTTTTGGAGTCCTTAGAAGAAATGCTGTGAACTAAACTTGGTCACGTCTTCCCTGGAAGTCCTTGAGAGCGCTCCCTGTGCCACACACCCCAGGGCGCTTGTGGCCGTGGAGACGCGACATAGTACCCATTTTGTGTTCCTTCCCCTCATCTATTTATTTTAAACAAGAAATTTGCAGTAAATTGATTAGGGACTTTTTAAAAAAGGCTGATATAAAGTTTATTAACAAGAAAAAACTTTTTGTCAGATTACATTTCTGCTTTGGTTTGGAAAGCCAGCTCTATAGCACTGTAATTCAAGTAAGAGTTTCACGTAGGATGTAAAGTTTTCTGTTGTCCACCTTAAAAATGCAAAAAAGAAACAAGTGAAATCAAGTCAATAATGTATTTTGTTTAACCCACTCCAAAACATTATTTCCTCATGTAATTGATAGAACATTATCAGTAAAGTGTTTTACGTTTTTCACATGAAGTCTTCCAAATCCAGGGTGTATTTGAGGTGTAGAGGGCTTACCAGTTTGAACTAGCCACGTCTCAAGTGTCAGTAGCCACGTGTCACCGGTATATGCTGGCCAGCATGGCTCTAAAGAGTAGTTTTCATTTCATTTCTATGGAAATCCATTAACTTACTCTTTTGAACCTAACATTTGTCCCATCCGCTTTTTTTTTTAATGTTTGTTTATTTTGAGAGAGAGCGTGTGTGTGCGCGCATGCACGAGCAGGGGAGGGGCAGAGAGAGAGAGAGAGAGAGAGAGAGAGAGAGAGAGGTTGAGAGAGAATCCCAAGCAAGCTCCATGCTATTAGCACAGAACCTGATGTGGTGCTTGATCTCCCAAACCGTGAGACCATGACCTGAGCCGAAATCAAGTCCTCATGCTTTACCGACTAAGCTACCCAGGCACCCCTGTCCCATCTGCTTTTTAAAGAGTTATAAGGTGTGCTTATCTGACACATGTTCTTAAATTAGACTCTAAATAAATGCTACTCTTTACTCATCTGTATAAAGATATGCTGGTGGGGCACCTGGGTTGCTGTGTCGGTTAAGTGTCCGACTCTAGATTTCGGCTTAGGTTATGATCTCACAGTTGTGAGATCGAGCCCTGCGTAGGGCTCCACGCTGGGCGCAGAACCTGCTTGGGACTCTCTCCTTCCCTCTCTCTCTCTGTCCCTCCCCTGTGTATGCACGCTCGCTCTCTCTGTCAAAATAAGTAAACAAACTTAAAAAAATGCTGATCATTTCAGTATTCATAAAATTAATGTAGTAGATTTCATTTAGTGAAATTAAATGCGGATATTCCCATACAGTGAGATACCTATTGTAGGGGAGTTTATCTTTCTTGATCTTTTCAGCAATTTACAAAGGCCTCAGAGGTTTATAAATGGGAAACTTGTAAATGTTGAGAGCTTAAACAACTTGTCAAGGTGACCCAAATAGGATCTGAGCAAGATTCTGAACTTCCGTCCTGACAACAAGCTTGGTGTTCTTTATACAGTCTGTTTTCACTGTGGGTGCCCATTATGACTTAGTTAAAACGTAGGTTAAAGAGAAATACATGAAATCTGGTGCCACTGTCATTGAAGACAATTGTTACCCTCTCTGTCACTTCCTGAAAAGACAGGACACCGATGCATTTAGTGGGGAGAGAACGAAGGGGGGCAGTGGAAAGCGTGGATGGTGGCTATGTATTTCTCTGTCGTCTGAACTTGGACTACTTTATTTTAGGGAAACAAGGCTGCCAAGTTGAATGTACTTATTGTAATAAAGATTATTTCCGAGCCAAAGAAAGGAACCTAGTTTTGATGTGTTATTAGAATATGCTACCAGTCAACTTGACACTGCAGTTTATAGCCGAGCATGAATAAGCTTCATCGTACAAGGATTTTTTTTAGTATATTTCAGCTATCGAGGGGGATGAGAACATACTCTTCTTTGCCCTGGCCCACCTACCACACTCATTATGGGAGAGCAGACTGTGAACACTCCCGTCCCTTAGTGCCAACTTCTTACAGGACTGCGGGGCCTCTGAACAAGTTACCAAACCTGAGCGGCTCCCACAGCCTTGGAGATGTCCACTCCAAGGACATCCACTGTTCTTCCTGACCCTGATCAGCATGGCCAGGATCAGCACTGAGTCCTGTCAGGTAATTAGTGAAAGCGAAGAGGGTAAGTAGTCTACATTATGCACCTTAGTTTGTTTATCTGTGTTTATCCATTGACAGGTCGTTCAGAATTGTTGGCTGTTGCTAACAGTGTGCTGTGATGACCAACATCCTTGCATACACTTCCTTTTACTCACGTGGGAGAGCTTTTTTCCATAAGTAGAAGTCTGACAGTAGGGTTGTGTCCCATGGTATTTGCATCTTTGGTCTTAGTTGGCCTTGTGAGTGGTATATAAAATAAGGGCCTATGCTTTTTCTTCATCTAGGTAACCAGTTTTCCCAGGGGCGTCAATCGTCAGTTCATCCACAAGGCCATCTCTGATACAAGTGATGGCTGTCTGTTCAGGTGGCCAGGCTCAGTGCCTCTTGTCTATGTCATTGTTCTCTGTGTCTGTCCCTGCACGAACACCACACTGTCTGAAGTACTGTAGCTGTAAAATCTCCGAGCCGTAATTGGCTGTTCGTGGCCTTTGATCTTTTGTAGAAGATTTGTTGCATAAATACAATTGCATATGTAAGTAGTTTAAAAATTATTTACAGAAATACAGTATTATAAAAATGGTATGTAGAAATACTGTTGTCTAAATAAAAATTGCATAAAATCTAGTTGCAAAACTCCACACACACAGCACACCCCTTTTAAGGTACAAGTTGCACTCGCACTGAGTTTCCAGTCTGACTAGGGGAGAAGGACAGTCTTTACAATTGAGTCTTCCTACATAGGTAAATGTGGCATTTCTCCATTCAGTTAGGTATTTTCTGTATTTTGACAGAGGTTTTTAGAATATTGTCTACAAATTTTACTATTTTCTTACTAGACTTACTGCTGATGTTTGGTGCTGATGTTTTGGAGCATAATCGATTTTGTGTACTGATCTTATTTCCAGAAAACTTTTAGTTCCAATAGTGTATCTGTAGGTCCTCCTGGATCTTGTACTTAGTTGTACTGCCTGTGAGCACTGCAGTTTGTTGTTTACAGTTCTCATATGTTTCTTTTTCTTGCCTTCCTGCCCTAACTAGGATCTCAAGTGTAGATTTGCACAGAGAAGGTGCTCTGTTTCAACCTGTTGTTGTCATGATCCTGAAGTGAATGATTCTAATGAGGGCATCTGGTAGACACCAGAACTAGCATCTGGTGAAGGAAGTGCCCTTGTATTCCTCCTTTTTATCAGGAATGGGCAAGTTCTATCAGATTCTTTATTGGAATGTTTTGAGGGGATAAAATCATTCTTGCCCTGGTGTAATAACATGGTGAATTACTTCATCTTTTTGATACTGCAGCACCTTGCATTATTGGAATAAAATTGACATTATCATTATATATTATTTGTTTTGACTTTCTAGATCAATTTGCTAGATTATTAAGTAGACAAAATTCATACATTCATGTTAGCCTTGTCTGGGAAAGTATTAAAGTCCCCTAGCTTTGTGAGTTGAGTTGGGAAGGTAATTTCTCAGGGCTTCCTTACAAAAAAAGCATCTGGGCCTGTCTCTGTGTTGAGGGTTTTATAGTTGTTTCTTTGAAAATTGGGGGAGAATTGGTTGTGTGAACTTTCCGTTTCTAACAGACTCAATTTGGGTGACTTGTTTTTCTGGAAGTTGCCTGTTTAGTCTGTTTTTCAAGGTGTGCATGTGTGTTCAAGTTTTTGAACTCTGCAGACTTCTGTAGAGTTCTATGATTTTTCAGAGTGTGCCGTGGCTATAGTTTCAGCCTCCTTGAATTCTTAGTATTGGCTGTTTATACTTGTTCTTATTCTTTTCCATGTCATTTTTTTTTTTTTTTTTGGTCTGTTTTTTTTCAAGACTCAGCTGGAAGTTGTATTTATTCTCTCCCTTGTATGTCTTTTATTTCATTAATTTCTTAACTGTATTTATTTCAACTTTCTTTAGGTTTTCTATTCTTCTGATTTCAGGAGAGGATGATTAAATTTTAACTTTTTTCTCTTCACTAGTATGATGGCTTATGACTATAAACTTGTCTCCAAGCAACACTCTGGCTTGATTCCACAAGTTTGGATATATAACTGCTTATTGTTCAGTTCTAAATATTTTCAGATTTCTTCTTTGTCCCATGAGTTATTTGGAAGAAAGCTTTTAAATTTCTAGGCTTCTTAAAATTTTAAGTTGTCTCTAATCGATTGCATCGTAGTCAGAGAATGTTGGTTACGCTATTAATTCTTCGCCATTTGTTTTTGTTTTGCCTTAGCTGCTGGCCAGTTGTTATAAAAGTTCCATTATGATTGAAAAGAACATGTTCTTTCTAATAATTGGGAAAATTGTTGAAATTTTTTCCAATAAAGTAGGTTTATTAACTGCATTATTGTAATTATCTATACATTTTTAATCTTCATAATCTGTATTACCAAAAGAGTGAGTCTGTCTTCCTCTGTAAATCCTCCATACGTCAGCTTCTAGTAACCTTCCTGCTTTTACTGTATATATTTTGTAGCTGTGTTTTTAGATACATGTATAATCAATTGATTGGGATTTTTTATTCTTGACTTTAATAGTGCTGCTTATCCTACAGCCTATTTTAGTCAGTATGGCTAGCTCAGGTTTCGTCAAGTTAGAATTTGCTGGGAGTATTCAACCACCCTTTATTCAGCCTCTGGTCCACATGGTTTAGGTCGCTTAGGTAGCTTATAGCTGGATTTTGTATTCATATTACATTTTTACCACGTTTGGATTCGATTCTTCCATCATATTTTGTGCTTCCTTTGTCTTGCTTTTTCGTTGCTTGTCTTTTGCTTCTTCTGCTTCCTATTCTGCTTTTTCCTCTCTTTTAGTTAATAATATTGATACAAAGTATGTAACTGGCAATCACTATATTGTAATGACTACCTCTGTACCTACCACCTAATTCAAGGTCTAGAACATTGCTGGTAACTTCTGTTTGGATCAGAGTTTGGTTTTTGGTTTGAAAGTTAAAAATTGTGCATTTACTAGATTGTCTTTACGTTTGTATCATTTATTCAACAAGGGCTAAAATTAGTATCTCTGACCTCTTCTCAAATAATCTTGAAATACAGCAACTTCAGTTTCCTTCTTCTACCTCCTATCTTATTGCTGCTTACAATTTTAATTGAATTTTGTGTTTTTGTTTCTTCCACATTGTATTGTTGTTATTAGTATATGGTCAGTGCTTGTTTCACTTTGGCTAGGTACTGGTTTCTTTCCCAGTATTCCCTCCTGCTTTCATACTCTTCTTGCTAGAATATGTTCTCAAATAGTTATTCCAGCACTTTATCCACTAATAGTAATGGCTTTCTCTTCATCTACAAGTGTCTCTTTCATTCTTGTCCTGAAATGAAATGAAGGTGCCTCCTTCAGCATAGTTTTCAGGTCTTATTTCATTGTCCCCTGGTGGGCAGTGTGCTCTTTTGTGGTGTTCCTCTAGATAACCTGTCTTGTCACTAGTTGCTTCTAGGTTCTACTCTTGTCTTTGTGGTCTGAGGTTTCACTGTAGTGCATTTCAGTGTGGATTAAATGGTGCTGCTAGCTACCTGTTCTCTTACATGGGGGTTGGATGGGTGTCTTTGCATTCTAGAATATTCTCTGCTATTTTTTCAGTATTGCCCTGTTCTTTATAATTGTTTCTTTCAGAACTGGCTCAGTCAGTTGTGTCCAACTTCGGCTCAGGTCATGATCTCACAGTTCAAGCCCCGCGTCGGGCTCTGTGCTGACAGCTCAGAGCCTGGAGCCTGCTTCAGATTCTGAGTCTCCCTCTCCCTCTGCTCCTCCCCTGCTCATACACTTTCTCTCTCTCAAAAATAAATAAAGATAAAAAAAAAACCAAAAAACTTCTATTGGACAGATGTTGGACTTCCACATCCTCTTATCCACAGTTCTTAATCTCCTTCATTTATTCTATTTCTTGATTTTTTTTTTTAAGCCATCTTTATGTCTTACATCTCTAATCACTTTAGGGTTTTTTGTTGTTTTTTGTTTGCTTTTTTACAGTCTCAGTTGGATAGTTCTGTCATCTGAAGTTCTTGAGTCCACTCCAATTTCAGTCTTATTACTTTTTGAATTTTGGACTTAGAGCCTCTCTACAGTGTGGGTAGATTTGTGGATATCCTTTGTAGCCTGGTATGAGGTTTTTCTGCTGAGTGAGATTGGTTTCTGATTTGCTGATTTCTAGGTTTGGACTAGGGGGTCTTGGAAAAATGGGGTTATAAGGATTTGAGCCCTGAGCCTTTTATTCATGGTTGCTACTGCTCAGTGGGAGTTCCCACCTCTCATACAAGCTGATTGGAAAGGATCTGTGCTGGTGGGCTTGTTCCCCCCCCCCCCACCCCCATGCCCTACCTCCTGCTGAGAGTTAGTCCTTTTGGGGATCATGGCTCTAAGTGGGTGGGAGGGTAGAGTTCTGTTCTTTTTACCTTGAACTGGCCCACATCTCCCATGTCCCTTTGAGGGCTGAAAACCCAAATGTCACAGACTGATGTTCACTTCTTGATGTAGCCATAGGGGGTTCGCACATTATCCGGCGTGACTGTAGCTGGACGCAACCCTCTCAAAATTTGCCTCTACAAACTTAGTTTCAATACACTGAAGCTTGCTGGGAAGAAAAGCTGGTCATAATTATCAGCAAAGAAGCACCCTGGGATGGTTTGTAGCACAAATTCAACTTTGTATTATGTAATATTTTTTTGTTAACTGTATGTTTTTAAACTTCTTTCAAGGCCTTCCATGCACCAGCTACTGTATGAGCTTCTGTCTGTGGTGACTTCCAAGCTTCACTGGAAGTTCCTGGACAGTGGACCTGCCAGCTGCTCATGAATCCCTCCTGTTTTCCCCCTTTACCCCCCACCCCCCACCCCCAACCCAGTCCTGAGACTTCAAAGCAAAACAACAGCACAACACACTTGTCTGAGTTGCTGGTTGATTGGTCTGGACAGAAGGCCTACCTTACAAACGCTAATAATGTAGTAAGGGATGCTACAGAATTCCCTGGTGCTTAAGAGCTTCTCCCAAGTCTAAGGCCATGGCACCTGTCCATGTCCTATTCTAGGGAGTTTGGGTACTGCTTTGGCAGTGAGTCCTTGGCTCCAAGTGGTGGATTTTTGTCTGCCTTCCATGGTTTTCTCTCCCCCAATGATGTCTTAAAGGGTTCCCGGTGTCTGGGCTGGGCTTGGCTTCTTCCCTAGCCTTCAGCTTGTATGTACAGTTTTGCCTACTTGACCAACCAGTGGGCATCTCACACATCACATCTCCATTGTGAGTTTTTGCAGCACACTCCCTCTCTCCATTCAAGTCTTCCTTCAGTCTCCTCATCTCTGTGAGGGCAGCCAAGAACCTCCCTGCCATTCTTCACCGCTGTTGTGCTCTGCCTCCAATCAATGAGGGACTTCTTGGTGCTGCCTTCCAAATTTGGCCACCTAGTTCATGTACCCTTGCCAACCATAGTGGAAAGCTGGTGTCATCTTCAGACTGAACCACTGCAGTAGCTCAGCCCCCCAACCACATACTTTGACTGCATTCTACTCAAAAAGTACATCTGGTCAAACCTGCCACTCAAAACTCTAAGTCATCCTCGGAACCTAAGCAACACCTGTACCAGAACTATAGGCTGTGCTGACCTGGTTCCTGTTTAAGCCCACCTGGCGGTACCCACAATCCCTCATTTGTCCCTCCCTGCCTCTTGCCCCCTGTGGCCCCAGGTATCTGTGGTGCACTTCCATAATTGATGCAGGAATCTGTTCCTGACATTTCCATCAGAGATATAAACTCATATATACAAACTCCTGCAGGAGACCTGTACCCTTGATTTAAAACAGTGCAAACCTGACCTGCCATTCTCCCCCTCTAGGGTGGAAGTCTGCCTGAGGGCAGGGATCTTCTCTCCTGCTGGATCTAGTGTTGCGCATAGTAGGCACACCCATTCTACACCCATTCTTACCAATTTCAGTGAAGGGGATTTAACTGGTAGCCAGGGAATAGAGTAGGGATGCAAGGAACTGAACCACCTGGCAGTGAGAGGGAAGGAAAGTTTGTGCCCGAACTTTGGGGCCAGGCCGGCCGTGTTTGCATGGAGTTTGGTTAGGACAGAGTGGGGAGTTGTAAATGCTGGGGGCGGGGGCGGCGGCGGCGGGCAACAGTTTCCCTTGGGGTGCCTTTCGAGGTCCCTTGTTTTATTCTTGGGTGGGGAGGCAGTATTGCTAGTGACCTCGCTTCTGGAGCGGCTCGGCTGGCCGGTCGTGGGGGGTGGGGTGGGCAGATGCATTTCTCAACTCCCCGATCCCCTTTCACCCCCGCCCCAAGGGCCGCAGAGCTCTTTCGGAGTTGAGCCCGGTCTGCAGGCTGCTCGGCCTTGCGCGGCGGGACTGGGGCCGCGAGTGGGGACCCCACGGGGGGCGGCGGGGGCGGGGCGTGGGCGCGGCGGCGGCGGCGGGGGCGGGACGGGGCGGGGCGGCCGCCGCCTGACGTGTCTCGGCGGGATTGGAGCCGCCGCCCTATATAGCCGCGGGGGCCCGGGCGCCGGCCTCGGAGCGCGGCCGGCTACTCCGCGGCGGCGGCGGCGAGCGGACGGCGGGACGGACGGGCCGACCCCAAGGAGTGAGCGCGGGCCGGAGCGGGGGGGAGGGTGGGTCGGGCGCGAGCAGGGGTGGGGGTCGGCGGCGCGGGGAAGTTGGGGCGCGGGGCGGGCGGGGCGCGGGCTGCCGACGTGGAGCGCCGGGCGGGGGAGGGGCCGCGGCCGCCTCCCCCGTTCCCCCGCCGCCAACCGGGCGCCCCCTCCCCTTCCGCCGCTCGGCTCGGCCCGGGGGGCGGCTACGTGTCACCACTGCGCATGGGCCGCAGCGCCGGCTTGGGAAGAGTGAGAAACTTTCCCGAGTCCGCGATGCCGGCCCGCGCCCACCCCACCCCCAACCCTCGCCTTCTGCGGCGCCCGCCCCCACGAAGTCCCTCTCTCTCCGTGCCGCCCACTCCCCCCCCCCCAGCCCCCTAGCCCAGGGTGGGGGAGGGGAGGCCGACCTGGGCCGGGGCCGCTGACGTGGGCGTCCGGCCGCTGAGTTGACCCCTCCCACCACCCCCCGCGCGCCCCTCCCCCGGCTCGGGTTGGGGGGAGGCTTGCAGGGCTGGGGGTGCAGCGCGGGTCCCGAAGGGCAGGGTTGGGGCCCGCAGGGCGGTAGGGCCCCGTGCAGGCCTAGCCGCACCTTCACCTGCTGCCTGCCTACGTGGTCGGGTGGGTCTGCTGCCCTGGGGGGCTGCAGTGCAACTTGGACGCACCCCAGGGTCGGCGCAGGAAAAGTGCATTACGGAAAAATACCGAATTTGGATGAAAGGCGGGGAGGCCGAGAGCGTTACTGCCCCTTTAAGCCTGTCCCCGCCCGCGGGCTCGCGTGGCCTGTGGGAGGGCCTGCTGAGGTGGCATCTGCGAAAGTTCCTCCTGCGGGACGGGTGCCGACTTCAGAACTTGGGGGAGCCGCTCACCTGGCCCTCGTTCGAACTTTTGGCCCGTGGGGAGCGCGTTTTTGTTCTCCAGTTCGGCGTGTGGGCCTTGAGAAGTATGTTGGAGAAAAAATCGGTTTTCCTGGTAGGCTTACTGTAGGCATAAAAGTAAATAGTTTTAGTCTTGGAAGAAGAGGAAAGAAGTCTGAGTTTGCACTGCGGGGGTTTAGTACCAAGCACATTCAGTCCTGTCTTGGCGCGTGAAGCAGGAGCTTGTTAGGTGGCCCGGGCGTACCTCTCTGTTCTGTTCCTCGGGAGTTCTCCCTGCATAGACTTCTCGCTGGGGAAATGTAATTGACAAGGTCACAAGGGAATGCACATGTACTTGTCCAGAAGCAAAGGAAGTAAAATTCTCTCTTTAAAGATTTTCTGTGATGTATTTGTTAGGACCGAGTTCCAGATGTGATCCACGGACGTTGTGACTGTGTTTCTCCCACGCAGCAGTCAGGAGTGCTTGCAGCTCCCTGCCACGGAGGACACTCTCTCTCTCTCTCTCTTTGCTTCTGTCTGTCCCCTTTCCTTTGGTTCTAGCTCTGCTGCTGCACAGTTATATTTTGAGAGGTGCCTTTTTCCCCCCTGTGGACACTTAAACTCTGGGAAACAAGAGTTAAAGTCCAGGGTGAGAATAGTTGAAGATTTGCATTAAGTGGATCTGAATGCTTCCTGCAGGGAAAGTAGTTGAGAACAAGCAAAATGATGTAGGGTCTGGGGCGATCTGGGGAAAACCCGGAGGAGACCGCTCCACGAGGCTGAAGCGATCTTGCAGAAAAGAGCGGCCTTGTTCTCTGTGGCGAGAAGGGGGGATAAAGTTGTGGATCTTGCCACTGTATACAGCACGCTATTCTGATAGCTGTGTAGAGGTGGAGCGAGGCTCCTTTGGAAGGCAGTGCAGGGGCCTGTCCGGTGGTATTCAAAGGTTGCTGAAGGTCTCTTTCAAGCCTGATTTGAGTAGTGTTAGTACATCAGTCGAGGACCTGCGATAGCATGTGTTTGGCCTGTACTCCTTGATGGTGGGGCTTGTGTCAGGGCTCCTGCGAACTTAAGATAGCAGTGGTCACTGTGCGGTCGTCCAAGGACTCTGGAGTGGGAGTCCTCTTGCTGTGTGTTGTCCGTGAAGGCAGAGTGAGGGCTTGCGGGGAGCAGGCTGGGGCGGGCATAGAGCTGTGGGGGACAGTCTCTCTGGTGCTGATTTGTAGACGTAGAGGCAGGTAGACTGTCATGCTGCGAGCACGTTAGGAGGGCTGAGATCAGCCTTTTATAAAATCTTAGAGCAGAGCCTTAAGAGAAGGGTCATCAGGTATGTGCTTAAAATGGATCCTTAAGACAGGGTTTTGAGAAGTTTATTTAAAAAAAAAAAAGCCATCTTATCTGAGGATATCAAAACCCCAGATGTTAACTCTGTTGTTGGTTGTGATCCATTCATTTCCAGCTGTGATAAACTACCATTGGCAATCTGGAGACGAGACCCAGTGTATCCTGTCATACAAGTCTGGAGTTTTCTGGAGATCCACTTGTCCTTCTGTTGCCCCGGGGGCCTGTGTGCACGTGGGGGTGTTAGAGGCTCTGGGACAGGCTCTCACTCTGGTACGTTAGTAGGTGTGCGATCCTTTCTTGTGTTTCTCGCACTCCAAGGTCCCATGGAAGAGCGAGCTGGAATGGATTTTTGAAAGGTGTGTGAGTTATCTCAGCAGGGACCTTCAGGAATTCGTCCTCTAACGTGACTCTAGGTGCAGAGTGGGAATTGCTTGTCACAGACCTGTGGCTGGAGGGGATATGGACAGTGACTGTACCTTGCAGGGTTGCTGTGTGGCTTTCACCAGGCACGGAAGATTTGTCCTGTCAAGGAAGGCAAGAGGACCGGTCAGTAGGTGCACAGAGAAGAGGGTGTGGGTCTAGTCGATCATGTGGGGAACCTGAGTTACTAGGGGGGTGTCTGAGGGTTTTAGGAAGTAACAGGGACTCCTCATGACCTGGAGTGGGAGGGAGGCTGTTGAGATGCAAGGTTGGCAGGTAAAAGGGCAGGTGCAACCCACGTGGGAGTTCTGAGCGACAAAGGCAGGGTGGATGCCTGGGTCCTGGCCTCGCTGTCGGTGCTTTGACTTAGAACACCTCCATCTTGTGCCTGGACTAGCTAAGTGTGCCCTGGCCAGACATGTGGGATTGCAAGGAGTGCTCACTTCCTGCACCTTGTCAAAATCAACATGTGAACGTGCTGCTCTGGTACTTTGATTTAATGGAAGAGCCTTAGTCTTCAGTAGGACTTGCGGGTTAGAATTATTGGAGACAGGTTCTTAAATAAAATTGTCTTGGTCAGTTTGTCTCCACTTTTCTCCCTCTGCCTTAGGGTGCACACCAGGATCTGGTGGGACTGGGGCCCCAGAGAGGCTCTGGCCTCTGGCTTGTGGCACTTTCCCCGTGTGACTGAAGCCTTGCATTTAGAGTTGTTGTTTTTTTTTGTTTTTTGTTTTGTTTTGTTTGTTTCTGTTTTAATTTCTGAAATGCTGCTGGACAATGAGACCGGAGTCTGTTGGTGCACCCCTGATTGCCATGAATTGTCTTCCTAACTCCTGAATTAAACGTATCACAGGCAAGAATTTGGGGATGTTATTCTACAGTTAGGTAGCAGGATGTTCTTATTATTGCTGTCGATTCTCCCATCTCAGACACATACCCAACCTTTGTTGGAAAGTCCACCTTCTCGCACCCTGTCCCTGTGTGTGTGCTGGTTTGCGTAAAGTGGCAGGTAACCTACCTGGCAGCCTCACTCTCCCAAAGTCCCTAAGGCAAGGTGACCCACACCCTCTTACTTCACAGAGTGGTTCTCGGTCCTCCCCAGATGGCCTTTGAAGGTCCCTTCCAACCCTGCTATTTTATGGCCTGGTTTCTAAATCCCCAGTGGATTAGAAGGGACCAGAGGACTTTTACAGGATAACAACGGGAACAGAGTAACCACAAGGCACAGCGAGCTCATGAAGACAGCAGCTCTCGTTCACCCCGAGATGCTCAGGAGGAGCCCCCCGAGGTCCACATTCTGTTTTGTGTCACAGAATGTTTTTCCTCCTGGGTTAGCAGTCAGAGATTAAGAGGGGTGCAGGAGAAATTCGTCAACCACGCAAGAGAACAGGAGTTTGTAAGGATTTTACTTCAAAATGGGTCAATTGAAAAGTTTCAGTGTTAAGGGCTCACTCCGGTCCAGGGAAAAATTGCCTCCTAAAAGTTCTAGATGGTTTACATTTTACTGTAATAGGTTTTGTTTGAAACTGATAGCCTAAGGGCAGAGAGCTTCCCCTTTTTTCCCAAAAAACTTGTCTAAATGTTGGTGGTAATACCGAAGTGTAGATGATGTCGCGCCCTTTTCTGTTTAGGAGGTAAACGGACCTGGGTTGTAGAATGCAGATAAGTAACTTCTCTCTGGTTTTCTTCTCGCTCCCGCTCCCTTCCTGTTCCACACCAGCAAAAACTGGCAGGCTGACAGAGGCGGCCTCGGGACGGACTCTCTGGCTACTGACCGCTTTGCTGGTAAGTTTGACCATCTTTTCCAGAGGTTTCCCGTCCCAGAGCCGCGCGCGCACACGTTTCTAGTGGTTCAGAGAGACTTGTGGCTCCACATCGCGACTCGGGCGGCATGCACGTGTGCCCTGCAGGTGTGTCGTCTGGCTTCCACGACTGTGTTCAAGTTTAGTGTTTAGTCAGGATCGTCTGAATTTGGGTTGTGTTCTCTTTAGGAATGTAGAGCTTAATTTTCTTGGATTTAGGAAGAGTTCTGAGTTGTGAGAATGACACAAAAACTTCACTTTTTTACATCAGTTGGCTCTCTTACTACTTTTTTGCCACAGTGGTACATACAGATTGGTGCGTAATTGTGTGAAAAAAGTGGGCTCTTCGTTCTCACAGCAGCGTGGAGCTCGCCTCGAGTTGAAAGGGGGAAGCAAACACCACGGCTTCCGTGCTGAAAGAGCCCCCTTTTCCAAATAAGGGGCTGTGGCTTTTAGAGCTCTGGAGTCCCGCTGAGTACGGGGTGCCCGGGCAGCAGGTCTGGAGGCAGAGACTGCATGGTTCTTTCCCTGGACTGAGGAACTCTATACCTGCGGGTCCCCTGTGACCCCTGAGACACAGGACTTCAAAGAATCCCCAGCCCCCACCTGTCAGAGGCACTTGCCCATCCTGCTTCTTGCTGTTCCAGTGAAAGAAGCTGCTCCCCATCCCCACCCCATCCCCCACCGTGGACCAGACTGCATCGCCAAGCTGTGCGGTGCCCTGGGCCTTGCCTGTAGTGCCCGTGGTGCCTGAGATCCCTGCAGACACTGTTTGATTGGCTTTTGGTAGCAGCTGTCACGTGATCTCTTGAGCATTAGGAGGCATGCGGTGAACCAACCCCCGGAATATCTGAGGCAGATGTTAGGATGGCTGTCCAGGTGTCGGTCTGCAGGCTTTCGCCGCCCCTGGGCTTCATGGGACTGGAGCGCTCAGTTGGAGCCTCCGCCTCCTCACTTAGCGGCCAAACTTGGAGGGGAGAGTTGTCCACGGACCCTCTTTCACTTGCGTTTTGCCTTTCATCACTTGGTGAAAGTTTGAGTGTCCTGGTACCTCACAGGTTGTGAGGAGAATGGTGTGGTTTGCCAGTGAAACGATTAAACCCCCGGCCGAAACGCGAAGCTTAACGGTCTCGCTGTGCCTTGACTTTCTTCTCTCTTGACTCCCTCCTTCCTGCTTCAGTGGCTCACCCGGATTGTGCGCGGGCGCGAGATCAACCATGAGCTCCGTTGCAGTTTTGACCCAAGAGAGCTTTGCTGAACACCGAAGTGGGCTGGTTCCGCAGCAGATCAAAGGTGACGGCCCCTTTTGTGCCTTTCTCCTTCACTCTGAGACGTCGCTCCTTCGTCATCTTTGTCAGATCTTTCTGCCAGTATTTCTGGATACAGAAACTCTCAAACTGTGGACCGCTTTCTGGAAAGCCGGTGATTGTGGTCACTGGGAATTAACGGGATTCTTTTTCAGAAATGCTGTTTCCCAGTTGTGTTGAGCTAAAATCCTTCAAGATCTGGTGTGTATTTACATAAACAGAATAATTTAATTTGAATGCTAAATTCTCATTTATAATCCTTCATCTGTATGCAGATTCTATAAAATTTTCAGGTGAGAGAGTAGGGTTTTCTATTCCAGCCTGTTCTCAACTTTCAACGTTTTCTAATAACTGAATCAACTATCAGTTCTTAAGTTTAATTAAAATTTCACTTTGTAAGTCCCACTGGCCGTGTTTCGAGTGCTCATTTATTGCTAGGGCGGTGGAGACCCAAGCACTGCCACGCGCCATCCAGCTGCCCCGTAGGGTTGTTTCCCTCTCTAGATGAGGGACGCCAGGCACTGACAGGACCCGGCTGCTTGTCAGCGCGGAGGCTTTTTGGCGTCCTGGGATAGCACAGCCACGTGGCCAGAAGTGGTGAGCCCGGAGTGGCACGTAGGCCTGTCTCATTCCAAAGGTCGTCTCCCTGCTCTGTGTGCACATCCATTCACAGTGGTTTTTGCGGGGCGCTACCATTGCCGAGGCACTAGGGGGGGATCCAGAACAGCCCCGCTCTTGCTTTCACAGAGCTCTGGTGAATGGGACAAAAAAACCGTGAATGATTAGGGCTCTGTGGGGGATGGAGGTGATGAATGCTCCGGGGCCCGGTTTCCACCAGGCTTGTTGGCTCCTGTGCAGTTGGGAGGGGGTGGTCAGAGACAGCAGCTCCTGCACAAGTCATTGTCAGCACAGTGGGAGATCGGCCGGGGTCTGCCGCGGAGGCGGGTCTCGAGGGCAGTGCTGAGTGGGCACTGACATTATTCTGTTCTGCATATTTAAGGGTTGATTGTGTGCCAGGCGTTGTCATAGTTGTGATTCTGTAAGCAAGAATTAGAAGACTCTTGGGCTCAAATTCTTTGTGGTAAGGCCTGTTTTCACGGGGCTCACCCCACTCAGGGAGGAGTAAGGCACCTGCTGTCGGGGTTGGCCCCTCCAGGCCACATGCTGAACCTGAGGGTGCTGGGCCTGGTGAGCTCACAGGGCCCTTTACCATCACTAAATGAAGAGATGGGGGTGGAGTGTCACTCACAGTTAATGTTTTGTAGCTCTCTTTTATTGATTTATTTTGACATTAAAACTCTCCAAGTGTCTTTTTCGTCTAATGTTGAAAGTGGTGTGCTTCCTTTTAATCTGTGTCGGCTGGTCCAGTTGCTACTTTAAATTCAGAAGAGGAGAGCGACCCTCCAACCTACAAAGATGCCTTCCCTCCACTCCCTGAGAAATCGGCTTGCTTGGAAAACGCCCAGGAGCCTGCTGGCGCCTGGAGTAACAAGATCCGGCCCATCAAAGCTTCCGTCATCACTCAGGTAGAAACTCCGTTCTTTCTTCCTCTGCCATTCCAAGTAGGAAGTGGTAGCACCTGAGGGAGTGGGTTTTGAACACACAGAAATGGGAATGCTTTGGGCATGCGGGGCGGGGGGGGGGGGAGTGGGGTGCGGCTTTCAGGGTAGATCATTCCCCACTGCTGGGGCAGCTGTCCTCACGCCCACCGCGTAGCCCTGGCGCTCAGAAGAGGCGGATCCCTTGGCTCTTCAGTCTCTGCTGCAATCCAGTCTCTGCTCCTAACTGCTGAAAGTGGCTTTCCACATCACCAGCTCCAACAGGAACTTGTCTGTCTTTTCTGCCTTCTGTCCCCCCATGTCAAAGCAAGTCTTCTCCTTTTGGCTCCGGGACACCCATTTCTGTGGCTTTCTTTGATCTCACTAGTCCATCTCTCTGCTCTCCTGACCTGGGACATTGGTGAGGTGAACCCCGTCTCCCATGTGAACGCTTGTCGGATCGTGCTTGTTGATTACCTGCCACCCATGTGCCAAGAAGTCCCCTGAGCCTGAACCTCCTAACCGACTGCATCCTGGGTCTTTCCACCTTTCCGGCAGCTATCTGACACAGGCCTGGTGTCTCCCCAGTCTTCCCAATCTTATTAAATGCACCATGTTTTACTCAGGGGTTCAGGCCCAAAACCAAGAGTCATTTTGGTTCCTTCCACTTCCACTCTTGCCTCTGCTCAGTGCCTTCTCCGTCCAGCAGCTGGAGCGTCCTGAGTTATCAGTCCACGTGCCTACCTCTGCCCGAACCCTTTGTTGCCCTCATCTTGCTGCAGAGTGGGCTGGGGAATCCGGTTCCTTCCTTTCTCCTGCTTGGACAACACCCCCTCGTGCTCACGCTGCTCCCTTATGTGCCCCCTTTTTATTGCCCTCTCCCTTTTGCTCACTCTCCCCTCTGAGTATGGCTTTTCTCTGTCTCCTTGTCCCTCAGAGCCCCTCTTACCTCCCTGTGTGTTTCCTTCACTGCGCTCTTACCTGGTGCTTCCTTGCTGTCCATTTGTATCGGGGTATAGTTGTCTTCACTGGAGGGCGGCCTCCTGCCCTGAGGTGCTTTCTGCGGCACCCCCTCTCTGGCTGTAGAGCAAGGGAGGGGAGGAGGCGGGATACTTAGGAGTCTGCGGACTCAGGCTCTTGACTCTGTATTCGGTGCCTACGCACCTAAGTGTTCTCCGTCTCTTGATCTCTTTACCTTCCCTTTTTTGTCTTTTCCTGAGCAGGTGTTCCATGTGCCCCTGGAGGAGAGAAAATACAAGGACATGAACCAGTTTGGAGAAGGTGAACAAGCAAAAATCTGCTTGGAGATCATGCAGAGGACCGGCGCCCATCTGGAGCTGTCTCTCGCCAAAGACCAGGGCCTCTCCATCATGGTGTCGGGGAAGCTGGATGCTGTCATGAAAGCCCGGAAGGACATTGTTGCTAGACTGCAGACTCAGGTGGGTCCCCCGCTGAGTTCTCCTGAGCAGGTGGAGAAATGGGGGTTCTCCCCACCTGCCACTGATCTTCTGCAAACTCCTGGGGGAGCTGGCTCTAGAATGTTGTGGCTAAAAGATGAGGGGCTGTGGGGCAAGAGCAGGGACTTAGCAGGGAGGAGGGGAACTGCCCTGTGCTGTCCACACTCTCACTCACCCCGTCCTGTGGGCCATGGGAAAGTCACTAACTCTCCACTAGCTTTAGGGACCGAAGTCCTGAAGCACAGGCAGCACTTCACCTTGCTGCTGACATGTAATCAGTTCTCAGACTTGCTGTTTACTGGTCAGTGAATATTTGAGTATTTTGTGAGTGAGCACTGGGCGGGAAAAGACCTGACCCACTCCACTCCCCCTGCATCTCCCTTTACTTTAAAGCAGATCCCAGATACATTCATCTGTAATTTACCGCCCACCTTTTTAAAAGTATAATCTACCAGGCTGTTACTCATTAAAGTTAACAGTAATTTTTAAGTGTGTTACTTATTTTGAGAGATGGAGTGAAAGCGCATGAGTGTGCGTGGGAGAGGGAAAGAGAGAATCCCAAGCAGGTTCCATGCTGTTGGAGCAGAGCCTGATGTGGGGCTTGATCCCACAAACTGTGAGATCATGACCTGAGCTGAGGTCAAGAGTCTGACACTTGAGGGACTGAGCCGCTCAGGTACCCCTGAAAGTAATAGTAATTTCATAATATATACATACTAAGCCCAGTCTGTGGACTTCTTACATTAATTATCGCCAGTTGTCTTTGGAGTTCAAATCGGCATCCACACCAGGCCTGCCTGCTGGGCGTCTTGTGCTCATGCCCTCTTTGATTCTTCAGTAGTACCCTCCCCTCCTCTTCTTGGTGCCTTTGATTTTCTGGGATAAGCAGGTATTTGCTTTGTCCCACCGTCCACTGTTACTTCCTGTAAACTGGGGGTTAGATCTAGGGGTTGGTTACTTTGATGTTCAACTTGTTCGGCAAGGAAACTTGCGGGTGGTTCTGTGTGGTTGTTATTGATTCCAAGACTAGACTCCAGTTTTCAGCAAATCCATCCACTAATAAAGTTCCTGATCTTTTGCTTAGTACTGTTATCATCTGCAGACGGCTTAAATTCAGTGGGGTGCAGATGGCAGTTTTCTAACTCCCTCCCCATTAACTTGGTCTTCTTGTGAAGAACTTTCCTCTGCCACCTGTTGAGTCAGTGTTCAGACTACGTTGGCACCCTGGCATCTTCACGGGGGACCCGGGAATCTTCTCACTGTCATTATGAACTTTTGATGTGTTGATTTAGTCCTTTATGGTGAAGTTTGCATCACCTTTGGACAGTGGGACCCCCTTTGGTTTGGCCTCCTGCCGCCTTCTGGAGTGATCATTCGTGTCCATCATGCCCTGATTTCGAACACAGAGATGTGCAGGCCAACTGTAGCCACAGACGTAAAGTCAACTGTTCATCCAGGAACTCTGTGCCTTTTTTTTTTTTTTAATTGTTTTTGAAGTTTATTTTTGAGAGAGGGGAAGAGACAGCATGACGGGGCAGGGACAGAGAGAGAGAGACACAGAATCCGAAGCAGACTCCAGGCTCTGAGCTCTCAGCACAAAGTCCAACGCAGGGCTCGAACCTACGAACCGCGAGATCCTGACCTGAGGCGATGCCAAACGATTAACTCTCTGAGCCACCCAGGTGCCCTTCTGTGCCTTTTTATTAGGAAGTTGCATGAGTGCAAACTGGTAGTTCTAATTAAGATGAAAGGTGATGGAGTCTTAAAATTGCTTGAAGGAGTTCATGCTCTCATCCTGAGATACAGTTAGGTTGGGACAGAGTCAGAGCTGTGTGATAAGATTCTGTCAGAGACAGCTTCCGCAGCCCCCCCCCCACCCCCCCAATCTCCCTCCCCTGCCAGGTGACCATTCTTAGTCTTTGATTTATCCTGCCCTTGTTTGGGTTTGAGAATAGAAGCAAAAGATAACTTGCTGTAATCAACCTTGCCCTACATCCTGTTTTTTCCTGAGTATTTTTTGGAGATGTATACGTATCAGCAAACAGTGGCTCTCCTCCTTTCTTACTTGGGTGCGCGGTGCTCTGTGCGTGTGCTGGAAGTTGTTCAGGCATTCCTGTTGATGGGCATTTGGGTGCCTCCCTGACTTCTGTTATAAGTGTGTCTGGTTAAAAACCTTGTACATATGGGATTTCCTGTTTTACCCTGTCTGTCCGAAGATGAGTTTCCTAGCAGTGAGGTGGCTGGTCTGGGCTGGTCTGAGGGCAGTGCATACTTAATTTCTCTGTAGCAGCCAAGCCCTGGCCCCCAGGTGCACCCGGGGGCCTCCCCCACAGGCTTGCCCCGCCTGTCAGATGCTTGGGCTTTTGGCCTTCTGGAAAGTAGCTGAGTGTACTTTTAATTTGGATTTTTCAGATGAGCAGAATTGTTTTATTTACTTATCTGAAAGAAAGTGTGAGTGGGGGAGGGGAGAGAGAGAATCTTAAGCAGCCTCCACACTGTCAGTGCAGAGCCTGACGTGGGGCTCGATCTTACGAGCGACCCGGAGATCATGACCTGAGCCGAAATTAAGAGTTTGACACTAAATTAAGAGTTTGCCACCCAGGCGCTCAGGATTGAGTGTCTGTTTAATACAGACTTTGCATTTGCTCTGTGTGCTCTTTGTTCTTTGGCCTTCACTATCAAGTTAAAGAGTCTACCTTGCTCAGTGTATTAGGGCTCTTAAAACCTGCCCCAGAGGGGCACCTGGGTGGCTCAGTCGGTTGAGTGTCTGACTTGGGCTCAGGTCATGATCTCATGGTTTGTTTCATGAGTTCGAGCCTGGCGTCGGGCTCTGTGTTGACAGCTCAGAGCCTGGAGCCTGTTTCGGATTCTGTGTTTCCCTCTCTCTCTCTGCCACTTCCCTGCTCGTGTTCTGTCTCTCAAAAATAAATAAACGTTAAAAAAAAAAATTTAAAAACCTGCACCAGTAATACACCTTATGAATAACGCTTCCTAGTTGGCCATTTGTTTTTTGACCTTGGTGTGTTTTGCTGTGTGACGGGTTATTCAAGTGTAGTCATGTTCATTACTGTTGTTATTTTGAGTCCTCACTGGGAAACTGTTTCACTTCTGGATTATGAGAAACTTCATCTTTTCCTGGTGCCTGGAAGGGTGTTCTTCCCTTTTTGTTCTGGATGTTTGGAATTTCTTACCAGCAGGGGGAGGGGCACATCCAGTTTCATCCTTCTCCATATGGCTGTTAGGTTGTCGACACCAGTTTTAAAAGTTTTTTCCCAGTGATTTGAGTGGCTGTTTTTATGAAGTCCTACGTTTCCGTATTAACTTGTTTCTGTTTGTGGGTTTTCAGTTCTGGCCTGTTGGTCTGTCTTTCTGTGTGCTAATATTCTGTTTTAAGGGTAGTAGTTTTATATTATTTATATTTAGTACAGTTACTGGTACCCTTCCCGTACTGTCCTCTTTCAAGATTTTCCTTGTGCCTTTCTCTTTTGTTCTGCCATGTAAAACTTTATGATCTACCTTTTGCTCAAAATTGCATTAGAGCTTTAAAGGAGTGTTTTGTGATTTTTTTTTTTTTTGAAAGAGGGCACAAGTGAGTGAGGGGCAGAAAGGGAGAGAGAGAAGTGGGGCTCACCTGACGCGGGACTCGGACTCATGAACCGTGAGGTCATGACCTGAGCTTGAGTCAGATGCTTAACGACTGTGCCACCGGGGCACCCCGTCCTGTGAGTTCTAGTGCTCGGATCCCCCCTGCGCCGCCCGGGCGCCCCGTCCTGTGAGTTCTAGTGCTCGGATCCCCCCTGCGCCGCCCGGGCGCCCCGTCCTGTGAGTTCTAGTGCTCGGATCCCCCCTGCGCCGCCCGGGCGCCCCGTCCTGTGAGTTCTAGTGCTCGGATCCCCCCTGCGCCGCCCGGGCGCCCCGTCCTGTGAGTTCTAGTGCTCGGATCCCCCCTGCGCCGCCCGGGCGCCCCGTCCTGTGAGTTCTAGTGCTCGGATCCCCCCTGCGCCGCCCGGGCGCCCCGTCCTGTGAGTTCTAGTGCTCGGATCCCCCCTGCGCCGCCCGGGCGCCCCGTCCTGTGAGTTCTAGTGCTCGGATCCCCCCTGCGCCGCCCGGGCGCCCCGTCCTGTGAGTTCTAGTGCTCGGATCCCCCCTGCGCTGCCCGGGCGCCCCCGTCCTGTGAGTTTTAGTGCAGGGACCCCACCTCTTATGTTGGGTTGTGTCTACTTAGCTACTTTGTCTTTTTTTTTTTTTTTTGGCCTGTCAGAAATGGCCATTCTTTTGCATTCTGTCTTCTAACCAGTTGCCGTTAGCATAAGATAAAGCTGCTTTGGTGCTGTTCTTCTTCCTGTTATAGACCTTAGACGTTTAATAAAGTTGTAGTTTCCCGGGGCTCCGGAAGGCACAGGCCCGTGCCTCTTCCCTGTCTCATCTTTGTGCCTGCTTTGCTTCCTTGGGTTTCCTTTTGTGGTGACCCCCTGCAGTGGAGGTTAGCGGGGGCAGACCTCAGTGGGTACCTCCCGTTAAGTACAGGCTGAGTAGGGTGCATGCCTTTTGTCATGTTACAGGAGTAACACATCCATTGATGTTCATGTTCTTGCACATTTTAAATCATAAATAGATTTAAATTTTCTGGAGGTGATCGTTTGATTTTTCTTCTTACGTCAATGTCATGACACGTCAGTGGTATGATGAATTATATAAACTGATTTCCTCATTGATCCATTTTTGGAGCAAACGTGAGCTGATCAGAATGTGTAACAAGCCGGTGGTCTTTTTCTGTGCTAGTTGGGAAGTGAGGTCTTGTTATGTGGTCTCTATGATGTTTTTGTTTTGAACGTCAGGTAGTCTGCTATAAGACGGTATTTTGGGGGAAGGGGGAAGTGGCTGATACGGGAGTTTCTGCTACACCAGTGTTGGGAGCTTTAACACTTTTCTTTTTTAAGTAGTCTTAGTGCATACTTTCTGCACAGAGTTGGGAAGACTGGGAGCCTGTGTCCTCCTGGCTCTTTGGGACTTCAGGAACCTGCTTGATTTCTAGCAGTTGGACTCATTGGATGAAGGCTTTGGACTATTTCTATTTTATTTTCTCAGACAAGTCGTCTGTTTTAACTGGTTGTAAAAGAGAGGAAAAAGAGTTTATTAGGGATATAGGTCTTATGTCTGAAAATAAAAATAGCTTAGTATTCCAGAAACAAAAATTAATGTGGTTAGTCAGTTATGTACCTGCTTTCCTACCATGTCCCAGGATGGTGTTGGCAGTCATGGAAGTGGAGAACAAGACAGCATTCTTGAATATTCCTGTTCTCGTGGTGGCTCATTGCGTCGAGAAGCTGTTGAACAAATCAGTACCTCTAACTAACTATGACAGCAGAGCATGTGTCATGGGGTCCTGGGGGGGTGTATTGCACTTGAACTTTTCCTAGCCTTGGGGTCAGGGTAAGCGTCCCCAAGACCATGATGTTTATTTAACCTGGGAGTGTTCTGAAGGATGGGCTGGCACTGGCAGGCAAGAATGGCGTTTCAGGCGGAGAGAATATCATGGAGAAATAATGCTTTTTCAGGACCTACAAATACTATTGTTTTCTCTGCCTCTCTTCCTCTTACAGGCCTCAGCAACTGTTGCCATTCCCAAAGAACACCATCGCTTTGTTATTGGCAAAAATGGAGAGAAACTGCAAGACTTAGAGCTCAAAACTGCAACCAAAATCCAGATCCCACGCCCAGATGACACCAGCAATCAGATCAGGATCACCGGTACCAAAGAAGGAATCGAGAAAGCTCGCCATGAAGTCTTGCTCATCTCCGCTGAGCAGGTGGGGGCCAGGTGAGGGCTTGGTGTGTGTGCATTGGCCTCAGCCCAAGAGCTGTGCCTTCATGGTTCTGTTCTGTCCTTTCCAGGACAAACGTGCTGTCGAGAGGCTGGAAGTGGAGAAGGCATTCCACCCCTTCATCGCTGGGCCTTATAACCGACTTGTTGGTGAGATCATGCAGGAGACAGGGACGCGCATCAACATCCCCCCACCCAGCGTCAACCGGACAGAAATTGTCTTCACTGGAGAGAAGGAGCAGTTGGCCCAGGCTGTGGCTCGCATCAAGAAGATTTATGAGGAGAAGGTAGTGGTTGGGCAGAGAGTGTGGGGACTGTCATCTGGAGGTGTGGCTGAAGTCTAGCCCCTGCCTCTTACCCTCTTGTGCCCAGATGAGTTCAGTTTCCAGTTAGTTAGCAGGTGGAGCTGTTGGGCAGGGAAAGAGTGGACAGAGCTTGGAGCTAGACGTCTGGGCTGGATGTAGCACCCAGATCCAGTCAAATGTTGGAGCTAGCTGTCTGCTGTGAGTCTCTGTCACGGAGTCCCCATACTCACTCCTTGAGGTAGGGGGAGGACTTGGTGTCCTCACCTCATGGACTTGCACTTTTCAGTCTGGGCTTGAGTTAAATTCTCAGGTGATTCTTGTGAGGACGAAACCCAGCCCTTGATCAGAGGAGGTTCTGGGGGTTGGCTGGTCCCCATCTTCACTTGCAAGGGCTCACGAGTATGTAAGGCTCTGCATCTTGCTCCCCCCTTCTTTGATGACAGTGTTCTGTTCCCACCTATTCCTCCTGAGTCCTCCCTTCTGACTCCCTCATGGTGCTCTTAGAAAAAGAAGACCACAACCATCGCTGTGGAGGTAAAGAAGTCCCAGCACAAGTATGTCATCGGGCCCAAGGGCAATTCCTTACAGGAGATCCTGGAAAGAACAGGCGTGTCTGTGGAGATCCCACCCTCAGACAGCATCTCCGAGACTGTGATACTTCGAGGCGAGCCTGAAAAGCTGGGGCAGGCGCTGACTGAAGTCTATGCCAAGGTAACTGCCGCGTGCGACACTGGGCGCTGGGTGCAGGGACCGCGTCGGGGGAGCACACGCCTGGCTCTGGTGAGCATGAACACGCGTGACCTGGCCCCCGCAAACCCGCTGCTCTGCCCCCTGGTTTCCTAGGCCAACAGTTTTACGGTATCGTCCGTCTCCGCTCCTTCCTGGCTTCACCGATTCATCATTGGCAAGAAAGGGCAGAACCTGGCCAAGATCACTCAGCAGATGCCTAAGGTGAGGGGGCCTTGCGGATGTGTTTGTTCTGAGTTTTTGATCTTGTCATCCCGTTGCTGACATTTGTTGTTTATTCTGGGCATGCCTCTGAAGACTGTGGCACGGTTTTTAAAAGTCAGTTGCTGTTTGTGACAGTCCGTTTACATGGGTGGCTGAGGAAGAACATAATAAAGTTTTTAATGTATCTGTCATTCTTTTGATCTTTTTAATCAGAAGCTGTGTGTATTGTTAGGTGTCGTGGATACCTTAGGAAAGATCTCATGTATTAGGGTGTAGTAACTTCACGATGGTTATGTCTATCAACTTGGAAGAGCACACGTGCGCCGTTTGTTCAAAGTGCGGTGTTACAGCCTTTTCATGCTTTACACTTCCGTCCTTGACGTCTTCCTGGTCTTCCGGAGGGGACCACAGCTCCCCGTGAACTTACCCCGGCTGACTTGCGCGGGAGCACATCCTTCGTACCACCCTCCGACTCACAGCGGGTTTCCAGTTGACTTCTTCATGTTTCCCTTAGGCTCAGGGTCCTGGTTCACACAAATGCAGCTGCTTCCTGGGGCCACTCTCCCTTAACGCCCTTGTCACACGTTGCTTTCTTGCCTGGTGTGTCGTAAGCGGGGACAGGGCTGGCCTTGCCTGTGGACCACCTTCAGGCAGCTCTCCATGGGCTCAGATTTCCTCCCTAATGCTTGTCCTCATTGTTTGACTTTTTTAAAAAAATGTTTTTAATGTTTATTTTTGAGAGAGAGAAGCAGACAGAATGCTAGTGGGCGAGGGGCAGAGAGAGAGGGAGACCCAGAATCCGAAGCAGGTTCCAGGCTCCGAGCTGTCAGCACAGAGCCCCACGCGGGGCTCGAACTGAAGAGCCGTGAGATCATGACCTGAGCTGAAGTCGGACGCTCAACCGACTGAGTCACCCAGGTGCCCCAATACTTGTCTCACGTCTCATTCTTTGTGTAAGCGAAGAGGAGTAGGCCTGTAACAGGGAAAGTGCCACAGTGAAACAGTGGGGAAAGTGGTGTTGAGGTGCTCTAGGTCTGTGGTTTGGGTGGTAGGCATATTGTGGAGGATTTTACAGTTCCCACATTTACTGAAGCAAAGATGATTAGATCACAGTAGTACCGAAATAACGGGTGTCTCCCAGCTGCCCTCTTCAGCCGCCTGTGGTGTCTCTGGACGTGCGTTTATATGAAGCAGGTGGGGTTGGCCGCTGCCTCAGGAAAGCACTCGCAGGTTCTCAGGGCACTGCCGCTGTGCCATGCCGTCTTGGCCATCTCTTTCCTCATTTTGATGTGGTAGGTTCACATCGAGTTCACGGAAGGTGAGGACAAGATCACTCTGGAAGGCCCCACAGAGGATGTAAACGTGGCCCAGGAACAGATTGAAGCCATGGTCAAAGACCTGGTAAGGTGCCCCCCTGCACATTGTGGGTGCTGGTGAAGTAGGGCCGTGGCTGGAATGTCCTCGCTTGCCAGTCAGACATCACGTGGGTGGGCCTGGCTACCCAGGGGTAGCCCAGGGCGAGTAACAGGTTCTGAAGCGGTTAGAACCTGGCCAAGTCCAGGAGGTTCATGGATGGAGGAGACTTTGTTTTGAAGAAGGGTCTTTGAAGTGGGCCGGAAGGACAGTCTTGGAACAATGCCCGACAGTTGAGTGACAAAACATGGCAACAGCTACCGGCTTTTGGACTTTGGTTCTTGCTGGTGTCTGAGACTGTGGCTCATCCCATGGCCTCAAGAGTTTGTCTCCGGACCCATTCTGTGCTCCTCCTGCAGATTACCCGGATGGACTATGTGGAGATCAACGTGGACCACAAGTTCCACAGGCACCTCATCGGGAAGAGCGGGGCCAACAGTGAGTGCGGCTGATGGCGCCGGGGGTGGTGCTGGGGTTGAGGCTGGGTCATACAGCTTCGAACTCCTCTTCTCCTCGGGCAGTGGTTGGTCTGGAGGTAACCATGACCATCCTGGTCAGAGGTCACGGTGAAGGACTGCCGAGCCTGATGGGGTAACATCACTGGTTTTCTAGTCACTACCGAATGGGTGCCTAGCAGGGCTCCCCAAGGAGCAGGAAATGTCTGGGCTCACAGGCACAGGGGGGGGTTCTTTTGGGCAAGCAATATCACGGCAGCCCAGGTGAGCTCTGTCTGATCAGGAGCGCAAGCGTGGTTCCTCAGAAGTGTGTTGAGTGAGGGCTGTGCCCAAATGAAGGATGTTTTCTAAAACCCACTCCTTGGCCTGGTTTACTGTGAGGCCACCCAACACATTACAGTGCTTTCCTTGTCCCTATGTTTCCTCTGTAGTAGGAGGTGAGAGGGCAGCACACATCCCAGCCTGGGTCCATCCCTAGGTTGTAGGGACCCCAGCCGTGTAGACAGGATGCCCTGTGAGTGTGTCCTCTTTGGTTTTTGCCTGATACGGTCCAGTTTTTGTTCATAGTAACATGAGCTTGTCAGCTGTGCCGTGTTTGGTGTCAGTCTTGTGTTCTGGGGTATTTTAAACACCAGCGAGAGTCCACAGACAGAACACCTCCTGATGGAGCTTCCTTGCACATACTGCTGAAGCCTCGCGCACGCTGTAACTCGATTTGTGTGTGTGTGTGTGGATGAACTCTGGGGTGTCTTAACGTAAGAACTCGTAGCTCTGACACAAATTGCCGGTGTCTGCTCCCCAGGAGTGTGGGGCCCCCCGTGCGGTTCAGGTTAATTCTCTTCGCTTTCTGGTTCTGTTTCTCCCCTCCTTTTCTTTCACGATCTGAAACCTCTCACCTGGCTTCTGAGTCCTTGGCTCTTGTTGTCCTACGTGGTTTCACCCTGGAATAGCACATGTCCTGGCTGTCTCTGTGTGTGTTCGAAGCCCTCCTCTGTGATCCCTAAGGAGCTTGGGCAAAATGCAGGCCTTGTTTCTTGGGATAAGGTCTCTCCAGGGTGTGGGGGCTTGGGTCTCTGTTCAAAGAAGATGACAGAGGGTTTTCAACTCAACTTGTTTGGCAAAGAAGTGAAGTCTTGATTTGGATCCCAGCTGATGGTGGGGTCTCTCTGGGCAGCAGCCTGACCTCCGTGGAGCCCTCAGGTGGTCATTGGGAGGTGCCCTTCGGTTATTTTTGTTTTTTTGAGAGTAATTTTATGACGTGAGAACACAGTGGTTCGGTTCCCAAACTTGCTTCCACCTTAGAAACCCCTGGGATCTTTTAAGTATTCTAAAGCCCCAGCCATAGCCCAGGCCAGGGAAACCTCATCCACTGAGAGGCCCCAGCTGTCTGTCACGTGACATCCTCAGGGTGACACCTGCACGGTCCGTCTAGGTAAAGACCATACCCAACACATTTGAGAGAATGGAGGGTCTTGCACCGAAGGCTTAATCACCCCCTTTACTTGTTGGGTGACCAGTGAGTGGGGGGTTTTAGTCCTGTTCTGCTAGGTGGTTAATCACTAGTGGAACATAATAGATTCTGAGTCTAAAACGTGTTTCTTGTTGTATTATTAAGTAAACAGAATCAAAGACCAGTACAAGGTGTCCGTGCGCATCCCTCCTGACAGTGAGAAGAGCAACCTGATCCGTATCGAGGGGGACCCGCAGGGTGTGCAGCAGGCCAAGCGGGAGCTGCTGGAGCTTGCCTCTCGGATGGTGAGACCTACGGCCAGGCCCTGCTGGGGAGGGGTGCGCCTGTGCCTGCTGGGTGACTCTGCAGGGTACCCTCTGTGCCTCTGTTTTCATGTGTGGTCCTGGAGAATGGGACTCGCTCAATTTAGGAGTGGTTCTGACCTGCAGGGGCCCAGGTGCTGTGCTGGAGGCACTGGGGCTCTGCAGCAGGGCTTTTGGCCTTGGGGAAACCCCGGAGTCTGGGATGCTTTGAGTACTGACTCCAGGGACTGTGATGGATTTTCTGGATTCTTAGAAGCACCCAGGTGACTTCCATGTGCAGCCAAGGTTGAAAATTCCTGCTGTGTGGTTATCTGCAACTCTAAAGGTTGGCGGGGCTTGTTCCTGCTGCCAGACTGAAATTCTGCACTCCCCTGTCTAAGCTGTCAGCGCTGGTGTGTCTATCTTGATTGTGTGATTCATATGCAGATAGCCATGCAGCTGTGATTGTTGGTTTGGGCTGCACGTATAAGCGTCACTGGGATGCCTTTCAGCATCCAGAGGAGGCACGTGCTGAGTGAGAGTTTACGGTTCAGCGTAAACATGTGCAGAACGTCAGGAAGCCTCGGGCAGGGCAGTGTGCGTGCCTCATCGGGATAGGGAGTGAGCTGCATGTCTGTTTCACCCTGTCACTGCCTGGCTCTGGTGCCCAGGCCTGGAGCCTGCCCTCAAGGCCCCCTTTGGGCAGTAGGCCTTTCCTTTTCCTCAGCTGCAAGCTGACACATGCGGCCTCCTGCCATTCTCTGGCCATCCCTGAGCTCACAGCTCAGCAGAGGGTTCCAGCTCTTCCCTTACTCAGCCAGCTCTCTTGTTGCCCGGGGGGGGGGGGGTCCCTTGGTCTGGGGTATCTGGTGCTTCTGTGGGATTACTGAACCCGTGTTTCTCTGTCAGCCTGGTGCCAGTCTGATCCAGAATCTCCCCCAAGATTTTGAATGGTTACCTGCTAGTATTTTTTCTTTATCCTACCTCTGTTTATTCTTTTGTATTCTTTGGTGTTTTAGTGAGATGCTGGGGTAGGTGAGAACCAGAACCATGCAGGTTTATTGCCTGGTGTTGAACCTTTCTTAATTATCCACGTGTGGCAGTGGTTGAACCACACTGTGTTCTGGAAGGATCACTGCCTGCAGGGCGTTGTGCCTCATGGTCTCTTGTTCTCATCCCCATGGATTGAGGCCACTGCACTGGCACTTCTGGTTGAGGGGTCCTGAACTCTGCTGCGGAATCGTACTTCATTCAGGAAAATGACACCCAGCCCATGTTGTTAGAGAGAGTGGGTGTCCTCTCCAGGGCACTCTGCTGGCTGCTGACTCCCTGTGGTGCTACGAGGCTGTGTGGAGCTCCTCAGGCCCCCGGGGGGCCTCCTGCTGTTAACATCATCTCCTCAAACCGCGCTTTTAGGAAAATGAGCGTACCAAGGATCTGATCATTGAGCAGAGATTCCATCGCACCATCATTGGCCAGAAGGGTGAACGGATCCGTGAAATTCGTGACAAATTCCCAGAGGTAAGGGTTTCCCAAAGGCATTCTCGAGTCCTCTAGGAGGGATTGATTGGCACTGTTGTGGAATCCGGTCATTACCAATAACTGAACTTGCATTTGTGGTGATTTGTTCCAGGTTATCATCAACTTTCCAGACCCAGCACAAAAGAGTGATATCGTCCAACTCAGAGGGCCCAAGAATGAGGTGGAAAAATGCACCAAATACATGCAGAAGATGGTGGCAGACCTGGTAGGGGGTGTTTTCCCTCCTTGGTTGTGATACAGTGTTACCGGTGGTGGAGAGGCCTGGGGGACTTGTCCCGTCAGTACCTCTGCTTGGGGAGCACACTTGGACCCTGGATTGGTCTGCCGTCTCCATAGTGATGCCGTCCCTGGTAACCCCGTGTGCTTAGACTGGCAGAAATTGTTAGGGCCTCAGTGTTGCGTGGAATTAAAGTGGGGTGCCAGGTTCCTTGTGTCCTGGAGGGGTCTTGGGGTATCTAGATAACGTGTGCCATCTGGTAAGGAGCGGGATGTACGCAGATAGTGTGGGGAGTCAGTTACCGATTTGTTACCTTCTTGAGAGCTGGAATGGGAACAGGTAGTTTGGAAAGTGCCAAGGGTCGTTATTGACGGGAGGACTCCAGGTGGACTCATGCTTTCTGTGGTCCTTCATGGGGCTTGGACCGAGCGGACAGCTGCCTCAATCACTGACGGGGGCTCTCCCAGCCCTGAGCACATTCACGCTGCCCTGGAGTGGTGGGGTTCCCAAGAGTGGCAGGGTCTGTGTGTCACCTTGAGGTGTGCTCTGGGCTTACTTCTCCCAGCCTGGTGTCCTGGTCTCCACTGGCCCTCGGCCAGCTCTGGTCCTGGAGGTGGCCAGAACCCCCTCGTACCCAGAGTGTCGGTTGAGGACACTTGGCACACTCCATTGCTTCTGGATTGTGGAACTTGCATCGAACAGATGGCAGGTTGTATTGCGAGCCACTTTTTATAAAGGTGGCTTTGCATCAGTTAACTGTGGCTTGCCCAGTTAGCTAATTGCTGAGTAAGTTATCCCCCATTCTTGTGACAAGCCTCTGAAGGTCAGAGGTCAGAGAGCGGGAGACCAGGAGGATCCAAGTGTGTGTTTTCCCATAATGAGACCTGTCATTTCATACTCTTTCATGGATGATGGGATACCTCACTCCAGTATGCTGGCTAATTGTGCCGCTCCTTTTGTCTCTAAGGTGGAAAATAGTTACTCAATTTCTGTTCCGATCTTCAAACAATTTCACAAGAACATCATTGGGAAAGGAGGCGCAAACATTAAAAAGGTGACCAGCCAGTTTGTCCCCTGAACCTTGGCTCTCCTCAGCCTACCCCCAAAGCCCTCTGCCATTCCGGCTGAGCTTTGAAGGAGGGAGCCTTCCTTTCCAGCCCTGGGCTCCAGCTGTCTCACCTGGGACGTCCGCTTTTCATGGTGTCCCATCTGCTTGTAGATCCGAGAAGAAAGCAACACAAAGATCGACCTTCCAGCAGAGAATAGCAATTCAGAGACCATTATCATCACAGGCAAGCGAGCCAACTGTGAGGCTGCCCGGAGCCGCATCCTGTCCATCCAGAAAGACCTGGTAATGGGGTGTTTTGTGACAGGACGCTAGCCAGGCTCCCTGTGGTCCTGTCTCAGCAGCCCCCACGGCGCTAGCCTGCTGTTCAGGCACACGGGGTCAGGCAGGCCGGCCCTCCCCGCAGCAGTGCTGGCCTCCGAGCAGCCACCTGCCGCCTGGCTGTGGCGGTGTGCCCCGCTGGTCTGAGTGGTAGCACTGGACTTGAGTGCTTGGAAATCAGGTCGTGAAGGCATTACAATAATTTTTTTCAATTTCTGAAAAGTCAACGTGTAAAAAACTGCATGTTTAAAGTGTGCGCTTTGGTGAGTTATGACACGTGTACATCCATGGAATCCTTTCCGTAGTCAGGATGCCGAGCGTGTCCAGCACCCCAGAAATGTCCTCCTGCTCCTTTTCAGTCCCTCCCTCTTTCGTGCCAGCCCCCGCCCCTACTCTGCCTGGCCATCCCCTTGATCTGCTTTCGGCCACAGGGGATTAGAGTGGGTTTCCTGCATCTTTGCCTAAAAGAAATCCTGGCGTCTGCTCCCCCATCTCCAGCTGCTTTCACCTCGAGCATCCGTGTTGCTCTGTGTGTCAGCACCTTGTTTTTTTATTAAATGGCCGCGCAATACTGTCATTGTATGCACTGATGATTTTCCTTTTGGTCTGAGACCTGTAGTTTTTCTTTGAAGGGGTTTTTTATCTAATAAGTCGTCAAATTTTTTAGTGTAGAATTTTGCATAGTATTCCCATAGTGTGTTTTCACTGTGGTGGTCTCTTTTGCATTCCTGATGCCTGTAATTCGTGTCATTCTAGAATCATCTTCCTTTACCCTGGTAGTAGTCTTTGCTGTGAAATCTACTTTTTCTCGTTAAAGTAGGTTTCTCTTAAGCAGTTTGCTTTTTTTTTTACTCAATTTGACCATCTCTGCCTTTTAATTGTACCTAATTACATTAGTAATTGTAGATATCTTGTTTTAATCCATGTTTTTAGTAAGTGTGAGGAAATGTGAATTTTTTTAATTTTAAAATTCTGTTAAAATTCACGTAAACAAGATTTGCCATCTTAGCGTACAGCCCCAGGACATTAAGTGCATTCACACTTGCTGTGCAGCCATGACCACCATGAGTCTCCAGAACTTTCCATCTTCCCAAACAAACTGTCCCCACAAACAAGTTCCTTTGGCCCTCCACAGCCCTTGGTCACCCCGATGTGGTTGTTCTGTGCGGTTCCGTTTCAGTCCACCGCCTTGAACTTGTTCTCTGTGTGTCCCGTCTTTGTCCTCTTTTTCTGCCTGCTTTTGGATTTAATAGAACTTTGTTTTTCCTGTGATCTCCCTTTATGGCTTACTGGATATTATAGCTTTTACTTTAGTGGTTGTTTCAGAGTTGGCCGGGCACACGTCCCACGTGCGCTTCCTCCGGGTCACTTCGTGCTATGGCAGTGTCGCTGGAGGTGCTGAGAATCCCGCGTCCCAGCGCTGCTGCCCGGCCTCCCTGGTCTGCGTTGTGGCCCCGCGGCACCTTCTTGTTTGCACATTGGCTTCTTTCCCTTAGTATTAACGTGGGTCATGTGGCAAGAATGTATTTAGTTTTGTAAGAAAGTGCCAGCCCGTCTTCCCAGGAGGCTGCCCCAGTGGCAGGGTGGGCATCCGGGGGCTCTGCAACCTTGGCTTGGAGGTTTTCTTTCTGCACCTGACTCTGTTTTGGCACCTCCCACAGTGTCTGTGAGGACACGTCTGAGGTCCTCCTTTACTTTGCTCCTCCACACACGTTCTTTGGCTCTTGTTTTTAGGAGTGTCTCGTAGGCTTTGAGCGACATACGACGTGTCTGGGGGTCCCTTTCCTCGTGTGAGTTCATTGAGCTTTCTTGGATACGTGAGTTTAGCATTGTCATCAAATTTGGAAAAATTGGGGTCACTATTTCTGAATATTTTTTTTCTGTCCTCCCCTTCAGGGACTCCAGTTACCTGGTGATAGGCAGCCAGATTGTCCTGTGGTTCACTGGTACGCTATTTATTTGAGTGGAAAGGTGAAGTGGTGTTTTTTCCTCCATTAGTTTCTTTAAATTTATTAATTTTCTGTAGTGTGTAATCTGTATCCCACCTAGTGTATTTGTCATTTTGGACATTTTCACCTGTAGGGGTTCAGTTGGAATATTGGAGGTTTTACATTGACACCTTCAGTCTTTCTTTGCCTTTTTGGCCATATGCAGGGTCGTGAAAATGCCTGTTGTAGTGTTATCGGTCTCCTCCGGTTCTTTTTTTTATGGTTTTTTTTTATCTGAGGTGTGGATGCAGAGGGAGAGAGCGAGAATCCCAGGCAGGCTCCACTGCCCAGCGTGGAGCCCAATGTGGGGCTCGATATCAGGACCGTGAAGTCACGACCTGAGCTGAAATCCACAGCGGGATGCTCAACGGAACCACCCGGGCGCCCCTCAACCCACTGGTTCTAGTGTCTGTGTCATTTCTGGGCTGTTTTCTGTGCTTTTCTCAGTGAGGTAGTTTTCTCCTGTTTCTTTGCTTATCTGCTATTTTTTCATTGGATGCCAGAAGTTAGGAGGTTTACTCTGGTGGATGCTGGATAGTTTTGCATTCCTGTAAGTGTCTTTCAGCTTCGTTAAGGTACTTTGAAATACTTTGCTCCTTTGTGGACTGGCTCTTGAGACACATGAGGTGGCGTCACAGCAGTGCCTAGTCTGGGGCATTACTTCCCACTACTGAGGTGAGGCTTTCCTGTGCCCACGTCCTGGCATGTGGACAGTGCTGTGTGCTGTGGTTTGCTCCCTCTAGTGATCCGGGGCTCTTTCCCAAGCCTCGGCCATTTCCCTCCGCACGTCAGTATGGGAGCAATGTCCAGTTCACGGGGGCTTCTGCCTCCACGCTGCTCCCTCCCCTCAGGCTCTGACCTGTCGGCCCTGTGTCCTTGACGCTGGGACTTGGCCAGGGGGCAGTCAGCAGGCTTACCTTCCTTCCTCCGTGTCTCCAGTGTCTTGAACACCATTGTGTCCTTGTGGGAGGTAAACCTGGTCCTTGTGTCACCTTGACTAGAGGCAGAATAGGTGCTGACCCGCAGGCATATCGGTGTATCTCTGCTTGGGCACCAAGAGAACCAAAGGAGGAAAGCACTGTTTTGACGGTGTAACCCGGAGGCTTCCCTTCCACATTGTGTGAGCCACTGCCCCCGCCCCATCCCGCACCCATATTCATGTACCCACTCATGCACACAGACTCGGGGTCCCTGGGCGGCGGGCGTGCCGTCCTGTGTCCCACACCTCACGGACTGTGTGTGATTCCAGGCCAACATTGCCGAAGTGGAGGTCTCCATCCCCGCCAGGCTGCACAACTCCCTCATCGGCACGAAGGGCCGCCTGATCCGCTCCATCATGGAGGAGTGCGGCGGGGTGCACATCCACTTCCCTGTGGAGGGCTCGGGCAGTGACACAGTTGTCATCAGGGGCCCCACCTCGGATGTGGAGAAGGCCAAGAAGCAGCTCCTGCACCTGGCGGAGGAGAAGGTGAGCCCCACGCCCAGGAGTGATGGTGCCGTGTCTGTCCCCTGCTGGAAGTCCTTGCCCTGTTTTTGTGGCGGGTCAGAAAACTGCTTCGTTACACCTTTATGTCTCTGGTTTTGCCATTGCTGAACAAAGGGCCTTGGCAGGTCGAATGCCTACCTGTACGATGTAGAAAAGTTGCGGTTTGGCGTATTGGCTCTTTAAAGTAGGGTTCATAGACCATAAAGTCCACTTTTCTGAGTTTTGACGAGCGTACACACACTGACATGACCACCACTGCAGTGAAAATGTTTTGGCCATCACCTTAAACTCTGCATTGAATCACCTTTGTCCCTTTGTCAAAACCCACGTGTGGGTCTGTTGCTGGACTCTGTGTGTCCCAGTGACACCGTAGGGTCGGGGGGGCTGGGAGAGCCCTTTAGCTTTGTGCTTTTGTAGAACCCACTTTAGCTGTTCTAGATCTTTGCCATTCTGCATTTGGAAACTGCTTACCAATTTCTAGGGGAAAATCCTGCTTAGATTTTGACCGAGACTGTTGAATCTGTAGACCAAATTGGGGAGAACTGACCTCGCGGGAATTCAGTCTTCCAGTCTGTTTTAAGTCTTTGATTTTTAATTGGTGTTTTGTTATGCTCAGCATGTGGTTCTCCTTCATGTTTTGTTCAGTTCATATCCTCACTATTTTGCTTTGTAGCATTGTTGTTCATTAAATCAGTGTCAAATTCCAGCTAGTGTCATGTATTGAAATGTGTTTTTTTTTGTAGTGGCTTTGTTTTGTGCATCTGCTTTAAAGTTCAGTTACTAGTATTAGTAGCTTTTTTTGTGAGTTTTATGTGTAGAACATGTTGTCTTTGCATAGACAGTTGGGTTTCTTTCTGATCTGTACGCCCATAGGTCTTGTCCTATGCGCCACGCGGACCTCCAGGATGGCGTTGCGTAGCAGTGGGGAGGGCAGACAGCCTTGCCTTGTTGGCAGCCTTTGGGGAAAGTGCTCAGTCCTTCACCATGAAGTGGGAGTTACACTGTCTTCCAAAGTTGCTCTTTATCAGGTTGAGGAAGTTCTGTCTGTTACCGATTTGCTCAGAGTTGTTGTGGGAACAGGTGTTGGGTTTTATAGGAAGATTTTTCTGCATCTGTTGACATGGTAGCATGGTTTTTCGTTTTTTAAGCATATGTATTAGATTTTTTTGGTTAGCTTTTTGCTTTTTTTTTTTTTTTAATGTTTATTTATTTGGGGGGAGAGGAAACAGTGAGGGAGAGAGAATCCCAAGCAGGCTTTGTACTGTCAGTGGAAAGCCCCACACAGGGCTTGAGCTCATGAACTGTGACGTCACTACTGTAGCCAAAATCAAGAGTCAATGCTTAACCCACTGAGCCACCCATGTGCCCCTAGTGGTTGTTTTTTGTTTGTTTTAATGTTTAACCGACCTTGTGTTTTTGGGTGACCCCACTGCTTTAAGTGTGTCACCTTTTATCGTGTTGCTAAGCTGGGCTCACCTTGCTCATTAGCTTTTTTTTTTGAACGTTGGTTTATTTTTGAGAGACAGAGTGCAGGTGGAGGTAGGAGGGGCAGAGAGTGGGGAGACACAGAATCTGAAGCAGGTTCCAGGGGCTGAGCTGTCTGCACAGAGCACGACGTGGGGCTTGAACTCACGAACACTGAGTTGGATGCTTAACTGACGGAGCCACCCAGGCACCCCTGCTCATAGGTTTTTTAATAATGGTGCTATTTGCCAATGTCGTTGTCTGAAGAGTAGAAGATTTTCTCAGGGGTGTTTTGTGAAACCAGCATTTAAAAGATAACAAAATTCACTTGTTTGTTACTCTGTTTAGCATGCTGGTAGACCCTCTTTTTTTTCCCCCCCTCTTGTGTTTCTTCATGCCTGTGAGCCAGGTTTCAGGATACAAGGAAGAAAGGGGAAGCATTGTATGGGTCTGAGTCAGCCAGGCAGAGTGTGTGCTCCAGATGAATCCTCAACAAGGTCGTCGTGTTGGGGCTTTTGCTGAGCCCTGGCTTCTCGGTGTCAGACTAGGGTCTTGGTTGGCTTCGGTCTCTCCGAGATTGAGATGGGGCCTTCCTGTTGGGAAGGGCTCCCCTGTGGCGAGAGCAGGTAAACGCCCAGACAGGGAGCATTCTGCTCGACTTGGGAGGACCGGAGTGCTATGGGCTTACTTGCTGTGCAGTTGCCTCCTACTTGCCTAGCACCCCGAGGCCACACTCACCCAGTCCCCTCTGTAGATGGAGAGCACTGGCGGGGGTTCGGTCGGTTTGGGGAAGCAGCAGGACTGGGGCTGTCAATCCACATGCTCTTGGCTATCTGAGTGTCTGTGGTCATGGTAGATGGCATGTAAGTACTTCCGTCTGGGAGTCCACCCATTCATTAGTTTCCGTGAGGCTCGATTAGCCCCATGCTGTTGTTCTCTAGGCCCTCTTTCTCACTTGCCCGGGGGACCAGGCAAGTAGCATCAGACCAATGTATCTGCGGTTGGTTTCCACAGCAAACCAAGAGTTTCACTGTTGACATCCGCGCCAAGCCGGAATACCACAAGTTCCTCATTGGCAAAGGGGGTGGCAAAATACGCAAGGTGCGTGACAACACTGGAGCCCGTATCATATTCCCAACGGCTGAGGACAAGGATCAGGACCTGATCACCATCATCGGGAAGGAGGATGCTGTCAGGGAGGCACAGAAGGAGCTGGAGGCCCTTATTCAGAACCTGGTAAGGCCCAGTGGGAGCTGCCCCTTGGTTGTCCATCCTGTCGGCGTGGTTGACACGAGTCCTCTCCCTCTCCTTTCCTCCAATGCTGCAGGATAACGTGGTGGAGGACTGCATGCTGGTGGACCCCAAGCACCACCGCCATTTTGTCATCCGGCGAGGCCAGGTCTTGCGGGAGATTGCTGAAGAGTATGGTGGGGTGATGGTTAGCTTCCCACGTTCTGGCACGCAGAGTGATAAGGTCACCCTCAAGGGCGCCAAGGACTGTGTGGAGGCGGCCAAGAAGCGCATTCAGGAGATCATCGAGGACCTGGTAGGTGCCTGGGAGGGTGGCAGGGCTCCAGTCAGGCTGGGGCTCTTTGGTTCTCAGTCTTGGACTCTCAGCCTCTCTGGCTTTACTCTTGGCGGGACACTGCCCTTGAGCAGCAGCTTTTAAAAACACGTTATGAAATGAAATCTGTATGAGGAACCGGCTTCCTTCTCTCTGCCTCTCCTTCCCAACGGGAAGAAAAGAGATGGCAGGGGAGGGCGTGTCAGCGAATCCACATGGAAACTTGTGGGGTTTTCTAAACCAGCCCTTAGAGAGCCTCATCCCCCCCTCCAGGGCTCCTCCCAGCCCTCCCCTGCTGGGGCCTTGGAAGTACTGTCCTGACCATTAAGCCTGATGCCTCCTCACAGAGTCACAGCCACAGCATTTGAATGTCACCTGGCTAGTGCAGTCACCCTACAGGGACAGTGGCTAACAGTGCCGCGTGCTTTGTGCTCAGGGTGGGGCCTCTGTGCATGGAGACAGGAGATGGTCACACATGCTCTGGGCAGCAGTGAGTGCTGGTGCCATTTTGTACAGACAGGTCATCAGTACTTAGTCACTGGGAGATGTCTCAGAAAGAGGCCTCCCTGTCAGTCCTGCCCCCACCCACCCTCCCTCTGTCCACCCTGTTGTACTTTGAGCACTTGGAAAAGGGGTGGGGGGGGGGGCGTGCATCTGTGCATTTGGGGGTCTCTGTAGAGGATTGAGCGAAAGCTGGTGAAAATATGCGTCGAGCCTAAGCAGTTAACCTTTGCCTTTATTTTTTTCTTTCTTGCTGTGTCCCCCTGCCCACCCCCCCCAGGAAGCCCAGGTGACCATAGAATGTGCCATACCCCAGAAGTTCCATCGATCTGTCATGGGCCCCAAAGGTTCTAGAATCCAGCAGATTACTCGGGACTATAACGTTCAGATTAAATTCCCAGACAGAGAGGAGAACCCAGGTGGGTCTCAGCGGTGAGCTCTGTGCTGAGTGGGGAGCCAGGGGGTGTGTGAATGGACCTCCCCTACGGAGGGTGGGTGTCAGGTGGCCATCACGTGTGCTGCCTCGTGTGTCAGTGCTGGCGTGCTGCTGGAACACCCGGGTCCCAGGGTGACCAGGTGGCCTTCGTGCAGGGTGACAAGGCCAAGGACGGCAAAGCAGCTGCGGCCTCTGATGCAGGAGATTGGTTCTGAGGCTACTTACAGATTCCCAAGTGATGTGTGTGACGGGCTGCTCCCACTCTGTCCACTGTAGCTGCCTCTCCCCCAAGCACCCCTACCTGGCGGGTCTTGTCCCTTGTGAGGCAGGCGGCTCCAGTAAAGGTGGCCACTGGCTGCCCTTCTGTGACACCCCTCCCCCAGCTCCATGTCCTGCTTGTCACTTGGTCCTGCTTGTGTCCTGGGAGCACGGCAGGGTGGTTAGGCAGCCAGGAGGTGACTGGCTTGTGGGCTCAGTGAGAGCAGCGTCCTGCCTGTGTCTCAGACCTCACTTGGTCACGCCAGGCTCCCAGCTAGGTTGCAGCCCACTGTGCCGTCTCTGGTCTCGTCTGGTCGATGACCGACCCTGCAGCCTCCTGGGTCCTCCCTGAACCGCCGCCGCCGCCGCCCATCTCTGTCCTCTCTGGAGCTTCTTGTGGCCATTGAAGCTCTTGTTTCCTTAGAACATGGGCTGTTTGGAGTATATTTGAAGGAACATCGTACCCGATAAAGACATATTTTATATGTTCATTATTGAAATTCAGTCTCTTTTGTTTTGCACCTCCTCTTCTATGCACACACAGTTGTTGTTTCTGAGACACTGGAGTGTAATTTTCAGACTCATCCCTTATCTGTAGTGGCTACTTCCTAAGAATAAGGATGTTTTCTTAACGTCATTAGAGATAACTGTGGCACATCCCCCAGAATCCGCGGAGCTGGCGTTCCGTGTACTGGTACTGAATTCGTGGTCGATGGTCACATCTTTCCGGTGCCGGCAGTTCTGCAGCGTCCACCTCTTACCCTGGTCTGTGCGGCACTGCCCTGCCTGATGCTCACTCGCTCGCTTGCGTTCATGTCGTACAGACTCCTGGGTTCCATCCCACTCCACGAACCTTGCTTTTGTGTTGGGTCCACACTTGTCCCCCGCCAGCCCACTCCTGTGTTCGTGTCCCTTCACTCTTGAGGCTTGCCTGCCTCCTGACATACGAGGCCGCTGGAGGCTTCCCTCGTCCCTCTCGCTGCCGTGTCCCAGCATCGTGGCTCAGTTTCTAGGCTCCATACCCTTTGGGCTCACCGGGCATCACGTTCCAGCCTCCAAGGAAGAGCGCTCCACTCCCGGCCTCACTGTGGGGCCTTTGTTGCCACCCAGGCCAGGCTGCGAGCCAGGCTGGCGCCGGTCTGCCCTGCCTCTCCCGCCAGGACTCTGAGCTGCCCTGCCCTTCTCCCCAGTTCACAGCGTGGAGCCGCAAGTCCAGGAGAACGGTGACGATGCTGGAGACGGGAGGGACACCAAAGACACCGACCCTGGCTCCCCAAGGAGATGTGACATCATCATCATCTCTGGCCGGAAGGAAAAGTGCGAGGCCGCCAAGGAAGCCCTCGAGGTGGGTGTGCCCTCATGCAGTGTGTGACTGGACCTCGTCCCGGTGGGGCTGCCCCAAGCACCTTGGCTTGCACTGCGGGCTGTGCTGGACCGGACCCGGGCACAGAGCCCGGCACTGGGGGCTGGGCAAGTATGTGGAACCGGCAGGTTTCAGTGACAGCAGGGTCAACGTGATCTGTAGCCTCTGTGGCCTAGTGATAACCACTGCCATCTCAGGTCTGTGAGGAGGAGTCTTTTGTGTGGGGGGCACCTACCTGAGAGCCACCTCCCTGTTGGGCGCTGCTGTAAATGCTATGTTCCACGGTGTGCAGATTAGTGCTTAGGTGGAGTGGACAGACAAGAAGCAGAAACAGGTCATGTGTCAGGTGGTGCTTAAAAACAGTGCAATGTGGAAGTGAAGGGGTTGTGGAGAGGTGGTCAGGGGCTAGCGTAGAGAGAGAGCAGGGGAACCTATGTCCCCCGCTGTTAACCCAGCAACCCACACAGGCTTGGCTACAGTCTGTTCCTGATGTCAGTGAGGCCAGTTTCTGTCCCTGAGCCCCACCGGTCTCTCTCTAGTTGCTCTGTTTTTCCTGGATTTGTTTTGTTTCTGTAAGAGGTTTGCCACGGTTAAGGGCATAGGCTTGGGGTGAGGGCCAGAAAGTTTGCTCTGGTGGCGTTAACCTTAAAAGTGGATTCTGGATTCTCTTCCTGTGTTTTCTGTTGAGTTAAAAGTCTGGGTGAAGTTCTCAGTTGAGGCAGAACATCATAGAAGGTTCCAGGAAGCGCCCTGTAATTCTCACAGGGTCACTGGCTCCCTGCCAGCTGCTCTCAGGCCCGACCCTGTCTTCTCTGCAGGCACTGGTTCCCGTCACCATCGAAGTGGAGGTGCCCTTTGACCTTCACCGGTACATCATCGGGCAGAAGGGGAGCGGGATCCGGAAGATGATGGATGAGTTTGAGGTACTGGGATTTGCAGTCTTTCCCCAGGAGCCAGTGTTGGGAGCGAGCCCTCCCACGGGCCCCTGGCGGCTCAGCCCCTCGGCAGTGCGCCTCATCCTGGTCGTGCCCCGTAGCAGTGTTCCGTCCCCGGTTCTTGTGCGGGACCCCCGCCTATATCAGATCTGTGTCCCCTGCAGGTGAACATCCACGTGCCAGCACCAGAACTACAGTCTGACGTCATCGCCATCACTGGCCTCGCCGCGAATCTGGACCGGGCCAAGGCTGGGCTGCTGGAGCGAGTGAAAGAGCTGCAGGCTGAGCAGGAGGACCGAGTGGGTGTCAGCCGGGCCCGCAGGGGTGTCCTCCAGAGCCACGGTCCCCGACCACACTGCAGGCGGTTCAGCCACATGGCTGCAGGGGGACCTGGCCACCCGGGGAGCCTTCCATCAGACACAGTGTTATGAGCATGGCACTTTTCTCTTCAGTATAACAGGGGCAGAGTTAGATTTCCTATTAATTAGCACTTTTTTTTTCAAAGTAACCCTGCCACGTGTGGTGTCTCCAACCCGATAGGTAAGGTAAGGTTGGAGAGGCCTGGGAGCTATTGCTGGAATAGAACCCCGAATATGAGTGGTGTGGTCCAGGGTGGGTGTCAGCAGGCCCATGCGGACCTTCTCTCCGGAGCTGCCCTGCTTTGAGTAGGTTTGGGGACCCATCTCCCTGCTTTGGAGAGCTGGCATTCGAAGGGCTTCCTAAGTGCATGGCAAGGCTGGGTGTTACAGGCTCTGAAGCCCTGCTAGAGATTCTGTAGGGAACGGGCTTCCCATGAGGAGGAGGACTTTCTGGAGTCTTGATGCGAAGGGTCCGCAGACCTCTGGAGCCTGGTTCCTGTGGTCTAGCCTCTGGCCGTAGATGTCCCAGGCCGGCCGTCCTTCAGCACTCTCGTGCCCCCTCTTCCTTCTGGCCTGCTTTCATACCCCACGCTTTAAAGACCCCAGGACGTGTTTATGCTTCCTCATCGTGTCCCCCATGAAATTCACTGGAGAGCCAGCTCAGAGCCCACCACGCACGGTGCCAGTCTTGTCAGCGCCTGAACGATGCTCTTGTGAGGGGTGTGCACACTCGTTCCGGGTCAGCCCTCCAGCTGGCAGTGCACAGAGGCTAACGGAAAAGTGTATCTTGCTTTTGTCACTGAGGAGATCTTTGGGGTCGACAGAGTGGGGTTGACATGTGGCTGCATGTGGTGAAGGTCAAGCCCGAACTCCACCCTTGTCTCACCTGCAGGCTTTAAGGAGCTTTAAGCTGAGCGTCACTGTGGACCCCAAATACCATCCCAAAATTATTGGGAGGAAAGGGGCAGTGATTACTCAGATCCGCTTGGAACATGACGTGAACATCCAGTTTCCCGATAAGGATGACGGGAACCAGGTAAGAATGCCTGCTTGGGTCAGACTCTGTGGCTGGAACGCTTTGGGGCAGGTGGACTCTCGTACCCTCACCCTGACCTGGGAGCCGTGAGCGGGCAAGCGTAGGGCCTGCCCAGGTGGGCGGGGAGGGTGGAGCGCAGAGGGGCAGGTCTCTGAGGGTCTGAGTTTGCCTTGGGCGTCGGGGCTCCATCTCGGTCTGTGCCAGCTGGGTGAGGTCTCCCTGTGCTTGGCTGCCGTGTGAGTGCGGAACATTTCTCCCACGCCCGCCTGGTTGTTTGTGGTAGGCAAGCTTTGGCTCAGGCTGAGTCCTTCTTCGCATCTGTACCCACAGGTGCGGTCCTTCAGAGGGCACCCTCCCCCTGCCTATCACACCCCAGCCCATCTTCCTCTCCGCTCCCATCAGGGCCCCCTTCCAGCATAGCACTGCCCACTGTGGGAGCCTTGGTCTCTGCCTGAATCTCTGGCCATGGTACACAGCCAGGCACCCAGAAATGGTTCTCTAGAACCTTCTGGTCAGCAAATCCCAACATGCCTCTGCAGACTCTGGCCTTTTCAGCCCCGTGTTCCCGTGCTGTGGCAGACTGCCTGTTTCTGCACCTTCCTCCTCTGCTCAGCCCGAGTCTATAAGCCACGCACTTAACCTGAGTTCAGAAAGGCAGGCAGGCCTGCAGGGCTCCCTCTGGAGCCCCCACCTCTCCTCTGCGCCACCTGCCTGGTCCTGACCTTCCCTGGGTGCATCCTTCTGTTCCCGCTGCGTTTCTAACAAACATGTTTATGCTCCTGATCTTTCTTACGCTAATTTGTGATTTTTGTTCTGTTTCAGTGAGTTCTATGCCCAACGTGGGGCTTGAACTCATGACCCTGAGGTCAAGAGTTGCCTGCTCTGCTGACTGAGCCAGCCAGGCGTCCCTTTAACTTTAACTTTTGATGTTGAATCCTGAGAATTGAGCTCCTCTAAACTCCGCACCTTCACTACCTTCTATTTTCTTTAATTTTCCCAAGGAAACGTGACTTTTTTAGTCATTGTTTAGGGTTCAAACCACTCGGGCTGGTGTTTCAGAGCCACGTAGGATTGGGTGGCCATGTGATTTTGATACGCAGCATTTTCCTGTGAGAATTATGCTTCCGTTTGCAGTCTGTTCTGTGTCTGCATTTGGCACAGCGCTCACGGCTGCTGGCGGGTTCTGGACTCCGCCAGGCAGGTTCTAGGCACAGCCCGCCGCCCCCCACCCCTCCACTGCCACCGTGGGGCCTGCTGCTGCTCTGCTACCGCCTGGCTCATTCTGGCCTCTTTCTCTTCTGGGTAGATCTCGAAGTGTCCGCTCCTTTGTTTCCAGGTGTTTTTGTTCTCTGGTCCTTTTCTGTTGTTCCATTCTTTTGTGGGTGTAACTTTTCCTTTGTCTTAAAGAATATAGCTTACGTGTGTGATTTTTTTCTTCTTTTTTGTCGTCGTTTCGCTTTGAGTCCTGTGTTGGCTCTGCTCGCACTGTGCATGCGTGGCGCTGTCACCCGTCCACGTGTGCTGTGGGAGGGAAGTCCTGCGCAGGGGTGTGCTGGGGCTGTGCAGTGCAGCCGCAGTGTCCCACCCCTTCTCTCCAGGCGGGTCTGTCTCCAGCGAGACGCCTCCAGATGCAGGGCCCGAGGTGACCTTCCCCGTGCCCTGTGTGGTCTCTGACGCAGCACTCTCCTCGCCTGCAGCCATCTCTGTGGCCATGTGTCCTTTCTTTTCCCGTACACGTCTGGGGGGAGGCGGGGACGCAGGAGCTAATGGGCATCATTGACCTGTTTTAAATCAGCTTATGGCGGTCTCCCCCATCTTCTTCCTCTCCTGAGCGGGTCAGTGTTTCCCCTCAAGCTGAGGTCTGCCTCACTCCACCAGCACTGCCTCTTGCCGCCTCGTGGAGCCGCATCTGCTGGCTTGAGGCTCCCAGCCTGGGGTCTCTAGGGGCATCCCCTCTTCTGACTGCGCTCTCCTTTCTTAGCCCCAGGACCAAATAACCATCACAGGGTATGAAAAGAATACAGAAGCCGCCCGGGACGCTATATTGAAAATCGTGGGTGAGCTTGAACAGATGGTTTCTGAGGACGTCCCGCTGGACCACCGTGTTCACGCCCGCATCATTGGTGCCCGTGGAAAAGCCATCCGCAAAATAATGGATGAGTTCAAGGTGGGTCCCCAGCCCCACCACGAAGGGGGGTGTGTGGTTCCACGCTGTCGGGGGAGTGAGTGCCTGGGACCACAGGTCTCCTGCCTCGGCTGCTGACCGCCCTTGGGGTCTGGAACGGGAGACTTCTGAGGCGCTGGTGCCCGTCCCTGAGTTGGTGAGGTCATGTGGAGGTCCCAGCTGCGTATACGCGACACCGTCGGTCAGCGTCCCACACTGGCCTGGAGGAGACGGCATTCCCTCGGTGCGGCACGGTCCTGTACTGTCGTGATGTGTTAGCTCTGACATACAGGACCTTGGCTCCTGAACACAAGGTTAATTTGGGAAAACTTCCCTAGAGGTCCACCATTCTCAGCCACACATGACCATGACCCTTTGGTCCAGAGACTCCAGATGGAGTGTCCTCAGACACCTCAGCGGCCGCATGTGCTGTCTTTCCAGGTGGACATTCGTTTCCCGCAGAGTGGGGCCCCAGATCCCAACTGCGTCACTGTGACGGGGCTCCCAGAGAACGTGGAGGAGGCCATCGACCACATTCTCAACCTAGAGGAGGAATATGTGAGTCATGGGTGGGCAGCAGGCCTGTGCCTGGGGCACCCTGCCTGCCACTAACCGGCCTGGGGCAGCAGCAAGGCCACGTATGTGCGTCCGCTCCCAGAGGCACGCCGGTTGCAGGGTGTCCCCCTAAGCGAGCCCTAAACACTTGAGACAAGGCAGGCGTGGTCGTCGTGTGTGCCTGCTGCAGACTGACGCCCCCACCTGTGCCCACAGCTGGCTGACGTGGTCGACAGCGAGGCGTTGCAGGTGTACATGAAGCCGCCAGCCCACGAGGAGTCCAAGGCACCATCCAAGGGCTTTGTGGTACGGGACGCTCCCTGGACCGCCAGCAGCAGCGAGAAGGTCAGACACTGTTAGGCCCGCCGTTGGAGGTGGGGGCACCCCCGGCACTCGCCTCTCGCTGGGAAGCGGCTCACGCGGGACCTCTTATTGAGGCTGTGCCCTCTCCCCCCTACAGGCTCCTGACATGAGCAGCTCTGAAGAATTTCCCAGTTTTGGGGCTCAGGTGGCCCCCAAGACCCTGCCATGGGGCCCCAAGCGATAATGATCAAAAAGCAGAAATCTCTCCAGCCTGCTGACCCAAACCCCACCAACACATGGTTTGTCTCAATCTGACCCGGCGGCTGGAGCCTCTATAAATTGTTGACGCTTCCCCCTCCCCGAGGTCTCGCAGTGAAGCCAGGCGCGCCAGCACCCCGCGTGCGCTCAGGATCTGCTCCCTGACACCTTCGCTCTGGGACGGCTCTCCGCTGTCGTGAACACTAACCGAGGTAATTGGACATTTCCCCGTAAGCGTCCTGGCTCATCCAGCATGTCCGTAAGGCTCTGGCCTCCGCTAGGAGAGCTCCACAGCTGTGGCGGAGTCTACTTCCTGTGTCATGACCTCAGGAAATAAATTTCCTTGACTTTATAAAAGCCAAAATGTTTGCCCTCTTCCTTTCCCACCTCCTTTCCTCCCTTTGCCTGCCATCCAGACCCTCCTTCCAGAATGCAGTCCGCCTTCCAGCTGCCAAAAGCCCACTTGGCCCAGACCACAGGGTGGTGAGGGAGACCCGGTTTGCACACTGGGAGTACCTGGGCCCAAAGGAGAGCCGTGGTGGAGCCAGAGGGGACCGAGAGGCAGCAGGGTGACTGGATTCTTGGGCTGTCTTGGCCTCACATGTGTCGGGGTCCGAAAGCACCCAAGCGTCTCTGCCCCCAAGCGTGGTGAGCAGACCCCAAAGGCAGGGCCGCGTGTCTCCGTCTGGGCCGGCCGTGGCTGTCGTGGCGGCCTGGTGTGGCCTGAGAGACGTGGGGACAGGGAGAGGGGCGGCCCGCAGAGTGGCAGTAGAGACTAGCCGCTCCTCTGTGGCCCCCTCGCCCCAGGCCAGGTGTCTGGCGTCCTCCTTTCTACCTCAGAGCCAGTGTGGCTGCTCTCGTGCTTAGGGTGGTGCCACCCTGGCGCTCAGCCTCTCGGCGTAGATGTTTCTGGTGGTGGCGTGTCTGCTGCAGCCCTGGGGGCGGGAAGCCGGTGCTGGGGCTCAGCCAGGCTGTCCTCTGACGCACGCTGGGATGCTGCGTGTGAGCCCCCGGGAGCTGTCTCAGAGAGGCAGGCATCGTGGTCCTGGGGCAGAGAGAGGTGGTTGCTTGGCCTGGACCGGAGGACCCGGTGCTGGTGAGGGAGGGTCCGCTCTTTCTCAGGTGTGTGCTGGGTGACTGTGGGTGTCGGACCACGGGCCTTGGCCCGACCACAACGTGCCCTGCCCCCCAGCGGACTGTTGAAGGTCAGCTCTGGAGAGGAGAGGTGGCCCCGGGCGGTACAGAGGCGCCCGTGTGTCGCATCGTGAGGGAACGAGGATGGCCCTTTGTGTCGGCCCCCTGGCCTCCCCATCTCTGCCTCTGCCCGCATGGAGGTGATGGGGCCCTGTCGGGTCACCCCACCTGGGATACTGGAGTTCCTGGGGGCCAGCTCGTGTCTGGCGCACACCCTGGGCCGCCCCTGCATCCCCGTCCTTCACTCTCCACTCGGTAGCTCAAGCCCGGTGATCTCCAGACTCTGAAATTCTAAGTAGACTGAGAATTGCTCGACCCAAGTGTACCTTCGGCTGCCCCTGCCAGCTTTCCGTCTGCCACGGCAGCCTCCAGCGTGCCCATCTGTGGGAGCGAGCCACGGGGGTAGGAGAGAGCACCCACCTCAGCAGGCGGCCTGGGTGTCCCCAGAGTAGGCCTGTGAGGAGACGGAGGAAGGGAAGGCACCCCCTCCCCTCTCGGGGAGCCTGATTGGGAAGGGGGGGCCCCTCCGCCTCTCCACCTGCATGAGGTTTGGAGCCTTTCCCGTGGGCCGTCGTTTCCCTCTGCCTGCCCCTCTGGCTCCCTCGGCGTCTGCCCAGCCCTCTTTGCCCTTCATCTTTTCTATGGCATCCTTCGACGTCCCCCGCCCTTCCCCAAACGTAAATTTTAAATTTTCACAAGTTTTTGCACATCTGCATTTATCACTAAATGTTGTAGATATGAATCCCCCCTTCCCCTGAACTGTGTTTGGGATCTTGCGTGCTCTGTTTTTGGTTGTTGTTGGTAAAGACTGTTGGTGGCCCTGCCCAGGCCTGGTCTCCTGTGGCTGCCCCTGCTGCTGGGGCAGCCCTGGGCAGGGTGGGGTGTGCGTGTCCATTTCCTTTGTTGAATGTCTTCCATATTATGTGTTTCCATAGCTATGATCCGTCCCTTGGCCTTAATTTTGGAATCTGGAGATTATATGCAAACATGTGTAAAGGCTTATGAATATGGATGACACTGGAATTTTATAAATTCTAAAATAAAACCCAAAACCAGATGTAGTGTGCTAGAACTCGTTTTATCACGCGGCATGCCGGTTCTCGGTCCTGTGGAACCAGGGGTGTCTTCAACATGCTTTTGAGTGGTAACTAGAGACCCATAGATGGTTCTAGTCTCCAGTGCGACTCTCCCGGTGGCACATGGGAGATAGAGCTGTGCCCCGCGTGCAGAGAGCTGGGGGTGGGGAGGGCCCTGAGCCACAGTGTCGGGGCCAGCATCTCTGGTGCGGGGCCACCTGCCCTGGGGGCTGGGAGGGAGGTGGCAGGGAAGCTCCAGGTGCTGCTGCGGGCAGGGCGTTGGGGGGCGGCAGCCGGCACCTGAGGGGCTAGGGCTCATGAGCAGAGGCCCAGGGTCACCGAGGGCACCACAGCTCTGGGCCAAGAAGGGGCAGAAGGTAGGCTGTGGCCTCTGAGGGCAGTGAGCCTTTGACATCTTCAGGGCAGCAGAGTCCCTCACCTCCAGGTGGGACTGCCGGCTTGGGGTGACCCCCGTGACCTCAGAGAGAAGGGACTCGTGAGGCCTGGCCACCTCCTGGCAATGTAGGCTGTGGGCCCAAACTCCTCTCTGAGCTCTGGGAGTAGTTGTCCTTTGCTCCGTTTGTTCCAGAGAGAGCCTGTCTCCAGGGAAGGGTACAGGAGGGGTGATCGGACTGGCTACCCTGTCACAGGCCAGGGTAGAGTGCTCGGCCGGGCACCGTGCCGCCGGTGGATGAGGGAAGGTAAAGCGGGGGGCAGAAGGGCTCACCTCATTCTCAGCCAGCGCCTGCTTGGCGGCGTAGTACTCTCGCTTCACCTTGACCTCCACGGACTCAGGAATGTCGGGTACCAGGAGGTCGAGGATCCGGCCGATGGAGAACACCACGTGCTGGGGGCAGGACATAGTACGAGCAGTGGGAGGGCGCCCACCCCTCGGTAAGACAGACGCCTGCAGTGGCCTTAATGGGGCCAGGGGTGCGCACCTGCTCCCCAGGTGTGAGCTGAGCTGGAGAGGAGCAGGTGCAGGAAAGGAAAGCCCTGGAGGCAGAAGCCACCGCTGCGGAGACCTGCCCCAGGTCTCACGGCCTGTGGAGCCTCCCCGGACCCAGCAGTGCCCAGAGCAGTTCAGTATCCACACAATCTAGGCCAGGCAGGGGTTGACAAAGTTTTCAAGACGGGGAAACGACAGTGCACAGGAGAGTGGCCCTGTGACCGGGTAGTAGCTTGGTCGCACACCTCCCCACCCCTACCCCCACCAACACACACACACACACACACACACCCCCGACATGGTGGGATTAGGCAAAGCATCCTGGGGGAGGGGTGGGTGTCCTGCTAAGGCCAAGAGAGCCAACGGGAACTAGGAACTTGGCTAACCTCAAACACTATGACGAAGGCCAGGCGGATGGCCAGAAGATTCCAGTATGTTGGAGAATACTGCCCATCATCTTCCCTGAAAGCCTGATACCTGTAGGAGACACGGAACTCAGTGTGGGGAGCTGGGGCTGAGGGTCAGCTGAGGAGCTGGCAGGGGCCCTTCTTAGCTTCTCTACTTTTTCCTTCCCTGATCGTGTAGTTCTGGGCCTGGCTTGCCTGAGAATGCCTGAAGGAGGGAATATTCCTAAACGGTACTAAACAGTGCCCTCGGCTTTACTTCTTGGGGTTCCGGGGTTCCAAAGGGATGGATGGGCTGGATTGTCCCATTCCCTACAGCCTGCACTGGGCCCCAGAGTGGCAAACGCCCTGTTAATGTCATGGATGTGATAATATGATGAATCTGCTTCCGCCGGTGATGTCAACCTCGTCAACACTGAAAACCTGCCATTCGGAGATCAGTCAGCTGTGCCCAGACACCTGTCCAGCATGGCTCTCCCTGACTAGAATAAGCTGATGTTAAGTTTTGCTTGCTATTTCCAATCTGTCATCTTGTCATCCTTTGACAACTTCCTGTATTTCTGGTTAGATTCGGCATTCCATTTTGACATAAACTGCCATGCTACCCTCCATGGAAAGCAGTATTAGGGCCAACTTTGTAGACAAAGAAACAATTCTTGAACATTAAAAAAAGTTACTGAAGGAAAAATCCTCAATGCCTGTAATAAACTCTAAGTGGCCTAACTAGGCACAACAGAAGAAAGACTGGGAACTTGGAGACGATTATATGAAATCACCCTGAACGCAACACAGAGAGCCAAAAGATTGCAAAATGCATCCGTGCCCTTGGGACGTGAAGGGAGAACAGAGGTGCTCCAACATAGCAGTTCCAGAAGCGGAGAATGAATGCAAAGAAAAGTTAGAGCAGCTCTGTTTGAAAAATGAAATGGAGAGGTTTCCATGGGGCGCCTGGGTGGCTCAGTCGGTCAAATGTCTGATCAGCTCAGGTCATGGTTTCGCGGTTCATGAGTTCGGATCCCGCACTGGGCTCTGTGCTGACAGCTCGGAGCCTGGAGCCTGCTCCGGATCCTGTGTCTCCCTGTCTCTCTGTCCCTCCACTGCTCACACTTTTCTCTCTCTCAAAAATAAACATTAAAAGAAGAAAAAAAAAGAAACCGAAATGGAGAGGTTTCCAGAACTAAAGAAAGACATCACCTTTCAGAGCAAAAGCACATAACTGATTTCCAGTGAGAAACTTTTATCAACATTTATTTATTTTTGGGACAGAGAGAGACAGAGCATGAACGGGGGAGGGGCAGAGAGAGAGGGAGACACAGAATCGGAAACGGGCTCCAGGCTCCGAGCCATCAGCCCAGAGCCCGACGCGGGGCTCGAACCCACGGAGCGCGAGATCGTGACCTGGCTGAAGCCGGACGCTTAACCGACTGCGCCACCCAGGCGCCCCACCAGTGACAAACTTTTAAATAAACTCTACGATGGCAGAGACCTATTAGTAACACAAGTCGAGGGAAACCTTCTATGCTTACCAGAGCTTTCCACAAGAGAGTAATAGTCCCAAAGAGCTAAGGGAAGATAGCTCAATGGAGAACTGTATACCCGCTATTGGAAGGACAAAGAGATACTTTCCGATACAAAAGGCAGCATACAAAAGGGTTTGCCGACTACGCACCATTCCCGAAAGCGCTAGTCAAGGATGTACTTCTGCAAGAATGAAAGTGAATTCAGAGGGAAGGCAGAGCGTAAGGAACCCCTGTAGCCACAGAAGCTACTAAAACATACCATATGGACATGATTAACAAATGACTAGAAATGTTTTTATTTTCTAATACTAAAACTCTGTATGACAATAATAAGATGGAGTGGTGGGTGCTAAATAGGCGATAAAGCACGTGAATTCCTTTAGTCTGATAGGAAAGTTTATATAGTTAAGAATGTATGCTAAAAATGTAAGGATAATCTCTCAAAGAATAAAAATATACGCCATCCGTTCTAAATGAGCATAAAGAAAAAAATTTCTAGTCATCCACCAGAAAGCAAGAGAAGAAAAAGGAAAAAAAAAATGAATGGAAAAAGTAAGTATCCACTAAGAAGAGATCACAAATAAGAACTTATGCAACTAAGAACCTCACGATACATAAAGCAAGATGCGACAGAACCACATGAAGAAACTGATAACTCTACATTCCTGGAAAGATTTTCACTTCGCCTGTATCAGAATCTGATAACGCAGCGAGGTGGGGGGTGCAGAAAAAACCCAAACAAGAGAGTTAAGAAGCCTTCCCTCAGAGGTTTATAGACAGCCTTACTTTAAAACAGATAATACAGGATTCAAGGTCACTTGAACCAGCAAAAATCAAGTGAGCAGATCATAAAGGAAAACGACACATGTTAAGAGATTTGTATCATATGGACTCTTCAGGTTCTCTGATCACCAAGCAGTTAAACCAGAATGGTTTTTTATAAGTAGAAGAAAAAAAAAAAAAGAACCCTCCACACCGGGGAACTTTTCTAAATAGTTCATAGATAAGTAGGGGGATAGCAACTGCAGTTACGAGATTCAGAAGTGAAGGGACAGGTATTATCAACGAAATGAGGCTTTTAAGGAGTAGGGTCAAGTAAACTTATAGACATAAATACGTTTATTAAAACGAAAGACAGAAAAGGGCGCTTGGGTGGCTTAGCTGGTTAAGCGTCCGACTCAGCTCAGGTCATGACCTCACGGTTCGTGGGTTCAAGCCCCGCATCAGGCTCTGTGCTGCCCGCTCAGGGACTGGAGCCTGCTTCGGATTCTGTGTCTCCCCCTCTCTCTGCTCCTCCCCCGCTCATGCTCTCTCTCTCTCAAAAATAAACATTAAAAAAATTTTCTTTAATGAAAGACTGAAAGCAAATGAGCTATGATGTCAAGTTCAGAAGATTGACTTTTTAAGAGGAAAGAAAACTATCTGGAAAGAAAATGAGATAACTACCAAAACAGAGCTTAAGCAAATCATCGTAGAATACTATGAACAAGTTTGTGTCATTCTGTTTTTAAAAGTAGTTGGAATAGGGACGCCTGGGTGGCTCACGGTGAAGTGCCAACCTCGCCTCAGGTCATGACCTTGCGGTTCATGAGTTCCAACCCGGCATCGGGCTCTGTGCTGACAGCTTAGAGCCTGGAGCCCCATTCGAATTCTGCATCTCCCTCGCTCGCGCTCTGCCTCTCTCTCTCTCAGAGATAATAAACATTTTAAAAAATAACAAAAATAAAATAAGTAGCTGGAATACAGTTTTCTGCAAATGAAATTGCCAAAACCGAGAAGAAACAGAGACGGGAAATAAACCTATGTCCATGAAGGGAATGGCAATGGAAGTAACAGGCGCCTCCCCAGGGGCCCAGTGTTGCCTACCAAGTCCGCCTGGGTCCCCGTGTCCCCAGACGCAGGCCTGCGCTCTCACCTCCTCCTCACCCCTACCCCAGTCCCCGCCCTCCTCCCCCCCCCGCCCCCCGACGCTGGTCTGCGACTCCGGGCCCCGCCCCCACCGGCTCCCCGGCCCCGCCCCCACCTGCAAGTGCGGTTGTGCGCGGAGGCGAAGGCGGGCGGCGCGCGCGCCAGCGTGAAGTTGACGAAGCCGCGCAGGTCGGGGGCGCGGGTCCACCGGTAGTAGGCGCGCGGCAGGAAGTCGGACGAGAAGGCCAGCAGGAAGGCCTGGGCGCGGGGCGGCTGGTCAGCGCGGGCCCGTCCGCGCGGCCCCGGCGCCCCCACCCCGCCCCGCCCGCGCGCTCACGTTGCTGACGACCGCCAGGTGCGCGATGCCAGCCAGGATGTGGGACCAGATGCCGATGTCCTGCGCGCGCTCGGCCACCGGGCGCCGGTGCTCGCAGACGAACTTGCGCGCGTCCAGGCGGATCTCCACCCAGTTGTTGAGCAGCGCGAAGAGCGGCGCGAGCGGACACGCGGCCACGAAGATGGTGACGAAGCCGAACTGCAGCACTGTGGGCGAGGGCCCCCGGCCCGCACTGTGTGAGCCCTGTGCGCCCGCTTAGGCCGGTGAGCAGAGCCACCCGCGCCTGCCACCAGTGGGTGCCACTGCCCGCCCGCCAGCCTTTCGCAGGCCCTCCTCTCCGGAGGCTCTGGGGCCACCTGCTGTTCCTGCTCGGCTCATCTGAGACTCCGCTGCAGAGCCCCCGCCCCCAGGAATTCTCCCCTGACTGCTCCCACAGCGCTGCAGGCGTTTCAGGCCGAGCTTGGGCCTCCCCTGGCTCTCTGAGGTCAGGGACTCTGGAACTCTCCAACCTGGGTGCTCAGACACCCTGAGGGCTCGTGCAGCGATGGAAACAGAAACATTTCTGATTTCAGAGCCGACTTCACCATTCACCCCTCTGGGGGGGGGGGGGGGCTTTAGGGAATGGCTTTTGTTGTTTTTAGGTTATTTTTCACTAATCTCAACATCCAACCCGGGGCTCGAACTCACAAGATCAAGAGTCGCCGGTCCACAGACTGAGCCAGCCGGGTGCAACCCCCACCCCCACCCAGAGCTTCGTGAAAGGGGTTCCTGGGTCTCATGTGAAATCCTGAAGGAGAGCATTGGGTCCCATTTCCTGTTGTCCAGTGAAATAGGGACACATGAGGTCCATCAACCCCACTCACATGCTATGAAAAAGCATGACTGCTCCCTTTTATGCAAAGAACGACGTCACCACTGTCACTCATTTTGCTTTGGCTTCCGGAGACCTCAATGTGTTGGGTTCAGATGCAGTGCTTTAGAGTAGGAGTGTGCCGTGATGGCTTCCCCTCCCTTGTCTCTGGGTAAGACCCTGGACGGGCAGGGGACCACTACCCATAGTAGACACAGCCCCTGCCCTCCGAAAGTGCTCCACCCCACGTGGGGAATGAGCCGCAGGCATGGGCACCACCTGGCTAGGGCACAGTTGAGGGTCCAGTGAAGAGTGTGGGCGTCGAGAAGCTCTCGAGAAAATCAACTCCTCGAGCCCACCACCTCCCGCCCCCAGGGCCGGGTCTCTTGTGCACCTCTCCTCACTCCCTCCATGTGCCCTGGCCCGTGCTTCCCAGGGTTGGGCGAGATTAAGGAGCACCCCACCCACTGCCCCCAGGCCCTCTTCTGAACCCCCGTGCCCAGGGCACCGTCCCTTCCCACCCTCGGCCATCCTTCTTCAAGATCTCCCCTCTCCAAACCCCACGATCTCCCTTCCGGAACCTTTGCAGGCCCCGCTCCACCAGGGACCCTCTGTCCCCATGTCCACATCATCTTTCAAGGTAGATGTACCCAGAGGAACACAGGCTGGAGCCCTTCTCGGGGTATGGCTGCCCCTCCCCCCCCAAGTCCCTGGTGCTGGCAGAGGCCGTGGCCGTGGCCGCTAACATGGCTCCTACCCATTTCGAGGTACTCGTCGAACAGACCCTCACAGGGCAGAAGCTCATAGTTGGCCTCCCAAGGTGCCTGGCCAACCGCCTCAGAAACCCCCGCCTTCCTCTTCTTGGAGCACAGCCGGAACTTCTGCCACCAGCGCTGTAGCTTCCTAGAGGAGGAGACATCCAGGAAAATGGCCCTTGTTCTCCCAGGCCTGGCCACGCTTGCTCTGTGGGTGAGGGGCAGCAGGGGGAGGAGGGCCTGGGCCATAGGGAGGGGAGGGGTGAAGATCTTGTGGAACTCACTGGCTGAGAGCATCTACATCCCCCCCCCCCCCGCCCCGCCATGGGGGCAACCCCTCCCCCGACTGCCCCCACCCCCCCACCCCACAGCGCCCTGGGGAACTGCAGAGAGGTTCCGAGCGCTAAGTCAAGGTCGGGAGGGGACAAAGGACACCGCGGTGCCAGTGGGGGCAAACGTGTGCGTCGCTCTATCATATTCGGGGAGGGGGGGGCGGGTGTGTCTGTTGCTTTGCCACACTGTCAGGTGTCCAGCTCCTGTCCCCGCCAGGCACCGAGGTACACGCTGCCCTTGTAATCTCACATTCAGCTTCAGGGCACCAACTGCCCAGAGAAGCAAGGCCACACCCAGGGGTGTGGGGGGGTGTGGATTGGTCACGGTCCCACAGCTAAGGGGAGTCAGCTAGTGGGGGAAGATCAGGTGTGCAGGGGCCGACGGGAGGGTGTCCAGGTCGGCTCCAGCCTGGGAGGGGCACCCCGTTGCCTTGAGGAGGGCCACGGTGGTGCCAGTGGGGTGGCACCGGGGAGATGGAACCCCAGTCGTCCCTGGTCAGGGCACCTGAAGCCTGGGGCCTCTCGCTGCTCCCTCTGGTGCTGGCCTCGAGGCTGGGGATGCTCAAGAATGCCCCGGCCCAGCTAGAGTGGGCTGCACACCTGATGGGCCAGCACGGGTGGGGCAGGGCCCGGGAACCCAGGCCTCCCCGCCACCCCAGAGCCGGCCCAGGGCCAGAGGCCTTCGTGAGCCTGCCCGGCAACCACACACCACACGGGGCAGGTGGCTGGGGCACACCCTCCCCCTCCCTTGCAGATGAGGCATCGAGGTGGTCTTCTCCACCTCTTTTTCCGGGCTGGGGCTGGGCCAGGGGCTGCTCTCCCAGACGCTCCCAGATCCCACGGCCCCTGGCTGCTGCCCAGGGCAGGGTGGGGTGGCTCACGGGACGAGAATCTCCTGCACGTTGTTGATGATCTGCTTGCCCACCATGATGACCAGGAGCTCCTGTGCCAGCTCGATGAGGCAGCCTCCGGCCGCACACTACAGCAGCAAGGCTTCAGGTTAGCTCTGGGAGGGACCGGCCTCATCTCCGCCACCCTTCTCTGTGCCTCGAAGGCGTCCCCTCCCACGCCGTCCCCTCCCTTTCAGACATGCCACAGCACACCCAGGACTGCAGAGACTGTCCCTCCCTCTCCTCGACCTCATGCAACCACCCCCCGTCTCCCCCAGATCCAGCTGGCAGACTGTGCATAGAGATGATGGGGGTGCTGCCCTATAGCACCCCAGCTTTCCTTTGGGGACCCACACAAAGGTGGGTTGTGTGGGGCTGACCCTAACCTGTGCCTCCAGGGAGGACTCAAGATGTAGGCCCCACGAATCGGTGACCCGAGTCAAGTGAGAGTTGGGCTGGGGCTCTTACGGGGGCTCCTGAGGCGGCACAGGGGTACTGGGCTCGAGGGTGTCAGGCCAACTGCAGGGTCTCCCCAACCAGGTAAGGAGAACCTGGCTGAGTGCACGCCAGCGATGGGGAAAGCAGCTCGGCACTGGTTAGACCCCTGGATCCAGCCATACCTGAGCCCACGGGGCCCTGAATGTGTTCGGTACCAGAGCCAGTGGCACTCCCTGTTTTGCTTAAGCCAGTTTGAGTTGGGAACTTTTCCCACTGACAACTGAATGCTGCTTCACTGATATGGCGTGTCGTGCACAGTCGTGCCCCCAGGTCGGGGTCCCAGCTGCCTGTCCCTAGGAAGCTCCTCCCATCTCATGGAAAATGGAGGGTGTCCCTCAGAGGTGGCAACTTTGCAGTCAGCTCTTGGGTTGGGTTACAGCCCAAACCTGCGGGAAGGAAGGAGACCCTCTTTTTCTCAGAAAGGAGAAGCGGGTCTTTTAGGTGATGAGCTCAGCAGGAGCTATCAGACCCCCACCCGTGTCCCCTGACCCAGCTCGGAAGCTACCTGTGGACCGTCCCAGGCACGCCCCTCATGCTGCCTGCACCTCTGGGCTCGGGCGTGCTTGGCCTTGCCCTGGTGAGGAACCGGATGCACGAAGACCATTTGGAGATTTCCTCCAATGTCCCAGAAGGTCCAGGACAGAGTCGCACCCAGGGGCTCATAGCAGTGACCCCTCCCTCAAATGCAGGCACGCTCCCTTCTCCTGCCCCGCCCCCACCCCTCACATGCTTGCTGGGGTAACGCCCACAACAATTGCTTGCACCTGAGTTTTTATCTTGGGGTCTGCTTGGGGGACCCCACACTATAGCGATGCTTCATCCTGCACCAAACCCGCTTCCACGTCCACCAGGTTCACGCCTGGCTCTCGCAGCAGCCTGTGCTAATGGGGTTGGGGCTGGCCGCGGGGAGAAGCCAGGGCCGCCCTGGCCACGGGCACCGAGCCCCTGAGGGTGTCCAGCCCCTGCACCCCCACTCCCCCACGGTGGTTCGGGTCCTTCACCAGGGCTGGAACCCGGCTCAGGTGTGCACCGAGCCACACGGGAACAGGAGGCACGAGCAGGACCTGTGACTAGGCGTGCAAGCGGTGCGGGGTCGTGCGGGGCAGGAAGGTCCGAGGCCTTGGAGACTCAGGAGGCGCGCCCCGGGGTCTCCGCCTCCGTTGGCGGGTGCTGGCCTCCCCACACACTCACCTCCTCGTTGCGGACCCCGAATAAGGTGTGATAGTTGCCCGGGTATCCCACAAACCTGGAGGAGAATTGGGGCCCGGAGGCCATGAGTGAGGAGGGGCTGCTGCCCCCTCGCCCGCCTGACAGGAGGAACACCAGGTGGGCCCGAAACCGAGTCTGCTCAGAGGCCCAAGGCCAGGACTGGCCCCGGTCCCACCCTCGGCTCCTGTGCCAACAGCCCCCTTCCCTGGGCGTCTGGACGGCGTCCCGTGCCCGCTGGGGGGAACAGGAGGGTAGAGTGGAGGGAGCGGTGCTGACCTGCCCTTGAAGAAGGCGATGTAGATGGGGGAGGCGTAGAAGTTGACAAACTGGAAGATGAACACCTTGAGGGTGAAGGCGTCCTCGAACTTGGTCTGCGTGCGGTGCATTTCTGCGGCACAGGGGGCCTCGCTCAGTCCCCCACGGGAGGCCAGCAGGGAGGGAGGAGAAGGTCGCATTGCCGGATGTTTTAAGGAAACTCACTCGAGAATGGGGTGGAGTATGGCACTCCTAAATTCCTATTTTCAAAGTCACTTAAAAACATTGCATTGGTAGAGGAGGAGCTGGGGGAAGGGAAGGGAGGTGGCACCGACGCTGAGTTAGCACGGTGCGCACAGGTGGGCACCAGGGGTTGGAGCGACAGAAGAGAGCCTGGGGGCTGGGCGGAGGAGGTGTCCGGGGCTGGGGACATACAATGTTAATCGAGGGGGACACCCGTGGCTGGAAAGGGGGGACGCACGAAGCCTGCTGTTGCAGAAACACTCGGGGCCACAGAGCCCGTCCCTGCTGTCCCCACACCTGGAGCCTCTCCTTGGACACCTGCCCACTGCTGTCCCCACACCACCGTCCCCAGGTGAGTCCTCTGTCCCTCTCTTAGACCAGGCTGGTAACAGGTAAGCAGTTTGTGTGGAACGGACAGACTGGTTCATCAGCGTTTGTCCTTAGGAGATGGGGGTCAGGGAAAGGAGGAGAGAGGCTGGCAGAGAGGGGATGGGGCAGGAAGGGCAGAGCAGAGGGAAGGGGCTCAGGAAAGTGGAGGGGGCTGGGTATGTCCCGGGCCCCGGAGGAGTAGCTCGGCTGTGAGGGTCTCCCGTTCTCCGCCCACGGAGGCCCCACTCAGTGCTATGTGTGAGGCCCCTGGGCAGGGTCCCACATGCCCCGCCGGTGCCTCACTCAGACAGAAGGGCCCATAGGTAGGACAGAAAGTCGAGTTCTGGCCGGCAGGGCTGGGCGGGTCCCAGGGTCAGCGCCCAGCGTCCTTGGCCACTCACCCCATCTCGTCAGGATGTGCGCCAGGGCCACGTAGATCTTGGAGAGGACGAGGATGAAGACCAGGTTCACCACCGACCCCGTGAAGCTGGCGACGCGCGAGGCCTGAGGGGAGCTGGCGGGTCAGAGTGGAGCGCGGGAGGGGTGGTCCAGAGCCTTCCACCCCACCCAGCAGGAGCGGGCGGTGGAGGCTCACCCAGGCTGCGAGGAGGGTGTTGTTCGACCTGGACACGAGGGTGGCCGTGATGGCCCGGTACAGGATGATGGACACAAGGCACACGACCACCACGGCCACCTGTGGGGCAAGGCAAGTGCGTGAGCCCCTGTGCGGCAGCCTGGCACTGCAGGGCCCTCTAGAGCTGGCTGTGGTCCCCGCCCGTCCTAGTTGGGGGGCAGAGGGGGAGGGTGGGGAGGAAGGTCATTCAGAATGGAGGGTGGGCACCACGTGGATGGCCAGAGGCCGCCGTGCGTTGCTCTGGGCCCTCGATGCTACGGAGCCGTCCCTCCTACCCCCACCCTGCGCCCTCAGCAACCGAACGTTGGGGATTGCTAATGTCTTGGAAGGGGAGGGAGAGGGAGGTGGTCCTGTCTGGAAGCCCCTCCTCTGGCTGGAGAGCAGGGGTGGGTGGGCCCCCGTGCTGGATGCTCCCCCCACGCTTGAAGGCTGCCCCAGGCCCGCGTCCACGGGAAACCTTCCCAGAGCCCCCACCTGGCACACACCGCCTCCTACAGCCTGGACCCCCGAGCGTGGCCCCGGGCGTGGTCCCCTGTCTGGAGCCCGGGCACACAAAGGCCTTCTGGGGCCTTCTGGGAGCCGTGAGAGTCTCGTGGGTCCCAGAAGAAGCCTCGGGCTCCCAGCCTCAAGGGGAGAAGGGGTGACGAAAGGTGCCCCACAGGGCTCACGATGGGGAGGGGAGGGCAGGGTGGCAGGGGCTCCCTCACCATCATCACGACCACCGTGGAGCCGGCCAGCACGCGGCGTACGCGGCTCCTCTCCGGGAAGTAGGGCTCGTCCTCCCCGGTGACGGGGTTCGGGGCCGTCGTGGGGGCCGAGGCGGCGAACTGGGGCCGTGGCCTCTCCTGGAAGGGAGCCCACGTTCAGCAGCGGCCCGCGCGCGTGGGGAGGAGCGGCCCCGGTCCCGGGGACCCACCTCGATGTCCTCGTAGTCCGAGCAGCCCCAGCGGTAGGCCAGCGTGGCGCTCTGGCGCTTCCAGTACTCCAGCAGCAGCACGGCCCACAGCGCCATGAACACGCTGAAGAACACGGTGCCGCCGTGGTCGAAGAGCCGGCCGGCCTGCGGGCGCGGGCGGGCGCGGCTGTGACTCGCGTGGGACCCGTGGCCCCTGCGTCCCGCCGAGTGCTCCCTTTTGGAAGGCAACACCTCTCCTGTGCCTGCCCGTCGCCCCGCTTGTCTCTCCGCGCGCAGGCCCACGGACGGGGAGGGCGTCGCCCCGGGGTGGCCCCTGATCGGCGCGATTCAGGGAATGGGACGCGGGACGTCCCACTCCGCCTCAACGCTGCTACGGGCTGAGACTTTGGGGGACGTTGGGTTGGGGCGAGCGTATTTGGCACACGGGATGGATGTGAAGTTTTGGGGGCCAGAGGGCGGATGGTGATAGGTTGAACTGTGACGTCCCCCTGGAACCATGGATCGTAACCTCATTTGGAATGAGGGCCTTCGCGCATATAGTTAAGGTAAGGACCTCTGGGTGGGAGCACTCGGGACAGCCCCTAAGCCCAGTGACAGCTTTAGAAAAGAAGGGGAAACAGGAAAGACGGGGACAGAGGTTGGGGGACGCAAGCCAACCAACACCGAAGACTCCTGCAGCCCCACACACTAGGAGAGGGCCGTGGAGCAGACGCCCCAGAAGAAACCAAACCCTGCGGCCGCTGATCTCGGACTTGGGGCCCCCAGAGCTGTGAGAAAACAGTTCTGGTGTTTTAAGCCCCTCGGCATGATCACCTGTGCCAGCAGCAGCCCTAGGAAGCTGATTCCGACGGGGTCCCAGGGGTGTACCAAAAGTGTGTCCGGTCTGCGGGTCCATCCTGGGCACCCGGGCACCCGGTCCAATGTGGGTGGCGTGCAGGCAAGGCCACAGGGCTGCCGTCCCCGTGGAAAAGCCCATGTGCCCAGGCAGTGCGCGGTGCTGACGTGCGGGCGGACAGGGTCCGGGACCCAAGGAGCCTCCCTCCTCCCGCCTCCCACTCGGGCTGTCTGTGCCCCAAAAGTTTCGGGGTTTGTCTGCCTTGGGGAGTCTCCCAGGCGACCTTGGCTACTTATGCACAACAACACAACGCAGCTAAAGCTGGCACGGCTCCAGCTGGAGCGTTGCCACAGTGGGCCCGCCTTCAACGGTGCCAGAGCTGGTGTTACCCACAGGCGGGACCCTCCCCTCCCCCATCACCCTCGTACCTGGACCAGGGTGCAGGCACTGGAGAGCAGCCAGAAGGGGCAGTCCAGGCAGAGCGGGCACATCTCAAAGTGATCGGTGCTGCTACACAACTCCTGCCTTCCGGGCACAAGGACAGGCTGCAGGAGCCCTAGGGGAGCAGGCTCACACCAGCCCCACCCCTTGCCCTCTGCCTCCCCCCAGCTGCCTTTGCCAGGCTCAGCGTTTCTTTAAAAAGCAGCTTTAAGGGGCGCCTGGGTGGTTCAGTCGGATAAGCGTCCCACTTTGGCTCAGGTCACGATCTCACGGTTCGTGGGTCTGAGCCCCGTGTTGGGCTCTGTGCTGTCAGCACGGAGCCCCCTTTGGATCCTCGGTTCCCCTCTCTGTACCCCTACCCTATCCCCCCTCAAAAATAAACATTAAAAAATAATAAAAAATGGCTTTAAGATACATGCAATGCAAATTTTTAAAAATACTTTTAACGTTTATTTTTGAGACAGAGTAAGCAGGGGAGGGGCAAAGAGCGAGGGAGACACAGAAACCGAAGCAGGCTCCAGGCTCCGAGCTGTCGGCACAGAGCCTGACGCGGGGCTTGAACCCATGAACTGCGAGATCATGACCTGAGCCAAAGTCAGATGCTTAACCAACTGAGCCACCCAGGTGCTCCTATGCAATGATAATTTTTGAGATAACTTTTTGAAATTTTAGCTCCATAATGAAGTAAAACCCAAGGCCATTTATTGATAAGAAAAGCCTATACTGTTACAAGAAGCGAGGGTAAGTACCAATAAAATTAATCCAGGAGCACACCTGTGCACCTGTGTCGGTCTGGGAGCACACCTGTGCACCTGTCAGCCTTCCAGCCAGGTCCACGGTGTCCTCTACGACAGGAGGGCATGGTTATGCTCAGTGCTCACCTCCATCCCCAGCTCTGCACAGGGCCTGGCACCTGTGGGTCCCTGAACCACACGCCCGCCTCAGGAGACACAGGGCAAGGCTCGGGGGCTGGGAGATGACACTTACGTGGGTATGTCTGAGAACACCAGGAAACAGCCCGCCAGGAACACCAGAGTGCCCACTGCCGCTGCCGGCAGGAGCCAGCCTGTGTAGAACCCTGCAGGGCAACACTGGAGTTGGCCCTCCAGGACTGGGCGGAGGGACCCTGGGAGTCCGCTGTCGGTGCCCCGAGTGGGCCCGTGTACCTGGCGCAGAGCGAAGCAGTGGGTGGGGTCTGCACAGCCACACTTGTCCCTGGGGAACCCATGCTCCGCCAGCAGAGTCAGACCTTCTGCCAGCAGCTCTGAGCAGAACCCCCCCGCTCCTGGCCTCGGCACTTGACTCCCCCAGAGCCCCAGCCCAGTGTGGCGACACCTCCTGGACACCCCTTTCCCGAGTCCAATTGGTCTCTGAGCACCATGCCTGGGATGGACGTCCCCATTGTGGGAAGCACACTGCTCACTGCACTCCACCCTGGGAGACCGATGGCGGCCCATTCTGGATGCTTCCCTCTGCCTCAGCCCACCCACTGTGGCCAGATTCCTGTTACCCCCAATCCCTCAAGCGGTCACCCCACTGTCTCCCATGGGTCTGCCTCCAGCCCCATCCTGCATGGGCAGAGGGACTTCCGTAGAAGGCCGGCCTGTCTGGAACCCAGATGAAGACCCTGTCCTCGTGCCGTCTGCAGCCCTCCAACCTGGCTTTGCTGTCCCATGGCCCCCGCTCCCCCCGGCCCCCTTGGGGTCCTCGCACACATGCTATGCCTTGGGCTGCATGCCTGGGCCTGGTGCACCCTTCCACCCACCCAGCCCTCTCTGGGGCCACAGAGGCTGTGGGTGGCCTCTCCTTCTGTGTCACTCATGGCTGGTGCCTTCCATGAGAGCAGAGTCCCTGCGTGCTGCACAGCATCCCCAGTGTGGCTTGAGGCCTGAACAGATGCATGCATGCACGACTGAAGGGCTGCCCATGCCTGGGGCTGGAGGGCACGGGTACTGTGTTTAGGGATGAGAAAGGACTTCAGAAGTTTTGGGGCACAGAACAGTGGGGAGAGGGCCATGCTCATGGGGGTGAGCCTGTGAGGGGGCAGAGGACCCCAGGCTGCCCAGGGAAGAAGGTCGTTCCAAAGGTGCCAGTCTGCCTGCAGGTGATAAGAGGGTGGCTGGCCCTGGACCCAGGCAGGGGTGACCTCAGCTGGTCGGGAGTTCCTGGAGTGGCCCAGGGCCTCGTGGGCCGCATCTGGTGGGCTGGGGACACTGGGGGCTGAGTCAGGAGGGCCCTACCTGCGGAGGGGTGTTCCTAGTCCCTTGCTGGGGCGTTAGGGCCCAGAAGAGCCACAGGAATATTACTGGGGCTGGTGGTCGCTGGGCAGGTAAGGCTGGGGATCGGGAAGGGTTTCCCCAGGAGGGGCCAGCGTGGCTCTCCCCGGGGGGGCAGGACTCACCAAGCCAGGCGAAGTAGAAGGCCACCTTCTCCCCGAAGTATCTGCGCACGTGGTCCAGAGGCTGGTACTTGTTCCACTGGCTCCAGCGAGCCCAGTACCGGAACAGAACCTGCCTTTGGGTGAGGCCCGGGGCCTGAGGGCCCTCTGGGGGTGTCCTGAACGGGCCCTGTGGACAAGAAGCTGTCGGGTGGGGAGACCCAGGCTGGCCGACTGGGCACTGTCATAGGTGTGGGGCTCAGGAGGGCTGCCTGAGGAAGGAAAGAAGAGTGTGGGGGGGCCAAGGGGCCAAGAAGGCCTCTGAGGAAGGGCTATCTGCGTTGAGCCCCTCAGCCAGGGCTCCTGGGGCCTGGGGCCAGGGCAGGGAAGGGTCTGGAAGACACCAGGAGGCATGTCTGGGTAGGGGCTCCTGCCACCCAGAGATGTGCAGCCCACAGCAACCACAGGGCAAGTGGGGCCGGCTGTGCCTGTGGAAAAGCAGTGCCTCCCAGAGCCAGGGGGCACTCGCCATCCCGCCTGTTGCCTTATGTACCCCTAGGCAGCGTCTGGGGAGGAGGGACAGTCCCCACGGTCACACAGCTGTGGGTACTGGCCTGCCCTAGCCCTGCAGGCCCCACCCTCTTTGTGCAGCTCTGAGGACTCGCGGTGGGTACTGCGCAGGGAGCCGGGTGGAAAACAGCTTCCAGACCTACATGGTGGACATTTTGCCAGGACCCTGGTCAGGCCAACAGGTGCCACTCCCTGGTACCGCCCTAGTTTACCTGGCTTCGAGAGGGGCACAGAAGACCTCCCCGTCTTCCCCGAGACCGAAGCTGTCCAGGGAGGGAGGGCTACTGGGCCTGACACATGGCAAGGAGGGTGGCATCTGGCTACCACAGCCTCAGACAGGCCCTCGTGTGGCCCTGTCGCGTGGCAAGCGTGGCCTGGGCTGCCCGTCTGACCACAGCTGCCTAGCACAGAGGGGGCCGCTGCCCCACATGCCCGGAGGTGGACGGCAGGACCCGGCGGTCCTCCTCAACCAGGAACCCACCCTAATGCCCAGGCCAGGGCCCCACCCCACCCCATCAAGCCCCTGGTCTCACATCATGCAGGGGGAAGGCCGCGCTAAAGACACCCTCCGCCAGCAGCTGGTCGATCCCGCACAGGCCTTTCTTCTCGTGGCCATATGGGGTCTTGGCCAGGATCGCAAACAGCTAGGGGTGGTGGGAACAGTGCCGGTTACCTGTCACGTGCCAGCAGGGCAGGACCATCCCGGCCCGCTGATCCCCGGCCGAGCCCTCTGCTGACTAGCAGTGACGAGACTTTGTGGGTCCAGCTCCTCCGCACGTGGCTGGCTCACACCTGCCCCACTTTACTTTGGCCACAGTCACTGGAATCACAGGAGTCCAGTCTGGATCTGAACCCAGGCCCCAACTCAGGGTCACAGCCTCCACCCGGGTGCCTGTGTCAGGGGTGGGCACCGCCCCTGGCCCCCGGGCAGCCCACACGGCCTCCTGCTCTTTGGTGGTCAGCGGGGGACTCGCGGGGCAGGCCTGTCCCGGCGTCTTCCCCACCACAGGCCACCGGAACAGGCCTCCTGGAGGGCACCTGTCGGGGGTGCTGTGGCTGTGCCGGTGCTCTGGCCCTCGGCCCCTCCTCACCAGCCAGCAGGACCCACACCACCACCCCCCTCCCCCGGGCCTGGTGCCTCTGGCCGTCTGCCCCGCAAGCCACAGTTGTGGCGTCCATTCAGGGTCCTGGGGGCCCCGAGGGGTGCCGAGCGGGGCCCCCGCTGTGCCGTGCGGTGGGGGGTAGCCCCGGTCACGGGACAGTCTTCCTGCGTCCACGGCTCGGCTCCCCTCTGTTCCCGGCTCGGGGCCGGGAGGTCTGAGGCCCACAGCCACACACTCACAATCTGGTGCCGCTCGGTGCTGGTAAAGAAGTTTTCTTGGTCGTCACTCCCGAGGAACCTGAGTGCGCGGGAAAAGGGCAGAACTCGAGAACCTGCGCACATGCAGGAGAGCACACACGGGCACATGACACGGGACGCACATGAGTACACATGGTGCACACGGGCGCACACGCACAGCCTCATCCCGCAGCTGGGAAGACAACCCCTAACCTGGGGGCACAATCAACTCCTGCTTTGCCTTTTCCAGTCTGGGGGCAGGAGGTCACAGCCGGGTCCCCGGACAGCACGGAAGCACCCCCCGACAGCCCACGTGGGAGCACCAGGCTCACCAAGGAGCCCCGTAGCCTTCCACATTCCCCTTGAGACGCTAAGCAGGGGGTCAATGGCCTCGTGGGTGGTGCCTGGTGGTGGCCTGTGCGGATGGATGATCGGCCAGGGGCCCTCCCTGGGCCCCCGGAATCCTGGGAAGCCCCAGAACTGCTGGCTTCCCCTCGAAAGGAGGTGAGCTCGGCACAGGCAGGAAGACCACCTGCGAAGCTTCGGTGCTGGTCACCGACAGGGGTCCCCACCGCCCCTGGACGCTCCCCTCTTCCGTGGCTGGGGTGGCTGTGCGGCTGGGCTGTCCCATGCATGCGGACAGCGCCTCCCGAGCCGAGACAGCGCCTCCTGTCTCTGCCTCAGAAGCAAGGAGCCTGAGCCCTGAAGACCGTGCAGAGCAGGGACCTGCCCACCCACCACAGACCAATAGCTGAGAGGGAAACGGACCTAAGCGCCCAGCGGGTTTGGGGGACGTTTGTCTCACCTTGACAGCTTGCTCACTTTGAACGGGCAGGAGTAATACTCAGGGGGTACGTCGGGCACGTCCTCCAGCAGGATGTTGGGGAGCCCCAGCCACGCCAGCAGGCCCGCCGACCAGTTGGAGGCCTGGTTGGGCAGCTCCTGGAGGGCACGGTTGCACTCCTGAGCGGATTCGGACGCAGAGGCAGGCACCATGTGTGGGGTGGGGGTGCGTGGGTTTAGAAAGTGGGCAGAGGGAGCCTGCCCGCCCTCCCCTGGCTCTGGAGCCTGCGGGGATTGACCGGGCCAGCCCCCGGCGCTCTCTGGGCCTTGGGCCATGGTGGGCAGTGGGAGCAGCCCCCAGGCATATCATCTGGAGGTCACCTGGAAAGTGCTGCCCCTCACCCCGTGTCCCCCAGGCTGGGGCTGGCCCCCAGTGGGTGGTTTCTGGTGGGGGGGGGGGGCTCTGGGGTCTGGGCCTGGAGGAGTCCAGGTGGCCAGTTCAGAGCCTTGGCTCCTATGCACGCTCCCTACCCCCCGAGCCCGGTACCTCGACCCTCTCTGCCCACCAAGGCTTCTTGGGGCACAGTGATGGGGGTGGGAGGGACCCTCGTGGACACCGAGCGGGAGCCTCCAGGGGTGTTGGTATTGGCCGTGGTATGAGGGCGCAACCATGAGTGACCTTCGCTTGCGGAGGACCCCCTCCCCCCACCCCGGGCACACCCGGGCACCTGCAGGGGCAGCTTCAGACGCAGGTCCTCAGCGTAGTAGCAGAGCACGGCCCAGGGGGCCCTGAGGAGGACGTACTGCACTGCTCCGTTCTCACCCTGGATAGCACGCTGCGGAGACCAAGGGCTCCATGAGAGCCTGAGGGGTGTGTGCACCTATGCGTGTGTGTGCACGCTTGGAGTGCGTGCACGTGTGTCCACTTACACTCCTGGGAAAGACAGATGCTTCTGTAGCCATGGTAACAAGTAACCAGCACCGGTTTTAAGTCTGTTCCAAAAATGACAACTTGCCTGTTGAATGTGCCTCCGAAAGCTGACCGGGCAGTGACCGCCCCCATTCAGCAACCAGCCCAGCGGCCAGGGAGGGACGGCACCCAGCCTGCGCCAGCCACGCCCCCTGGGACTGGCAGGACCACACACACCCTTCCCCAAAGCCTGCCTCATCCAGAGACTGTGGCTGACCCGCCCCACTCTCCTGACCTCAGCAGGCAATAGAGTCAGCTTTTGGTTTGCAGAGACTGAACAATGGTCTTGTCCTCTGACGGGCCGCTGGGCCTCTATGTTATGCATGCACATGTGTGCACACGTGTTTAGTGCATGCGCGTGACTGTCATATGCGTGCGCACATGTGGAGACACGTCGCAGGCCCTCTTGGGTCTCTGAGAGGGGACTTGGGGCATCCCGGTCCGGTGCACACGGTCTGGGGCCTGGTTTCCAGAACCTTGCCTAGTTCAGGTGCTCTCAGCCCGCCCTGTGTCACAGCCTTTAGGGTTCCCTGAATGCCAATGGCCAGCCCCCGCCCAGGGCCCACTGGAGCAGACACGCCCGGGGCGGGATGGGCTCGGCGGTGCTTCGGGCGACCGGCTGGCTGTGCTGTGCACCGGGAGCTGCCACCTAGACTGAAGACTCGGGGCACATCAGTCACCGTGGTGGGGCAGTTGCCCACTGCTGTCCCCTGTGGCTGTCCTCCTGTGACCCCCACTACGACTGTCCTCCGGTGACCCCCACTAGAAGGTAAGACCACCCATTCTGGGTGAAGGTTTTGCAATCTCATGTGGCCACACCCATGAGCCAAAGCTTTCTCCAAGATAAGGGGGGGGGGGGAACACCTTTCATCCCCACTCACCAGACTGTCAGGTGGATCCAAACTCAAAGGGGAGAGGGTGTTGTTCTTGTCTCCCCACCATCTCGCTGTGGGTATGTCTGCCAACAGCTACAGCCCTCTGGAGGGGCCTCAGGGGTGGGGAAGGTCAGCAAATCCGACACGTCCTCCCACAGGAACGGAGAGGTAAGTGGGGGCACATTCACGCGGGGGTTCTCTGGGCAAGGGCAGCAGCCCCACAGCGAGTACATGGGTGTAGCTCACAAGCATGGTGTCAGGAGGGGTTACACCGAGCCTGAGTCCATTCCATCAAGTTCAAACAAAACCAAGCTGTACTGTTTGCAACATAAAGTTGGTGCTAACATGATGAACAACACACGAAAATGTGATTAATGTAAAATTCAGGGCTGCTTTGCTCTGGGTGGGGAGAGGGCACCTGATGGCTGAGTCTGTTCCTGGGGACGGCAGAGGGCGGAGGACACACGTGCAGCGAGCCCAGCCAGGGTTCGGGGACGAGATGACGAGAGGGTGCCCTGCCACTGCTGGAGGAGGTCTAAGTGGGGTCACCGGCACAGGGGACACAGTGAGGGAGGGGCTGCTTTAGCTGCTCAGTTCTAGAAACACACAGTCATCATCGCAAGTGTGACACCGGGACGGTTCAGTGGAGGTGGGTCAGACGGGTGGGTCTGACGGGCTCTGGCTCCCACGAGCGAGCGTGGGGCGGGACCGGGGCAGGTGCTGGGCCGGCCTGTGCTAGGTGGTCCCATAGGCACAGGGGGCTCGCACAGGGGCCAGGCTCCCAGCAGGAACTGGGCTCTTGCTTCGTCCCAGGGCTCTGGACCCCACGCCCTTGGGCTTTGTCGGGAAGGTGGTGGATCACTGAACGGATGCAGTGCCCAGAACGGACCCCAAGTACCTGGTCCACGTGCAGCCCAGCGGCGCGGAGGTTATCCAGAAAGGTCTCCCTCCAGGCACCGCGCGTGTCTGTCTCGTCCCGGCCGGCGCCACCCTGCTGCCGACCCAGCCTCAGGTCTTCCTCCCAAACGAGGACGAAGTCTGCCAGAAACCACAGGGACAGAGGCAGGGCTGGCATTCCGGCCAGGACACCCAGGCTCCAAGTGGGAAGTGGGACCCGAGCTCTCGGACACTCGCCCTCTGGGCCCTCACTCTGGTCCCGCTCAGGGCTGGGAGCACTGGGGGCGCCGGCTGGTGGCACGGACTGGAGACGGGCTGGGGCCTGCTCCTGAGATCCCTGTGTGGCTCCCACTCCCGCAGGTAAGTCCCAAACCCCCAGAGGGGGCTTTAAGGACTTCACGTGTAAACCATCACAGAATTTCCTCCTGGCCAGAGACTGTAAAGGCTGGACACAATGTGGGAAGCCCCTGCTCTTCTGCCACCAGACAGCCGTGGGTGCAGGGCTAAGGCCTCTGAGATCTGAGAGTAGGGGAGCACAGGGGTGAGCCCAGACTCACTTGGGGGTTCTCCCTAAGAGCTGTTTCTAAACTGCGGGGTGGGGCAACAGAGCCCAAGAGGCATTGCTGAGCGATGAGTGAAGTCAGAATTGGGGGCTGCGGAGGGGGGCCTGGGGCCCGAGGGGTGTCATGTGGAGAGGACAGAGAGGACAGAGCCCTTGTGGCTCCAGAGCTGCTGATGCGCAGAGACCCCAGAGGAGGCACGGCGCTGGGGCTCCAGCGGCAGAATGGGGGCAGCGGGGGGGGGCCCTGGCTTTCCAGGTGACACTCCGGGTCCTACCCCAGGAGCCAGGACTCCACCACAGGAGTTAAGGGGCGCACCGGAGGGGGGCAGAGTTGATAAAATCAGCAGAAACAGACCCGGAGATGAGCCACATGGTGGAACTCGCAGAACAGGGCCGAGAGGAGGAATAGTGATGGAGGTAAAGCCGAGAAAGGAGTCCAGGACGGGCAATGGTTGGAGAGTGGAATTATTTCAAGGGAGACTTCGGATCTATGAAAAGGAATCAAGTAGACGTTCGAGAACAGCATGCCGCAGCAGCTGACACAACGGAAGACAGCTCTGGCAGACTGAAGGACAGACCGGTCCTTCAGCAAGGACAGAAAACATCCCAACTGAACTCAGAGTAAAAAGGACAGAAAGAATGGAACATGGTACCTGAAGGGTGGGGTCCCGGTCAAAAGGCCCAATGGGCTGCAAGCCGAGGACCAGGAGAGGGGAGGAGAGCAGCAGTCTTTGAAGAAAAACGGTCAAGAATTTCCAGATCTGATGAAAGAACTGACTCCAAAGCGATTCCCAAGCAGGATAAAGCAGCTACGCTTAGGAAAATCAAGATACAGCGTACCTCTGCTGTAAACTAAGGATAAAGATGAATCTTACAAGCAGCAAGAGTAAAGAGAACACACTGTTTTTCAGGGGGACAAGAGTGATACATACACTTGATCTCTCGACAGGAACAAAGAGACAATGGGATGGCATCTTTGACCTGCTGAGGGACAGATGCCACACGCCAGAATTCCTGATCCAGCGGAAATGTCCTTCAGAAACGAAGGCTCATGAAAACGTTCTGCAACAGCACAAATCAGAGACTTAGTTCCAGCACACCTGCTCTAAATTACTGAAGGAAATTCTTCCGTCTGCACAAGATCATCTTGGATGGAAGTGCTGATGTGCAGGGAGGGAACCCAAATGGAAACACACAGGAAAATATGAGAGCGCAACTGTCTCTATGTAGAGACGACACACAATCTTGTATACAGGAAATCCAAAGTCCCAAACTAGTAGAACTAATAACAGGTTTGGCAAAGTTCCAGGATGCAAGATCAACATATGGAAATCAACTGGGTTTCAATACACTAGCAATAAACCAGCTAAGAATGAAATGAGGAAAACCACTTCCGTGTAGAACGGCACCAAACACAAAATACTTACAAACACATGTAACAAAAGATGTGCAAGATTTAGACATTGAAAGCCACCCAATATTGTTGAAACAAATTAAAGAGCAAATAAATGCAAAGACATTCCACGTGCATGAATCAGAAGATTAATATTATCATGATGGCAGCACTCCCAGAGTTAATCTACAGAGTCAACACAATCCTTATCAAAATCCTAGCTGGCTTATTATTATTGGTTTTTTTTTTTTTTTTTTTTTTTTTTGCAGAAATTGGCAAGATTGAAATTTATTTGGAAATAAGAGGAGACCCCGAATGAACAAAACGATGTTGAAAAAGAAGAACAAAGCTGTCGGGCTCACACTTTTTGACTTCAAAACGGTCTATGAAGCTAGAATAACCAAGACAGTGTGGTACCAGTATACGGACAGACATATAGATGAATGGGTTTATTTGAGATTCTGAAAAACCCACATATTTATGGTCAATCCATTTTTTACAAAGGGGACATTACAATCCAATAGGAAAAAAAGTGTTTTCCGCAAATGGTGCTGGGACAAGTGGATACCTAGATTGAAAAGAATGATTTTGGTCCCTTACCTCACACCATATACAAAGTGCAGTTATGATAACCAGAGAAAGATGGTGGACCTAAGTATAAGAACCAAAATGATAGAGCCCTGATGAGGAAACAGTGGTACATCTTCATGACCTGGTGTAGGTGACGATGTCTTAGACGTGACACCAAAAGCATAGCAATAAGAGAGAATACTAATAAATTGGACTTTGTCAAAATTAAAAACACATATGCTTCAGAAGCATCACCAGGAAAGTGAAAAATACCCCACAGAATGGTGGGAGAAAATATTAGAAATCATATATCTGGCAAGGGAGAACTTTTCTAACTCAACATTAAAAAGACAAATAGCCCAATTTAAAAATGGGCAATGGTTTTGAATAGACATTTTTCTAAAGAAGGTGTGTAAACTGCCGATAAGGCCATGAAGTGATGCTCAATATCATCAGCCCTTGGGGACTTTCCAGTCAAAACAAGAGATAGATGCCATTTCATCCTCACTAGGGCAGTCGGCACACAGATAGACAACAGGCAGGTTAGGATGGATGTCCCGCAACTGCTGTGCTTTGTAAGGTGGTAGTTACTCTGGAAAATAGTTTGGTGGTTTCTCAAAAATGTTCAACTTTGAAGCGCCTGGGTGGCTCAGTCGGTTGAGCGTCCGACTTCAGCTCAGGTCATGATCTCGCAGTTCGTGGGTTCGAGCCCCACGTCGGGCTCTGGGCTGACAGCTCAGAGCCCAGAGCCTACTTCCAATTCTGCGTCCCCCTCTCTCTCTGCCCCTTCCCCTGCTTGTGCATGTGCTCTCTCTCTCTCAAATATATAAACACTAAGAAAAAGTTTAATGTTGAGTTACTATCTGACTTTGTGATTCTGCTCAAGTGTACATGGCCAAGAAAATCAAGCACATCCACGTGAAACCTTGTGCACGAATGGCCACTGTTGCTGCGGTCCTCACAAAAGCCACAAAAGGGGAACAAGCAAAACACCCGTCATCAATTCTTTCGGGGATACACATAGAAGTCGGATTGCTGAAATATGGTATTTCTTTTTCTCTTTCAATTTTTTTTAAAGTTTATCTATTTCTTTTGAGAGAGAGAGAGAGAAGACAGAGAATGAGCGGGGCAGGGGCAGAGCGAGAGGGAGGGAGAGAATCCCAAGCAGGCTCCGCACCGTCAGCACAGAGCCCGACACGGGGCTCGATCCCACCAGCTGTGAGATCACGACCTGAGCTGAAACCAAGAGTCAGATGTTCAACCCACCGAGGCCCCCAGGCGCATGGTATCTCTTGGTTTAATTTTTAGGAACCACCACACCGTTTCCCACGGCGGCTGTACATTCACCTTCCCTCCAGCTGTGCACAGGGTTCCAATCTCCTCACATCCTTGCCAATGCTGGTTATTTTCTGTTTTATTTTATTATTTTTAATAATAGCTGTCCTGGTGGGTGTCTACTTTCTGGGCCGCAGGGAGAGCGAGGTGGCAGCAGGGAGCCCAGGCAGGGGGTGGTCAGCACTCTGGGCTCAGGGCAGACGGTACCGTGGGGGCGGGGGGTGAGGATAAGTGGAGCTTAATGGACTTTCAGGTTAGAAAAGGTGTGGGCTACAAGAGACAGTCTGCGTTTGTCTTGAGGCCAGAGCAGGAGAGAGGCGGGCCGTCCCCCCGCCCCCGGCCCTCCAGAGCCTCTCAGCCCGCCCCCCTTCAGGGAGGACTCCCCCCACTTCCCTACCATCTCCCTGGCTGTGCTCTGCTCACCACGAGGCCCTCCCCTCACCCCCGGCACGGCGGCTGGCACCGAGTCGGCTCAGGAGACAGTGCCGGGCGAGGGAGGGGCGGCCTGGTTGCTGAGGACGGTGACCTGCCACCACCCGTGGGCATCCCGTCTGCGTCCCCACCCCCAGGACCAACACGGGCACAGCTGGCAGACACTGGGAGGGGCTCACCTACTCGGGGCTTGGAGGGGCTCCCCACCCTGCCGGCGGCCTCCCGGTGTCCACTCAGCTGGAAGGAAAGGAAGAGAGATGGCAGCATCTGACAACTGCTCCGCACTTCGCCCCCCCCCCCCCCCTCCCCGCACCCTCCTCCTCTGGGACACAGGAGGATGAGCAAGAACACAGCCACCGAGTGTGGGCAGAGGGGCTCACAGGCGCTGGCATGTCCGGCCGGGGAGGCCAGCCCCACGTCCCCTCCAGCCTCCCGCAGACCACACGGGCCTCCAAGCACCTGGCTGGGCTGTGGGCAACGGTCAGGATTGTAGGTGACCTGGGCACGACCCAGGGGTGCCCGCAACCGAGGGTCTCCGGGGGCTGGAAGTACTCTGTGCACCGCCCAGAGGCAGTCATGGCATCCAGAGAGTGGAATCAGCTTGGGTTTCTCGAAGTTGCCGGGGACCAGAGCCCTTGGTAAGAGGCATCTACACTCACTAGCTCCAGGAGACCCCGTCCTCTACCCCAATCATCGACCTTGACTAACCGCAAGCTTAACCTTAGCCCGGGATCCAGCAGAACGTAACGTTCGCTGACGCTGAACCCTGCGCTAACAGTAATGCTGACCCGACCTGAACTCTAAAGCGCGTCTGCCCTCGGGCCGCTGTGGCTCCTCCAGGGTCTCTTCTGAGTTCTGACCATCCTCACGTGCAGACGTGCTGCCACACGCACCCACAAGCCACTCCCTCCCCTCGCCCCCCCCCCCCCCCCCGCCAGAGCGAGCACTGATAACCTTCGACGTGCCCAGTCTACGTTTTTAGGTGACAAAACAGCGTGGACACAGCTGCCGTCCTCGACCCTGCCGTGGGGCAAGGGCCGTCGGGAGCGTGCCTGCTTCCAGGCTGCTCCCCAACGCTGCGTGTACATCCGAGCGGACGGGGCGCACTCCACGGCATTTTCAGTAGCATCTCTGGTTTACCTGCGGATGCCCGATGCTTCCCTCTCGCTGTCCTTCCCGCTGCTGAGTCCCGGCCCAGTCCAGCCTGAGCCCAGCCTGCACCCAGCCCGTCCCCCGGGTCGTCTGCACATCCCCGAGGACCGGTGACCTGGGCAGTGACCTGACCGCGAGCACTGGGGCAGCTCGAGGGCGCAGGAGGTCCGGGCGTCGAGGCGGGCTGTGGGTGCCGCGTCTGCCCACAGGCTCGGGGCTCCGGCTGCAGCCACTGTCTTCAGGGTCCTTGAGTCCAACCAGGGACTGGGGGCTCAGGCCCAGGCAGGGAGAGACCTCCTAAATCTACAGCGGACCGCGGGCCTAGGTCCCAGGGAGGGGACGCAGGACACTGCCTCTGGAGATTTACCTCTGAGGTGGGGGCTGTGCTCCCGTAAGTGTGGCCCTTCTCGGCCTCGGGGGCCACGTCGATCAGGACGGTACTGTCCTCCTCCGGGGACTGTCTCCGCAGCATCCCACTCCTGCACCTCACAGCACCGGGGTGGGGACGGGGCAGAGCGGTTACATGAGGCTCGGTCCCCATACCACTGCGCGGCCACGTGAACCCACTTCACAGGCAAGGGCACAGGCTGGGGCAGGCGCCAGGGCCGGCGCCAGGCTGCACTGTCCCTCCTGAGAGCACAGGCAGGTTCCCCAGGGGCCGACCAGGGAGGAGGAGGGAGGGGGCAGGGGCCTGGCCCAGCAGCTGTCCGTCTGTGCACCTGTCCAGCGTGTGCCTCCCTCCCTCCCAGCAATGCCCGGGGTGGTGGGGGCCGGAGGAGGCCCAGTGGGGTGGGCTCAGCTCTGCTCCCCAGCAGGAGGAGTGGGTGATACCCTTTAATAGACTCGAGGCCTCAGCTCCTCCCAGTGGCAGGGGGTGGGGAGGGTCCTGGACCCGTTGGGGAGGCTGGCCCGCCCACGCTGACCCTGTGTGTTCCCCATCTGGCCTCAGGACCCCTCCGTGGGGAGGACAGATGCCACTCTCCCAGTTGACAGGCTGGCAAAGAACAAGAGGAACCCTGTGGCCCAGAAGGGGTGGTTTTGAGTGGGGCCAGCCATCCGCCCCAGCGCAGGTGAGGCACTGACGGCCACCACCAGGCCCACGGAGGCGGGGAGGGTGGAGGTGGAGAAGCCGTGGGGGCCTTTGGGGAGAGCTCGTCTAGGCCACATAACCTGGGGGAGGCGGAGGTGTGAGCCCGCAGCCCGGCGGAGTCTTTGAGGTGCCAGACGGCCCTGAGCCAGGGCCTGGCATTGTGACAGTGGGGGCCACGAGGCCCTCCTGGAGGAGAAGTCTCAGGGATCTTAAGCCAGCTGGCAGCCTTCCCCACTGTGGTGAGCGCTCGGTGCAGAGAGGACGGGGGATGAGGCCACAGCAGTGACCTCCTCCGTGGTGGCTCCACTGGCTGTCCCTCCGATTGGAGGCGCCCTGCCCAGAGCCACACCGAGCCTTGGCTCTTCTCACCCCCGAGGCCTGGGCAGGCCTCTGGGTAGCAGGGGGACCTTGGAGCTTAACCCGTAGTTCAGGGCATTTGGAGCCCTGATGGCCCGGGGGTGCTCACCCAGCCTCCCTGGAGTCCCTCTCCCCCCTCCTCCCCATGGCCCTTGCATCAGAAAAGGCTCCCACCTGGGACGGCGGCTTCCAGAAGAGGCCTCCGAGGTCATGGCCAGCTTTTCAGCACAAGCCTGGTCTGGGCAGCTGAGTCCAAGCCAGTTCCATAGGCAGAGAACTGGGAGGGACCCTGCCCGGCGTGGGGGTGGGCGATGGCCACTCACATGTCCTCCCCTCGCCTGGCAAATGGGCCCGGAAGCAGAGTGGCTGGGGCAAGTTCCCCCTCCCCACCCCCCCAGCTCCTGGAATGGGATCTGCCTTTGTTTGAAGAGGGGGTGTGGGGCTCTGAGTCTGCAAACAGAGGCAGCCTATTTTCCTAGGGCCCTCACCCAGCGCACATGCAAATGCCACTGTGCTCCCCTTTGTACTCAGGGATGCCAGAGCCCATGTCAGCTGTCGGGCCGTTGCTGTGGGACATTAGGGAGAGGTGGCATCCGGCGGGGGTGGCCACAGATGTGGGCTGTCGTCTCTGCCTGGCAGGGTGCCCGTGTGGGACATGGGGGACCCAGGTGGTAGAGCCCGTTCTGCCACTTCCTGGGTGTGGCCTCAGGCTACCACGTCAGCTCAGGGCCCACTTCAGTGCAGGGAGAAGGGCCCCGGGCCCCCCCTGGGCCCTCTCTGCTCGGGGCCTTTCTCCCAGGATCCCGCTCACCCGCGCTCAGCCCTCCTCACCAGACACCTGTTGAAACCCCCGAGTCGCACCCTCGTCCTGGCTGCATCTCTGACCCCCCCCTCTGCTCCCAGGGAGACCCTGCTCAGCGGGTCAAGCTCCCACAGGCAGGGCCCAGCCACAGCTGGGACCCCCTGAGTCTGAGGGTCAAGCGCTTCCCACACAGACGCCGAGATGGGATGCCCCGGAGCCCAGGAAAGGGGTGAGGCAGGCGGAGACAGGAGGAGCACCCGGGGGGTGGGGAGCTCGGCTTGAAACCCCAGGGCCTCTGTCTGGTGTGGCCCAGAGTTTTCCCGGCCTGAGACAACTTTGCCCTGTGCTCCGGCCAGACACTGCAGAGGAGCATCCCAGGAGGAGGCCAGCTGTCAGGGGCTCCCGGCTCTCTGCTCTTGGGGCCTCAGGGATGTCTACCTGAGGAGGGCAGCGGGGACAGGTCGCGGGGGGCCACCGCGCCCCACGGCTGGAGCCCTGGAGGGACACATGCACGCAGGACACCTTCAAAAGCGGGAAGCTTAGATTTTCACTCTACACGATGTTGCCTGGTTTGACATTTTTCCAAGTTGCGTTACTCTGGCAGTTTTTAGAAATTAAGAAGAAGAAGAAGAAAAAAGCAAGCAAGCAACGAGCGCAGGTGTTTTGTTGGGTCCCGGGTGCCAGGAAGAGCCCAGGGCCCGGATCTGCCACACTGCACACTGGCCTTTTCTGACTGTAACCTTTTATATTCATCTGTTGAACATTCAGAAATACATCGGCGGAAGCAGGGGGAAGAGACCTCCAACTGTGGCTGAAAAAGGATCTTCGTCACCTCACAAGAACAGGGAGCTGCGGCACCTGCAGGCCCAGACTCCAGCCTGTGCCACCTGCACCTGTCCCTCCCCTCCAGACGGCAGGTGCCACCGGCTAAGCACGAGTCCCAGCCCCTCCACACCCCCCCCCCCCCCCCCCGCCACCGCCGTGGGGCAGCCTGGAAAGGGAGCAGATCTGACAGCTGGTTTACAACCAAATGTGCCTCCTCCCTGCGGTGGGCACACTGCTGCTCCGAACAAAATCACTGGGCTGATGGCCCTCGGAGTGACTGCCAGCTGGGTGCCTCTTCTGTTCTCCTCAGTCACCCGTCCTGCACACAGTCTGAGGGGTGGGTCATGAATGGTTCGCAGTCTTCCTGTACAGTATGTGTTATCCGCTCACTCAACCCCTGCCCTCCAGGACTCATCCCTGCCCTCAGGACTCCCCCTTGCCCCCAGAACCCTTCTCTCCCCCCCCCCCCCCGTCCCCCAGGACCCTCTCTTGCTCCCCAGGACCCTCTCCTGCTCCCCTCCCCCAGGACTCATACCTGCCCCCAGGACCCTCTCCTGGCTCCCCGAGGACTCACCCCTGCCCCCAGAACCCTTCTCTCCTCCCCAGGACTCCCCCCCCCCGTCCCCCAGGACCCTCTCTTGCTCCCCAGGACTCACTCCTGACCCCAGGACCCTCTCTTGACCCCCAGGACCCTCTCCTGCCCCCCTCCCCCAGGACTCATACCTGCCCCCAGGACCCTCTCCTGGCCCCCCCGAGGACTCACCCCTGCCCCCAGAACCCTTCTCTCCTCCCCAGGACTCCCCCCTGTCCCCCAGGACCCTCTCTTGCTCCCCAGGACCCTTCTGTCCCCTCCAGGACTCATCCCTGCCCCTCAAGAGCCTTCCCAGATTCCACCTCTCTCCCAAACATTCCCTCTGCACGGAGCAAGCACCCCCTCCCCCAGGTGGCCACCGCCTTCTCTGCTCGCCTCCTGCTACAGTAGGACGCCACCTTTGCGTCCAGCGTGTCTGTCTGCCCGTCCCCCTGCCCTGCCCCTCCCTGACCTCAGGGTACCTCCCCTGCCCCTCCCTGCTTCCCCCTCCCTCTGTGCCTCTCCCTTGCAGCCTGCTGGGGTCCTGCCAGCGCTTACTCCCCATCCAGGCTCTTCCCGCCAAGCGCCCGGAGCCCGGGGGATTGGGGTTCCGGAATGCTCTGCCCGAGGCTTCACTCTCCCCTCCCTCTGCTCTGCCTCCTCCTCTCTGCTGCCCCCTCGGCCTGCTTCCCCCCCACCCCCCAGTGTGGCTCTGGCCCGGTTCTGCCCCTCAGCGAGGTCACCCCACCCCTGCCGCCAGGGAGCCTGGCCAAAGGCACGTTTCTCCCAAACGTGGAGTCACCTTCTAGCCATACAATTGTCTTCCGGTTGCTGTTTAACCTACGCCCGCTCCCCGGGAAGTTCCCAAGGGCGGGTTTTTAAAAATCTTATGAGAAGAAACAAAGGGTCGTCTGGCTCACCGCTGTATGATCCCAAGTACCTGAAAGAGGGAAGGCCGACAGACAGGGGCGAAGGCGTCGAGTGCGCACGGTCGCGTCTCTTCCCTGCAGCCACGCTCCGCCCCCCCCCCCCCCCCGGTGGGATCAGCAGTATGGCCACTCCTGCCGGTGTCTGTGCTGTCTCCTCACCTCCCTCCCTCTCGCTCCAAACTTGCCTCCTAGTAGGTGTCTTTGCTTGGGGTTGTTTCGGACCACGTGCTTGAGGAGGCGGGGTTCCCGGCTGCCCCTCATTCCTGGCTGTTCCCGCCGCCGTTCCCTCCGTTCCCTCCGCGTCTGAGAGCCCTCCAGTCCGCGCGCGCGTGCCCCCCCGCAGGCCGTCCTGCCTGCGCGCGCGCGCCCCCGCACGGCGCTCCTCCACGCACACGTGGTTTCCGGGGCCGCAGCCTCCTCTGGGTTGCTCAGCAGGCGCCGCGAGCTGCTTCCGGCCGAAGGACATTTACCGTAGCCAAAGACCCAGCTTGGGTGCGCTTTTAGGGTTCAGGGTGCCCCTGGGGTCCCTCTGCCTGGGCCGTGACGGCACTGCGCCCAGGGCCCACGTGCGGTGCCCTCCTGGACACCCCACGCCGGGAGCTTTCGACCCGGCTAATTTTGGGTAGGGGCACAGCAGCGGCCCATCCCGTGTGTGCCTCTCCGAAGACCGGCGCGCCGGGGGTGGTCGCCGGGCCCTCTGGCTTCCCTGGATTGCCTGCTGTCGCCTTCGGCGGGTTTCTAGTGGGCTCTTTGATCAGGCCTCTGCCAGTTGTAAACACTGGGAGCATGTGTCTTCACCTGCTGTCTATGGTCTACCCGTGGTGTTCCGTGCTCTACAGGGATTTTATTTTTGCGTAGACGAACCCATCAAAACCGTGTCTGTGGCTGCGCTCCGGGCATCAATGCTCTGCTCCACTGCGGCTCACAGAGGTGTTCCCGCACTTCCTCCCGCCACCCATTTTCCCGGTCACTCCGAGGTTTCTGACCCCGGGCCACGCAGGGGGTGTCCTGTACACAGCAATGCTGCTCGGCACCGTCTGGGGCCGGGACCCCACCAGCCTGGTCTGTAGCTTTTAGGATCCGGCAGGAAGCTGCCTCCCTCGACCCTTGTCCAAAGTTTCACGGTTCAGTGTGGATCTTAAGTTTAATGAGCTTCTCAAATATTCAAGTGACGCTTGGTCTGGGACTGCCGGTTCTGCACACCCTTCCCCCCCTTCCCCCGCTTCCCCCCTGTACGTTTCCTGGGTCTGTTAAAGCACAGAGGCCGGATGTTAGTGGGACTGGGACTGGCTCTGGGCACGTGTCCCCACCTCATCCACACCAGAGGCTGAGGCTTATCTCCTTACTGTCCTGTTTGCCCGAGGCTCTCTGGGTTTCTTTTCCTACCCATGAGGACAAACCTATCCTGTTCGCAGCTACTTTCACCACATGGCTCCCCGTGCACGTGTTTATAAACGATTGCTCCTTTTCTTCCACGCCATGGTGAACACATGTGCCGTCTGCCGCTACCTGCGACGCTCTAGCTCCCAGATTAAAAAGCGGTGACCTCGTGGCTCACATGGCCCACTTTTCGGGGCGCGTCTCGTGCCCGGGCAAGAATGCGGTCTCTGCTTCACAGAGGGCTCTTTGTCAGCTGTGTGCTCAGGAATGAAGGTCCCGCCGGGTGTGGCCTGCTGCTCCGGAATGACACCTCCACCGTTCTGTGGTTCATCTGACGGGGTTGTATTTGGGTGGATGATGCCTGTGAATAATGCTCCCAGCAGTGGCAGTCAAGTCCCGAATGCTTGTGTCTAGACTGTCTTTCTTCTTGCTTCTAGGGCTGTAATCTGAAGACCCTTTCTGGGGCCGCGCCCTCCCGACCCCTTCCCGGAAATTTGCTTCCAGCGGGCAGGCACTCACAGGGACAGGCCACACGATTTATCCTGGTGAAGGTGAGTTGGGAACTAGACGTGACCTTAAACTTCAGGCCAACAACTGGCAGGTCCACGAATGCTGGCAGGGGTCACCTGGTCGCTCGGAGACCTCTGACCTGCTCCCTGGCTCTCAAGAGTGGCCTGTGCAGGCTACTCATCAGGATCTAGAGCAGGACCTTCCAGAACTCTCTGTGACGACGGGAACCGGTCCGCCTCGTGAGACGTGGCTACTGAGCACCTGGAATGTGCCAAGTGCAACTGAGGAACTGAATCTTTTATTTCATTTGAACAAATTTAAGTTTATGTTGAAGCAACCACACATGATGGCAAGTGGCCCCCATACTGGACAGGGCAGCTCTAGAACCTTGGAGAAGGGACCATGGTGACCATGATTCAGTGCTCTTTCTGCAGAAGGGAAATCTGAGACCCCGAGAGACCCTGGGTGAGTGTTGACGTAAATTTTCTAAGAAACAAGCCAACATGACAGGGAAAGACTGGGAAGTGATGTCAGAATCTGCCAGGAGGTGGGCTCTTTGGAGAAAGTCTTGAACAGAGACTTGGGCGGGTCCGCACTGCCAGCGGCACGGGCAGCCGTGCGTGTGGGAAGCGTTTCCTCTTGCGGGTGGTCCGGGCCCCGAAGAGCTGAGGTTGGGTCGGCAGGGCAAGCCCGGGCAGCGGTCAGCAGGGGCCTGGTGCATGGCTGTGACCATCTAGGAGCCGGGAGGGTTGCAGCACGCAGGGCTGAGGCATCCTGTGCCCAGTTTTGTTTTTTAAATACATGCAATTAGAAAAACTGAGGCATCACCTGGTGTTTAAGACCAAACAGCTTTGGCGGCCAGGCCGGCCACCGAGTGCCCCCACCCTGGGCAGCGCCCCCATACCCACCGGCCCGCCCTTCTCATGAGGGCCAAGACCTCCCGGAGAGGAAGGAGGAGACTGATGTGGCGGGAACACCACGGGTGGGACCATGACCGTCTAACTAGAACACCGCGTGGCGGCATCCCGGAGCGGCGCGGGCGTCACACACGGCGGTTATCACTCAGTGCCTTTTTATTGCCATTGGGTTTGTGACTGTTGAGAGTGACGGCTCGAGGAGCAACGGGCAGATAAAAACCGTGGCTGGGAAGTTCTTGTGAAGAGAGGGCCCGGGCGAGGAGCCGGGAAGACTCAGAACCGGACGAAGGTGGCGTCGATCTGCCGCACGGTGGGCAGGGCCAGCATGATCTTCCGCCTGTACTGGGGGTCCTTCTGCAGGGGGTTCCGCTCCAGGTACACCGTCTCCAGGCTCTTGGCTGCCTTCAGCTCGTCGAGGTCGCTCCAGCTCTCGAGGAGATTGTCGTTCATCTGGAGGACACACACACACACACACACACACACACACACACACACACACAAAGTGCGTTAGAAAAGCTTGTAGGACTGAAGGGCCCGAGCCTCCCACCCCCACACCTGGGCACGAGGCCACAGACGCGCTCCCGTCCTCCCCCCTCTGAAGACAGTGTGACTTGGTATTAAGTCTTCCTGGTGCCCTCATGGAACCCTGTCACCGCTCGGTACCTCCCGGCCACCTTCCAGCAGTGTCCCAAGGGAAATGCTCTTGCTCATGCCCAGGACTTGGGCCACATCACCACGAAAGGGGCTAATCCAAGTTAACATCAGCGGAGAAACGATCAGAGCAACACCGAGGACAACCCCGCCCCATCTCCTGGCAACGTGTCACAGTAGGTTCGGTTTCTTTTTCAGACCCATTCAGTCATCCCCACGGCCTGACGGCACGCCCTGCCTGTGACATGGTCAGCAGGGCAGCAGCCACACTGACTAAACGTCCATCTGTCCCCGAAGTTGCCTCTGGCTTGTCCCACTGGGATGCCCCTTGCTGGGGTCTGTGACGTAAATGCCCGGCCGCCGCTCACCTTGCATGGCTGACATGATGGCCCCAGGATATGAACCTGGAGGAGGGGCTCAGAAGTCTGAGTTACAGGCTCAAAGCAGGTTAGATTTCACCCTCCTGATCCTGCCAAGGCCCACCTGGACAGGGCCCGCCAGAGCCAGGGAGAATTCTCTCTTTGAACCACCGTCAAGACGAGGGCATGGTGGGCCTCTGGATTTAGAGTGCCTGTCACAGCACGTGCTTATGACGCTCAGTCCACACCTGTCCTGTGGATGGTGGTGGCTCCTCCGTGGGGGGCGAGGCAGGAGGCTCAGAGGGTGAGCCACCCTGGCTTCTGCCAGTTCCCCAAGAATCTGGCAGAGGACCACGTGAACACAGATGGCGGGACAGTCTCTGAAGGCTAGATACAGCCATCTGCCCCAGGGGGTGCGGAGGCGAGGGCATAGGCCGGGCGGTCCGGCAGGCGCCCTCAGCAACCAGCTCCAAGAGATTTCAAAGAGCCCTGATGGGTAGTGTCCGCCAGATTCTGTGGTGTAAACGCCCCGCCGTGGCCAATCTTACCCTACCCATGCCACGTCCCAGACCGCGGCGCCGGGGTGAGGCACAGCTGGCTCTGACAAGCAGGGCAACCGGACTCCAGCAGGTCATTGGAGGGTTTTGGATGACAGGACCTTTAAAGTTTTATTTTTATTTAAGTGATCTCTGCAGCCCATGTGGGGCTCACACTCGTGACCCCGAGATCAAGAGTCGCATGCTCCACCGACTGAGCCAGCCGGGTGGCCCCGATGACCAAGTTTAAACGAGGCGCAAGCCAGAAAGCCGCTGGGAGCGTAGGCATCACTAACAGGGGGGTGCCACACCAGCCTCACGGCCTGCTGGTCTGACCCCCCAGTTCCAAGCGCACACAGGCCGAGGGCAGGTGCGCTCCTCCCGACGGGCAGGGGCAGGTCCGTCCTCTGTGAACCTGCAGCGGGAGCCGGGGTGGGTGGAGGCGACAGCGCGGCCCCTTTCACCTTCACCTCTGCATACAGAGGAGCGACCCACGCGCACGCAATGGGAAGGAGGCGGAGCCTTTCCAGGAACCCACCTGTGGCCCCTCGGCAGGAGCGCCAGGGGAGTTCAAGCGCTGCGAGCCAAGAGCACGTTAGTCGGCATGGAATTCTGGGACACTGCCTTGCCTTCGGGTCTGAAACACTGACACGGCGGCTGGGCATCTGGGCGAATGCGTGAGAACCTCTCACGTACCAGGCTCTGTTCTAGGAGCTGGGGTTCGGCAGCAACAAGACATGGGCGTGGCAGTGGGGACTTTGAAGGACTGAGATGGTGGCCCTGGAAGGGCTGTGGACTTGAATCTGGTCACGGTCGTGTGGAGAGTGCTGCACATTAGAAAGTGGTGGTAATGGTGCCGGTCAGGGATGATGGTGGCTTTGTGGCACGGTGTTGACAGCAGAGGTGCAGAGAGGCTGGATTCTGGGTAGAAGGGGGAGGGAAGGCGTCGTCTTGCACGTGATGTGTAAAAGATAAGGAGAAACAAAGGAAGATTCTGAGATTTTTGGCCCGAAGAACTGGGAGGCTGTTGAACAAAATGGAGGAAGGACAGCTTGGGGAGGGAGGCTCACGGGCTCAGGACGTGCTGCTGGGTTTGGGGGTGGGTAGTCAGCCAACGACGTCCTGCGCTGGGCACACAGTTGTTGCTGCAAATCCGGAGCCCAGGACAGACTCGGGCTGGGAATATAAATATGGGTGCTGGGAGCAGACGGGGGTACTTGGACTGGAGAGGCTCATTAGGCAGAGAGAAGGCCCAAGACCGGACCCCGGGCAGGCACTCCAGCGTAGAGTGAGGGGTGCGAGGGACACTGAATCCAGCCACATGTCTGCTGGTGGAGGGAAGCTTCCAACACGCCAGGTGTAGCACAGGCCCCGACCGCTAGACCATCTTGGCTGGTGGGCCACACCGTGGCTGGGGGTGCGTGCCCGTCCTTGGCCACGGGGAGAGCTTGCTGCTGAGTGAGTCCCAGGGTGGAGGGTGGAGGTGAGTGACAGCCAGCCAGACGAGAGGTCTCCTGAGCAGGCTGCCTGCAAAGGAGGGCAGCGATGGCGGAGGGGGGGGTGGGGGGTGGGAGGGGGAGGGGGTCATGGTCAAGGAGAGAGGGCAGCCTTCAGGACAGGAGAGGCAGCCCGTCTGTGCACGGGTGGAAACGCTTTTACGGGCTGGGGCAGGGGCATCACTGGTGGGTGTCCTTGAACGAAGAGGAGGTGGCCGCAGAGAACCGCCTACATCCGCCGTGATGGGGGGCTGAGAGTGAGGTTCTCTCCACGCAAGGACGTCCGGCGAGGGCGGAGGAACCTGACCCGGAGAAGATGGGCTAAGCTTGGCTCGAAAGGCAGGAAGGCACTGCGGGGAGCATGGCGGGCTCAGCCAAGGCGAAGTTAACACCTTCTGCAGGGTGAGCCGGTCGAGCAGAAGGGGGTGACGATAGCAGCCTCCTGATGTAGGAGTGGTGTGGGGGTGAGCACCTAAGAAGGCGAGAGACGGAGAGGGGGCCGGGGTCCCTGGTGATGGTCTCGATGGGGCAGCAAGCAGATGGGAATGCTGGCGGATGGAGCGGACTGCGTGGAGCTGGCAACCACAGGGCTCGGGGTCCGTCGGGGGGGGGGTGTCAGCAACCGTGACTTTCGGGGGGGTGAGGAGGCGCCAGGCCCCTGGGACACCTACACGGACTCGGAGAGCAGCAAGGACCGCGCGTGGCAGGGGCAGTGCTGGGTGGGAGCGAGTCCTGACATCTTCAGGGAAGGGAGGGGTGAGGCCCCTGGGGTGGAGTGAGCACACCAGGCTGCGTGGCGGGAGGTCTTTAGGGAGGAGGAAGAACCGTCTGGAGGCGGGCATGAGAACAAGACACCACAACTCCCCTCCAGGCCCAGAGATTAATTGGCACCAAGGGTTTGGTTTCTTGTGACAACTTCTTTTTAAGCACAGATCATATTTTCCTGTTTATAGATCTGTGATTTTAGACCAAACGCTAGACATTGTGGATAACGTGCTATCGACACTGGATTCTTTGAAGAGAATGGATTTTTTGTTCTAATACCAGCTGATCAGCACGCCCTGCGTGAACCTGGTTTCACACTTTGTCAGGGTCCCTCCGACTCGGTGGGGACCGACCTCCAAACTCCACCTCTGGAGATAGTTTGAGCTTGATTTCGGCTTTATTTAGGGTGGGTCTGCGGTAGGTCGAATCTGAGCCTGGGGTCCTTCCGTCAGGAACGGCCTCTGTGGAGTCTGGCCTGGATGCTGATGGTGTTGGTAAGCTCTCTCTACGTGGGCACCGCACCCCCGCATTGCCACCGCGTGAGCCTTGAGTGGGGCGGCCTTGGGCCCAGACGGCTCGGGCCTCGGCCACGGTGTGCTGGGCCCCTTCTCTGCACGGCTACCCCCTCTGCAGTGCCTTATGCCTTGTCTTGCCATAAACTTTGACCACGGGTCCTGTTCTTCGCTCCACAGTTGCCACGCCTCCCCGGGGCCACAGCCTCGTGCTCTGCCCGAGTAGAGCCAAACCACATCTTGTGCTTGCTCATGGCTGGAGCCAGTCCGCTACCCGCTCGGCGGCCACGGCCAGAACGTCTGCACTAATTCCCCGTGAGCCCGCGCACTCCCAGACCTACTTGGGCGAGGAACCCTCTTTTCACATGACTTCTTGTGGGCCGAGGGTGCCACCTGCTTCGGAAAGTCTAGGTTTCCAAAACGCAGGTCTCGGCCCCGCGAAGGGACGGAAACCTGCAAGAGGGCCCGGACACTGAGAAGGCGCTCTGCCGTCGGCCTGAGTGGTGCATCCCCTGGAGGGGACGCTGGAGAACAGCTCCTTCAGGACGCATTCTCAAGTGTTACTCGATGAAGCATAAATCTGCCCACCCGTGAGCCGCTCACATGGCCAAATGCAAAGTGGGCACAATTAGAAGTGCCGGGGAAGCAGTCCATCCACCGCCAAAGTGGACAGCCACCGAAACGGTGCACACACGTACCTACGCTTTGACCTTAACACAGCAAAATAAAAGTAGCAGTCTAGCATTCTTTAGAAGAAATAAGGTTTTTTGCAACATAGTCTGCTTAAAAACCTTTTCATAACATCACAGTGGTGGACTCAGGCTGTCAGCTCTGGCACAGGCGGCCGCACAGCGCCCGGTCCTCTTCTGGTTCAAAACACACGTTTTCTCCTATCTGCCCACCGCACGCTTGCCGTCCTGCACGTCACGGTGCCCGCGGACACCCGCATGCCGCCAGTTCTGGGCGGGGAGACTATCTCTATGAAGTCCAGATCCAGCATTTCGGGTGATCCAGTCGGCCTCAGGCCAGTTTCCTCCAGGATTCCATCAGTGCGGAACTGGAGATTTCACTCCTCCCCACTGGAACACTGGAATGATGTCTTGGATACAGATAACTTTTAGAGTCTTATCTTCATGTTTCCAAAATGGAGCGCAAAACCATTCCCTTGTGTTGTTTCCACACACAGTTCAGAGTCTCCTGAGCCCAGGCCGGGGCAAAGATGTTATACTCACTGAGGGAAAACACGGCACCTCCTGTTCCCCGTTACGTTCTTTACAACTGGGGCGTAAAGGAACAGGGTGGGGTGTGACCCTTAGAGAATATCTCCCCAGAAGGTACAACTTCTAGTCTCTTAATCTAGAACATTTCCCACCTTCAACTCACATTTTTTTTTTTCTTCTGTTAAATGAAATTGACTTTGTGAAGAAACTCAGTTAACTTTCCTGTGGAATGCCCCTCGTTTGGACGTACCCTCTGGCTCTCTTTTGGTGTCACCTAGCATGTTCTCCTAGCCCCCGTGTTTCCTGTAAACTCAAAGTTAGGTCTGAATGCTTGGTTAGAGCAAATAAACATTTTTGGCAAGTACGTTTTATAGATGACTCACATGGGGGGCGGGGGGACACAGCATCAGGCTGTTGCTGTCAGGGATGGTAAATTTGGGCATATGGATGAAGTTGCCCTTTGCATTTAGCAAATTCTACGTGGGGCGACACACGGCAGACATCCAGCTCTTCAGTGATTTTAGCATCCGGTGATGAGGTGGCCTGAGTCCACGACTGGAATTCTGCTTTTGACGGTCTCCCTGCTCGACATCTTCCCAGCAGACTGCTTGTGGTTTTTGAGACCCTAACTTCACAGGATGTATTTCCCATTACGATGGTTTTTTGTGGCTGATGTTTATATAGAGGATTTACATTTAATTTCTCCTAAACTCAGTGACATCTTGAAAACAGAGGTGTGGAAGAATTCTCAAGGTACATCTTGTAAGTAACTGGTAGAATATCACAACCACCTATTTGTGGACAATCTGTAGGGCATTTCAAGAAAGGGGACGTGTGCCTTGTGTGCTGCTGGCGTCAGAAGAGGTGTCTGTTACTTCGTATTCAGGTACGGATTCAAGAGGGAGAACCAGACAGAGTCCCTGGGCCCGAGGGCAGCCTCTTCATAGCCCAAGCACAGGGGTGGGCTCCTGTGGCCTCTGCCATGTTTTGTTGGAAATGAGTTGGTAAGGCCCACACACACTTGTGGGCAGGGGTCACGTGGGCACGAATGCCAGGACCTCAGTGAGGGGGACACATCATGGGTCATCTCCTGTGGTTTCTATGGATGTTTTCTCCTTGTTCTGGGTGGCACTTTCCTGCCTCTCTGCACACTGGCTGCTGTGGATGCCACACTTCTTGCAGCCTGCGTTTTGCTGTCCTCCTCTAAAGAGCGGTGTTCTGCGAAGCCTCCTGGTCCTGTGAAGGCCTGGTCGCAGGCTCCGGGAGAGTGCTGCATGTGCCTCTGACGTGTGGCTGCGCTGGGCTGTCGATGCGCTTTCTGGGGTGTCGGGCACAGCCGTCCCGCCCTGGCAGGTTGGAACGCGGTGCCTCCACACGCTGCGTGGCATCCGGAATCTCCACCCGGCCTGACGTCCTCAGCTGTCCTCTGCCAGGCCTGCTGCCCATGTGCTGCTTATTCTTCGGCTGAGGGATCCTCAGGCTGATTTCTCTGGCTTTGTCTCCGTGTGGCCATCGCCCCGCTGTGAGCCTGCCCTGAAAATTTCAGCCCCGGGAGCCCAAGCTCCGATTTCTGCTTCCTTTGCTTGGGGAAACTGCAGCTCTGTGTCTGGGCCCACCTGTGGGTGGCGAGCACCCTTGGCTGAGGGCCGCGGTGTGGACACGGTGGTCGCCCTGAGCCCATGGCCTGGAAACAGCTACTCCCTATGCCTGCCCATGTGATAGCTGTTTGTGCGAGATGGGAAGACTGACGGCCTTTCCTCCATGCCTAAACCTGGCCCCAGATCCAAATCCAACACGACAGGCCACACTAGTGTGACTTTGTATTTGTGCCTCTTTTCTTGTATGTGGAGTATTCGGAAGGATCCTACTCACGTTAGTATATTTATCCTGTAACATATTTAAAATAGTTTCAAAATCATAACACCAATATTATCACTAATAAAACCACCAAGGGACATTCAAGATCCTTTAGGAGTTCTTTCTGTGCTTAGGATGCAGCTCCCAAAGGCCGTATGGTCAGAGAAATCTTTCCTGTGTCACTGTCTTCTGTGTCGTTATTGTAGGAATTTGAAATATCGAGTCGTTTGTTTCAGTCCACTTAGAATTGTAAATTAAAAATGTTTAAAAAAATGCATAAAGCATTGTCAAAAACCAAAACTCTGCAAAATGATGTGTTTGGAGAAGACACGGTCTGCTGTTACACCCTCCACCTTCCCCTCGGGCCCTACGGGCGACCGTTTCTGCAGGTTGATGCTTCTGGGGTTTCTCTCTGCAGAAAGGAGGGACACATGTACCCGCTCTTATTTATACACTTTACACACGCATGCACTAACTTCTGCGCAGCACGCTACGTATCTGGGCTCGTCCACGCCGACTTCTGGGAGCCGGGATGATCTGGTGAAGGGGAGGCCGTCTAGGCAGCTCCCAGCTCAACTGCTGCCTTCTTGCTCGGCCCCACACATCTCCCTGCCCGTGACCTTCGCCTTTCCCTCAGCTGGTGACCAGTTTCTGCTGACTCACCATCGATGTTTCATTTGGAACTCACTCCCTTCTTTCTCACCCCGCCGCGACCTGCCAGGTCTGCTCACGTGGCCTCAGTCACCTGTGGGGCAGCAGGAGAAGGGTCTCGGCCTCCGCTGGCCTCCACTGGCCCCTGCACTCCCGCCAGTATGGAGCACACAAGGCGGCCATGTGGCTCACCTGCTCGGCCCCTGCTGACAAGCGTGCGTGGAAATACACCTCCTTCTCTTTTTCTTCCCGAGATAAAAATGTTCGTTGCCGAGGAGTGGGAAATACAGCAAGGGAGGAAAAGAAAAAGATAAAAATCATGCACGGTCTCGCCACAAAAGGAAGACCGCTGTTAATGTTCTGTCTTCTTTGGCCTTCTCTGGGAGCCACAGAGCCTATCTTGGCGGGAGGCACTGGCGTCAGCTTCACCTCTGCTTCTCTTCGAATGTACTTTTCCATGCTTTGGTTTTCAATCGCGAGAGACATACGTGCTCACCATGGAAAACTTGGAGGAACCACAGAGTAGAGAGAGAAAAAGGAAGCCGCTGTATGTGTGCAATCCAGAGAGCAGGGCTTCTCGTTTCTACCCACGTTCCTCTGGCCTTTCTCTGTGTGCGAGCGTCCACGTGTACTGTGTTCACCAGCACCCGGATCTGCCCCCGAATACTTGGCACCTTCCTTTTTTCCCATCAACATTATGAGCATTTTCCTGTAATTAAATCCCCTTTACAAACGCCATTTGAAAGCCTTGCTTTATAGTAGCATATTTCATCGTGTGGCCACATCATAATTCATTATTCCCTAAGTTGGAGAGAACATATGAATGATACAAATTTAAAGTTTCAGAAGAAAATCTGGACAATTGTTTTTATAAGTTTTGGGTTTATGACCTTTTCTAAACTGACACCAAACGCTGAAAACCAAGGAAAAAACAGATTTCTCGTTCTTCTTTGTAATATGATCTTTTTCTTTTTTACAACGAACAGAAATACTTTTATTGTTAGAAAATACAACAAAGCTATTTCCACTGTAAAAAAAAAAAACAACAAACGCAAATCCTGATGTCTATGTATTTTTGTACATAATCTTTGACTTTCTCATCATTTTGTTAGGTCTTAGATGTGAAAGTTCCAAGGCTCTGAATGCCCCACAGAACACGTGTCAACCAGAGTCCTGCCGGCGCCCAAGGGAGTGCTCGCCACAACGCACGCCTCATTCTAGCAAAGGCTTTGTCAACCTGACCATCAAAACACCACATCTCACTGTTTCAGTGTATTCTAAAAATTAATAAGTAGGAAACGCTTTATGTACCTACGAGCAACTGTTACTTATTATTCTGCGACATGCCTATTCGTGCTCTGTTCCCCACCTCCCGTTTTCAAATGGCGCCCCTCTAGGAGCCGTTTTTAATACAGTAACCCTCAGCTCACGTACCTGCACGGGGTCATTTTCAATGTTATCCACAGCTGGTCTCCACCCAGCTACCCAAGCTTCCTCTCCTAAATCCCTGCCTCTCATTCAACCGAGTGTGTGCCAGGCACTGTTCTAGGGGTTGGTGAGGCAACACTGAGCAAAAGTGAGACTCCTCTGCCCCGCGAAGCTCACGGTGTGCCGTGGAGGAGTGAGAGAGAAAAGTGAAAAATTACATGAAGTCACAGGACCTCCACTTCAAGCGAGGGAAGGACTGGAGCGGGACTCCACTTTTCTGTCGTAAACTGGAAGACAGGACAAGTAACATGAAACTGCTGTTTGCATACACTGGACAACAGGTGACACGGGACAGTGACTCCAGAGAGCAGGGAAACGAGGGAGGTGAGCTCTGTGTGCATCTGGCCTTCTGTCTGCAGGCACGCTGTGGACCACAGGGGAACCCAAGTAGAGCCTGGAGGCCACAGTGAGTTGAGACAGTGAATCTGGTTTGGGAAGGCAGAGGCAGCTGGGATTTCTGGAGAGGAGTGAGCTGTATGGGAAAAAAGCTCCAGAAGGGCACCCAGTGTCCCCTTGAATCTTGGACTGACAACTGAGTGTGGATGGTGGCGTGAAATTACAGGACTGGCCACAGCATAGAAGCCACGAGGCGCCAGAAGCAATGAACTGGGCAAGGCCAGAGCTCACGCACGGAAAGGACATGTTTGTGCCGTCACCAACCAGAGGCAGAGACCTCGTTAAATGCCCAGGGCATTCACTAGAGACCCAAGAAGGGTCACAGCCTAGAAACAGAGCAGAGTAGCCTTAGAGGACAGGCTTCGTAGATTCACGCTGATAAAGCTGAAAGTGAGCCTCAAAAGGATCAGGTTCACTGTCTGCCAGAAATACAGGCCAATACGCTTTAAAGGAAAGCAAAAAAAAAAAAAAAAAAAAAAAAAAAAAAAAAAAAAAAAAAAAAAAATCCAGAGTCAATAACTTCACATCTTTTTAAAAAAAGATTTTATTTTTAAGTAATCTCTATACCTAGTGTGGGGCTTGAACTCACAGCCCTGAGACCAAGAATTGCATGCTCTACTGACTGAGCCAGCCAGGTGCCCCAATAACTTAACATCCTAATGGCCAGCATCTAATACAAAAATGACTAGCCATGTGAAAAAGGAAGGCTTCAAGGGAAACACAAACATTAAGGACAGAAACAGAATCTATAAAAAGAGAACCAAACTTTTTTTTAGAGTTGAAAAATATAACATCTGAGCTAAAAAACTGACTCCAAGAGCTTAACAGCATATGAACATTGCAGACGATCATGACCTTACAGACATAGGAACAGAAATCATACAAACGCAAGCACACAACATAAAAGCCAGTGACCCAGTGACCAAGCACTGGACAACATATGCATAATTGGAGTTTTAGGAAGAAACTGGGGGAAGGGGAGCAGAATAAATTTTGGGAGCAGAAATTATTTTCAGAAGTTTGCTGCATCTGATTTTGAAAACTATAAATTCACAGATCCCCAAAGCTCAACAGCACGTGACCTTCAAGTTGCAAGAAACAAAAGTGACGATAGAACATAAATAAGCAGCTGGAGGGAGACAGGGGTGCCTGGGGGGCTCAGTCGGTTGAACATCCGACTTCAGCTCAGGTTATGATCTCATGGTTTGTGGGTTCAAGCCCCATGTCGGGCTCTGTGCTGACAGCTCAGAGCCTGGAGCCTGCTTCGGATGCTGTGTCTCCCTCTCTCTCTCTGCCCCTCCCCCACTCACGCTGTCTGTCCCTCTCTCTCAAAAATAAACATTAAAAAAATTATATATAAAAAAAAAAGCAGCTGGAGGGAGAGAGACATGTCACACAGAAGGGGCGAGAATGACTAACAATTTCTCATCAGGAACAGTGCAGGCTGGAGCACAATGGAACACGTATGAAGTGCTGTAGACAAACCCCCCAAACTGGCAAACTAGAATTGTAGAGCTGTAATCCCATACTTCAAAAATGAAAGCAAAATAAAGAGACTTTTCCAGACAGATCAAAGCTGAAACAACTGGTTTACAACAGGCTGCACAATAAAAAATTATTAAAATTCTTCAGGTGGAAGGGAAATGGCACAATGGAAACCACATAAAACAATTAAAAAATGCCAGAAATGGTAAAATAAGTGGATTTTGTTATTAAATTTCCTTAAAAGATAACTGATACAGCAACATGTCACGGGGCTTAAATCTATGAAAAGTAAAACATAGGGCAATGTCAGCTGTTGGAGAGGAATGGAAGCACACTCCTGTAAGGGACTTACATTATTTGTGACGTGATATATCATTTGAAGGCAGACTGTGATAAACTGAAAATATATTTTGTGATTCCTAAAATACAGCATACAGATATAAGCAAATTACGTCAATAGTGAAAATAAGATAGACTACCAAAAATAATGTTTTTCTAATCCAAAAAGAAGGCAAGAAAAGAGAAAAAAAGGAACAAAGAACACATGGGACAAATAAAAACCGAATAGCAAGATGGCAGACCTAAACCCAACCATTGCACAAAGTGTAAGTGAATGTAATTGTACTAAACATGAGCAGGGTAAATACTGCCCTTAAAAGGCAGAGATGGTCAGACTGGATAAAAAAGCAAAACCGATGTGCTGTCTACGAGAGACGTATTTTACCTATCATGAAGACAGAGGTTGAGTAAATGGATGGAGAAAGATACCCATGGAAACAGTAACAGGAGAAAGATAGAATGGCCAGGTTAACACGGAGAGGTAGAATTCAGGACAAGAACAAAGAGGGCAGCGCGGAAAAGGGACATTCCATGTGATGAAAAGACAATACCTCAAGAAGACACTATGACCCTAAGTGTGTATGCAACCAATAAAAACCTTAAAGATACAAGGAGCAAAAGCCGGTGAACTGAACGGAGAAAGCGAACCCACGGTTATGTTTGGGATATTCCAACATCTTTCTCTCAGTAACCGGCAGGACAAGCAGAACATCAATAAACATAGGATTTGGGTGATTAAAATTTTATTAAGCCTGGCTTCCTATTTCTCTCTCAGAGACCAGCTCATAGCTAAGCAAACCCTACATGTGATAGGAGCACAGCAGAGTTTGAGAGCTCCCAGTTTGCAACCTCCCTTCCTGAAATGCAACTCCTCAGTGGTAAAATGGCATAATACCGCCTGCTTCGCAGGGTTGCTATGATCAGCAGATCAGAAGAGGAAGCAGTCTGGACACCATCAAGCACTGTAGGCTCTGCCTCATTTGACTGTCTTCATCTGCTTTGTGTGTTACAGGGCAGGGCACTATCCACCTTCCAGCAAGTGCCAGCCTGCCTGCCTGCCTTCCCGATGGCCAGGGTGCCCAGCTGGCCTCTACCTGTGGTCTCAGCACCCCATGTCCCATGCTCTTGTCCCTTGGCAGGGCATGTAGAAGCAATCACACATTTCAGAAACACTGCTTCAGTATCAGCTGGTTTCCCAAACCTCCTGAAGGTTTTCCCACCTTTCTACTTCTGGTTCTGGTCTCCCCAGATTTGCTCTGGCACCACAACCTGACACGACCCAAGACCCAGCGCTATCGGTAAGGGGCAAAGGTCGTTTTCACAGCAGGCTACCTGTGTTGTCGGGAAACTTGGGGGAGTTTTTAAGATGACGTAAGCAGGGTCAGCAGCACGGCTATGGAAGGAAGAGTCATGTCTCAGACTCCACGCACAGCCTGGTCAGCTGAGCACACCCAGGACAACGCTCGCTTCAGAGGATCTCAGGGTGAAACGTGTGCCACGATCCGTGCACGGGCCCCCAGCCCGGGGACAGGCAGAGCACACACGTCAGGAGAGCACGCCACAGAATCCCGACACTGCGGCCCTCAGCTCGGTGACCGTCGTGCAACGCTTTAGAGGAGTCAAGAAGTTAGGACCTGCGACGTGCTGCTTCTCTTCCTACTTCTTCCTCCCGGCTCTGGCATACCACTCCCCAACCCACACCTGTTGGCCCCAGAAAACACGAGGCAGAGCCCGGGAGGACTGAGTGCAGAGAGCCTTCCGGCTTCTCCTGTGCCGCTGCGGTCTATCTGCACTGAACGCACTAGCTCCCGGGCCGGGTCTGGAAAGCTCTCGGTCACAGACAACTCTCACCCTACAGATCCGGGCCTCTCACATCTTGTTGTGCGCTGCGATCCCCAGAATCTGTGAAAACGCGGATGCCGCTACAGCCCGCGTCTGTGCGTCTGGGATGACGGGGGGCCCGAGTTCCGCTCCTGGGTGATGCCGGCGCACACAGCCAAGAGTAAACTCTGCGACAGCGCCCCCCACCTCACGGCGTAGGAGGTGCCCGGGGCTGGCGCTCCGCACGCACTCAGTGCTACGCTCGGTGGCGCTTCAGCGGAGGCAGAACCAATCCCGGCGGTCATTCCACTTACCCAGAATTCCTGCAGCTCTGTCAGATGGCTGACGTTTTCAATCTTTTTGATTCTGTTTGATGCAATGTCCAACATCGTGAGTTTGTTCTAAAATAAGGAAATAAGATTGTTCTTGGATTACCTCAGTTCAATAATGTGTGACCACACACATGCTGTCGGGCGCCGTGCTCACGGCCGTGGGGCGAGCCACCCTCCCTACCCTCAAGGAACAGGAGCAGGCTAACAGGACGGGGTCACCTGCCACTCCCTGCGGCCCACCCGTTCTACTCGCACACAGACCCTCACCACCACCTCGGCAGAGCCCCCGTTAACACTGGCATCTGACAGTCTCCGCCACAGGCTCCCAGACTCCCGTCTACAAGGACCGGTGTCCCAGTGGGCTGTGTAGTCCTAGGAAGAGCAGAGTGACACCTCCCTAGAAGCAGGGGAGGCCTGGGGCTCCGGGAGGCTGCATGGGGGCATCTGGTGTGGGCCCCGAAGAAGGGGTAACCACTGTAGCAACATCTATTTAGTTTCTGTTGAGGACACGAACGATATATCAAAAGGAATCCTCAGAACGGTATTTTTGTTTTCAACAACATCTGCTTTAGCGTGTATCCCACAACCCCCTATCCTAAGAATGCCCAGCAGATACGGTTTTTCTAACACATATGAGCTAAGCCTGAGTAATATTTTTTTAAAGTTCAGGGTTTAAAGATTTAACAGAGTTGAATAACATTGCAGTAAAAACGAAGTCTGTTAAAGCTCCCGCCGCTTGCTGAAGTATGTGGAATCAAACCAGTTGGCGAAGTTTTTCTAAAATCAAAAAGGAAACATTTAGAAGTTGGTTCACAGCCGCCCAAAGAAGTCCATTCCCTTCTTGTCTGCCCATTTCTCACTGTGGATTCCTTCCTACATTTTCTACTGTATTTGTGGGATTCCGAGTCCTGGTCCTCCCAAGTTTTAAGGGAAGGTTAAAAACCGTCTCAATAAAATAAAAAGAAATCCACGAACACACACAGAAGCCCCCAGCCAGCGGCGGTGCTGACTCGGAGCACTCTGGTCCTGGTCTCGGATTCCTCGAGGGCCCGCCGCCCATCCCGCACCCACGTCACCCAGTAAGAGCACTGGCCAGTCAGTTTCCGGGAAGCTACGTGGTGCCACGTCAGGTCACATGCAAGCTGGGCACGGGCACGCAGATGAGCAGCTCCTCTGAGTAGCTTGTGTTGGGCACGTCGCGTGTGCTCAGACTGCCACGCGACTGCAGTGTGCCGGGAGGCTCCTGCCTATGGGAGCTGGGGGGCGGTTGGTGGGACCACAGCAAACGGGGACTTAGGAGAACTCGGCAGAAGAGGGCCGGGTCCTCCACGGCGGTGGTCTCTGGCCCCCTGACCCCATCCTGCAGTGCTCGGTGTCACGGGGTGCACACGAGGAGACACACGACAGGCCGATGACGGTGCGGGCCCCGTCCAAGGGCGTAGCACCAGGGGCATCACGGTGCACAGCACTGGCGCAGGGACTCAGTTATGTGTCCGACACTGTCTTGTTTTTTCTGGGGAGCTGGACAGTGTTTTGAAAGCTCATCCAAAAGCAAACCAGTGAGAGCTACTTAAAAAAATAAAAAAAATAAAAAAATAAAGAGAGGAACCGGGCAGGGTGGGAGCGAGCACAGCACATGGGGCCACACACAAGTGCTGCGGTCACGGCGCCAGAGAGCAGCGGGTGAGAGGTTGCCAGCGCCCGAAAACCCAGCGCCCAGGAGCAGACACAGAGGTCGGGGAGTGCCCGAATGCTGGGCAAGGCGTCTGTGGTGCTGGGACGGGGGATTTGCCATTTGGGAAAAACATACACTCAATTCTTTACTTCCCACAACAAAAATAACTTCCAGATAAACTGAGAGAGAAAATACAGACGAGTATTTGACCTCCAACTGAACGAAGCCGGAGCAGACTGTCACACTGGACCTTGATAAATATTCTAATTACATAATTACCTTCAAAACCACAACCGTTTTTTTTTTTTTTTCTGTTTTGTTGCAGAGGCCCAAGAATGATCTGGAGTTCAACCCTGACCACAGTGCCCACTCCTGCGGGTAAAATTCTAAGCTCTAGCTTCTCTCCTGCTGGCCCAGGGACCTGCCACTCTGTCGGCCCTGTTGCAGACACACTTCCCCCACCCTGGGGAGACCTGGGAGTTGGGGAGACCCCCAGCTCTCCACGATCGTGGGCCCCGCAGGCTGGTCATCGCGCGGGGTCGGCACACCCTGCCAGCTCTGACGCCACGGCCTCCGCACACAGTCCCACGTCTCGGAACCAGGCCTCCAGCTACCACCCTGCGCTGCCTGAGTGTACAGCTGGTTTACACAGCAGGTTGGTAAACTCTGAATTTGACTGCAAGGTGGAGGAAGACAACTAAACTTACCAGAGGCCCATTCTGCCTTGTCTAAAATTTGGTAAAAGGAAATTCAGAATGTGGCGTTCCCTCTAAGACGTTACTAACGGTGACCAGGCCCAGGGGCTGAGGCCAACGGAGCCTTTACTAAGAATGAAACGCTGTGTTTACGGTAACAAAAGTGACCAATATGGTTACCTTTGCTAAAAATAAAACAGAAAAAAAAAAAAGCTCAGTAAAACTGAATGAGAAAAAGTATTTTATTTGCCTTGAGAACCGCAGTGAGGAAAAGCAGGCTTGCCCGCAGGCAGCTGAAAAGGGCCGGGGCCAGCGCTGGCCCGCCTCCCCGCTCAGCGCATCTAAGGCTGTCCTGTGCTGAGTGAGAACGGGGCCCCTCCCTAGCCTCACGAGGGCTGGTGAAAAGCAGGCAGGAGCGGGAAACGCGCAAGAGCTCAGCTCAGAGCAGCTGAGACCTGGAGGCCCCCGTGGCCCCCGTGTGCCAAAAGGCTGCTGCCATGGAGTATGGCGGCCAGAATGGAGGGGGAGAGACGGCAGCCAGCACCTGCCAGCCCTCTGCAGCACGGGGCACCTGGGAACGCGCGGGGTCCGTGTTCCAAAATTCTTCCCAAATGGCTGCGGTGCCGCTGGTGACTGTAAGGTGCGCACGGCATGCAGCGCCAGCTCCGTGCTCCCCCAAGGGGAGGGGGAGCACTGTGTGTGTTTTATGCACGTGCTAGCGTGAAGACGGAGCTCTCTGTTTTCAGACTTGGGAAGGTCTCTACCACGAGCCCCTCGAGGCAGCGAGTCTTCTTCCGACCAGGCCTAGGCTGGCGGCTGCCCGGTCCCCATGCCCATACCGCCCCGGACCAGCGGATGTCTTACATTGTTCTCCAGGCCCTCGATGACCTCGATGCCATTGTGGCTCAGGTACAGCTCTCGAAGGTTCACCAGGCTCTGCAGACCTTCCATCTTGGTCAGCCGGTTGCTCTGTGACAGGGAGAGCAACAACCATCAGGATAGCACGGAGGGTATGGAAAAAACGGCTTTTAGGAAAGGAGGGCTCTCCTCTTGAGGAGCTGACACTTTAAGCGCGCTGGGTGGGAACTCACATAGAGAAAGAGATCAAAATTTTGAGGCTGTTGCACTGGCTAGAATGCGTGTGTAAAGGCTGGGGGCTTTTAGGCGAGGCATTCACTCTTTTAGGTGTGCCCGGGAAAGGCCTACCCCAGTTAATTCAGTAATTCAAAAATGTCAAATATACGAATGCTGTAAAATAAATCACTTCTCACTTCTTTCAGGACATACGGTAACTCAAATTCACATACAAGGCCCTCCTTTTTTAAGAGTCTGCAGAATGTCTGCTTCACAAAAGGCACAGGTGGTTTTGGTGGACCTGCCGCAGCCAGAATGCCCTCCTGCACCTCACCTCGAGGGTCCGGTTCCACTCATTCACTTCCAGCAGAAGAGGCAGCCTGAACCTGAACCTGGGCGTGCTTGCCAGTCCCTCCCAGGGCTGTGCTCTCTCTGCGGGTGTGCAAGGAGTGCTCCCACCACTGAGCCCGACACTCCAGGAGGCTTGAGAGCATGCACACGCAGCCTTCTCAAGAAGCCCCCCTTGGCTAGAGACCGCCCAGGGAGGGAACTTTTAGCTGTGTGTGCATATAACACACACGTACGTCTAAGTCTCTGAAACCTAACATTTCGGTTGCTCACTGGTGGTAAAAGTAGCGTCGATCCCGGACGCGGTGGCAGACAAAGGTGAAGGCTGTTCGGCAGCGGTGCGCCGGCCGGGGCTTGGCCAGATGGGAGCAAAGGTGGGTCAGTACCTGCATACTGAGGACCGTCAGGTTGGTAAGTGCGTCCAGGTTCTGAAGTTTAGTGATCTTGTTCTTCCCCAAAAACAAACTCTCCAAACTGGTTAACGTGTCAATATTTTCAATTGCCTACGAAAAAGACAGAGAAGCAGTTAGCACTGTGTGGCTGACCAGCGAGACTGCAGAGGGAAAGGTGCCGGGAGAGGAGATACAGCTAACTGGACTTGAGCCCTGGGACGTGGGCAATTTACTTATCCACTCGGGAAATTCTCCCATGAAGTCTCACTTGAAAGCACAGAATGCGAAAAGGTGGCTAGTCCAAGGCCTTGTCTCCTGGGTGCCCCCCACCCCCAGAGCTCAAGGTCAGGGGACACAGTTTGAAACCCACAGATGAGGACATTTCTCAAGTCCCTCTCAGTGCTGAAGTTGAGTCGATAGGTTATTGTCATCCCACGTAGGGTTCCTTACGATGCATTCCAAGAGCTTAGGTCTCCCCAGATGCAGCTCTGACCTTGGGATGCCACCCAGGATTCCTGAGAGCAGGCGCCTCTGTTCCATGGCTTTCTGTCCCCTGCCTCAGTTTCCACAACCGTCCCCCCTTGCCAGCATCCTGTGCTCCTCTATTCACTGTAAATTCCAGGGCCCTGCGGAGAGCAGGCATTCTAGCAAGCACTGACTGCCTGGACCGGTTTCCCTCCTCCTGAGTTCACTGCCAGCTTTTCCCGTAGACACTGAATGAGCAGTGGGTGCAGACCGCACCCCCCCTTGCACCTCACAGCGGGACTTGGGGGGCTTAGGGGGTGCTTATGAGGGGGGAGGATCCAGGGGGATGGATCCTTAGCTGCTCCTGCCTGCACAGAGCAGGAGGATCCTGCCAGCTGCTCCTGGCTCCTGGGCCACCGTGCTGCCTACAAACATTCTACAGAGATATACTTGAGATAAAGGGCTGACGTCTGGGCCACTCTTTAGTTTGAAACATGGTGCTCTGATATGGGGGCCATGTCCCTGCTAACAACTGTCACAAGAGGCCCTCCTTGGTTTGCACCCTGCCCAGCTCTCCAGGGCCAAGTGGGATGGATCACAGCGTGCCGTAGACACAAAGCCAGTCACAGGGCTACTCCCAACACAGAGGCAGGTGAAGAAGTGCTTGGAAACACCAGCTCTTAGTTGCTCAACAAGGCCAGTGGGAAGCCCCGGGCTCGGTAGCATGGCTTCACTGGGATGTGGGGTGAGCACTGAGGGGTCTTCTGGCTGGCAGGTACCCTCATCACGTCCTGGTGACCCTTCCCCTTCTCTGCTGGTAGGCCCCCACCCCCCCCACGTCAGTCCTTCTGTGACCCCATCTGTGGCTCCCACCACGGGCAGTGCCCAGCACCCATGAGTCAGGTGGGTAAAGGACTGCTCCTATAGCACCCCAGACCGTTTTCCCAAAGCGTCTCCTGCCTGCTCTGCCCAGTGCTCCCAGAGGTCAGGGCCTGGTAAATGGCGCGATGTTAGGCTGCCATGGGGCGTGTTCCGCTGCTACGCGGCTGTCCAGGGAGGATGGGCTGGCCAAGCACCCGAAGGTGCAATGTGCCTCCTACGGCCCCCGTGTGGAGGTCAGGTCACTGCAAGCCACCACTCTGCTGTGCTTGGGGCACTGTCACCTCAGAGAGGCCCACCAAAGAACACAGCCTCAGCAACTGAAAAGCAAAGTGTTTGGGGCTGACCCGTTCACCTGGGGCAGAACGTCACAGGGACGCTTTGCTAAGGTTAGGTCGTGACCTGGATGCAGAGCAAGTGAGAGACACGCACAGAAGGGCCAGACCGAGTGGTGTGAGCGCACGCTCTTGTGAACACTGACCTGCAGTTGGCACTTTTCTCCTGGAAAATAAAATCATATGGTATGAAACCCACAGCCAAACACACATCTCGAAACTGCCACCGCCAGCCGCACCCCACACCTACCCGGATGCGGTTGGACCCCAGCTCCAGCATCTGCAGCTGGTGTAAGCTGCTTATGTTCTCGATTTTACTGATTTTGTTGTTAACCAGGAAGAGCTTCTTCAGTCGTGTCAGCTTGTCGACTCCTTCAATGTTCCTCAGCAGATTAAAAGAAATATCTAGAATCCTGGGACAAGCAGAGCGTTAATTTTTTAATAAGAACAGGTGGAATAGAGCTCTGAATGCAACCAACCTAAAGGCACCGCCCCACCCGGTGGGCCAGGCACCACCCAGCAGCCCACCCCGACTCTCCAGGCGCCCCGACGGCAGCAATCGCGCCGGCCCCTAGATGGACCGGCCTGGAGTCCGCAATCAAAGGTTTAACCTGCAGGTTGGGACTGTGGGCAAGCCAACGCCACCCATGGAGACAGGCGCTGGCTGGGACCCTGTGGCAAAAGTGGCCCTCCAGGACTGAGTGTGGGGCCCAGGGCAGTTCTGGGGAGACTGGACAGGCCCCTCAGCTGTCCCCTGGACTCATGACTCACTCCAACTGTGTTAGCGCCTCCAGATTCTCAATCTTCTTGATTTGGTTGTCATAAAGGTCCAGCTCTCGAAGACTCTGTAACTCCTCCAGATTTTCAATGCATTTAATTAAATTTTGACGGAGGCAAAGACTCTGAGGGATGAAAAAGGACAGGTGACGTAGGCAGCAGGGAGGTCACGAGGAAGTGCCAACTGTGTTACAGGACAAACCTTCCGTGGGACAGGGAATGCGGTTTTCATCCTTCTGTTGTTTTCTAGAAATGTCCCCACCTTGGAGAGCATGGGCAGATACCCAAAGGGAGTCTGGAGGCAGGCCCTGCATGGAGTGCACCTCCTCGGTGAGGGGGTCGTTGGCCAGGGATTGCATTGGCCAACCTCTGAAGGGCTTGAATTTGAACAAACTTAACTGAAATGAGCTGAGGACTACATAGGCTGGGGTGTGCTGAACGGCAGGCAGGCCCTGCCTGGACCACTGCCAGGCATCAGGAAGAGCCCATCGGCCTCTGTAAACCCAGCCACGCTTAGGATACAAGTGCTGATGTCAGTTCTGGACAGAGCCTAGCCCTTTCTGCAGAACCGAGTCTCAGTGATGCACGTGCCTGTGTCCCTTGGGTAGGACAGGCTCCGGGGTGCGTGTGTCCCCAGGAGACAAAGGACAGAGCCCCTCATACCTTTACTTTCTTCAGCACCTCAAATCCCTCGATTTTCCCAATGCGGTAGTGGTTCAGATCAACGTCCTGAAACGAAGAAGAAATCCGGCTCAGCTGCCTGAAGACCCGTGTCCTGGACTAGGACCAAAGGAGGCCGGCCTGGCGGGCGGAGGGGAGGGCAAGGAAGGGCTGGTGAGCCTGCAGCGGACCGGCCACAGCAACATGCAGGAGCACTGTGAGACATTCCTCAGCAGTTTTACAAAACAATGAGCAGTATGTAAAGCCCCTCTCTCACCCCGCAGCAGCCCCGTGGGCAGGAGCTGTGATGAGTCTGCCCTCCCTGGCGGTCTCCTGCACACTGAGCTGTTGACGCTCAGTGTGTTTCAGATGCCGGGATGGCCAGGACCCCCACGACTTACAAAGTCGTCACCTGACCCACTGGTGGCATTTAGGAGCCAAGGGCGTTTCGTCTGCTGCCCAGCCCTCTGGTCACACAGAAATGGGTTTCAGTCACGGGTATTAAAAACAAGGACAGAAAGAATCTGACCCAACCAAGGGGACTCAGACGACCTCGCCTAGGGTAATCACTTACTAATCCAGCACCTCCATAGAAGATACCCTGACGGCCAGAGTGGTCCGTCACCATGCCCCCTGAGGCTGGCTCCAGCAGGTGGCATTACCTCTGCATCTCTGTCCAGGTTAATGGTTTCCATATCCACGGGCAGCTCTTGTCCTTCTGAAAAAATAAGGAAAAAAGCCCATTCAGAGCCCGAATGTCAGTGGAGCTGGGACTCAGGCTGCCTGGCTCACAGAGCTGAATCAGTGCAGAGGAGACGCCAATGGGTGGTGCGGGGGCCCTGGGTGGTGTGGCCGGCTTAACACCAGTTCCGATAATGGTCACCATTCAAGCATTCTGACTTTTCTGAATTAGGTGACTGGCAAAAGTCTCCAAATTTCCATCTGTGCCAGTGAACTTGCCAGGGAAGGAAATGTAGTCTGAAGCTGCTTGCAGGGAGGACGGTGGTGGGGGGACGGGGGTGGGGGTGGTGGCTGCCCAGAGCTGCACAGCTGGCAGCAGCCTGCTCTTCCCTGACCTTTCCTTTCTCGTCTGTGGCCACATGTCAGACCATCTGAATATGGATCATGCTGGGCATGTCAGATGTGCTAGGATGTGCCTTTTATTGCTTTGGAAAGTGGCCTGGTATCTCTAAACGCTTGTCTGCCAAGAGGAAAACACAACAGAGCACAGCTCAACAGACGGACCGGAGAGCCCTAACAAGGGAAACACGCTTTCCCCCCCCTGGGGGCCTGGCCCAGCAGAAGGCCAGCCCACCCCGGTGCCCGAGGAGAGCCCCAAGAAGCCCTCTTCATTTCCTCTGAACTGCAGAAGCATGCATGTCTGAAAGGATTCGATGCTTTAAAAAAGTAACAGTCGTTCTTTGATTTCATCAATTGTCTTACGATTCCCCCCATTCCCCTCCCCCCCGCCCCGTCTGCTTTTATTAGGATCTGAATAAGGGCATATATTGTGACTGGATGACATTTCTCTAATGTCCCTTTCTGCTCTTGCAATTTTTGGCTGAAGAAACTGGGCCGCCTGGCTGTGACACTCCTGTGGGAGTGTGTAACCTCCGCTCTCCCAGATCTCCCGCAAATCGGTCGTTCCCAGTGCTGTCCTGCCCGGCTCCTACCGCCGCCTCTGCCCTGTGGGGGAGCTGTGCTGGCTTCTGTGGTGGCTCACGGCTGTAGCCCTCAGGCCTCCCAAGGACCAAGGCCGGAGGTCCGTCTGCTGCTCAGTCTGGCCCCTTGACTGGAGGCAGCAGAGAGGTGCACACCACTCGGACCGGGCCCAGCAGCGTAAGCACCGGCTGGCACCGGCTGAGTTCAGATTCCTAACTGTGCCTGTTCCACAACAATCCACAACGGCCAGTTCAAAAGTATGTCGTTTAGTATGGTTTGTCATTTACTAGAGTTTTTTTTTTCACTTTTAGCAAAAACTCTGTAAAAAAAAAAAATGTCTTTTCATTTTCTATTCTTAGCACAAATTTTAATTCTTCCCAGTAGAACTCAAACGTCTTGAACTCCTTTCAGAGTCATCCAAAACCTGAACTTCCTCTACGTCTGGATAAAAAAATCCATTCACAAATGAGCCGTGCAATCCGATCACCCTTTTTGACTTTGAACTTTTCTTTGCCAAAATTAAATCGTACAACAGCCACGTTTCCTCTATAATCTTCACCCGTGACGCCAGCTTCTACATCTATGAAGTGCTTCGCAGCTAAGCCAGAATGGCGAGCTACCCTTCCACGGCACCCGGAAGCAAGAGTGTTTCCACAAGGGTTTTCTCCATAGGTGGCACTGTATAATCACGGGCACTGCACAGGTCGTAGGTCGTAGCCCGCAGCCCGCGCAGACCCCTCGGTCAAAGCGGTGGCGTGCTCCGAGGGCAGGACGAAGCAGAGCCTCGCAGTGTCCTCCGCAGGCTGAGCCCGCTTGCTGGGGGAGATGGTGCGTATGTCACCTCAGTGCAGGGTGTGGCAGAGCAGAACGTGAGAAAAGACAGCAGCACAGGGGGCAAGTGGAGCCAGAGTCACTTGCTGTAACTTTAGAGGATATCAAGCAACCTAGGAACGAAGTAAAAGGAGTTGGGCAAAACCAAGAGAAATAGCCAAATTACCCCTCAGCCCAAGGCAGCACAAATGCAGTGTCCACGAACTCAGGAAGCTGCAACGAAGGCAGGTGTCTAGGCCACCCAGTGTCCAAAGCAGGGCGCCAGGAGAGTCCAGGGCAGGTGCAGACAATGGAGCAGGGCCCATGGGTGGAAACCGGGCCCGGGCTCTCCTCAGGACAGGTGCTCACACAGTGTAAAGTGCTTCTGTCTGTCCATCCAGCACATAGGGCAGGCCCCTCAAAACATCAGCTTAACCTCTGAAACAGTCGCCAGCCTAGAATGTTTTCCCAAATGTACCATGTATTTATTGATCTTTTGGAAAAAAAAAAAAAAAAAAAAGCTAGGGAAAATAAGTGAAAGGTAACAGTCGACATGTTTGAATTTGTTTTATTTGAACTTAGCACTTAGACAAATACAAGTGGGAGTGAGTCCTGGTTTCTCTTAAGGACTCATAAAAATGTATATTCCCAGAGTGCTTCTAATCAGCCAGCAGTCTGGAGGAAGGAACTCTGGATTTGACAAGCTGCGCTCAAGTCCAGCTCCTCTACTCTGTCACCACGAGCCCTTGGGCAGGCCACAGGGAGCAGGTCTCACCACCCAGGGAGAGGAGCCCCATGACAGGGCCCCACCGCCTCTCCGGTTCTCCATGAGCGCCAGGTGTTCAGACGCCAAGAGCAGGCGACCCTCCCACTCTCTCGGTCGTCTGTGACTCAGTTAAGACGGTAACGAAAGCTCTCATCCATCGCTCCCGTGTACTTATTCCACCCACATCACTTCCAGAATATCGACTCTGGCATTCCAAAGTAAACGTGGCTGATACTTTCATGGTAATCTCCTTTTGCCTTAAAATTAGGTTGCCATAGTTACCAATCATCCTCACTGGCACAGAGCACAATGTTATTTTTAAAATTAGTCTTGTTTTCTTATAAATTTGTGTTTTCTTGTTATCATAAGGGTAGTACATGACTATTAACACCTTAGAAGTCCACACATTGTATATAAATCTAGAAAACGCAGAAAGTACAAGACCCTCTCACACCTGCTGTTCGGAGACCCTCAACTGAAACTTGATGTGTTTTCTCTGTTAAGTATGTTAAACCTTACATATTACTAATATTTTTAACAATAAAATTTTAACGTGCATACTGTTTTGTAGTTTGCTACTCTCACCTAATAACATACCTTGGACATCTTTCTGTCTGCTCCTATGCTCTGTCTCACTTCTTTTTTTCTTTTTTTTTTAATGCTTACGTAGTCTTGGGAGAGAGCGACAGGGTGCGAACAGGCGAGGGGCAGAGAGCAAGGGAGACACAGAATCCGAAGCAGGCTCTGGGCTCTCAGCTGTCAGCACAGAGACCGACGCGGGGCTTGAACTCACGATCTGAGATCATGCCAGAGCTGAAGTTGGACGCTCAACCGACTGAGCCACCCGGGCGCCCCTGTCTCACTTCTTTTCAATGTAAATCTATTTTCTAACCAAAGATCATGGTTGGTAGGGTGAAAAACCACCCATTATGGACTGAGAATTTACTTTTCTCATCTGTAAGTTAATTTTGTTGCTGTTAATCACTAAAACAATTAGGAGGCTATGGAGATAGTTTCCACCTAAGACAATTTTTCAAACATCTAGGTATCTTAGGAGTCAATTCTTGCCTGGAAGTATGGTGAAGCAGGACTCAAACGACTTCTCCAAAATACTAAGAGTGCTATTCTGAAATTAGTGTATGTTACTACGATAGGAAACAAAAGCATCATCAGCCAAAATATTTGTTTCACATCTCGCTTTCCGAATATACGGTTAATAATGCGATTTTCTGGTCCTGCTCCAGATGCCACGCTGGCACCAGTAACATTAGTAGTCGTGTTTGCCTTCCGTGCAATTCCAAAGAGATGCATCCTGCCTGCGGATGCCGTCCACAAGTCAGCTCACTAAGGGAGTACCACAGAGGGCGCACGCCCCCAGGGCACACGGCCACCGGTCCCCAGAGGGCCTCCAACGCTGCATCAGTGGAACGAGAGCTCGCCAAACGAACCCCCTCTCGCACGGCAGTCCTCCCGCTGCCCTTGCCTCCCCAACACCCACCGTGGGGTGGGTGTTGGGTGGACTGCGTGCAACATGGCCACACCCACCCCGCCTCCCGCCCTTAGTGAGTGAAAGGCTCTTAACTCGGCCTGGTACCTTCTGGGTCTTCCTCCCCCTGCTCCTCTCCGTCCTTCAGGCTGTGCTCGCTGAGGTCTGCCACTATACCGCCGCTCTGCTTCTTCCCCTCTTCATCGCCAGACTCTTCAGATTCGACTCGCCTGTCAACTGAATGCACACACATCAGTAAGAATTCACAGCCACTTTATGTGACTTTCTGAAGAACACGGAATAGACTGATATCCAGTTGTAACTCAAAAAGACTTCATTCAGAATCGTTCGTTGAATTCAGTTCAACAAACACCTGTATTCCATTTCTTGGGCGCCACCTGCAGCGCAGAGGTGGGGACAACTTGAGTGGGGGAAGGCAGAGCAGGGAGGACACAGGGGTCCGAAGATGAGTAACATACTGTTCCTGCCCTCGAGAAGACTGAAGAATTACCAGGTGTTCTGAAGGCCCTGGGTCATTTGTGACCGAACGTACTGACAGCGACGCAATGAAGTACCTCCTGCGCGGCTCACTTTCAGCCTGGACATCCGTGTACAGGGGACCGTGTGACCCTCCCCCCACATACCTTCATCCACGCTCCACTATCCATTTGGCCAAGAAAACCAGCCCCGTCACAGGCCCACGTTCTGAAAGAAATCAAGACTAACTCAAATCAGACTGTGGGCGGGAGGGGGGGGGGGGCTGTAATGACAAAGGAGAAGACAGCCAGTAGTGCCAACTGCCCCACATAGAGGTCACTGATGCCAAACACCAGCACACAGTGATACCAGCCGAGAGTTTTGAAAGGCTGGTAAATAAATATTTTTTGAATTAATAAATAAGGCAATGACTAAGTATAGCAGACTGATAAAAATTCTTTGGGGAGACTGTCACATCATTTTCCTTTCTCCTAACATTTTCCATGACCTGTCTTGGAATCTGGAAGAGCTGAAACACTAATGAATTACTGGGAGTTATCAACCATACTGAAAGCATTTTCTTTCCTGCCTACGGCTTATCCACAGAGGGGTGTGCTCTTTGAGGACAGGAGTTCTACTTCTCCTTTCTGTCTCCTCCCGGGCCTAGGAAAACAGTACCCAGGAAAGGACTGCTGGATAAAACCAAGTCCTTACGAAATCCAGCTCCCAAACCTCCAAATCCGTTCCTTCTTCCCCACCCTGGCAACTGCCAGGCCTCCCGACTGGTCTCTCGGTGGCATTTCTGGCTCTGTCGAATCCATTCTGCATTGCCAGAGGATCTGATTTGATTCTAAAATCCAAATCTGATCTTTGACTCCAAGTTTCTGGAACGTTTCTGGCTCCAGCTGAGATTTCAATTTGCCCTTAGAGACATAGCGTTGGCAGGCTCTCTCCTTTTCCAGCCTCACTCTCCTCATCTGTAGAAGGCTAGTTTAGGACCCATTTAGCAGAGGTGCTGTCAGGGCTAAAGTTGAAAAGGCACAAAAGCAGCAGTCAGCATGTGTGTGACACGCAGTCAACACCAAGTAAACTAGTGATCACCAGGCACAGGGCACTCTGTGGTCATGGCGAAGGGAGAGCAAGTTCTACTGGGAGATGGGGTGGCGTGGCTGAGACCAGGGTTGCAGGGACCTAGCTAATGAAACCTGGGACTCTACCCTGAAGGCAGCAGAGGGTCTGGAGCATGGGACAGTAGATCAGAATATAAGGTGACTTTGGGACACTGGGAAATGGGGTGGTTCAAAGTCTTGGCAGAGGGAACGGAAGAGGTACTGAAGACTTGAGATATTAAGGATACAGAGTCACCAGAACTGATTAATTGGATGGCTGGGAGTGGGAGAGAGAGGATCACCTAGGTTTTGTATTTTCCTTTTACCAAGACATGGAAACAGTGGAAGAGGAAGGAGTAGACTGGGACGCGGGGAGTCGAGGAGAGCAGACAGGAAGAGGCACTTTCTTGCTTAAAAGGATCCAAGACCCTTCACCAAGGTCCACCATGACCCTCTCTTGCCACCCTCCTCCAACAGGACTGTTATTCTTGGTCAAATCTTCTTCCAGGCAGACCGCATTCTTTTCACAGCTCTTTGCCTTTGTCTTTCTCTCTCCTGAAATGATCTTTGATCTTTCCCCAACCTGGTGATTTGTAGTTATCTGTCAAGGCTCAGCTCAGAGGTGGCTTTGGCTGGGCAGCCATCACTCCAAACAGGCCAGCTCCTCTTCGCACCCCGCCTCCCTTCTTACCTACTAGTTTACACATCAGACCAGTAGCTGCTCTTCTGGAGCTCTGACCTCATCCCCACTTCCCCTCCAAACCAGCAGAGCCCAAAGCATATAAGCACTAGGAAAACATGACTGACTCTCCAACTGCTGTGTGTATATAACTATATGCACACACAATATGCATGTGATTTTTTTCAACAAAGCTAAGGAGTTGAATTTAGTCTTTTGGGAACTAGAATAGTTTTTAAACCAGGCATCCCCTCTGCCGAACTCAACCTCTCGGCTCCTTGCCACCCGTTCCCCACAACACATTTGCTTAAGAGAGGACTCTTCTCCACCTCCACCACGTTCACCCACGAGCCGACTGGGGCAGGTCCCATGGGGCCGTGCGCCTTACTTTTCCAGGTAGCTGCCCAAGGGACCGACCCCATGGGCCAGGCTCAGAGAGAGGTTCGGTACGAGGCTCCCGCCAGCTGGTGGACGCCGGGGCTGTCGAACCACCGCGTCGTCAGTCCCCACCCACTCTACTGCGCCGCCGCTCTCCCCTCCCACCGGCCGTGGGTCCGGCGCCTCCTGGCCGCCAGCGCCTTCCTGACTGCCACAGTCTCGGCCCGGGGTCCCGGGGTCCCGGGCCGCCCCTGCCCCGCGGAGCCGGCTGGCAGCTGTCAGGGCGCGCGGCGGGGCCCAGGCCACGGCTAGAGGCGGGAAGTCCCGTTTTTCTCAGGCAGGACCGGCGCGGGCCGCTGCCTCCCCGCCCGCGGGGCCCTTGGGCCGCCACCCCACGCAGCCACTCACCCTCCATCATCTCCTGCGACTGTTGCTGGCCCGCGCCGCGTTCCGCCGCCATGTTGGCTGCTCTTCCCCTTTCCGGAATCTGTCGCCTCAGGCCCCTCAGCCAATCAGGGCTCCCGACTCAGTGCTGCTCAGCCAATGGAATCCCACCCCAGGTTTGAACCCCCGACGCGCCTGCGCAGCCTCCGCGCCTCATGGGAGTTGTAGTCCACTCGCGAGGCCATGCGGGCCTCAGCCCCAGGAGTAGCCAGCCTCACCTCCCAGGGACAGGTAATCTGAGAGCGCACCGGAGGCTTCTGGAGGCGAGGAGCGGGGAAAAAGACAGGGGCGGTCGGGGCCTCATGCACGGAGCCGTGGCTGCAGGCAAGCGGAGAAGAATCTGGGAAATGCTTGGGGCTCATCGAGGGTCTCTGCGTGGGGCTGCAAAGTGCGGGCCAGTCGAGGGCGTGCCGGCCCCTCCAAGGCTCAGAGGTTGCGTCTGTACAGTGGCCAATTTCGTCCCGAAGTCGCCGCGCGGATTTAGTCCGTGTGAAGGGATGGCCTCCAGTTAACGCTCAGCGCAGGGCGCCCGCTCTCGTGCCGGAGTCGGAGCCGAGGCCAGGGGCCGGGGCCCGAGCACCGGGGGCCAGCTCCACCCGCAGGTGCGGGGACAGCCTCTCGGGGGTCCAGGACGTCGACCCAGCCCACTGTGAGACGCAGCCTCTGTCGGTCCCTCGGTCCCTCGGCCCCTCGGGCGTGCGTGGCCCGTGAGGGATCCCCCCCGCGCCCCCCACCTCCGAGGCCGCAGAGAGGCGAGCTGAGCACTGCTCACCCTTCCGGATTCGGAGACCCGAGGAAACGGTGTCGGTCAGACCCCGCGGGCGGAGGCGCCGTCTTTTTTGGCTCCTCCGAGGCGCCGTAAAGGGAGTCCGGTGCGTCCCTAGCAACCGTTAGCGCCTGCTTCCCCGCGCAAGCTCGCCGAGTCCCGCCCACAAGCACTCGTGGTTGGCTCGTAGGGCCTGTCAATCGGCACGAGTCGTTCTGCGATTGGCCGGTGGGGCCGGAGGCGAGGATGCGCTCCTTCCCGGCGGGTGAAGCGAACTTGGCTGGGAGACCCTGGCAGGCCCCAGGTGAGATGCCTGCACTGGAGAGAGCCGGCCCGCGACCCGCTGGCTCCTGGCGCGGCCCGGGGACGAGCCGCACCCGAGCCCTGCGTCCCCTTCGCGTGGCTACGGCTGGTGGTGGCCCGCTGCCGCCTTGCCGCCGTTTGCGGCGCCCTGGGGCCCTAGGGCCCTGGGACCCGGCCGGGGCCTAACCCCACCGGCGCGCCGTCCACCCCGGAGTTGGCCGCGAGTGTTTTGTTTACCTCGGGTTGCCTGTTCCCCCTTCTGGATGGCGAGTCCGGGAGAACAGGGGCCGCCTCCTGCTCTCGGCTGCTCTCCAGCGTCGAGAACAGTGCCTGCCAGCGGGTATTTGTGGCATGAACGCCCACTGCTTCCCCCATCTCCATTTGGGTGTCGCATACAAACCTGGCTTTATCCTGAACCTTGTCTTCACCGGCTTTTCTTTTCCCAGAGCATGGCAGCGGCCTGAGCGGGAAACTTGGGATGCCGTCTTGATGCCTTTCCTTCTGTGCTCATCACCCAGTGTATCTAGGTCAGTTCTGTGCCAAGTTTTGTCTGTGTGTTCCTGTCTCCATCTTTCTGCCACTGCTTTGTTGTATTTTTTTAAATTTTTTTATTTTTTCACTTTACACATGCAACTTTATTTTTTTTCAATATATGAAATTTATTGTCAAATTGGTTTCCATACAACACCCAGTGCTCGTCCCCAAAGTGCCCTCCTCAATACCCATCACCCACCCACCCCTCCCTCCCACCCCCATTGACCCTCAGTTTGTTCTCAGTTTTTAAGAGTCTCTTATGCTTTGGCTCTCTCCCACTCTAACCTCTTTTTTTTTTTTTTCCTTCCCCTCCCCCATGGGTTTCTGTTAAGTTTCTCAGGATCCACATAAGAGTGAAAACATATGGTATCTGTCTTTCTCTGTATGGCTTATTTCACTTAGCATAACACTCTCCATTTCCATCCACGTTGCTACAAATGGCCTTATTTCATTCTTTCTCATTGCCACGTAGTACTCCATTGTGTATATAAACCACAATTTCTTTATCCATTCATCAGTTGATGGACATTTTAGGCTCTTTCCATAATTTGGCTATTGTTGAGAGTGCTGCTATAAACATTGGGGTACAAGTGCCCCTATGCATCAGTACTCCTGTATCCCTTGGGTAAATTCCTAGCAGTGCTATTGCTGGGTCGTAGGGTAGGTATATTTTTAATTTTTTGAGGAAACTGCACACTGTTTTCCAGAGTGGCTGTACCAGTTTGCATTCCCACCAACAGTGAAAGAGGGTTCCCATTTCTCCACATCCTCTCCAGCATCTATAGTCTCCTGATTTGTTCATTTTGGCCACTCTGACTGGCGTGAGGTGATATCTGAGTGTGGTTTTGATTTGTATTTCCCTGATGAGGAGCGACATTGAGCATCTTTTCGTGTGCCTGGTGGCCATCCGGATGTCTTCTTTAAAGAAGTGTCTATTCATGTTTTCTGCCCATTTCTTCACTGGGTTATTTGTTTTTCGGGTGTGGAGTTTGGTGAGCTCTTTATAGATTTTGGATACTAGCCCTTTGTCCGATATGTCATTTGCAAATATCTTTTCCCATTCCGTTGGTTGCCTTTTAGTTTTGTTGGTTGTTTCCTTTGCTGTGCAGAAGCTTTTTATCTTCATAAGGTCCCAGTAGTTCATTTTTGCTTTTAATTCCCTTGCCTTTGGGGATGTGTCAAGTAAGAAATTGCTACGGCTGAGGTCAGAGAGGTCTTTTCCTGCTTTCTCCTCTAGGGTTTTGATGATTTCCTGTCTCACATTCAGGTCCTTTATCCATTTTGAGTTTATTTTTGTGAATGGTGTGAGAAAGTGGTCTAGTTTCAATCTTCTGCATGTTGCTGTCCAGTTCTCTCAGCACCATTTATTAAAGAGACTGTCTTTTTTCCATTGGATGTTCTTTCCTGCTTTGTCAAAGATTAGTTGGCCATACGTTTGTGGGTATTAGTTCTGGGGTTTCTATTCTATTCCATTGGTCTATGTGTCTGTTTTTGTGCCAATACCATGCTGTCTTGATGATGACAGCTTTGTAGTAGAGGCTAAAGTCTGTGATTGTGATGCCTCCTGCTTTGGTCTTCTTCTTCAAAGTTACTTTGGCTATTAGGGGCCTTTTGTGGTTCCATATCAATTTTAGGATTGCTTATTCTAGTTTCGAGAAGAATGCTGGTACAATTTTGATTGGGATTGCATTGAATGTGTAGATAGCTTTGGGTAGTATTGACATTTTGACAATATTTATTCTTCCAATCCATGAGCATGGAATGTTTTTCCATTTCTTTATATCTTCTTCAATTTCCTTCATAAGCTTTCTATAGTTTTCAGCATACAGATCTTTTACATTTTTGGTTAGATTTATCCCTAGGTATTTTATGCTTCTTGGTGCAATTGTGAATGGGATCAGTTTCTTTATTTGTCTTTCTGTTGCTTCATTATTAGTGTATAAGGATGCAACTGATTTCTGTACATTGATTTTGTATCCTGCAACTTTGCTAAATTCATGTATCAGTTCTAGCAGACTTTTGGTGCAGTCTATTGGATTTTCCATGTATAATATCATGTCATCTGCAAAAGGTGAAACTTGATTTCATCTTTGCCAATTTTGATGCCTTTGATTTCCTTTTGTTGTCTGATTGCTGATGCTAGAACTCTCAACACTATGTTAAACAACAGCGGTGAGAGTGGACATCCCTGTCATGTTCCTGATCTCAGGGAAAAAGCTCTCAGTTTTTCCCCACTGAGGATGATGTTAGCTGTGGGCTTTTCATAAATGGCTTTTATGATGTTTAAGTATGTTCCTTCTATCCCAACTTTCTCGAGGGTTTTTATTAAGAAAGTTGCTGAATTTTGTCAAAGGCCTTTTCTGCATCGATTGATAGGATCATATGGTTCTTTTCTTTTATTAATGTGATGTATCACATTGATTGATTTGCTAATGTTGAACCAGCCCTGCATCCCAGGAATGAATCCCACTTGATCATGGTGAATAATTCTTTTTATATGTTGTTGAATTCAATTTGCTAGTATCTTATTGAGAATTTTTGCATCCATATTCATCAGGGATACTGGCCTGTAGTTCTCTTTTTTTAATGGGTCTCTGTCTGGTTTAGGAATCAAAGTAATACTGGCTTCATAGAATGAGTCTGGAAGTTTTCCTTCCCTTTCTGTTTCTTGGAATAGCTTGAGAAGGATAGGTATTATCTCTGCTTTAAACGTCTGGTAGAACTCCCCTGGGAAGCCATCTGGTCTTGGACTCTTATTTGTTGGGAGATTTTTTTTTTTTTTTTTGGGAGATTTTTGATGACTGATTCAATTTCTTTGCTGGTTAGGGGTCTGTTCAAGCTTTCTATTTCCTCCTAATTGAGTTTTGGAAGCATGTGGGTGTTTAGGAATTTGTCCATTTCTTCCAGGTTGTCTAGTTTTGTTGGCATATAATTTTTCATAGTATTCCCTGATAATTGCTTGTATCTCTGAGGGATTGGTTGTAATGATTCCATTTTCATTCATGATTTTATCTATTTGGGTCATCTCCCTTTTCTTTTTGAGAAGCCTGGCTAGAGGTTTATCAATTTTGTTTATTTTTTCAAAAAACCAACTCTTGGTTTCGTTGATCTGCTCTACAGTTTTTTTTAGATTCTATATTGTTTATTTCTGCTCTGATCTTTATTATTTCCCTTCTTCTGCTGGGTTTGGGCTGTCTTTGCTGTTCTGCTTCTATTTCCTTTAGGTGTGCTGTTAGATTTTGTATTTGGGATTTTTCTTGTTTCTTGAGATAGGCCTGGATTGCAATGTATTTTCCTCTCAGGACTGCCTTCGCTGCATCCCAAAACGTTTGGATTGTTGTATTTTCATTTTCGTTTGTTTCCATATATTTTTAAATTTCTTCTCTAATTGCCTGGTTGACTGACTCATTCTTTAGTAGGGTGTTCTTTAACCTCCATGCTTTTGGAGGTTTTCCAGACTTTTTCCTGTGGTTGATTTCCAGCTTCATCGCATTGTGGTCTGAAAGTATGCATGGTATGATTTCAATTCTCGTATACTTATGAAGGGATGTTTTGTGACCCAGTATGTGATCTATCTTGGAGAATGTTCCATGTGCAGTCGAGAAGAAGGTATATTCTGTTGCTTTGGGATGCAGAGCTCTAAATATATCTGTCAAGTCCATCTGATCCAATGTATCATTCAGGGCCCTTGTTTCTTTATTGACCGTGTGTCTAGATGATCTATCCATTTCTGTAAGTGGAGTGTTAAAGTCCCCTGCAATTACCACATTCTTATCAATAAGGTTGCTTATGTTTGTGAGTAATTGTTTTATATATTTGGGGGCTCCTGTATTCTTTCTGCCACTGCTTTAATGTAAGACCTTGTATTTCTTGCCTGTATTACTTGCCTCCCCACCATCCCCCACCCTTTGCTCCTGGAGTGATGTTTGTAAACTGCCAATCTGGTCATGTTACTCCCAAGCGTAGACAATCTTTGGTAAGAAGTCCAGACTGCTTGGGCAGGCTTAGGAAGCCCTGGGAGTTATGCCTGACTTTTCCAGGCCATCTCCACCCACTTTCCTGTGTCCCAAACTCCCCGGGGTACTGTGGGAATCTTTGTCTTAAGGTGCCTCTGTCTGCCTGGAAGGCTTCTTCATCCCAGTTTTCAGTGCTCAGCTCTGCTGCTGCCTCCTCCAGGAAGCCTTTATTGCCCTTTCAGGTCTGGGAAGTGCCTTTTGCTTCCCCCTCCCCGCCTCATCGCAGCAGCTGTCACCCTAGATATTCTCTAGGATGCCTCCAGGGGAGAGACACAGATGGTCTTGGAAAGGCTCTGAGTAGTTATTGGCCCCAAACCTGAAGTCCAGAGGAAGGAGGATTTTAGGGTGGGTTTATCCAGTGGCTCAAAATGCCATCCTTGCCATCCTCTGCTTTGCTCTCCGTCATGTTGGCTTCTCCCTGAGGCCGGTTCTGCACCTGGTTGCACAGCAGTGGTGGGATCAGTTGGAGCTGTTTGCTTCCCAGCTTGTGTTCTAGTGGGAGAAAGATGGTTGTTTCCAAAGGTTCACCCATAAGAGCAAAGGGTACTTTCCCAGAAGCTCCCTGCAAATCTCTTCTTGCTTCTGTTTGGTCTCGGGGGTCCGGGGTGGGGGGGGACACTCATGCCTTCTGAAATCAAAACTAGCAACAGCAATGGAATTACTCTTAGACACCGTCAGGTGCTCTCTGGTTCAACTTCCTGTATCTTCTGCTCAGAGCAGGTACAGAGGAAAAAGCAAAACCCAGAAAAATGATCCTGAAAACATAGGGCTGGACTTGCAGGTGTTTCTGGTTGGCATTTGAGTTAAACCTGTGAAAACAGGAGCGTTTGAAGGTTGATGAAGCCAGGTCGTGTGCTCTCAGAGGACAGCATCTCTATGTTAGAATTATTACGTTTTGCTGATGTAGTCGGTGTACAATTGTCATGATTATGCTTATAAAATTAAACCTTTTGTTATAGGTTTATTGGACATTAGGGCTTCCTCTTCTTGTTGAATGAAATCCTTGTTTTCATTTTTCTATAGAACTGGGTGTGTCTTTTAGAATTTTGTAAATTTTTAAAAAATGTTTATTTTTGAGAGGGGAGGAGGGGCAGAGAGAGAGGGAGACACAGAATCTGAAGCAGGCTCTGAGCTGTCAGCACAGAGCCGGACTTGGGACTCGAACTCATGAACCATGAGATCATGGCCTGAGCCGAAGTCGGGCGCTTAATTGACTGAGCCACCCAGGTGCCCTAGAATTTTGTAAATTTTCAATGATTGACCTTTTAAACTATACTGGATATTTTCTGGTGATATATGTGTGGCAAATATCTTCTCCCAACCTGTGGTTTATTTCTATCATTTGGTTTGTGTGTGTGTGCGTGTGTCTATATGTGTGTGTATGTATGTGAACAGGTGTTCTCAACTTTAATGCTAAATTTTCAATCTTATGTTGCAGGTAGAGCTTTTTGTGTCTTGTTGAAGAAAACTCTCCTTGCCCAAAACTTACAGACGGTCTTTCTAATTGTTTTCTAAAAGCCTAGTGTTATGACTTTGACAAGTTAAGTCTTTCACATCCTGGACACCGCTTTGTGCATTTGGCGTGTGGCCAGCTCTGCTGTGACCGTCCTGGTCTGGAGGTGGAGCCACTTTGGCCTCCCCGTGTGCTGGTGGCTGGGTTCTTCCAGCCACGGGCCCTCCCGCAGGCACGGGTCCGGGGTTCGGGCCCGCGCAGGCCTGCGGCTGGGCGCCCGCCTGCTCCTTTGATGGGTTTGGTTATTCCTGCCCAGACACACCTGCCCGGTGAGCACAGCTTCCTGTCGATCTTTCACGCCTGGCAGGCCCAGTTGCCCCCTCAGGGGTGTGGACCTGTACATTTATTTCTTTGTTATTGAAGCTCACTCGCTCTTACCTCTTCTGATGTTTCTTCCTCTCCACTCTCCCTCCAGTTAGATCATCTCAGCCTGAATCTCTTAACTTCTCTCTCATGATTTTCTGTCCTTGCATTCTGGGTTATTTATTCACATAGATCTTCCAATCCTCGGATTTTCTTTTCAGCTGTGACTACCTACCTGTCTTACTCATGCAATGACATTAAAAATTAACTTTATTGAGATAGTTTACAGACAATAAAACGTGCTGACGTTAAGTACATAGTTCAGGAGTGTCGGGAGGCTTACCCAACCTCACAGTCACAGCCACAGCTGAGTCTGAGGGCCTTTCCGTCACCCTCAGAATCCCCTTTGTGCTCTGAGTCCACCCCTGCCCTTCCCACCCCTGGCCCCCCACAGCCCCTGCTTGGCCTGCTGCCCCTACAGGTGGGGCCTGTCTGCGCTAGTGCCTGGTGCTTGTGTATGGTAGCTCCTTAAGGGCTTCACTGGCATTTCCCTGGTAACTGATGATGGTGAATGTTTTTCTCATGTGTTTCTTTGTGATTCATGTGCCTCCCTTGGTGAAGTGTCCATTGAAAACCTACATCCTCCACCCTCTTTAAAAATAAGCAGGTTATTAGTTTTATGAATCCTTAGGATTTTCTATGTATGTTCTCATGTCCTCTGTGAATTGAGACAGCTTTATGCTCTGCTTTCCAGTATATGTGCCTTTTATTTCTTTTTCTGCCATTGTGTCCTGGCTATGACCTCCAGGACAGCGCCGGAGAAGAGGCTAGAATGGACGTTTTTACCCTGCTCCTGACCTTGGAAGGCAAGCATATCGCTAGCTATGGGTTCTTCATGTATGCTCTGGATCAGGTAGAGGACATTCTCAACTCCTAACTGTCGAGTGTTTTTTCCCATAAAGGGGTGTTAGATTCTGTCAAATGCTTTTTCAACATCTGTTGATATGATATGATTGTGTGATTTTTCTTCCTTTTTTTTTTTTTTCCTTTTTTAGCCTGTTGATATGATGAATTACACTGACTGATTTCCAAATGTTAAACTGGCCTTTTGTTCCTGTGATAAACGCTGCCTGATTGTCACGTATTCTCCTTTGTACTTATTGCCTGGTGGATTTGCTAACACTTTGTTGAGGATTTTTGCATCTTTGTTCACAAGAGTTTTTGGTCTGTGGTTTCCTTTCCTTTTTTTTTTTTTTTTTTAATATTTATTTATTTTAAAGAGAGAGAGAGAGAGAGAGCGAGCGCGCACGAGTACACACAGGCCAGGGAGGGACAGAGAGAGAAGTAGACACAGAATCCAAAGCAGGCTGCAGGCTCTGAGCTGTCAGCACAGAGCCCCACATGGGGCTCGAACCCATGGACCGTGAGATCATGACCTGAGCCAAAGTCAGACACTCACCCGACTGAGCCACCCAGGTGTCCCTGTGGTTTCCTTTTCTATCGATGTTTTTGTCCAGTTTTGGTATCAGGGTAATGCTGCTCTCAAACACTGGGCTGGATGTGCTCCACTGGTTTTTAATTTCTGGAGGAGTTTGTATAGTATTGTTATTTCCTTCTTAAACGTTTGATAGAATTCACCAGTGAAGCCATCTGGGCTTAGAGATCTTTGTGGGAAAGTTTTTAAATTACATCTTCATTTGTATAATGCTGAAATCGATTCTTTCAGTCAGTATGTAGTTATTTTTGAGAAACTCTTGTTCTCACTTTTTGACTCACATCTTTTACGTTTTAAACATATACCTGGGTACTTCTAACATCTGATGTTCTTGTGGGTCTGGATCTGTTTGATTCTTCTGTAGACTCTCACTGAAGGTACCTGTTTCCCTGTCTTTTTTGTTGGAAGAGAATGTATTTGCTTGTTCTTGATCTTGGAAGCAATCAGGAAGATTGCTTTTGCCAGGGCCCAGGCTCCTGAGCTAGGGCCACACTGTCCCTTGTTGGGGCCCTGGCGTCCTTTCGGGGAGCCCCTGCCTCATTAGGGTGACCTGCTTACAGCTCTGTACAGCTCATGTGCATCTTTCAAAGGTCGTGTCTTTTCTGGGTAGCTCCGAGATGCCGCAGCACCAATATTCTTAATGAGCTCTAGCTGGTCTGGGATACAGGGCCCGCTCAAGTTACCCAGGCCACTGTATGCTTCATCTTTTTTTTTCCCTAGAACTTTTATGTTTTGTTTTTAAATTCACCTGGAACTAGTTTTTGTACATGGCAAGTCATAGAGGTGCCACTTTGCCCCTAATTACGCCAACTCCCAAACTGACAGCTCAAGGCTATTAGGCATTTCTAATTCGCGGTAGCAGCTGAGACCCTTGGGTCGTCACAAGCGTGCTGAGAGTTGTGCATTATCGTTGCTCACATTGTGCACAGAAGGGGCTGATGCTGGCAGGCCAGGGGGCTGTGCCGGGGAGCAGCGTTCACCCCCCCACCGATCTTCACCGGGTGCTGACATCAATCACAACATCAGTCTGTTTGTGAAATTGATTGTTTTGTCGTCTTTTTTGTTCCTCTGCTGTCCCGACCTCCATTTCTGTGGCTCGCTGGCATGTTTTGACGTCAGCAGCCTTCCATGCTGGTGATAGGAGGGCCTTCAGTTTTCTGTCTAGGGGGCCCCTGCCCCACCGTGCTCAGGAGCTGGCAGCTGAGGTGAGCATTGGCCGGGCCCTAACACCTGAGGGGCCTGGAACGTGAACATACTGGAGATCCCATGCTGTTACCACTGTATGCAAAATTATAGATTGGGCTCAAAGCCGTTAACTGTGAAAGTCACTGCCCTCCTCTCCTGGTGGTGAATCTTCATGAAGGCCTTCAAGCCAGAATAGAACGGGTAGGCGGGGCCTCCTTGGAGTTTGGAGCTGCAATGTGGTGGTGGGGGGGAGCATCTGCCTTCCCTTTCCATAGCAGGTCCATCCTGTGGGGCACCCTCGCCTGCTTATTGAAGCCTGGTCTTCCTTGGAAAGGAAGCCCCTCAGCCAGTCCTTGGGCCTGTGTGTGCCCACGAGGGAGCATTGGTGGGGGGAGAGGCCCACGAGGGTCTTGGAAGCAGGTTCCGTATACCCTGGCCTGGACCTCCAGACAGTGGTTCTGCAAGATGTCACCTTTGGAGGAAATGGTGAAGGACGCAGGAGATTTTTCTGTATTTGCTTTCCTTACAACTGCTTGCAAGTATTTAAAAATAAGAAGTTAACAACACAAATGTCTGGTGCCAGGCCTATCTCCAGACTCTGTATGTTGGCTTTGCGTTGCTATTTTGTTGGAAGCCCCATGGATGATTCTGGGTGTGGCTGGTCAGATGCAGTGGGTTTGGGGAAAGCTGGGGCCACACAGAGCCTCACACGCTGGCGGGTGCTCCTGTCGTCGGGAACGCCCTTCACCTGGGGCCATCTGTAGTCGGGGTGCCGCTGCAGCCTGGGCCTTCCTTGGAGGTCCCTCCTGCCCTGCTCTGCTCTGTCCTCATTTTCTTCTTTCCTTCCCGTCTCTGCCCCCACGTTTCTCCCAAAGGACTTCTCCTAGCAGGACTTCTGGGCTCGCCTTGTAAGCTGGGGGAGGCCGTGGGGCTGAGCGGCTCTCAGCCTCGCGGGGCGATCAGTTGCCTCTTGGTTCTTGTGCTGCAGATGCTGATGGCGTTCGCTTTGTTTTCCAGTTGTTCTCCTGGCCTGCCAGCTCCCCGATGGAGGGCGGAGGCCCGGCCGAGAGCCCCGCCGTGCGGACCACCTCCGAGCCCCGCAGGTCCTCGTCCTCGGCGCACAGACACCTGAGCAGAAGGAATGGGCTGGCGAAGCTGTGCCACAGCAGGATGGCCCTCTCCGGTACCCGCCCCTTCTGGGCATCGTGGGTGGCGGTGTCGAAAACGCAGGCGAGGGGGCGCTCTGGGCTCTGGCCACTCTCTCTCTTCTTGCTGAGAGGACGCGCTCTGTGTGCGGGCGGCGGTGCAGGCTGAAGCCTCTCCTGCGCCGCCGTGATTCTTAGGCATGAGCCTGTCCTGCGGAGTGTGTGTGAGCGCGACCCTGGGCTGGGCTGCCTTGCAAGTAAGATACAGTTTTGCGGCTTTAGTTCGGTAAATATTTCCCAGCTGCTGGGCTGCAGGCTCATGCTTTCTTCCCAGTTACAGATGAGTAACACGGGCTTGAGGGCAGCTAGCTTTCCAGTGCAGAAGATGGTGCCCAGTGTGGTGGGGGGAGGGGGCAGAAGGTCGAGGCACCTGCTACCCACTCGCTCATGTTTCCCCAAGTTAACTGGTGCCTCCAGAGCCCAGACACCCCCGAGGGGCTCGTTGTCGGAGGGGGTGCTTTGGGAGACAGAGGTGCATGCCTGCAGCCCGGGGCTAGGACACGGGGAGTCTGTTAGGTTGATAGAAGGGCTGGTGCTGGAGGAAAGGTGGAGGTGAGGAACAGTCCCACGGAGGAGGAGGGTTGGAGCCCAAGAAGAGGGCTCACGTGCTGGCCTGGAGGCACAGGGTGGGGCTGTTCAGAGGGGAGCAGAGGCTAGGTCCTCCAGGTGAGGGCTGGAGGTTCTGTGGGGTGGGCTGGGCAGGTCTGTGAGGCAGGCAGGTGGCCACCCTCGCCCTTGGCCTTGGGAGGGAGCATGGGTGGGTGTCTGCTTGGGGAGCAGGGGGCGGAGCTGGGGCCACAGCGCCTGTCTGGTGCTGTAAGGAGATCAGGCCGGGCCTGGGGCAGCCCGGAAGAGGAGGGCCGAGGCTCTGGGCCGTGCAGTTTCCAGGCTCCTAGAATGGTCTGGGGTGGGCCCATGAGCTAAGGAGGGGAAAGGGGGGAAGACTTGTCTTTACCTGGTTTTTGAGCCGTTTGAAGGATGGAGCTGACATTTACTGAGATGGGAAAGGAGAGGCAGGGCAGGGGTGTAAGCAGGGGCCTCGCAGCACATTCCTAGGTGAAGTGTATTTAAAGCCACCAAGGAGTGGCTGGGATGGAGCGGAAGCGGTGAGCTTGATCCCCAGGGTTCCAGGGTGATGAGAGCTCAGGCAGGTGGAGGGGGGAGGGAGCTCTGCCAAGGGCAGAGGTTTAAGAGCTGGGGAGCTGCCCCCTGGCCCAGGGCTGCTGATGGTGGGGGTGAAGGAGCCCTGAGAACTAGCCACGGGGTTGAGCATCTTGGGAGCCACTGGACCTGTTACCGGGAGGGGGTTTTCTGGAGGGATCGTGAGTGAACCTGACCAATGAATGAGGGAGAGAGGAAGGGGCGGGGACAGCCAGGCAGCTCTTGGATTTGGGAGACTTTCTGGGATCGAGGGGCGTTAGGACAGACCCAGGAGGGCACCCCTTGGGGGGCTGGGTGGAAAGGGACCTCAGAGTGTGTTTACACAGAATCACTGAGGCTGGGCCTGCTCCCCATAGGTGCGACTCCGCATGGCTAGACACACCCAGGTGTTGTTCTGTTGGGCTCTGGGGACGTTTGAGACGCACCCAGGGGTGCAAACCAGCCCTTGGAGCCTTTGGCAGGAACTGAGAGCAGGGGCTGTGTGTGGCGGTGTTTGAGGAGTGCGCTCCTGGCAGGTCCAAGGCTTCCTTTCCTTCTCTTTCCAGAAGGCAGATGGAGCTCCTACTGTCTGTCCTCGCTGGCTGCCCAGAATATGTGCGCGAGCAAGCCGCACTGCCTGGCCGCACCGGAGCGGTCGGACGCGGCCGGGTCCCTGGGGGGCGCGTCCTGCTGTTCCCTGCTGCGGGGCTTGTCTTCGGGGCAGTCCACGCCCCTCCTCCCGGCCCCCGTGTCCAACCCGAACAAGGCTGTTTTCACTGTGGACGCCAAGACCACAGAGGTATTTGCTTCGGTTTGTGACCCTGCCATGAGTGTGTAGCCCGTGTCTTCAACCTGTGGCCTCAAACAGAGGCGTTTGTGTTAAGTGAGATCAGAAAAGCATTGGGTTTCACCTGTGTAGTTGCAGAAGCGACATAAACAAGACTCAACCACACCAAACAGTCCTCTCACCAAGGTGGAGACCCCAGGGAGGGGGCGAGGCACGCGCTCGTGCTGTCTAAGGCACTGGCCGCCCGAGAGTGAGAATGCATTCCCAGCGTGAGAGCAGAGCGCTTAGGGGCACAGAGAACTGAAATTGTTCGGTGGGCAGGAGTATGGCCTAAGTCCCCACACGTCCACGTAGTCTTGATGACGTGAGGTGCCCGGTCGTGGCGCTGCCATTTCTTGTGTCCCCCTCTGTGGCCAAGGCCCCCGAGGACCCAAGGCGTCACTGCTGTGAACCGCCAGGGCAGGACACTGGGAGGAGGACGCTGGACCATGCCGCCTCGTCTGCTGTTCCCGGGGGTTAGAGGCGCCGCCGGTGATGCTCGTGCCCTCTCCTCTCCGTGACCCCCAGATCCTGGTCGCCAACGACAAGGCTTGCCAGCTCCTGGGGTACAGCAGCCATGACCTGATCGGCCAGAAGCTCACGCAGTTCTTCCTGAAGCCAGATTCCGACGTGGTGAAGGCCCTCAGCGAAGAGCATGTGGAGGCTGACGGCCACGCCGCCGTTGTGTTTGGCACGGTGGTGAGTGCCCGGCGTGTGCCGCCGGGGCCGTACAAACACGGCCGGTCACCGGCCACCGCGGCCGCTGTCCTCCCCTTTGGTGCTGGTGCGGGGGACAGCTGGGCTGGCGTGAGGGCGGTACCACCTGATGGGGGAGGAGGCCAGTCAGCGGTTTGCAGGCCTGCAGGATGCGGCGCGGATGCTCTCGTCTCAGGGTCCCCACCCCTAAATCTCCAGCTCTGTGTGTCGGTGTTCGTTGGCGGGGCTGGCAAGGTTTCCCGGGGGCTTCGGTCCTCCCCGTGTGGTGCATCAGCTGGCAGTTGACGGGTTGAACTGCGTGTTAGATGCTGAGCCCTTGGCCCCGGGCACCAAGGGGAGTGAGATGTGGTCCGCTACTTCTGAAAGGCCACCTGGCTGTCGTGAAGAAAAAGTTGGCATGTTCACCACACATTGGTGTCTGTTTCCTCAAGAAGTTACGGATGCTGTTTCCCCTGTGGTGTTGAACGAAGCTGCCAAAAGCCCTTCTCCTCCCATAGAACGTTGGCTCAGAGACTGTTAGGTTAAGTGTCCAAAACCTTGTTTATACTTTGGTTCGTTTCCGAGATGTGGGGCAGGTGAGCAGAGGCTGCAGACGTCCACGGGCCTGGGGTCCAGGGAGGGCCAGGTGCAGGCCCGTCTGTCCCCACAGGTGGACATCGTGAGCCGCAGTGGGGAGAAGGTTCCAGTTTCTGTGTGGATGAAGAAGGTGAAGCGGGAACGCAGCCTCTGCTGTGTGGTCATGCTGGAGCCCGTGGAGCGCGTCTCGGCCTGGGTCGCTTTCCAGAGCGATGTGAGTGTGCCCGCGGCATCTCAGCTGCACGGAACTTGACCCTGTGGCGTTGCTCCCGGAGCTCGGGCTCACCTTGTGGCCTGCTGTGTGCCTTTGGGGCTTGTGGGAGGCCCCGCTGCACCCCCCACTGTGTGCACTTGGGCAAGGAATCCAATCTCCCTGTGCCTCAGTTTCCTCATGTGTACTACTGGGATATAATCAGAACCACTCACAGGACTGTTTCCGCACCGTGTGTGGTACACAGCCCTGGGCTGTGAGCTGTGGGTGTCGTTTGTGCCGGCTTCTGCGGAACATCTCGAGAAGTCAGGGATTTGGGCCTCAGGAGTGTTTGTGCACGCCTCGCACACTTCTGCCGCGCGCGGTGCGAACTTTCAAGCTCGAGACTTGGCGTTTGGTGGAGCTTGAAGCTGAGGTGCCAGGAGTTTTATCCTAAGGCTTAAAAATGCTGGTACTTCCTCCTAGGGAACCATAACGTCGTGCGACAGCCTCTTCCCTCTCCTGTACGGGTACGCGTCCGGGGAGGAGGTGCTCGGGCAGCACATGGCAGACCTCATCCCTTCTGTGCAGCTGCCTCCGCCCGGCGAGCTCGTCCCACAGGTAGGACCCCGGGGACCTCTGGCCACCGCAGGGAGTCTGTCTATCCAGTGACTGGTGACCGTTCATCTCCCAGACTGGAATCCGTGACCTGGCCACACAGGCTGGGACCTGTGCTCAGTGGCACCCGTTCCCCTGTTGCTCTCTGGGCTCAGAAGCCTTACCCGGTCAGGGCCCGTGTGGCTCTCCAACTGACTGCCCTGTCCCCTCGGTCCTCTCCCTGGAGCCTGGGGTAGGGAACGCCTGCTGCCTCTCTTTACTGACAGGTCCGGGGTCTTGAGGGACAGGGAGAACGGGCTGATGGCAGGTGTCCCCTCAAGGCAGGATGGCAGTCAGATGGGGGAGGGCCGGCAGCTTTGGGGTCAGTGGCGGTCTGGGGTCGGGGGGAGGTTCTGATGCTGACCGAATCCTCCCAGTTCCCAGGAGTCCCGTTTCCTACTAGTGTGCAGCCTCCACACCAGTGACCCACACTGCAGTGAGTTCACCTCATGTCACACCCCAGTGACCTGCAGGATCAGACTGGACGGTTGATTTTTGCCTAAAGTCACCTCTGCCGCTGTAAGAAATCAGAGATTGTTTCAGGCCACCCATAGGCACTCGCAGGTGGTTTCAGGCCACCCAAAGGCGCTCGTTGGTTCTCTGGCTGGCCTCAGGCCAAGAGCCGAACCCCCTGAGCAGTCATCGGCTATTTTTCAGCTTTCCAGCTCAATGGGAACCCCCTGCCCCCGTCCCTAGTCCTTATTGTCTCTGTGTCCTCTCCCCTGCCCCAAGGCCGGGGGGTGGGGGGCGCCTGTTGGCCCAGCCCCGCTGGGAGCTCGCGTGTCAGCACCTGCTCAGTCTGAACGCAGGCGCATCCAAGAGAAGTATGTTCTAGAAGGCACGTTTGTAATAACCTCGAACTAGAGTCCCCGACTCCCCGGCAGCGAGTGGAGACAGGTGCTGCACCCCTCATTCCTTGTGGGGCCCCCTGGGACCTGGCGCCTGGCCTACGGCCTTGGTGCACGGAGCCTGGCGTGTGGAGTCCCGACCCTGTTGAGGGTGCAGTGCTGCTGAGTGAAGCTCCCCTCCTGTGTTCAGGGCGGTGCCCACGACGTGGGCCCCTTCACATCTTCTGTCTCCGAGGTGGCCCCTCGAAGGGGTGGGTGGGATAGGGCGAGGGGTGGGCACAGAAGCCTGGGCCTCATCTTGAAACCTGAAAGGGCGCACAGTCTCAAAGCCCCTGGTGAGGATATTGCCTTGGTCGAGGTTTACTTGAAACTGGATACATTCCAAGTCTTCAAGAAGGGAAACGTAAAGCAAGGATGTGCTCTCGTGGGTGATGGAGGTGCCGACGAGGCAGATGGGGCGTGGCCACCCAGTAGTCAGCAACAGCAGGGAGCCACTGCCCCTCAGGCCGAAGGATGGGGGACGGAGTGAGGGATGGGGCCGTCCGCAGAGGGGGGCACCCTGGGGATACTGGCGGTCCGAGGTGGAGAGCGGGGAGGAACGCTGGCCCTCCCTCCCAGACGCCAGCCCTCGCGCGCGTCTTGGTTGCCCTGGTGTCTGCTGCCCTCGGGCCTTTCTGGAGTGGTGAGCGGCTGCCGTGCTGGGGTGCCCTCGCCCCCGGTCACAGCTCCTGGCCAGCTTCCGCTTTCCCTGGGGCAAAGGCGGGGTGCGGGGAGCTCAGGGAAGGAAGGCCGGTGTGGGGAGTGTGATGTTTGGGGGTGCTCCCCAGCACACGTGGGTGGGTTCACTTCTCAGGCTGCAAAGACTCAAAGCTGGGGCTGGGTGCGATGCTGCTGTCAGCTCAGTGGTGCGTGTTCCTTCCAGAATCTCAAGATTCAGAGGTCTGTCGGGAGAGCCAAAGATGGCACCACCTTCCCTCTGAGCTTAAAACTGAAATCCGAGCCCAGAAGCGAGATGGTGGAAGACGGCAGGGCAGTGCCTGAGCGGGGTTACTCGGCGTCAGTCTGGGTGTTCTCCACCATCAGCGGCCTCATCACCCTCCTGCCCGACGGGACCATCTATGGCATCAACCACAGCTTTGCCCTGATGCTGTTCGGTTACGGGAAGACGGAGCTCCTGGGCAAGGTGGGCCTTGCGTGGGTGGCCAGCCTGCATGCCCCTGCAGGGGGCTGGTCCATTTCCACAGTGAGGACCTGTGCTTGCCACAGGCCTCGTACCTCCCTGTCTGCTGGGCCGGTCCCCTGGCTGCCCCTGGCGGGTGCCGGGCAGCGTGCTCCCTGTCTGCACTCATTTCTCTGGACCCCACACCGAGCCCTCCATGACCCCCTGGGCTGTCTCGAGGTGCTGCCCTGGGAGAGCGAGGGGCTGTCACCCTGAGACCTGTCCCGAGCAGAGCGTGTGTCCCACCTGTGGGGATTTTCTCTGCGCGTGGAGCTTGGGGCTTATCTCACCTCCTGTGCCCTGGGGGCCATCTTGGGGGGGGTCTGTTGTGCGGTCAGAGTCAGAGGAAAGTGTTTATGAACTTCTTCCTTGGATGGAGCTTTCTCTGAATTTCTTGAACACGGGGAGGCGGAACTCTCCACACACCAAGAGCCAGGCCCAGCTGGGATGCCAACTGCCAGTTTCTATCTAAGACCGTGCTGAGAGTCTGTATCTGTTGCTGCAAACCATTGTGAGCTTGGTGCCTAAAACATGACAATCTCATATTTAGGTCACAGATGGGCCCTTTGGGCTGGGCTCGGCGGGATGGCCTATTCTCTTTGATGTAGTGTCAGCCGGGGCTGGCATCGTCCCCAGGCGCGCCTACCCGTGGGTCTGGCTGCCTGGGTCCGTGGCTGGGGCGGTGTCGAGAGCCCCTGTGTGTCGTGTGGTGGCCAGGCTCCAAGGGCAGGTGAGCATCTCAGGCAGCCACAGCATGCTCCTCACGTGGTTCCAGGGTCCTCCTGGGTCCTGGAAAGGGGACACGGGCCCTCTGCTCAGTGGGAGGAGGGTCATGGGGGAGGGAGAGGCTGCCGGCTGGCGCATCGCTTTTGACGTTGAGTGGCCACTGTGCCGGTGCGCCCGGCTGGCTCGGCCCTTGGGTGCCTGCAGCCCTTCAAGGAGCACCTTGTTCACCACGCGCTGCCGCAGAGGAAGGGAACGTTGTTCCCTCTTGTCATTCTCAGACCCAGTGACAAGGTCCAAACACAGGTCCCTCTTTGTTTTCTAGTTAGAAATATTAAGGAGCAAGTAAGCTGAAACTTAGTTAAATGAAGGTAAACTTAGTTTGAAGTTAATGAAAACACAGTCAGTGTGAGTTCTGGACCAGGGGTTCCCGCAGGAACATCGAGGGCGTCCCGTCTTTGTAGGGACCGCGTGTGGGGTGGATGGACCTGCCTCTGGATTAGACCGTGTTCCAGATTCACACGGCTGTGAGTAGGGGGCGCACACGGGTTCAGAGAGGGCACGTGTCCTTGCAGCTCCGGGGCCTGGGACCCTCATGCTGAGGCGCTGGCCAGCACAGCAGAGGCGCCCCAGGTCCTGTGTCTTATCCTGGGCACCCATCGCTCCCTGAGAGCCACGTTTGCACACGTGAGATTTGCACACGTGGCTTTCATGCCTAAGGAAAACATGGGGCGAACATCTGCCCGGGAGACATGGAGGTGTGTTGGTATTGGTAGCTTCAGTTGTTGATTTTGTTTTTTCGTAAGAAAAGGGAGGAAAAGTCACGAATTCCATGTTGAGTGTCAGAGGGGCTTTGTGGGTCTGTTGAAAGGAATACGACCTGGGGTCTTTGCTCACCTTGCCCGGAGATGTGCTCGCGTCGCGTTCATTTTGTCTGCAGACCGGATGGTGCGCCGGCCCCGTGGGTCAGGGTGGATCCTCACCAGATCTGAAATGTCATCGTTTCTTTTCTAGAATATCACTTTTCTGATTCCCGGTTTCTACGACTACATGGAGCTCGCATATGACAGTTCCTTACCACGGCCAAACCTGACCAACTGCTTGGACGTTGGCAACCAGAGTGAGCCTGGGGAGAGTGCTGTGGACCCCCACCAGGGCTGGGACCCGGCCGGCGAGGCCAAGGGTCGGCCCAGCCTCTTCCTCCCAGGTGCGTCCATGGCTGCCCAGCCACACACAGCTCTACACCTCGGAGGGAGGGGGCACGGGCGTGCTGGGCAGGATGGAGAGTGTAAGCGAGTGGCCGCCGGGCATTCGTGGAGACCCTGTCTGTCGTGGGCCTTCTGTGTTCCCAGGGGATGGGACGTGTCGTGAGTCTGACAGCCATGAGCATAGAGAGGGTCCCGGGGGTAGCTTGTTGGTGGTGTTTTACGAGTAGATCTGTGGAGCCTCACGTAGCCTACGACAGTGTTAATGTAGCCTATCGCGTTAACCCCTAAGTTAAGTAGTTCTAGGCCTATTTGCTCGTTGTGTTTCTCCTCTGTACTTTTAGTTTAGCGTTTAATGTTATTTCAGCAAATATCCCAAGTCCCCAAGACGTGAACATCTTAGGTGCCGTGGTGTGTGAGGACAGGCCGGGAGCACGGCTCCCGCCCTGGCAGGGCTCCTCTCTGGCTTCGGGGCACCAGGAGCAGGGACCACAGAGCACGATACCGCCCGGCAGCCTCCTCAGTGCTCACCTTTCTGTTGACAAGGAGCGAGGAGCAGCTGCGCCCCGTTCTGCTCCCAGCCCACAGGGCCCCACTCTGCAAGTACCCGCTCCCTCACTGCCCGCTGACAGGGTGCGGTCCTCACGTTCCCTGGTCTCTGACGTCCCGTGGGAGGGGACACCGGAAATGAAACGAGAGGGCTTCTGGGGAGCAGCAGGTGTCCAGGGCTCCGTGGCCCTCTTGGAGGGTGGCGTGGTAGTGATGCCGTGCGCACGGGGCAGGCTCAGGGTGCCTTGGAACACGTTGTCCCCGTGCTGCCGCCTGTGGCCCGACTTGCTGTCTGAGCGCTCACATACGGGGGTTTAACACAGTCACCAGGGGAGTGGAGGGGCCACGTGGGAGCCGTTGTGTTGTGGGGCAGCGCTCTGTGTTCTGGGCGCTGAACCCCAGCGGGGGTTTCTGCAGCGCGTGGCTCGGACCCGAGGCTGGGAGTGGGGTGTGTGCCCTGAGGGTTGCTTTCCAGGCACTGGAGGTGACCTCGTAGCATTTTGTTTCACAAGGTGCTTTGTCGGGCTGCTGGCTCTGCTGGGGTCTCCACTGTTCCCACGCCGGCTTCCTCCGTCGCATCTGCGTTCTGTCTACACAGATGGCCCTTTTTCAGTTTCTTTTCTCCGTCGCTAGTTCTGAGTCTTCCCTTTCCCACCATTCTGCCGTCTCTCCCGTGTGTGTGTGTGTCTAACGCACGTTCTCTGTGGAAGGTCAGGGGGTGGGGGTCGCTTCTGCCCCTCTCCCTGTGCCTCCTCAGGATGAACTCTCGGAAGTGGCATTTCTGGGCACGTGGGGATGCTTGCTTTTTCTGGCTGTTGTCCGAATGTCCACTGGAAAGATGGTGCCGGCCCGTCCACTTCCACCGCCGGGGGCCGGGCTTCTTCCCCACAGCCCCGATCCAGACTGCCATTTACAGGGACAGCCCGCCTGCTCCCACCCCCCCTGCTGTGTGCTAGGCCCTATGTGGGTGGACAGGCACCGGGCCGGGGAGCTGGTGGGGAGGCTGTGACACGCAAGTATAGGCTTGACGCGTAGGTGACCAGCCCTCAGGAGGAAGAGCGAGGCAGGGGGAGGACGTACAGTCTCAGGGTCCGTGAGCCTGGGAGGGACCCTTGGGATGGTGGCTTTTGGTGAAGCACCAAAGGAGGCAGGAGTGGCGTTCCAGGGACGGGGGCCAGAGGCCCTGGGCGGAGTGTCAGGAGGCGGGCCGCAGGGCCGTGGGGGTCACAGTACGGATTTGGGCTTTTACCTGGAGTCAGAGCAGAGCCCTCGGGGGGCTCTCGGCAGATGGAGGGACGCGCTGCAGCCCCGGGGGTGGTGGCGGTGGGATCCTGCCGGCTGAGGGCAGGGCCTGGGACACCGCAGCAGGGAGAGTGGGGGCCGCTGGCCCCGACTGGGCACCTGCGGAGTGGCGAGGGGGTGGCCCGGGACACGCTGCGGACGTAGGCTCGCCACGGCTTCTGAGATCAGGTCGGGGCCCCCCCTGCTCACGAGTCCCATGGGGGGAGACTTGGTCAGCAGGTGGGAAACGGTCTGTTCTGTTGCTGCCAGATTCCAGGGTTAACGGCTCGCTTGTCGGAGACCACGAGCTGCCACGAGGCGAGACCCTAGAGGTAGCGGGAAGCCGAGAAGCCTTCGCAGGGACCGGGGGCCAGGCAGACCCCGGAGGCCACCTCCCTCCTGCCCTCCCGCCTCCGCCTGTTCCGCGGTGAGTCCCCTGGAGGTGGGGTGGGGCGGCGGTAGGCGGCGCGGTCGGTCGAGGAGCGTGCTGCGGGGAGACAGGTGCCCGCAGCAGCGGTGGCGCTAGCTCCTGGCCACCGAGTGCTTGCTCGAGTCCGCCGTTGGGCGTGGTCCCCGGTGGTGGCCTTGAGACCCAGCCCCGTTGTGTGGGTGGGGTTCCAGGGAGTTAACATAGCAGGATTTCCTCGTTTAAAAAACCATTTGCGTCTGCTCTCTTTTAAATAACGAAATACTGTATGTAGAGTGGTCAAGTCCACGTTAGAACACGTGGAAAATGTAGAAAGGCAGAGAGAGAAACTCACTGGTCGTCCCTGCTTAGTTATCGTGGTCCCACGGTACACAGCGTTTTGGAGTTTCTCAACTAGTTTTCTCCCCGCGGGAGCCACCGTCAGCCGTTGGGGCTGCCCCGCCACGTCCCCGTCCTCGGAGCGGGGCACCTTCCTAGCGTGTCCTCCGCGTCCGCGGGTGCTCGTGGGCAGCCGCTCTTGCCCCTGTGGCACAGACCGGGTCACCCCGTGCGTGTTGTCCTGGACGTGTGTGTGTGAGACGTGCGAGTCCGAGCCCTTTCCACGCGTCACCTCCCGTGGAGCTCTGCGGTTTCGCTGCTTTCCTGCCGTTGGCTTGGATTCCCTGGCTTTCCGCTACTTCGCTCTGGGGTCTGCTTTGGATGGTCTCTGTGCCACGTGCCCATCTGTGGACGGGGGGACCCTCTCCCGGCGGGGCCGCCTGAGGCGTGACCCCCTGGCCCCAGGGGTGGTCGCTGCTACAAGCTGCTGGGCTCCCGGCCTGCGAGTCTCAGGGTGGGGGACCCTGGCGGTGGCTCTCATCTGCTCTGCCCCAAGCTCCCGTCTGGGCCCCGCATGCTCCATTTTCTGGGATGAGGTTGTGTGACAACCAAGTCCTGCCAGTGAGCCGCTTCCGACGCTTCTCTTGGGTTGGATGTGCTGAGCTCAAGTTGTAGTGCTAGACCGACGTCCCTCCTAGAGGCCCTGTAGGTGTGCTTGTCCTTGTCACTGCCCCTGGCTTGCTTGCTTGCTTGCTTGCTTGCTTCCTTCCTTCCTTCCTTCCTTCCCTCCCTCCCTCCCTCCCTCCTTCCCTCCCTCCCTCCCTCCCTCCTTCCTTCACTCCTTCCCTCCTTTCTTCCCTCTTTCCTTCCTCCCTTCCTCCCTCCTTCCTCCCTCCCTCACCCCCTCCTTCCTTCCCTCCTCTCCTTCCTTCCTTCCTTCCTTCCTTCCTTCCTTCCTTCCTTCCTTCCTCCCTTTCTCCCTCCCTCCTTTCTCCCTCCCTCCCTCCTTCCCTCCTTCCTCCCTCCCTTCCTCCTTCCCTCCTCCCTCCCTCCCTTCCTCCTACCTTCTCTCCTTCCTTTCTTCCCTCCCTCCTTCTTCCCTCCCTCCTTCCTCCCTCCCTCCTTCCCCCCTTCCCTCTTTCCATCCCTCCTTCCCTCCTCCTTCCCTCCCTCCCTCCCTCTTTCCCTCCCTCCTTCCTTCCCTCCCTCCTTCCCTCCTTCCTCCCTCCCTCCCTCCCTCCCTCCTTCCTCCCACCGTCCCTCCCTCCTTCCTTCACTCCTTCCCTCCTTTCTTCACTCTTTCCTTCCTCCCTTCCTCCCTCCTTCCTCCCTCCCTCACTCCCTCCTTCCTTCCCTCCTCTCCTTCCTTCCTCCCTCCCTCCCTCCCTCCTTCCTCCCTCCCTCCCTCCTTCCCTCCTCCCTCCCTCCCTCCCTTCCTCCTTCCTTCTCTCCTTCCTTCCTTCCCTCCCTCCTTCTTTCCTCCCTCCTTCCTCCCTCCTTCCCTCCTTCCTCCCTCCCTCCTTCCCTCCTTCCCTCTTTCCATCCCTCCTTCCTTCACTCCTTCCTTCACTCCTTCCCTTCTTCCTTCCCTCCCTCCCTCCCTCCTACCCTCCTTCTGCCCTCCCTCCTTCCTTTCCTCCTTCCTCCTTTCTTCCCTCCCTCCTTCCTTCCCTCCTTCCTCCTTCCCTCCTCCCTTCCTCCTTCCCTCCTCCCTCCCTCCCTTCCTCCTTCCTTTTCTCCTTCCTTCCTTCCCTCCCTCCTTCCCTCCCTCCCTCCTTCCTTCCCTCCTTCCTCCCTCCCTCCTTCCTTCACTCCTTCCCTCCTTTCTTCACTCCTTCCTTTGTCCCTTCCTCCCTCCTTCCTCCCTCCCTCCCTCACTCCTTCCTTCCCTCCTTCCTCCCTCCCTCCTTCCTTCACTCCTTTCCTCCTTTCTTCACTCCTTCCTTCCTCCCTTCCTCCCTCCTTCCTCCCTCCCTCACTCCCTCCTTCTTTCCTCCTCTCCTTCCTTCCTTCCTCCCTCCCTCCCTCCCTTCTTCCTCTCTCCCTCCTTCCTTCCTCCCTTCCTTCCTCCCTCCTTTCTCCCTCTCTCCCTCCTTCCCTCCTTCCTCCCTCCCTTCCTCCTTCCCTCCTCCCTCCCTCCCTTCCTCCCTTCCTCCTTCCTTTTCTCCTCCCTTCCTTCCCTCCCTCCTTCCTCCCTCCCTCCTTCCTTCACTCCTTCCCTCCTTTCTTCACTCCTTCCTTCCTCCCTTCCTCCCTCCTTCCTCCCTCCTTCCCTCACTCCCTCCCTCCTTCCTTCCCTCCTCTCCTTCCTTCCTTCCTTCCTCCCTCCCTCCTTCCTCCTTCCCTCCTCCCTCCCTCCCTTTCTCCCTCCCTCCCTTCCTCCTTCCTTTTCTCCTTCCTTCCTTCCCTCCCTCCTTCCTCCCTCCCTCCCTCCTTCCTTCACTCCTTCCCTCCTTTCTTCACTCCTTCCTTTGTCCCTTCCTCCCTTCCTCCCTCCTTCCTCCCTCCCTCACTCCCTCCCTCCTTCCTTCCCTCCTCTCCTTCCTTCCTTCCTCCCTCCCTTCTTCCTCTCTCCCTACTTTCCTCCTTCCCTCCCTCCTTCCTTTCTTCCTTCCTCCCTCCTTTCTCCCTCCCTCCCTCCTTCCCTCCTTCCTCCCTCCCTTCCTCCTTCCCTCCTCCCTCCCTTCCTCCTTCCTTTTCTCCTTCCTTCCCTCCCTCCTTCTTCCCTCCCTCCTCCCTCTCTCCTTCCTTCCCTCTTTCCTTCACTCCTTCCTTCCTTTCTTCACTCGTTCCTCCCTCCCTCCCTCCCTCCCTCCCTCCTTCCTTCCCTCCTTCTTCTCTCCCTCCCTCCTTTCTTCCCTCCTTCCTTCCCTCCCTCCCTCCTTCCCCCCTTTCTCCTTCCCTCTCTCCTTCCCTCCTTCCATCCTTCCCTCCCTCCTTTACTCCCTCCTTCCTCCCTTCCTTCCCCCCTCCCTTCCCTCCCTCCCTCCTTCCTTCCTTCCTTCCCTCCTTCTTTCCCTCCTTCCCTCCTTCATTCACTCCTTCCTTCCTTCCTTTCACTCCCTTCCTTCCTCTCTCCCTCCCTCCTTCCCTCCCTCCCTCCTTCCCTCCCTCCCGTACTCCTTCCCTTGCTCCCTCCTTCATTCACTCTGTCATTCACTCCTTCATCGCTCCCTCAGTCACTCATCACTCACTCCATAAATAAGCATTGCAAAAGGAATGCTAAGGATCATCCCTAAGAATTACTTTGTAGCAGAAAATGGGCTAAATCAGCAAACATGGTGAGACTGGGAAGTGGGAAGGCAGGTTTGCAGCATGACTTTGGGAGTGTTCGGTGCCTGGGGACCAAGGGTCGTGCCTGCTCCTCATTCTCCCAGCTCTCCCAGGAGCCCCGGAGGCAGTTGCTAACACAACCAAGTGGATTGTTGTGTTGGAGACCAGCCTGTGACCCTGCGTGAACCACCCGGAGGCACTGGTGCGGGCCCTGCTGTGTGCCAGCTGGGGCAGCAGGGTGGAGGGGAGGTAGGAGGGGGACGGGAGCCTCTCTGTACTTAAAGCCTCCCCCAGAAGCCTCCTTGTCACTTCCTCAGTTTACCCTGGCTGGAATGCAGTGACACTATGAAACCTGGCTGCTGGGAGCTGTGGTGGTGGGACGCGGGTACAGTGCTGCCCCTGGCCTCGCCCCGCGTGCCCACATGGGAGGGTGCCCTACCCTGCCCTGGGGCCTGACCCTGCGTGCCCTCCGAGGGTGCCCGCACTGCTTAGAAAGGGGATTGAGACCTTCTGCCTCCTTTTTGGACCTTGCAGAGGACGTGCCGATTCCTGGGGGCCAGCTCCAGGCTGGTCTCTTGACCTGGGTGAATGGACAGAGATAGAGAGATATAGCCAGAGACGCAGATGATTTTTGCCTGGCCTCTACACACCCTTGCCCGTGCCCTCGTTTTCCCCAGAAAACTGCTGCTGTTCCCAGAACCCCACTCTCGGTTCCCTCCTCTGTGGGACCTGCCCTTTTGTGTTGGTTTCTTCCTAACCTGTGCCTCTTTACAAACCTCTGTGGTGACGCTTGCCAGATCACCGGCGCACACGCCCCAGCGAGGCCGGCCACGGCCACCTTCTGTGCATCTTGGTGCTGGCGTCAGGCTTCGGCTGGCCCCGGGCAGGAGCTCAGCGTCATCTGTCACGTGGGGCCACCGTGGCCAGGCCAGCTGTGGGGGCGGGGGTCCTCACCTAGGGCCTTTGGCTCTGTGATCGCCCCCCTGCCTGGAGGCGGCCCCTCCCTCGGTGGCCTCCATGCGAAGTTCCTGGGCTTGTGTCCCAGCTCTTCCCACCCCTGTGAGGCCCTGCTCTCACGGCGCCTCCTTGTGCCAGCCTCTCAGAGCTGTCTGTCTTTGGCTGTGACATCTGATAGCATTTGTAGCCGATCACAGGTCAACATTGTACAGGGCTGCACGGCTACAGGGAGGCTCCCTCCCCGTGAAGCGACGATGCTGACCGGAGCCCTGAACGTAGGGTCCTGGGTGTTCAGGGCTGTCTTTGCTAAATCATTGTTAAATGAGGATTTATCTAGAGAATACATGAGCTGCTCATAGCTTATGGTGGTGACTGCTTTATATTTGTCTTTAATAGAGGAGGATCCGTGTGGTCTTTACTTTTGGTTCTTCTGTGGCTCTTAAGTAATTACATCATCCGTGTTACAATCCTCAGAGGGGACAACATCCCAGAAGGAAGCCTGCCAGCCCAGGAACAGTCATCGCCCAAGGACCAGCAGAACATCCCAGAAGGATGCCCACCATCCCAGGAACAGTCATTGCCTGAGGACCGGCGGAACATCCCAGAAGGATGCTCACCATCCCAGGAACAGTCATTGTCTGAGGGCCAGTGGAACATCCCAGGAGGATGCCCACCATCCCAGGAACAGTCACTGCCTGAGGACCAGCAGAAGATCCCAGAAGGATGCCCACCATCCCAGGAATACTCATTGCCTGAGGACCAGCGGAACATCCCAGAAGGATGCCCACCATGCCAGGAACAGTCCTTGCCTGAGGACCAGCGAAACATCCCAGAAGGAAGCTCACTAGCCTTCAGTAAGTGGTTATTTCCTGAGGGCCAGCAGCAGAACACTCCAGAAGGAAGCCTGGCAGCCCTCAGAGAAAAGTCATTGTCCAAAGACCAGCAGAACACCCTGGAAAGAAGCCCGACAACCCAGGAATACTCATTGTCCAAGGACCAGCGGAACCTCCCAGAAGGATGCCCACCAGCGCATAGCCAGTGGTCCTTACCCGAGGCCCAGCAGGACACTATCTTGGAGAAGGAGGAGCGTGCAGCCCCAGAGAGCCTCATATGGGACCTTGAGGGAAAAAGTGGGTCTGGCCCCAGGGACACGTGGACGTTTGCTTCACGTGAAGACTCTGAAGGCCCGGCTCCAGCAGAGGGTGGGAGCAGAAACCCTGGGGTGTGTGGCCCGCACCAGGAGGCACAGCTGGAGGGGGCAGGTGTGAGCAGTGCCGGTGGTTCAAACCATCGGGCTGGTTCTGTCATGCCCGTGCCCCATGCTGCAGGCCAGCCGGCAGGACAGCGCCTCCTGCCGTGCTACCCCAGGTATGGGGGTGAGCAGAACACGCAGCCCGGAAGCCCCCCCAGGGCAGCGCCACCCTCATTCTGGAAGCCTGTGCTAGATGAGCCGTGGGCAGGGGAGAGTGACCGAGATGAGCTGCAGACTTGCCTAATTAAGGAGCAGCTGTCCAAGTGGAGCGTCGTGGGGCCACTGGGCGTCTCTTACACAGAGCACCCCCTATTCTCTGCCCCTGTGTCGCTGTGTGACCCGGGAGGTGGAGGCCCGCGCAGCCGTGTGGGCAGCTCCGCGGCTTACTACGCACTGGCCACAGACCTCCCCGGGGTCCTGGATGCGGTGCAGGCCCGGGAGGCCGATGGGAATTCATTTTCCTGGAATCTCAAGGAACTCTTTTTCGGTGAACGGACAGACCGAATGTTCTCGAACCGTTCCTGTACCGCGTCGGAGCTTGTGGAGATGGCCTCTCCTTCGCTGGCGGGCTCTGACGCAGACCTGAGTGGTCCGCACGGGCCCAGGTCACAAGTTCTGGACGACAGAGAGCTGTTGCTCCTGACGGGCACCTGCTTGCATCTTGGTGAAGTTCAGCCTCGCGAGAGCTGTCTGGGGCGCGGCCCGGCCGAGCCCTCTGAGACCCGTGTAGTGTCCTCAGGACCCTACAAAGTGAGTGGCAGAGAGAACCCAACCTGCGTCCTTCCCACGCCGGGAGCTGGCTCCGTGGAGGTGTGCCCGTTGGAGGAGCCCAGGCTGAGCTTCCAGGTCACCTCCACGCCTGTGAAAGGGGACAGCCCGGCGATGCCCGGGGCCCCTCCGCAGCATGAGATCCAGGAGGGCACCTATTCCGGCAGCTGTTACCACCGAGACGGCTCGTGGCTGAGTATGTGGCGGGCGGCTGCTGTGGGAGCACAGCGTGGCCGGTGCAGGGACTTCCTCGTCCCAGAGTCTGACGTGGCTGCACCCCCTGAATAGTTTGGGCAGAAATGATGCGCTAAAGGATCTGTAGTGAGAGCTTATCTCTTGAAAAGTAGGGTGACGAGTGCACGTGCTAGGGAAGGGTGGAGCCTGCGGTCCCTTCCTGGGAGCTGCTCCGTGCACCAGGGGATGGGTTCTGCCGGCCCCGACCTCCATGGTCACCCTGGGCAGCGAGGTGCCCTGTGGCCCCGCGTGTGCCGCTGGGGCTCTGGCGCCTGACGCGCTGTGCGCTAGGAGGCAATGTTCTTGTCGGGCCCCTTCACTTGCCCCTGGGAGTCGATTATGTTCGTGATTTCTTAGCACATTATCTCCTGATTTCTTAGCAGATCCACATCATTTTCACCAGTTGTTTCCTTACTGCTGGCTTCACAGTGTCGATTACTAAGGCTTTTTCCCTAACCTTAAAAAGGTTCTACAAGTAATATGTGTTATCTGTAGATGTACTAGAAAACACAAACAAAAAGAAAATAAAGCCACCTGTAAATGCCTCCCCCAAGATGACCCCGTTTGTTTTGGCGTGTACCTTGGAGGCCGTGCAAAAATGCACAGACGTGTATCCAAACCACGTGGGCTTTGTACGTATGCGCACGTGTGGTTGCAGGAACCGCCATAGGCACGTACGCGTTCCACTGAGGCCGCTCACATTCCTGGCAGCTGTCTCCAGGCTTCCCCCGTCCTCCGAGTATGGGTGCCCCTGCCCGCCCCGCCCGGTGCACGGTGGAGCTGTCGTGGTGACCGTCCCTCCCCTCCAGGTGTGCAGTTTGAGGTGAAGCGGGTGGAGCTCCGGGGCTCCGCGACCCTGTTCTGCTGCTGGCTCGTGAAAGACCTGCTACGCAGCCACCGGGACTCGGCCGCGCGGACCCGCCTGCTCCTGGCCAGCCTGCCCAGCTCCAGCTACTCCATGTGCGAGCTTTCTGGACCCAGCACAGGGGAGGTGGGTGTCTGCGGTCAGCTCCCACCTTGCACCCGCCGCGTGGTGTGGGAACCGGTGCTGCCCGGCTTTTCTCTCTTTCTCTCTGCTTCCTCTGCGACGGGAGGGAGGTCCAGTTGTGCCTTTTTGGGCCTGTCTTCTAAGTTCGTGGGTAAGTTGGAAGCCAGACGTGGAATCTTAGACCTGAGTTTGCCCCGTGTGCAGGGGGGGTATAAACACGCTCGGGTGTGTGTGCCCATCTGGGCTAACCGGGAGGGCACTTCTCAGGCCAGGTACCCCCAGGACACGGGAGGAGGGGGGACAGGGGACCGGATGACGTGAGCCTGCCTGCTGCTGGTCACACGTGGCCCCTCGGGCGTCCCGTTTCATTCACAGATGCTCAGGAGCAAGCCCTGGTTTGAGGAGCCTCCGACGGCTCTGGAGGTGGAGGGGCTGGCCGCCTGCGAGGGCGCGTACTCCCGCAAGTACAGCACGCTGAGCCCACTGGGCAGCGGGGCCTTCGGCTTCGTGTGGACCGCGGTGGACAGAGAGGAGAATAAGGAGGTACTGTGGCTCCTGGGCCGTGCGCAGCAACGGGGCCGCTCCGGTGCGTCCGTGGCCTCAGTGCCGTGGCACGGGGCAGGAGGCGTCCTCCGTGGAAAGCACTGAGCACACCGGCTGGCCCGGAGGGCACCCGAGGCAGCGCACACGTTCCCCCCTTGGCAATCCTGCCCGCCGCTTCCGGGCCATGTGGGCTTCTCGCGTGCCTCTCCCTCGGGGGCTGATGTCTATTGATTTTCAGGTTGGGACACGCCAGGCTTCCTTCTGTGGTCTCAGTGGGCGTGGCCATTCTTACTTATTCCTCATCCTCCTGAGCCGAGGCCTCGCTGCCCCTCCTCCCACATCCTGTTGAGACTGCGGGTGTAGCTGCCCAGCGTTTTGTGATTTGAGGGAATCGACATGGTGACCGTCCTGCCTGTCCCTGTGAACACCGTGACACTGCCCAGGTGTCCCCGTGCCACCTACTGGTTTCTGGGAGACCGTGTACTCGGGGTCCTTTGACCTGTTGGCTGTTACCAGCACATGTTGGGGTTGACACATCGTGTGTCTGTGCGAGACCCTTGCGGTCCTGACGTGTTTTCGTGGGTCCCCCGGAGCTCCAGGTGAGCGGCTCAGGAGCAGGCTGCCGCTTGCTGCGTCCCTGCCATCGCGGCCGCTCCGTTCCCTTCTCGATGGATCCTTCTGGGGAGGGTGTTTCATTTGTTTGCAGCTCGCTGAGACTTGGCTTGAAGAGCGAGTGCTGAGTTCTGTGTGGTAGTGAGTGGCTGACACGATCACACCCTTGGTTTCTCTGGTCAGTAACACCGATCAGCTTGTGTTTTCCAGAATCAGCCCTTGGTTCTGTTACAATATTCTCTTACCGCATTGCTGAATTTGGCTTGCTGGTAGTGCTACTTGGGATTCTTTTTCATTTATATTCCATCCATGAGTTTTCCCTCTCTTCTGACATCAGTGTGACGCGAGGCCTGTGGAGTTAGCGCTTTCGTGTCAGCGCGGTGTCTGTCCGCCTGTTCAGACCTGCATGTTTCTTTCAGCCTCATGCTGTGGTTTTCCGTGTGCAAATCCGTGTGCAGGTGACGTGCAGCTGTGTCTGCTCCCTCGGCCATCCTAGTTCTTGTGTTTGCCCTCTCTCGTCTTTGCGAGACTTGCCAAAGAAGTGTCTGTTTTGTTAACCAGTTATTTGTTTTGTTTTCTTTGAACTTGTCTTCTTGTACCTTCTGGGAGTTAATTGTGCTGTATTTCTAGCTTATCGGATTGGAGGTGTCTCGTGGAGCCATTACTGAGTGACAAGGCCCCTGCAGAGCGGTTGGTGGTGGCGCGGGCCGCTCTTGCCACCTGTGTTTGCAGGGGCTTCATTGTCTAGTCCTTGTGAGGCGGGTCTCGCTCTTGGTTGGGTCAGTGACCCAACAGACCACAGGGCTTTCTTTGGACCGCTCTGCCTAAAGGAAGAGGAAAGAAGCTGCCGAGAGTCCTTCTCTTGGTTTGAAAAGAAACACATGAGTAGTTTCACCTTTCAGAACACAGATGTCAGCCTAAATATTACTAGGCCAGCAAACGATGAAGGAAAGCAGCCAATCAGAAAACAGCCCTGGGCGGGTGAGGTGCCCGTTCGAGGGCCAAGCGCTGCTCTGCAGTCTCAGTCCACGGGACAGGATGGGAGGACTGCCATCCCTACACAGTGGCTCTTGTGACCCAGGACCTGCGGTGTCTCTCCGCGTGTTCAGACCAGCATGTTTCTTTCAGCCGCATGCCGTGGTTTTCCATGTGCAAATCCTGTCCTCCTTTTCTTAAATTGGTGTCATTTCTATATCCAGTCTCTTCTCTTTCTTGTGCCTAGTTTTCTTTTGCTGGAATGTGCGTTACTAATTTCCTAGGAAGGACACTTTGAGTTCTTACATGTTTTCTGATTTGTTTCCCTTCCATTTCAGTGGCGATGTGCCCTCCCTATTCCTCTCCGAACGTGTGAGCCCACGTCTGCTGTCATCTAGCATTTATTTGAAGAGCCATCTGATGTTTTTCCTTTTTGATTTTTTTAATTTACTTAAAAATTCTCTTTGAAGTTTACTTATTTTGAGAGAGAGAGAAAGAGCACGTGAGCGAGCAGGAGAGGGGCAGAGAGAGAGGGAGAGAGAATCCCAAGCAGGCTCCGTGCTGGAGCCTGTCAGCACAGAGCCCGACAGCACAGAGCCCGACGTGGGGCTTGAACTTAGATCATGGCCTGAGCTGAAACCAAGAGTCAGATGCTTAACGGAGCTACCCAGGCGCCCTCGGAATTTTTTCTTTTAATCTTTGGACTTCATACGTTTCATCAGGATGTATTTCTGCGTGTGTGTGTGTGCGTGTGCATGCGCGCATGTGTGTTGTTTATTCTTGCTTGATGCTTGGTGAGACTTTGATCTAAACTTTTAAAGCTTTCTTTACCTTAAGAGAATGTATTCTTTTGTTCTGTTAATTCTTTCTTTTCCTTCTTTCTCGCTCTGTACTTTCCCCTGAACCCCCTCTCAGGTGTGTGTTGCAGCCCGTGGCAGCAGGCTTCCTGCTGGTTTGCTCGAACCCCGTGGTGGGACGGCCACAGCCTCTGTGTGCCCCCCCACCCCCGCTGGCCGTGCCCCTGGGTGCACAGGGCTTCAGCCTTGCTTCCCTCATTTTCTTGCCTTCCCTCACGTGTCTCCTCCAGCCTATCAGATTACGGGGCCCTCTCTCCACAGGATCCTTAGGATCTGACCACTTGTCACCACTGATGGCCAGCACTAACCCATCACCTTTTCCTCGAGGTCACGTGAGGGCTGACCGGGTGCTCCACGTGCTCCTTGCTGTTCCTCCTGCCTCTGCGTGTTCCCCTCCGGCGGGTCCCCTCAGCTGTCCCTTCTCGGGGAGCCTCCCTACCTGCTTCCCTGCTCGCCCGGTGCACTGGGCACGCTGTGTGTTGGCCGTGCCCCCCGCAGCCGATGAGCCGGTGGGGTGGGGCTCAGGGGCCATCTTGTGGGGTCTCCTGCCGGCCGTCTCTGCTCCCCGCTTGGCCCCTCGGCCACGCGCCCGGCCCTCACCGGCACAGTGCTCGTCTCCTCCCCGTGACCTTTGCCATCGTCCTGGGCAGTGATGCTGTTTCTCTTGTGTTGGCCTCTGTCCGTCAGGCTTGCTGGACTCCACTGGGCTCCAGCTGATGTGAGTGGTGGCCTTTGTGTTCCCAGTCCTCAGGCCTCCTCGTTCGTCTCCTGGGGTCAGGGCACCTGTCCTCACTTGAGAAATGGGGGTGCTGGGGCCTCTGAGGGGTACCTGCTGCAAGGTCTCTGGCCCAGGCTGTGGCTCCTCAGCTCCCGGCCCCTCCATCATGCCCTCGCATCCACTTTAAGTGGGCAGGTGTCCTCAGCCCTGCTGGCCAGCTGCTGGTGTGCCTGTGTGTTCCTCGTGCCAGGCGGGGGTCACTACTAGGTTCCTCTCTCCCGTCCCTGGATTCAGGGGAGGTACGCGTGGAGGTTACCCTCCCCTGCACTGCGATGCAGCAGTGGGCACCAGGCTTGAGGGGACGCAGAGGCACGCTGGCGGTCACTTCTCCCCTCTGTCTTCCTCGCAGGTGGTGGTGAAGTTTATTAAGAAGGAGAAGGTGTTGGAGGATTGTTGGATTGAGGATCCCAAACTTGGAAAAGTTACTTTGGAGATTGCGATTCTGTCCAGGGTGGAGCACGCCAACATCATCAAGGTGGAGTGCTGTTTCTCACTTAGCGGTGTCCCGACGTTGCTTGTGGGAGAAGCTCTTAAATACGTGGTCTTGAAGGTGTCTCGGCAGGCCCAGACCTGACTTTGTGTTTTTGCAGGTGGTGGACGTATTTGAAAACCAAGAGTTCTTTCAGCTGGTGATGGAGAAGCACGGCTCCGGCCTGGACCTCTTTGCGTTCATCGACCGCCACCCCGGCCTGGACGAGCCCCTGGCGAGCTACATCTTCCGACAGGTGAGCAGGCTGGCGCCATGCTGGGGAGGTGACGGGCTTGGGCACGGGGCTCTGAGGCCGCGCAGATGTGGCTTCACACGCACTTCTCTCACGAGCTGGGGTCTAGCCTTTAGATTTTGGATTTGACGGAGTAAGATACATAATAAGATATACATTGGAGGCCAGATGCCGTCCTGGACCATTCGGAGATGGAAGCTTATTTATATTCCTACAGCACCCATGCCAATTGCAAACTTAGCCAGAAATATTCCTACAGTACCCACGCCAATTGCAAAACTTGGCCAGCAAAGCTGTTGGATTAAGGTTTGAGGCCTGCGCCTCTGATCTGAATCCTCGTCTCCCAGCAGGAAACCATTGCCAATCTGTGCAGCAGGGATCATGATAGTGCTGGTGCGGGAAGGCTAGGAGGGTTAGATCAGAGCCTCTAAGGCACTTGTGCGGCACGGTGTCCCGCACATTGTAAATGCTCGATAAATAGTAGCTGTCCAGTCAGTTAAAGTAATCAGTAAAGGTTGAGATTCTAGCAATCTCATTTTACAGTATTTGTTTTGGTCTTTTTATATCTGTTTATGTATTGATCTTGTCCGTTTATTCTTTTATTGGAATAGGAGACTGATCAGCGAAATAGAAAGGCATGCTGGGAGATTGAGAGGTTGGGGAGGGGGTGGAGAGGAGACAGTAATTCTTGTTTTGAGGAGACGGTGGTGATTTCATTTTAGACTGTTCCAAGCACCCTGGAAAGAGTGGAGAAATAATCTGGAAGGCCAGGGGCAGAGGGGAGTGAACAAGTCCCAGGTTTGCTCTCTGATTTTTTCCTGGTGATGACTTAATTTCTCATGACAGCTTCCATAAATTGACATTTTGTACCCAGAGCTATAAAATCCCAGAAGCTATTGGATTTCTGAAATTAACTTTCTCAGGCACCTACTTATAAATTTCAGGCATCATGATTCTGCTCAAAGACCGTCGTCCCCTTTTTCCCTCTTCCTGTTTTGCAAGATTACATACCCATCTACCTTAACGCATAGTGAAGATTTGTTTTTGAGATCTTCATGGCAGGCAGTCCTCTGACAACAGGAGTCACTTGTTAATAGCTGGTGTCTCTCAGTTGTTAATTCTGGGGCAACTGACATAGGTAAATATAGTGTCCTCTACTTTATAATTTTTCAAGAAGTATCTATAGCCCTTCTGTAAATTTACATGCGTAAGTGCTACATATGTATGTGCGTATGGATTCATGATTTTATAGAGAAATACCATTATATATTAGCGTATGTATGTAGAGTGCCAGTTATCAGTGAATTGCTTCTCAGCTCCAAATCCACCAAGGGCCCACTCAGCGGCCAGCTCTCCTATGCAGCGAGGGGGAGGGAGGACCTACAGTATATTGTCACAACCGTACCCTTTCAGAGCGGGAACTATTGCATGAGGCCTGTTGGAATGAAGCCCACTTCCAGTGGACTTACTTTACGTCTGCCTCCGTGAGAGCCCCACACAGTGTGGCTGATGCTCGGTGCTGCTCTCTGAGAAGCTGCTAGAGCCCAGAAGTAGGAATTTGGAGACTTGGCCTCCGCTCCCAGCTCTGCCCCCATGCACCGCGTGAACTCTGGGCAGGGTCCTTTCCTTCCCCGTGAACCGACGGTGTCAGACTCCGTCTTTCTCCAGGGCCTCCTCCCGTTGAACGCCCAGACCACCCTCAGTAAGGTGCCCACCGTGCGTCTTTGTAGCTTCTGCTTGTGGTCTGTCTTTCCTCCTGGGATTGTCACGATGTGTATTGAGGGGTGAGTGAATGTCTGCTGGGAAGGCTTCTCAGCGTGGAGAGAACTTGAGAATCAGTGTTTGTCTGGTGGGGGCACAAAGTGTCAGCTACACAAGATGACTAAGTCCTGTTTCATAGCTAATAATACTGTAGTGCAGGCTCAGAAATTGGCTTAGTGTAGATCTTATGTTGAGTGTCCTTATCACAAATAATGAAATTTTATTTTTTTCATTTATTTTTTTTAACTTTTTTTTAACGTTTTTATATTTTATTTTTGAGAGCCTGAGAAACAGAGCACGAGTGGGGGAGGGGCAGAGAGAGAAGGAGACACAGAATCAGAAGCAGGCTCCAGGCTCCGAGCTGTCAGCACAGAGCCCGATGCAGGGCTGGAGCTCATGAGCCGTGAGATCATGACCTGAGCCGAAGTCAGATGCTCAACTGACTGAGCTACCCAGGCACCTGCTTTTTAATTTTTTTTAACATTTATTTTTGAGAGAGAGAGAGAACAGAGCACAACTGGGGGAGGGGCAGAGAGAGAGAGACACACACACAGTATCTGAAGCAGGCTCCAGGTTCTGAGCTGTCAGCGCAGAGTCCGATGTGGGGCTCGAACTCATGAACTGTGAGATCATGACCTGAGCCGAAATCGGACGCTTAACCAGCTGAGCCGCCCAGGCGCTCCGAAATTTTAAAGAAGAATCACGTGCTGGTGCTCCTGACAGCGGTGGGACAGGCCGGCCATGCCAAGCACCCCACCTGGACCTGCTTTGCCTATGCTGAGCTGGGCGGCGTCTGCAGCATCCAGCCTTCTTTCTTGTCACCCACGCATGATAAACCAGACAATAGGCTCTTAGCTTCGTTACTGTTTCTTTCTTTGCGGTTAATCCTTATTTTAAATGCATGTTTTACTTGACTTGCTTTTTTAAAAAGTCCCTGTGGCCCCGATTGCAGCTGGTGTCGGCAGTGGCCTACCTGCGCTCCAAGAGCATCATTCACCGGGACATCAAGGACGAGAACATCGTGATTGCGGAGGACTTTACCATCAAGCTGATCGACTTCGGCTCGGCTGCCTACCTGGAGAAGGGCAGGCTGTTTCACACGTTCTGTGGGACCATCGAGTACTGTGCGCCCGAGGTGCTCCTGGGAAACCCGTACGTACGTGCTGCGCGGCAGCTGGGCCTTGCGCCTTCCGTTGGGGCCCTGCCACCCGCGGGAGTTTAGGTGGGAAACTGTTTCAGTTTGTGCCTCTTGGTGACAGGGCCGCCGACTGATTATGAGCGTTTTGTTGTCTGTGGGCAGGCAGGCAAAGTAAGGCTGGTTATGGGATGCTGGGCGGTGGCTGCAGGATCTGTTGTGGTCTTTTCTCAACTTGTGTGTAGGTCTGGAGTTTTAGAAAACATGAAAGATCAAGATAAGCATAAGAATGAAGAGGGTCTCTCCTCAGTTGGGTTTATTCCTTGTGACAACAGGAATAACAGCTATTCTAGTAACCACTGTTGGGGATCGAGCAATGGGACGTACTGGTGCAGAGGACCGAGTGGCCTGGGGCCTGGCCAGGCCTCCTGCTCCTGCCCCGGAGCCTGCGGGCCACAGGGGGCTCCAGCCAGTGCTCACTAAGCCCTTCCCCTGTCATCCGGCACCCTCAGAGCCACCAGACCGGAGGGAAGATTGAAGGGGGATAGTCTAAGAGGGCCTTGGAGTTTCTCTGAAGATGTAATTTGAGCACCTGGTGCCCCCAAGCGTGCTCTTGGCTGCTGTCTTGTCCTGTGGTGGCCACCAGGTCGCCAGAGTTGTAGCGGGGGGCTGCACGTCCTGTCCGTGGGATCACGGCATGTGCTCTGTGGTTTGTCTGCCCCCCACCCCCCCCCTGCACCCGGGCTGGGAAGCTCCCACAGGGAAGTGCAGGGTGGTGCCGAACCTCAGTGCCCGCCCGAGGGCGATCCCGCCTTCTCCGGGAGCCCCGTCCCTGCGCCCTCCTCTCTGGCCTGCGGGCGCCCTCCTGCGTGCTCCCCCATCTCACCTCACCAGGGGTTTGCTGAGCTCTGATTCTAGATCCCGTCCTCAGGGACTCTGCTTCCTTCCTCATTGTCTCTGTATCCTTCTCCGCCAAACCGGCTCGCCACTGGGTTTTATACGTAGACTTTTATTGCTTATGCAGTGTCTGTGGCAGCTTTCACGCTGCTGTGGCAGAGTGTCGTGCCGGTGACAGAGGCTGGGTGGCCCACAAGCCGAAAACGTTTGTGTTTGGCCCTTTACAGAAAAAGTTCGCTCTCACCTGTGGTACCCTGTTGGACTTTTGTCTTCAGTCTCCAGTATTCTTGAAATCTTTCTTTGCAAAACAACACAAAACAAAAAGTGTCGAACCTGCTTTCCTCGCTCTGGCTTGTGCAGTCTCTCACCCCGCACTTGCCTGAGGTCTGTCCTCCCGGCACCTGTCAGCGTCCAGGGCCCCCCCAGCTCACTCTCCTGCGCCCTGACGTCCTGGACCCTCTTACCGCTCACCAGTGACTCTCAGCCACGTTGTGTGACTGACTCTGTCTCTGTTCTCGGACCGCCCCCAAGTGCCAGACCCCCGTGACCATGCGGCTCTGGGGCCAGCTCAGCGGCAGCTCCCCACCTTCTGTGTCACGTGGAGGTGCTGCTTCTCGGGCCAGCTGTGGGGCTTAGGGCAGGGTCCCATAAAATGCCTGGCGGAGTGTTGGCATCTCACAGGTGCCCACGAGTGGAAGCCAGGTTAGGTCCTTACGATGATGAAACATGGCGACAAAGCACTATCCCTGTTCCACCCCCTCCCCCCCCCCCGCCCCCTCCTCTGGGTCGCTGCTGTTACCTTGGCCCTCCTCCTGCTCCCGTGCAGCTTAGAGCCTCTACTCTGCTGTGCCTTCTCTGCACCTGCTCCAGGAAGCCCTCCCATCAGGAGGTGCTCCACCCTCACATGCTGCACACCCTCCCGTTTGGCAGTGGGCATCTCTCAGCTGCCTGAGCACGAAGGTTTGCTTTTCTCTCCCTCCTCAGTGCGTGGCTGGAGCCGGAGTTGAGGGCGTAGTTGAGGAGGGCTGCAGGACGCGCCGGGGGCGTCCTGTGGGGCGGGCCTGTGGCTCTGGGCTGAGCCCAGGCGTGCCCCGAATGTGGCCGCCACCTCCTTGCAGGTACAAGGGGCCGGAGCTGGAGATGTGGTCACTGGGGGTCACGCTGTACACGCTGATCTTTGAGGAGAACCCTTTCTGCGAGCTGGAGGAGACCATGGAGGCCGTGATCCACCCGCCATACCTGGTGTCAGAAGGTGAGCCTGCGCTGCAGGTGCCGCGGAGATGGCTCAGTCCCCTGCCTCGGGCACAGCGCCCCTTTGTCCATGCTGACGACCTCATTGCTCTTTCTGTGCCTCTAATGCCGATGTGGACAGAAGGGTAACGTGACCATGACTAAACTGTCATGATAACATTATGTGCAGGAGAATCCCCCTTGGGTCCCGGGGGGCCCGCTTCTGAGACAGACGCTAGCAGCCTGAGAACCTGGCTGTGTCAGTGACTGTAAGGTCAGCACTGGGGTCAGACATTCATCACTTGGGGGCAGTGGTGGGACTCGGTCCCCTAGCAGCTGTTGGGAAGCCTGCGGGTTTCTGTCGCACCTCCGGCTCCTGTCGGGGCCACGGGGGGGAGGGGGTTGTGTGCATTTGGGGGAAGGACCAGTGGGCTCAGTGGCCTGGAAATGACTTCCTGTGCCTGGAGTCGGCCCCTTTGGCACCCCAAGCGGAGGAGCCCCAGGGAGGGGGCTGGTAAGAGTTTCACGGGCACTGCTGGCCCGTGGGCTCCGGGGTCCCTTCCAGGCTTGGCGTCCTGTGACTCTACGGCACTCGTTTATCCTTACAAGTGGCGGGGTGACGAGCATGAACATCTTGTGCACAGAGTCCGTTTGGAACCAGCTTGGGGTCCAGCCTAACTCCGCTTGGGTTGGAAGCCAGTGTCAGCGCCGCCACGAAAACACGCCACGGATTGGGGCTTACACGACAGACAGACATCCATTTCTGTCTGGAGGCTGAGAGGCCAAGATCAGGGTGCCCGCGGATTCGGTTCCCGATGAGAGAGAGTGCCCACACGCCACGCTCGGTCTCTCTTCTTGCGAGGATACTAACCCTATCACCAGGCCGCACACTCAAATGAAAGACGTCATACAACACTCCCCGCCCCCGTCACCTCCCGAGGGCTCCACCTCCTGACACTGTCCCAGTGGGAGACAGGGATGGGGGGAGGTGTGGGGACACTGAGTCCCTAACAGCCTGGAGGAGGATCTTTAGAGCTTTGCTGAAGTCCCGGATTCCCACGAACCACGCTGCTTGCAGCACATTCTGTTCCACCCACAGCGCCTATTCCACACACTCACCAGGTTCTCAGGATACCCTCTGGGATGGTGAGGCCCAGAGTAGCCCTGGTTGAGGGGACCCCATGTTCTTACAGGAAATGGGGCCCAAATCCAGACCCAAGGCTGGGGCTCTTCCCAGAGCCTGTGCTTCCTTTGTGGGGGGGGGGGGGACAACGCAGGGCTTGCTCTGGCCATGTCCCTCTCCTCTTGTCCCACAAACCCTGTGTCGTTCAAAGCTCTGCACAGCCAGAGCCCCAAGAACAGGTCGAGTTTACGAAGCTCCGCACATTGGTTAGGTGAGCGAGGCGGGACCCTGAGCTCCATGCTTCCATTTCAGAGGGACAAGCGTCTCCTGCAGCCTGTCTGGGGCGTAGCTGGGCCCGTGTGCCAGGGACCCCAGGTTCTTGTCAGAAATGGAGGTTCCAGGGCTCAGAGGTGCTCATGGCAGGCACACCCAGGACCTGTAGTTTTGAGACATATTCTACTTGAGCCTGGCCTGGATTCACCCACACACGTGGGGTGGGTCTCTCTGTCCCCAGATCTCATGAACCTCGTGTCTGGGCTGCTGCAGCCTATCCCCGAGCAGCGCACCACCTTGGAGAAGCTGGTGACAGACCCCTGGGTGACACAGCCTGTGAACCTTGCTGACTACACCTGGGATGAGGTGTGTCGAGTGAACAAGCCAGGTGAGAGGCATGGCCGGTGTGCCAGGAAGGCAAGGAGGTTCCCCAGGCTGCCTTCCTGGGTCTGAGGAGGACGATCCCTCCTCCATGCTGTCCTGGACACAAATGTCAGGGCTTGTAGCTGGTTTGTCACCTGTGGAGAAAGTGGAGCTTGATTCTGTTCCAGAGGCCCCTGAACACCACCGGGGCCTTAGAAGGTGGGTGAGCACCCAGGGGAGGCCCTGACAAGGAGGCGCCCACAGAAGGATTGGGGGCAGAGGGCTGGTGGTGGCCTGAGCCAGCTAAAGGATAGGGCAAGGCTGCAGATGGTGGGAGCGGGATGCTCTGAGGGGACCCAGGAGCCCTGGCTCTTCAGATAAGGCTTCTGGCTGCACAGCTGGGCAGCAGCCAGCGCGTCTGGTCACCAGTGCTCAAAGCGGGCGGACCAAGCTGGAGCTGGCGGCCCCTGGCTTAGAATCCGTGCAGCAGCTCGGCAGGGGCCGGGACTCGGGCAGTGCCAGGCCGGTTCTGAAGGCCCCTGATGTCTCTGCGGCTAGGGATTCTCCCAGCGAGAAGCAAGTGTCTTAGAATCTTGTGTGAATGATACAATGTCTTCTTCTTTCTTCAGAAAGTGGAGGTCTGTCGGCGCTGAGTCTGGAGATGGAGAGCAGGTGCGCGAGGGAAGTGGCCCCAGAGCCATGCGGGGCCTTGTGCCCTAGGGGCGGCCCCTGCTGAGCGGACACCAGCTCCCTGCTCCTCTGTATCACTCTGGGGGACTGAATTGTTTTCGGGCCTCTTCCATTCAGAGAAAGTAAACTCTCAAGAACTAGGCCCAGTTCACGTTCTAAAAGCTCACATGCAAAATGCTAAAAGCTCTCTAGCATTAAAAAAATGCTAGAACAAAAGCCAGTGATGCTGTAAGATTTTAGGTTTATAAATAGACTTGGAATTCACTTTTGTCATGACCTCGGGAAAGCGTTCTAGTGCCGGGTTGAGTTTGTACCGTTAAAGGGCTTTCACTTGTGGACTTCGGAAAGGCGTAAAGTTTTTTAGTCTTTCTGCTTTTGTATATACACATGTGTTTTTGTCTCCTCTGACTGGACAAGTGCCCATCGGATGTGTGGAGTTTGTAGAACTGGTTAGCAACTGACCAGACTATTTCATTAACTTATTTTCTTGAACATTTTCCAAATTAAAGCAATTTTGTAGTAAACAATTATCCTGACTTGGACTGTCTGAATTCTTCCACAACGCCAGTGTGGGAAGCGTTTCCTTTCCTTATTTTTATGTCTGTGCACACCCACTTGCTGCAGCTGGAGAGGGGCTCAGCCTCTGTCAGTTTGGGGCTGCCTCCCCCGGGTGAGCCAGGAGCCCTGCAGCTTGCTCAGTCTAAGGAGGCCGGGTGGGCACTGATGCTCAAGCACTTCTTTCTCCCCTCCCCCCCCCCCCCCCCCCCAGCACTGCAGCCCACCTGGGCCCTGCTGTCCACCCAGACGCCCTGCCAGCACTCCCCAGACAGCCTGCGTCCAGCCCAGGCCCCACCTCGGCCGGGGCGTCCAGTCTGTCTTACTTCCCATCCGGTTCACATGCCGGGGTGTCTCTCACACACTCCGATGGCTCCGACCCATCCCCCTCCAGAGCGGAATCCAGATGCTCACAGAGCACGTGAAAAGCAGCCTTTCTTTTTTATCTGTGTTGGAGGGGAGGGAGTGGTTGGGAGTAAGAGGGAACTCTTTCATTCTTCTCTTTGCTAAGATGGTGAGAAGAAAACAAAAAACCCCGAGCCCCCCCCCCCCTTCTTCCAGCACGTCACCCCTTTCTGCAGGTTGACGGTTCCTCTGCCTTGTCCTCCGGAAGATGCTCAGGGGTCACACAGCTCTGGTGAAGCCCTGGGCTCATTAGGGAGCACTCAACTGTCTTCCAGTATCTTGGGACACCCAGAGAGCAGTGGTTCGTTCTCAACTGTGGGGATATGGGATATTGCTATCCCCTTCCTTTACAAAGTGCTGCCTGAGTCCCTGCTGTCACCAGAGACTGACAGGGGGAGGGGGACACGCCCTCCTCCATCAAGGACCACAAAGGCCTGGTTTTTAGGTGTGTATTTTTTTTAAAGTGTGTAATAAAAAGTGACGTTTACTCTTCTGAGTTTGAATGAGTTTCTTGATAACTCTTTTCCAGAGTGAAAAAAACCCCCACGTTTTTCCTTGTAGTAGACATGATACTTATAACACGTAAGAGGTTACAGAATGTTCTTTTCAGACCCGGGTGCAATGGACTAAGAGGGTAAAGTCCTAGCTCTCCAAGGACTGTTAGTTCTGAGGAAAAATAAAACTCATCCTTCTGGATGGCAGTAGGAGGTCTGACGTTTTGAGAGCGTTCTTTGCAGAGAGAAGCTGAGGCTGAGACAGGCTGGCAGATCTTTCTCTCTGTGTTCCCGGTGCGATTCCAGAGAGCGGCATTTTCAGAGGACTGAAGATGCTGTTGGCTTCCTAGAGCGAGGCCTGCATCTCGGCCACGACTTTATCTCTCCAGCCGGATTACCTGTTGGGGCTCGTTGACTGATTCCCTCCAGGGAGTGGCGGCAGCACACGGGGATTTTCTTAGGCTTTGGGTGTAAAAGCATTACTTTATCCTGAGAGGCCAACACTTGGGTAGTTTTGCAAGAAAACTGGAGTAAAAAAAAAAAAAAAAAAAAAAAAAAACAAGAAAAACTACCAATGCTTTGGTTCTATACAGATTACAACCTTCTCTTTTGACAACGTCCTTCGTCACATGACCTGTGGCGGCGCCCAGCCCAGTGCTGGGCACGGAGCAGGTGCTCCAAGCCCTTCTCAGTCCAGAAGCCAGTGCTAGATAAAAAAAGAGGAAGCTCGTACAAACGAAGGTTCGGGGCTCGGGAGGGCGGAGGATGTCCTGAAAGACACCGGGGCTCCGTGTCCGCACGACCGGGCGTCCCCGCTAGAGGAGGGCAGGCCGGGGGACTGGGAACCTTCGCGGCGGAACGCGCCTCTCGCGCGCCCGCTCTTGCCGTGGGGAGGGCGGAAGGGAGGGCTCGCGAGGGCGGAAGCGCGGACCACTGAGGGCCGGTTTCCGGCGCCAGGGTCGCTGCTGCCGCCTCCGCGCTATGGCGGCGCTCGGCAGGCAGGTGAGGTGGCGCCCGGTGCCGGGGATCCGCGCGGTCGCAGACGAGCCGCCGCCGGGTGGAGCCTTACTCGGGGGCCGGTGCCCCGCGTGGGCCGCGGCGCGCTGTCGCGCGGGGTGGGATCCGGGGCCGAACCCGGCGGAGGGGAGGGCGGGCGGCCGGGCGGCGACCCCGGTGGACGCCTGCGAGCGCTGCGGGTCGGGGTGGGGAGGGTGTTGAGTGCGCGGGCGGCGACTGCGGGGTCTGCCTCGCGTGGCCCTTACCGCCGAGCCGTTCGAGGCGGGCGGGAGTTGTGTGTGTGCACCTTGGCCGTCAGGCTGATTCTGCGGAGTGGACTTAGGTCGATGAATCTGCACACTAGTGTGAGGTCCACATCTTTGAGGTGTGGACGCCAACTCAGACCCCCAGGGGTGGCACGGAAGTTGTTTTCAACTATTGTATTTAGGATACAGCAGCTGCAGAAGGGTTTCTGGGAGATTCCCTTATCTCACTGGTAAAACAGGCTTCATGTTTTTCTGTCTTGGGTAGTTTTATGGCCAAGAAGAAAACGAGAGACCACTTGCATCTGCCTAAACAAACATTGTTACAAACTTGCTTATCCCCCATTTGTTCTTCCTATAGACGCTGCCTCCTCCTTAAGTTAGGCCCTAATTTTACCGTATAGAAAGCTACCCCTTCTGTGAGCAGCTCCATGCCTATGAATAAACTTTGGTTTTTATCTTCCTGTTCGTCTGTCTTCAGTTAAATTTGCACGCCCCCCCCCCCCCCCAAGCACTGAACCTTAGGGGTAGAGCAAAAGTACCCCACGCACAGACACCCTTTCTAGTTCTGTTCCTCCCTGCCCCCTCAGTTACAGTGACAAAAGCTGACAAAAGCCGGCGGACACTTGCTTGGCTCTCTGACCTCTGTGCCCTTGCAGTACTCTGCTCTCTGTATGTGAACTTCCTTCTCTGCGGGCTTTTTTAGGTTCAAATACGGTTCTGCAGATTGCTTACAAAGGCTGCTGTGCTTATGTGGGACCGAGGCACTAGGTAACCTGGCTCAGGAGCCCTGTGATGTCTGTTAAATTGGGGTAGTGAGGAATTTATTCCCCATTGGTACTCTGTCTCGTAGGTCTTTGACTGGCACCGCCTGATCCCCCTCACCTGGGCGCATGTTGCTAGGCAGACTCCTCTCGGAGAACAGAAAAGGACGTCTGCATCGTTGTTGTGTCTACTGACCACAGCCTCCAATGGAGGGGGCCTCCAGAAGGTATCCTGCGTGGAACCCAAAAAGTATGTGGGGGAACCAGAGTGCAGGACAGATCTCACCCCGGACCCCCTTGAGAAGCAGAGGACTCCTGTGGCTGGAGGGTTCTTAGAGCGAGAGAACGTCATCAGTGCCCTCCTGGACATGGGTTTCAGTGACATCCACGTTAATGAATTGCTCAGTATGTGGCCAAGTGTGCCCCCCCAACAGTTGCTGGACATCATTTCAGAATTAATACTCTTGGGTTTGAACCCAGAGCCTGTGTATGTGGCCCTAAAGAAAAGCCCTGAGCTGCTGAAGCTGCCTATAATGCAGATGAGGAAACGCTCCAGTTATCTGCGGAAGCTTGGGCTTGGAGAAGGTACAGGAAGTGCTGATTTCGTGGACGACGCCGAGGACTCGGGGTTGGGGGATGAGTAGCCCAGGTGGGATGGACTAGGGGGGCTTCTGGGGAACGTCCTTGAGAATAACAAGTGATTTGGTTCGGAGGTGAGAAAGAGGAGTGACCTCTGTGGATGGCATTGCCGGAGGGAAGGGGGGACAGGCCAGGACTCTTGTCTGGTGTGCTCACTGTGGGGCCCCTGGCATCTAGAGCACGTACTACATGCTCATGCCCAGCAGATAGATGTCAGTATGTGATACTGATACATGTGTGTATATGGCATTTTTGATGTTTAACGTGAAGTGGTCTTAGTGCTTTGTGTCTGTATGACGTAGAGCCAAAGGCTTACAGAGGCCCTGGTAAAGACGTGCATTCCAACAAGGTGTCTTGATTTGCTGTGGAAAACGAGATCTTCCCAAACTCCTAGGAAACTGAGGAGTGACTGTTCCCTCCACCACGTCCCCCACCCCCTCCCCTATCCCCAACAGGATTCACACCTTAAGGATTCTAGAATTCCTTTCTTTCTTTCTTTTTTTTTTTTTGTTTATTTATTTTAGAGAGAGTGAGAAAGAGAGTGCAAGCAGGGGAGGTGCAGAGAAAGAGGAAGACACAGAATCTGAAGCAGGCTCTAGGCTCCCAACTGTCAGCACAGAGCCTGACACAGGGCTCGAAGTCACAGACCTCGAGACCATGACCTGAACTGAGGTTGGACACTTAACTGACTGAGCCACCCAGGTGCCCCAAGGATTCTTGAATTTCCTTGGATCTCTTTACGGGCCTTTAGGAGAAGGGGGTTAGGGGTCCATGAGCGTCTCCAAGGATCTTTACCTACTTTGAGCAGTGGAGAGCCACTGTTCTTTTTTGTCATTTTTGACTGTTACTGGTAATATATTGTTGAGGGCGACAGAAGGTTTAGGGATCTACTATTTCAGAGGATCTCTACGGACCTCCTCTAGAAGATAAGGAAGAAGGTAGTCTTCTCTCTTTCTCTTACTGGATTACCTGTTGTGGTATAATCTAAAAGGCTAAATTTAAGATTTTGTATGTTATGATTATAAATTACAAAGCTCAGAGGTGCCTGGGTGCTTCAGTCGGTTTAAGTGTCCACCTTTAGCTCAGGTCATGATCTCGTGGTTTGTGAGTTCGAACTCCACGTCAGGCTCTGTGCTGACAGCTTGGAGCCTGCTTGAGATTCTCTCTCTCTCTCTCTCTCTCTCTCTCTCTCTGTCCCTCTCTGCCCCTCCCTCCTTTTTCTCTTTCTCTCTCTCAAAATAAATAAACTTTAAGTATTAAAAAAAAAGATGTTCTTCCTCTCTATCTGCCCCTCCTCACTCCTCCCCCCTCAAAGAAAAGAAAAAAAAGACCATATGCCCCAGTTTGCATAGGGTAATCTCAGTTACCAGTTACCCTAATGCATTTGTTAATAGGACCTCTTTCACTCAGAATTGCCCTAATTTGGATATAATATATGGTCACTTCACTAACTAGGACATCAGTGTTTATGGCTACACATCATGAGTATTCTTATTATCACATTAATTATTATCATGGAAGTCCTTTTCATGGAGTTTAGGCTCCCAGATCTTAGGAACGTTGCTTGTCAGTGCTTCTGTTTTATTATGGAAGGAAACATCAATCCAAAGCCCCAGTGTGGGGGAAACTACTGTCTCATCTTTCCGTAAATCCCCTGTGAAGTTTTTTTTTTTTTTTTTTTTAATTTTGGAGAGAGATTGTGCACGAGCAGGGGAGGGGCAGAGGGAAAGAATCTGAAGCAGGCTCCACACTCAGCACAGAGCCCGACGTGGGGCTGTATCTCATAGGATCATGACCTGAGCCAAAATCAAGAGTCAGACACTCAGCCAAATGAGCCACCCAGGTGCACTAAGCCCCCACTGCCCCGCCGTGAAGTTCTTTAGAGGAAGGGGGCAAGAGGAGGAAGCCGAGAATGTGAGGTTAGCGGCTTTCAGCCGGGAGGCCAGCAAGAGGCCCCCTCTTCTATCGGGGAGGGAAGGTTGGTGAGTGTCAGAAGCGAGAGAGAGTCGGTGAGGCGCTGTGTCGTCCTGGCGCTCCTGGGCGGGCAGCGGACGCTGTCACTCGTGGAGGAGAGCGCCCTGGTCCGTGTTTTAAATGCTGGCTTGGGTGTAGCGAGCCCTTGGTTTTCTGGACGATCCTGAAATCATGCACTTGCCCTCTTTTGTGTTCTGCAGGGAAACTCAAGACGGTCCTTCTCTGCTGCCCTGAAATCTTCACCATGCACCAGAGGGACGTCGACAGCATTGTCGGAGTTCTCAAGGAGAAATGTCTTTTCACGGTACAGCAGGTGACCAGGATTTTGCACAGGTGCCCGTATGTTCTTCAGGAGGACCCCGGTGAACTGGAGTACAAGTTCCAGGTGAGGGTGCCTGGTCGGGGGTTTGGGAAGGGACAGCCAGCGCTTCAGCTGTAGGGAGGGGCCGCTCCACCGAGGGAGGCCTCAGGCGCCCTGAGGGTGAGTGGATGAGGCGAGGGGCCTCGATCCTCTTTGCAGGAGCCAGAGAGAATCGGCCTCTGGTCTTTCACCCCTTTATGTAGGACCTGTTCTGCAGTTTTTCTGCCATTGATGGGGGGTCACCCAGTCTCACTCCCGGGGGCCAAACGGGGCCTCTGCTTGAAATAGCTAATTTGAAAAGAGCTGAAAATCTTCCTTTCTTTAGAACCTATTCTGCATGTTGATTTTAGAAGTGTAATTGTGACAGTTGTCCCGACTTTTGGGTAACAATTATGACAACTTAGGTCAAATTGTTAGATGTTTTCTGAATTTTTTGCCTGTTCTTTCCATACTCACGGTTTTTTCCCTGAGAAAAACAGAACTGAATTTATCTCCCTTGTCCCTTTATTTTCTGCTAAATTTTTCTCAATATGAATTTGAAAATGTTTTGAAAACTCAGTCGTCACATAATTGCCAGGCGTCATGGAGTGTCCTGCCACTGTTAGTTGGGTGGCCCTTTGTGAGTGCGTTTGGACAGCTTGAGGCGATTATGGACCGTAGAAGGGCCGGTTGTAAGTCACTGTGCCTGGGCCTCCTAACTGTGTCTGTGTCTCCAGTATGCCTATTTCAGGATGGGGGTTAAGCACGCGGACGTGGTGAGGACCGACTTGCTGCAGTATTCCATCACCAAGATCAAGCAGAGACATGTGTTCCTCGAGCGCCTAGGACGGTACCAAACCCCTGATAAGAAGGGCCAGACCCAGGTCCCCAATCCTTTACTCAAGGACATCCTCAGAGTGTCAGAAGCTGAGTTTCTGGCCAGGACAGCCTGTTCTTCTGCTGAGGAGTTTGAAGTTTTTAAGAAGCTCTTTGCTCGGGAGGAGGAAGAGAAGTCCGAGAGCCCCATGCCTGACCATAAAAGCTTAAGTCTGGACGAGGAAGAGGAGGAGGAGAAAGAGGAAGAGGAGGAGGAGTGATGGAAGGACAGGAGTGAAGAGCCCATAGATATCCAAGAATGTTTTAATTTTCTCAGAGCTCTTGAGAGCTTTACTTGGATCTTCTCAGGTTATTTTTCCTTCTAAAACTGGTCTTCTAGTGAAAACATTGTTATAAATCACCTGAGAAGCAGGTCAGACTAAGAAGGAACTGCATTAGTTTGATCTGTCGTCGGATCTCTGTGGGGAGGGCCCTGTTCCATCCTGAATGAGAGTTACTCTGAGCTGTTAAACTCAGGGGGAACTGAGTATCTCAACATCCGGTTTTGTTTTTTTCTCTGTTACATACGTGGGTGATGACTCCATGATTGTGGGGAATGGGGTTCCTCCCTCTGGTTCGAGTCAATATATATTTCCTTCTAGTGATAAAGATACAATTATGAGCAGGCAGGGAGGCTTTTGTACATCACAGCACTTTATTCTATGAAAACAAGTAGCCGGTTTCCCACAGAAACACTCGTGTTTTCCATCCACACATATTGCTTCCTAACTGCATTCAGCATCCGGCAGCGTAAAGGGAGTTGTTAGTGATGTGTGTTTTCATCTCGCACAGCTTCTTGTTGCCATTGGAGGGTTGGGGGGCTGCTCTCTATGTCTGTGAGGACGAGGCCCTGGCTCTGACCTCTCAGGAAAGTTGGCTTCCCTGCGAGGCCGAGGCCGAGGCCGAGCTCACGGCGGGTGGGCCACATCCAGGCCTGAAGGCTCTGGCGGCCACAGGAATGTGGCCTGGAGTGCGCCAGAACAGGAAGGGGCTGGGGCGGTCTGATGTCATCTCCCTATCGCCCGTTTCACACAGTGGCTCCTGAGACCAGAGGAGAAGAGGAGTCACACGGGGTCTTTGGCGGGGCGGGACCTGGTCTCCTTCAGGGGGCCCCACGACAGCATGGTGCTGGGAGTCCCCTCGGGGAACCCGGTGGGCCTCAGGGGTGATTTAAAGAGCGGAATGTGATAGAAGTCATCTCTGAGGTAGAGGCCCGGCCCTGATGGTCTGGGCTCCGCGAGGGGGGGCTGGTGCACCTCAGAACGTCCTGGTGTCCCTCCCTTCGGGGGAGCCGGCACGGGGTTGGTGACGCAGAAGACGTTTTTGGTGATGCAACCAAAATCCAGGTCTTGGCGGCATTTTAACAACCATGTGAAAGTTCTGGTGCTCGGCCTTATTTTTCCAGCAGAGACTGTGCAGGAATCCTGTGGGGCAGCGGTTCCCACCTGTGGCGATCTTGACCCCAGGGAACGTCTGGCAACATCTGAGAACGTCTCGGTTGTTAGGACCAAGGGAGGGCGCCGGTGGGATCTAGTGGAGGCGAGCGCTGCCGTTCAACATCCTGCCAGGCCCGTGACGGCCTCACTGCAGAACCATCCAGCTGGGGTGTCAGCGGGGCCGTGGCCCAGGAGCAGCTCTAAAGCCTGGTCCGGTGGATTGTAAGCAGGCTTATGTTTGTTACATTTCTTGTATTTAAGAGAAAAGTCAGTAGCTGCGTGTTTGCGTTCCGTTCCCCCAGGCACTGGAGTGTTCTTGTAGTCTGAGCTCTGTTTGCTGTGGGGACTCAGCACCAAGGTACTTCTGTTTTCTCCGGGCTCATGTGTGAGCGTGACCACACAGAGCCACGTTCGGCGGAAGGAAAGTAGCTCAGTGAGTCCCTGTGTGGTGTCGGAGGCCAGTGTCGTGGCAGTAGCTGGCCGGCAGGAGAGTCCCTGCCAAGGCAGCTGCTGGAGGTGGCTGGCCCTGGGTTTGCCGGAGGGAGAGCAGCAGGATGGGTGAGGGATTGCTTCTGTGGCAGCCCACGTGCGGCGGCGGAAGGAAGGTTTTGTCTTCACTGCGTTCTCGGCCGTGGGCAAGGTTATGTGAAAACGAGAGCATTTCACTCTGCTGGCGTTTTCACTTTTCTGTTTTGTGGCGTCCGAGTGACCAGTACTCTCCCTCAGATGGGCTTTTGTGTCCAGTCGGGGGACTAAGTAGAATTACAAATTTCTATGACTGGAATGGCTAACCTAGCAATTCATGATTGCTCCTTGCATTTTGATGCAGAAATAAATTTCTACGCACCTGATAATTTTCTGATTTGCATTATTACTAATTTCTTCAGGTGGAGTTTGAGCGTATGTTCGAGGAAGACGCTACAGTTTTGTGAAAGAACTGTGTGAAAAAAGCAGTGTCTCATTTAGAATGTTTCCAGGATGAATTGTGATTCCTTTAGCATCAGGAGATGTTTTTACTAGACTTACTAGATTTGTAAAACATCACGATGAGTTCATCATAAGACGGCACCAAGCTCAGGATTCAGTAGACTGTTTCTTGTAGAAACAAACGTTTCTGAGTTAAAAACTGAAACACGCTAGTGTTCGCCTCACGGCTGAGGGGCTTGAGGTCATTAGCATCGCAGTAGAAAGTTTGATCTACTTTTCCAGTGATATCACTTGATCTCGCCACTTGCTGGTGATGCTGTAGCTTTCCGTAGGCACACAGCGACAGGTCCCAGGGACACAGCAGAAGTCAGCAGTACGCGTGTCTGTACGTGGTCTCCTCTCACTCCCCCAGTGCCGGAGCCCGCAATGAGCTCCCCCGTCTTCTCCAGGCGGGCCTGGGTCACTGGGGACGCTCTTGAAATGACCGTCTTTCCTTTCTGAAAAGGACAAATCGCATAATACACAGACATATGCACACAAAATTTTAATGAAAACAAAAAGCCTAAAATATACTCTAACTCTTCAAAAAAGTGTTTTTAGAAAAGATGACGGGAAGGAGCCCTCTCTGTGCTGGAATGCAGACTTGGGGCAGTGTCTGTGGGAGGCGCCCAGGGGCTCGAGTTCATGTTGGGTCGGCTCCTAAAATGTACGCGACTCGAGGTGGGTTGGCTTGCTTGCTTTTGGCCTCCTCAGGGAGAAGACTGCTGGTAGAAGACTCTGGAAGGCATATGTGGCGAGGCTGCGTGGCCCCCTGCTTGCAGAGACGAAGTGTGTGAACGGCCGCGAGCCGACTGCCTACAGCAGTGTCGCTCAAGGCACGGGCTGAGCATCTCCGGCGTGATCGGGTCTCTGTGGCACCCGGCCCCGAGAGGAGGAAGGAGCCCCTGCTGTGCGCCGTGGGTACCCCCTCGGCTTCCCGAGTTGGGGGGCTCGCGCGGGGCTTCCGTGCAGCTCTGGGGTCTTTGCTGCTGAGGTGCGTCATCGGGGCATGGCTTTCTCTGCGCGAGGCTGAGGCCTGGGTGACCCGATCGAGCGGGGCTTAGCCAAGTGGGTAGATGAGGTCTTACTGGAACACAGCCACACCTGTCCGGTCACACGTCTGTGGCAGCGCTGCTGTGAACGCGGAGCTGAGTCGTTGCCGCGGAGACCGTCTGGTCCACGCAGCCAAAAATAGTCACTGTTTGGGAAAGGGTTGGAGGCTGGAAGTGTGTAAACCCCATCTTCGTATTTATTGTACTTTCTCTTTCCAATCTGCTGGACCGGGTGCCGGGTTGCGCCTGCAGCAGACGAGCGGGGGCGATGGTGGAGGAGGGTCCGACGGGCACCCAGCCCTCGGCTTCCCTCGCGGTGGCGCCTCATCGCGGCCCCTTCCTGGCGCCGCCGCCTCTGCCTGGGGGGCTTGAGAGCCGCTCATCCTCAGCGTGACTGTGAGGTCTCCGGGGGAGAGCTGCCCCCCCGACCTCGGAGTCCCGGAGCAGGTGTCTGGATGTCGCAGGAGCGTTCCTGGCTGGCTGCCTCGCTTATCCGGGCCGATGCCTGGGCTGTCCCCGTAGGAAACGGCAGCCGGGCTTACAGCACGGGCTGCTAGAAGTGGCGGAGCCTGGAGGTGACTCAGCCCAGAGGGCGTCCCTGGCGAGGCCTTGGCCGTCTGTCTCGTAGAGGCGGGGGAGGGAAGCTGCAGAGGGTTCGGGCGCTAGCCAGGACCTGATGTCTCAGGCGCCCGTCTCAGTCCACTTTTAGCCCCGTCTTTCTGGGCTCTGGAAGCTCACGAGGTTGATGGAGTGTAACAAGGACGTCCTGAATCCTTTGAAGGAGAAAGAGAACGGGGCGTGAGGAGAGGGATACCCATACCTCTTTGAAACGCAGCTTCCTGTTCCCTTAGCGGTGCTCGGTCCCCGCCCCCAGGTGGCCCCGTGTTCCTGTCGCATCAGAGCCTCGCTGAGCCCTCCAACACTCAGCAGGGGGAGGGCAGGTGTGCCGAGGAGCTCTGGCTGCACGACCCCGCGGTAGGGGTGTTCGGGCGGCACCGCAGGCCGCCGGCTGCTCCCTTCCGTTAGGCGATGCCCTTGAATTTTGGCTCTGAAGACACAGGCTGTCCCTTGTTGCTCTGGATTGAAATGAACTCCTGTTGGTGGTGTTTTCTCCATTGTTTGAAGAATGGGTGTCCTGGAAGCTAGTATTTGATGATCTGGGAGTTAATTGAGGGTTTCTGATTTGTTCTTATACTAATGGACTTGTTGAGTTTTAGAGAAAGGTACTATTCTTTCAGGTGACTTATTGTGATACAAAGGTTTCAGACCCAAGCTATACTTGCGGGTTCTTGTCCCGGTAGCAAATTGCTCGCGAGCCGTGGGGCGTGTGTTGCATTGTGTGTCTGTGGGGTATGAAATGGGAGGGGAATGATGCCTTTGGGTAGACAAGCTGAACGCAGAGGCTTGTTGAGAAGTCGGCCCGGGGACGGCTGCCAAGGCCGCGCTGTGCGGACCCCAGCCTCGGCTTTCCCCGCTTGGCTGGGGTGGACGCACTTCCTGTGGTGGCGCCTCCCCTGGGAGGCTCTTTTGCTTCTGCTTGTTTGGAAAGGCTCTGAGAAACATTCCTCCTCCATCTCCTCAGTCCATAAGACGGTATAGCCTGTGCTGAAGCTGCCTGTTCCCTGAGGTGCCTCACTTTCCTCTCAACACCAGGAGGATGGACTCGGGAGGCTCATTTATGGAGCAGGAGGAGTGAGCTGCCCGGGGTGGGGTGGGGGGGGGGGGGTGTGCCACCTTATTCCCGGTGACGCTCAGCGTGGGACTGATTCTGGGCTGTAGACGGGTCTTCGTGGTTCAACCCGATATGTCCCTGTTAGGAAGACTTGGACAGAGTTTATGGGTGGCGAGTAAGCCGGGTGGCGTGGAGTTTCCAGGGGAGTTTGGGAAATGCCAGATCAAACAAGAATAGGGCTAGAGAGTTTCTTTCATTCCAGGATTCCGAATGCTCAGGATTTCTGCGTCCATTGGGAATTGCCCAGTGAGGGAGTCGTCAGGACTTCCCCAAAGTTACGTGATCAAGGTCCCTCACCCCATTTTTTCTTTCAACGTATCGCCATTCATGGAGTCTGGGAGCCCTCCTTTGAACCCCTGCGCCCCTGGGTCTGCGTCTCCCCAGGCCCCTCTGACCACCCTCCCTTCCCAGCTCCCCACCTGCCGCCACCCCTCACGGCAGCCCCCGTCAGTCCTGCCCCCTGCTGCTGCTGCTGCTGCTGGGGGGCTGGGAGGGGTTTCTCCATTTGCTTGAGGTAGAGTGAGACTCGTGCTCACCCCCAGGTGCATCTCTACCAGGTTTATGCGTATTCGGAGGCCTTGGGTATTTGTTTTTTCTCTCCCGTTGTAGCCCCCTCAGAGAGTTCTGAACCCCCTGGTCTGGGGGTTTGTAACAGGGTACAGCTGGGCCCCGAGGACATGGCAGCCCTCCCGGAGCCCGCCTGCCGGGCCAGCCCCTCCGACCTCCCAGCGGCTCCACCAGCCACCCAGCCGGGGTGGGAAACATACCTGTACCTAAGATTTCTTCAGTGTGGGACTGTTGTTACTTTGTTTCCTGAAATAGAAAAAGGCGGTTTAACAGAAAAGAAACTGTGTACCTGGAGCCCAGGCTGCCTGCTGGGATCCCTTCTTTGGCTCAGGTATATTCCATTTTGGGGAACACCGTTAGCGAGGCGCTGATGCAGAGACTAGCATTTTAGTGTCTGTGCACCCACTTGACCGGCTGTGAGTCACGGGGAGGAGAAGGAGAGTGGAAGGGACAGGCACATATTTGGCCAAGCAGGTGTCGAATTGCACACTGTGGTCTTTCCCTGACAGTCAGTAATGCAAAAGCTAAGGTGTGTGGTTACTGGTTGGTCTGTCAGAGCGACTGGGGTGAGGACTCTTCTGTTTGGGAAGCATATAATGTACTCGGGCAGTACATTATGTAATAACTCCTGTGAGTCCCTGGGGCCCTTTGGGGAAAGAACCTGGCTGTGAGTAAATGAAAAGTAGAGATTTACTATATTTGCAGTTACATATGTGCACCTGTCAGTGATGTCCCCTGCTTCCCAATTCACAGGTACTGTGTGAACCACAGGTACTGTGTGAACATGCATAACCAGAGACCCTCTAAGCACCCACCGTGTGACCCCCAGCACCCACTGTGTGGTCTCCCCCGCACCCACCATGCCTGGCTTGACCAGTCTGTGCGTGTTCAGGTGCACACGTACATGCACACAGTTTCTAAGTGGAGTGTCCATACGGGGCTGGACATTTGGACAAACACACGAGACAGCCTGGCTCAGCCCACAGGACTGTGGCAGCCCACAGCGCTCTGTCCCCAGGGCCACCTTTGCCCCGTTACCCTGTGAACTATACGCAGAACACTGTGTGGGCCTCCTCCCTGAGATGGCACCTGTTCGGGGTTTTCTTGCCGCTCGTGCTTTCACAGCTCTCTTTGAAGCAGATGTCCTGGTGCACCTTGTAGACTCTCTTATACCTGTGTCACAAGAAAGTTCTGTGAAGCCAGAAACTAGAGCAGGATGTTGCCCAGCTGCCTCACCTAGGCTTCACGGGCCCGCAGTGACCGTGCACGTGTTCGAGGGACAGGTCATTATTTTCTAAATAAAACTTTATCTCACGTGGATGTAATAAAATGTCCAACATAAAAGTCATATAATTAAAAAAAAATTGACTGCCCTGAGGCATAATTTACATAAGATACACCCATTTTAAATGTGCATTTTGAGAGATGTGGGCAAAATAACGATATTAAGACATGAGAGGAGAAATTTCAAGCACGTGTTTTGCTGAAGCCTTGATACAGTACGACTTTTCTGTCTTAGGGGCAGTTCTTGGAGAAGTTTGAGAGCCTTGAAGATGCAGGTGCTTGTCACGGACAGTGTAGACTCCAGCCCTGCCTCCCATTTATTAACTAGTCTACTTGGAGTGTGTGTCTGGAACTTAGGCCTCAGTTTTGTGTGAAACGGGAATTATTTGTGTTACCTCTCACAGATTTGTAGACAATAATGAACAGGAAAGTGTTTGTTGTTAAAGCTCTCAAATGTCAGAGCTGTTGGAAAGGGAGATCCAGGGAGTGTGATGGGCAGACCTCCAACTCATGTTCAGTCTAGGAGAGCCCTTGGGACTTAAAGCCTTTGGTTAAGTCTCACACTTGTGGCCATCAGGGAGTAACAAGATCTGGAGTGAACCCCCCCCAATACGAACAACCGGAGAACTGGACAAAATGTAAGCAGCAGTTTTCAGATGTTAGAAAACATACAGTGCAAGACTGTGGTCC